>NW_027286808.1:5260664-5945664 GCF_022747635.1 Hetaerina americana | reverse complement strand
CATTACTAAGAGTGACTGCGTTGTATGTTCCTCCAACTTGGACTTGAGTGTGTAATGATTTTCCATGTTTTTATACTCAGTCAAATTATTTGATTTGAAGGGTAATTGGACCCTTTCTGATTTGGAATATAAACAAATAGGACAAAAACTAGGGCAGATGGAACAGTTTACCTATCTAGGCAGTTTTTTTTACCAAGATGGTTTGAGTGCAGTTTTAGTAGCGATTTAAGGAGGATTGCGTTCGGAAGAGACGCTTTCACAAGGAGGAGGGAAATGATGAAAGGTATGCCAAGTAAGGAGGTTAAAAAGCCACTATTGAAAACTTTGTTGTGGGACACAGAAACTTGGTGAGTTGTAGCATGATGACAGGCGTAGATTGGAGGCTTTTGAAATATGGGTGTGGAGAAGGATAAAAAGAATAAAATTAACCGAAAACAAAAGGAATAGTACGTGTACTATGCATAGTGGAGGAGGGGAGGGGAATCATTTCGTCGGGCGAAATACAAAGGAGGTAGGGAAGCATTTTGATTGGCGATGGGATGCTAAAGGCTGTGTTAGAGTGGAGAACATTAGACAAGCAAGGGAGTAAGAAAAGGATGGCGATTTTGGAAGGAATGAAGGGAATGAGAATGCATGCGTTATTTTAAACAAGTTTACTGTGGTCTCTAGCGTCCCATTGTGTTTTCTTTGCAGAGGCTAATAATTGTAGCGGTGATCAGTCTGTGACCTTCCAAAACCAACCCTAAACAGTAGAATAGCTAATAAAGTAAGAATAAATACTTTTTAATCAATATCTAACACGCCCTGAAGGCAAGAGTAACTGGTTGGTAACACTGTCTATAGCCCCTCCCAAAAACACTGCACGACCACCATACACGCACCCTTGGATCCTTTTCAAACTTTGCTCCCTCCCCTCGATCTTCTTCTTACGCTCCCCCTTCCCTTCCCCCGACACTTCCAACCCACCTCTCCCTCCGCCAACAAATACGGCATCCATCTTGTGAATCCTTGTCCGAGGAGATCGCGGGGGAGGGCGTACGCTCACGCGCGCACACACACACACACACACACACACACACACACACACACACACACACATGAGGACCACGAGTGCGTGCGGAGGAACGCGCTCCTCTTCGCCGCAACACTTGAACGACGACCCCTCGAGTGAGTGAGTGGTGGGACGGGGGGAACAGAATGGGGGAGGGGGCCGGGTGATGGGAGGGCGAAGGAGGGAGAGAGTGAGAGAGAAGGAAGGAGGGAGGAAGAGATGAATGGTCTCGCCAAACGGAGAGGAGCGAGGAACGCGAGATAAGAAGAAATACGCTCCCCAAACACACACACACACACACCCGTGGATGTTTTTCGAGAGAAGAAGCTGGGGTGGAGAGAGGAAGGAAAGAGAGAGGGAAGGGAGGGATGCGAGGGGAAGTCGAACGAGGAGGAAATGCAGGAAGGCGGTTGGGATGAGAGCGATGCTTGTGTGCATCCCTGAATCGCACTGGTTCATCTGTTTACCCTTGACCGATTGGTGATTTCGAATTGCAATTTCGTGCAGCGAAAGGGGATTACGAGTATTCAAAGAAAATAACACGACGATTTGAATAATTACGAAAAATACTGAAACGGAGTTTTCATTCAACAGTCGATTCTATTTAAAAATCGCAATAGTTTCCATTCTATACTTTCGGCACCACCTTCAATTCGATATTCCATTCGTCCACTTCTATCACCTGTCAGTTACCTTCTTTCGTCACTTCCCTTACCCTTAAAAGCTACTTTCCCAAGAATCATGGCCTACCTTCCAACCCCCCCCCCCCCCAGCTTTAAAACAGTTCACTTCTTGATTGATTTCAATTTGAAATTTGTTGGAAATGTATTGGAAGGCATTTCTCATTTCGTCGAGGTCAAGATCTAAGCCATGATTAGTGAAAGGTGATTAAATTAGCACTATGGGGTGGGGATACCAATATCTACGACCGGAACAAGTAGGCTAAAATAGTACGATGCAAATTAGAAGCAGTGTCCAGACGACGGTTGAGCACCACTCAACTTGCAAAACTCAAAACTCAAATGCCTTAAAAAATGAATTACATATTTTGAAATTATGCTTGAACCTGTCATGAAATCATCAAAGATAATGCTAATATGATTTCATGATATAAAGGTTTGCGTATTTTATTCCCAAATCGCTATGCGTCCAAAAACTTATGCGATCGATACTGGCTAAGAATGAACGTAGTTTTAAGAAGGCATTAACACGGTCGGGAGTACTTCAAAAAACCGACCCAGACAGAGGAATGACAGTATGGAGGGTATAAAGTAGAGGAAACATTTCGATGATAGTTTATGCTTGAATTATTTCAATTTAAATGCAAATAAAGATAACTTACTTAATATCACAAAGCAGATAGCTTAATAAATTAGGGTGTAGCTACGTGAAATGTGAATTTCTGTTAAACATATTCAAGAGCGTTAAACAACCATGGAGACCTGAAACTGTCCAGTAAATACCTTATTAATGTAATTACTGAAGTGTGAACGTAATCAAACTTATAATTTCATTAACAGTATCGAATTTCATGGAAGCATCGCGCTTTGGAGCCTGGGGCAACACTTCCCACTGCCCATTAGGGCAACAGTTTGCAATATCGATATCTGCGAGGTCCAATACTACACTAAACACATTATTCCACTTGCATTAGTCCACGTTATCCACAAAACTGATCAAATAGTAGATTTGATCATACAAACAAATTGTATCTTTCTTTATACCCCTAGGGGTGCTTTAATTTGTTGGTCATAGAATGACAAATTAAACAGAAATAATTGAGTATATCTAGACCAAATGGATGGAAATCACCGTGTATCAGTCGTCCATATGATTTTTATAATTACGGAAATGCAAGAATATCAATTGGCCGCAATTTTCTGCAATTATACTCCAGCGATTTGAGTATACAATCGACATAATTTCATCTAGTAAACCTTTAAATAACGCTGATTGAGCGTTTGATCTCAGGAAAACAATTTGAAAGGACTCCATTTCCCAAACTTTCCAACATTTGGAACGTTAACAGTATTCATCGGCTTCAACGAGGCTTGGGGTTTATTATTTACCGATTTGATTCTTTATGTCCTAAGTACTTCAGCTGAGTAAATATCGTTTCAGTCCCATTTCACCATCAACGACCCATGACGAAGCTTTAAAATTTTGGACAACTGATACATTACTTAACACACGAAATGGTCCGGCAGGACGGAATTTTTCCTACCGTCCCGCCGCTCAACGCGGGAAATTTCATTCTCCGCACAGAGGAGGGAGCTGGGGGATTCAAGAAATAAGCTGAGATGAAAGGGAATGTATGGGGAAAGAGGTGGGAAGACGTGAAAAGCAATTCAGAAGAGTGAAAACTTGCACTCAAAGTCTCGAGAGCTCGACACTCGAAAATGGAGTTCTTTGACTGAAGTGGAGACTATGGAGTATCGCCGCGACAGAAGAAGAGTGGTCGAGTACCACACTCGCGTCACTCTGGCTTCGCGTCATTTCACCGATTAAGTTCCAACTTTTCACCGCCGTAACGGCAAAAGCTAGACTAAAGAGCTGAGAGAATTTACGTATTTTTCCAAAAAATCAATCTTGCTTGTCCTACGTCCTCTTTGTCTTTCCCTTTCGATTTATGGTGCGGAATGGATCGTAAAATGCTGGTTGAAACTATATGCACACGGTGTCGTGATCGGATTCAAGTAATTTATTTCAGTCAAGTGATGGTTTCAATTCGCGTTGGAAAATTGTTATTTTTATGACCCATGTCCTGCCCGGATGGACAAGACGACCTCCTCCAATTTTAACGGCAGATGTCACGTTCGGTTCAGTGGATTTTTATAGATATCGCGAAAAAAAGAGAGATTTCTGTTGCTGTTTGTAACGGTTAAACTGCCTGTTGTTACCCAACGCAACTTTCCGCATGTTGTTTTATAAATGAACTTGAGCCCAGGGCAAGACGGGTGAAAGCGATTCAGCGAATGTCGTATGTATATCTCTATCCGAAGTTAACCACGTCACGGCCTGCTGTTATCAATATTAAACAAAGCCATTTTAAGTCTAAGGAGGAGCTGTTTGAAGTCGTTCTGCTTCTGTCATTCCTCACCAAAGGTCCTTTATTAATTCCGATATATATATACGAGAGTAAATCATTCATAAATCAGGCATAAGAACGGATTCGGGGAAAGAAAGAAAAAAAGCAGCTGCGACGATTACTTCGCGTAAAAAAGGAAAAACGACCGAAATCGAGTTCGACGTAGCATTTCCAAATACCCCAGACGGAGATAATCGATTTAAATATTTGCAAACGAACACGGTCATGGCCTCAATTGCAGATTTACCAAGGTAATAAATTTGCAGATTAGTAGGGAGATCATTGAAAATTTGTAATTCTAATCTACGCTATTATCTCATACGGCGCAGGGATGATGACGAAATTAGCATTATGGCCGAGAATATTCATGCGAAAATGAATTGCTGAAGGGACGGCGGCGCGCAATGGGCGCAAAAAAACGGTACATCTACCGACACAAAATTGATTTATATTTCAATTAACGCGAGAAGAGAGAGATTAGTCTTATAATCCAAGGGCAAATTACTCTTTGCCGTCGACTCAATTTTTAATACCCCCAAATAAGCTGCATGGCTCATTGGAGATAGAAATAAGATAGTAATTTCAAAACGGTATTAAATTTTGAATGCAAAATATACACAGTGAGTGTCAGGAAGAGACAGTTGATGAGACAGAAAATATATGCGCCATTACTTTTAATTTGATAAAAAATATACAATAGACTACCTTGATGCCTTTATTAGATATCATGAAAATATCAATTATGAGATGAATAAATTATGACACGAATAATATGTTTGTCCTGAAAATAAAATATTTTTACTTCCGAGAGCAGTGCGCAATATTTCGAATATGATAAACCATATTAGAAAACCTTACCAGTAGCAATTAATGCAGAATTCGGACGTAAATTCTGGGCCTCCGAATCCCTTTCATGGGTAACTGGATCTTTTTAGGGTCCTCATCGCACGGTGTAGGTTTCCGTTGGGAACTTTTCTCTTGAAAAAGTGACTGATCGTTGTCACCAAACATTGAATATTATTCGACAGTATTCGAAAAGACCCGAACAAGTTAAATGACCGTTGATTTGTGAATGAAAATAAATCATTCAACACACACTTGTCCAATATAAATTATAATCGCAATTACGTAAATATTGAAATTGGACACAAAATGGCGAATCAACGCAATTCATAGGAATCGCAATTCATAGGAATCGCAATTCCTAGTATTCCCGCATAGTGATCCTCTTTGGCAATGGATGCGTGATGTAAAAGGGAGTTCAATTTGTGTTATTGGAAATTATATGGGGGAAGGAGGAGGTTTATGAGACCTCTCACATCAACTCATCCACGCTCGTCATTCAGGGAATACGAAAATCTCACATACTCTGAAGGCGCGCCTCTATTAGAGCGAGGATCCCTCTCGTAAGTATGAGAAACCGCTGTTGAGACACGCTCATCAAACGTCCATCTTTCGTGAGGAGGGATGGAGGGGGTTGAGAGCCGAGGGATAGGGGAGTCGCTTGCAGAGAGAGAGAGAGAGCAGAGGAATATTAGCGACGAGGGGAAATCGGACGGGTTGCGGTAAGAGGGGAAGAAGCTGCAGGGAGCAATGTTGACGATGGGAGAATGGCGAGGGAGGCGGAATGTGTGTATGCGAATGCTTCGTGCCAGAGATGCCATCTGATGAGAGCGGCCTGAGCGGTGTCCTTTACGGACAACGCGACCCATACATACAAGACGCCACCGCACACGAGATATCACCCCCCCTCCTCCCCACACTCTCCTTTCTTCGCCCTCCTTCCCCCAAGTCGATGTTACACTCGATCCTCAAGGTCGCTCTTGAGGAATCCAACGCGAGAGACGCGCTGAGAACGGGAGGGACCTTAATGGTGAAGCGAAAGACTGCGAAAGCGCTGAAGTCAGAGAGCCCCGAAAGGCACGGGAGTGGTCGTGGGCTCACTACTGCCATTTAAACTTGGGGACGCATGCTAACTTGTATTTATTCATTGCCCCCTTACTTCCGGAAACGTGATACTAACGTTTCTTTCCTTTTACACCAAGCGTAATCATAAGCCAAATAGTTGCGAAATAATTTCATGTCAAATGACACATTTATAATGCTTATATTTAACGCAGAACTACGTTTATTTCTGATTTATACTTCGAGGAAAGAAATGCATGGGAGGAAGTTTCCCCCCGGGTGCAACAAGCGTTTTTAGAGTCTCGTCCAAGGCGCCCGCCTTATCGCGAAATGACCTTTTAGAGAGTAAAATCCTTCTCACGCATCAAGACTCAAGACAGCAAATCAATACGATATCTTGCAATCAAAATTTAAAAATATTTCACCTGTTATCTAAACGTAAATTTTAATTTCCTCTAAAATCATAGTGTTTCACCGCCCTAAACTCTTCGCTTAAGGAATTTACGGTAAGTAACTAAACACGCAGCAATTAACGTTTATGATGACAATTAGGCCAGAACCAACGCGCGCAATTACTTCGACTAATCTCAAAATGGTTAAATATACGATATCACCAATGCGACACTCTATTGGAGATACGAGCCCACTCCCTCAGAATTGGGGCAGACAAGGCAACTCACTAACGACTGAATCAACACGTACCGAACTTAGAGCTGGAACCGACCTCAAATTTGACTGCGGAAGAGCCTCTAGAGCACTCCCAAATTTTATGCCATGATGTACAATATCAAAGATCATCTACGAATTTTTAGTAGATACCGCTTTTCTCGCTAACACACCCTATCATGCTGTGATATTATTCGATCGGAATTACTTAGTGTCAACGGGTCAAATCGAAAATGTCAAAGAAAGTTAAATCACGATAAACTTTTGTCACGATAAAGGTAACAATTGGAATGGAACGAACAGAAAGGGCAAACACGACAGAAAAAATGCGATGGTAAAAATTGGCGTGTCAAAGAAGACGTTGCTGAAAAAACCAAAGGGGTAATCAAGGGGCAATGGCAGAGGTAAAGAGCTCCTAGGGCCGTAATGGCCTCACAGATCACGGTGCGCGGTGAACGAGTCCACCGCGTTTGCCGGCGGCGAGGCGGACGAAAGGGGAGGAGGACGCTTTTCCCGATGACGCCAGGAGACAAGCGTCATAAACTCGCGAGGATCACGCGGCAGCGTCACGCGGGACCACTTCAAGTCATCCAAAGCTATCTTTCCTTACCCAAGGGCATCTTTTCGAAACTCGACAAGTTTTCCGGAATGGGTTAGAAAGGACAGGCTTTGCTGAAAACTAAGCGTAAAGGTCGATTAGTGAAACCGTATAAGTCGTATACATGCGTATAAATAATTTTTTTGAACCTGTCATTGAAGTTCAAATGATATCAAAGGTTCAGCATGGAATGACCCACTCGCTTCAGCTGAAATTTGTTGCTACACTAACGATCAATATTTTAAGAAAAAAATGAAACCAGCACGGCTTAATCTTCCCTTTGAACAAAAAGAAAACATATTCCCGAGTTGAAAAGTGAAATAATTGAAATAAATGCTTTCAATCTTTCTTTAAAGTAATTCTCATTTCGTTTTTCTCTCAAAGTAGAGCTTCAAACCATCGAAAATTTACAAAGTTGAATATTTCTAACATAAATAAATACTTAAATGACCAAGATTTAATTTAGTCCTAATGAACTCTAAATGATAAAGTTTAGCCGCGAATTGAAGAACCTAGTCTTCAGAGAATATTTCACATCTTAATTTTTTTTCAAACATGTAACAGTCTCTCTTTCACTCACATGACCATTATTGCATTCCTCAGCCAATGACATTCTTTTGACCTTCAAAATATCAACCTCATCAGCTTGAATTTGCAAAGAAACCGGGACGGGGAAAGTTTCATGAATTGACGCATAGCATGTCATTGGCAAAATTTCAAAATGTATGAAAACATTGCATTCCCCGGAATAAAGATTATAGCGTGTGCAAAGTTTTGATAATTTTAGAAAAGTTTCCAATCACAGTGCATTCGTTCTAAGAAGTCTTGGGCCACAACTAACATTGGCATGTGTATTTCGAAGGGAGGTCAATTTTTTTATGAACCATCTGTTCAGCACCCTGTCTCGAGATGATGCAAACTCGCAAAACGTCCCAGTTCAAACGAAGTAGCACGGCCGCAATTGTGGGCACACTGCCGTGAGGATGAGTTTCCCTACTTCCCCCCGCCCTCGCACGATCCAAGTAAATGATTCCCCCCCCCCCCGACTCTCTCATCCATTGGGTCAAGGCAATAATGGATTTCGCCTAGCCCGAGCAGGTTGAGGAGACTTACGGCTCCGCGGTCAAGAAGACGCATTAACCCAAAATGCACTGATCGTCTCTGAAAGAATGGCACTATGTACTCGATGTAGGGGCAGCCATCTGGTGTCCTACACACGAAAACGACCCGTTACATCTTCTTTCCACCAGCTGTGAGAGCATGAATATTTCGCATAGTGGGGCAAAAGTTTTAATAACCTCGATTCAGTCCCGATTCACAATCAATTTGAAGCTGTAGTTTATGATTAGGCATGAACTCTTCCAAAGACGACGGCATCGACGAAGAAGATAAAGAAAAAGCCAACTTTATTCGACAAGAGTAGAAATATATGCGAATAAATATTGACAACGTGATATTTAAATGCAACCAAGCCTAGGTGTTCACAACCTAAGGGAAACGTATGAAAAAAGTAGAATAAAACAATCGAAATGGAAAAAGTTATGAGTGAGGAATCTGCTACAATTTCGATCGGAAAGACAAAAATTATTCGGTTGAACCTAGAATTTTCTCAGGGAGATAACATTTGACCAATTTTTGGCAAGAAAACGCAAAGAAATGATAAAAACATCCCTAGGAGTTTCTTTAGCCGCTATTAAATATTGCATTAAGGCTGTAGTGACTTATCTCGTACATAATTCCTTAATCTGGAGAACTGTGTAATTGAAAAGCATTGCTACCTCAACCGTTTTCATCCGGGAAAGTGATCGGTGTTACTCGAACCGATGATAAAGAAATGAAGTGCCTCCCATTATCATCCCCGTACCTCCTCTGTATGACATCCGAAATCAATTCCAACACACACTTGGGTCTTCGAAGGCAAACGGTTTGCTAAATATTTCACCAGTAAAACCCATGTCTCTTTGAACTTGCTGTGTTTACTTTCAGACGTTCTCTTCTACACGCGTCCGTTGTACCTTAGAACAATTTAATTCCATTCTGAATATTTTTGTTATGAAATATTACACTATTTCGAACTACAGCCAAAATGAAAATCTTGAAAATACAGATAAATACATGCATAGTAATAGCAAGATGATGGAATCTTCCCTCCCACAAATCGCGAGCAGCAATTGGGCGGTATCAGACTAAATTCGATATTCAGGACAGAAACTTTGCGTTTCATAGGAGAAAATAAAAACCCTTTCCCCTCCATCTCCACTAAGTTCCTGAACTGGCTTTTGGATTCAAAATAGGTTTGCACCTGGCACTTTAATACACAAATGTGCTCGCTTAAATAAAAAAAATCATCTTTGTCCCAGAACTTTTAATGTCTCCGCTCTCCGCTCAAATATTTTCGCTCAGTTAACTTTCCCTGGATATATTTCTATTTTAAACGCGACCATCCAATAACTTACGATCACAAACTTTCCATATTTATGATGATATGATGATACGTTACAACGAATTATTTTAACTCGTACGTATAGAATTTGCTTTTTCCTCATCAGTTACGTTTTGGTTTTATTTGAGGAATTTAATGGAATGAATCCAAAAGCGGAGATAGAGGAGAATTTTGAAGTTCGAAATTGAAGGAAGAGAATCAATAAAAATTTCAGATTTTACGACCGCGGAAAAAAATTAAAAGCTGATGAAGCCTAATAGTAAACCAAACGGGCCTTCTAGGTGTACAGACTTCCTTCAAAAAAACTGCAGGACGTCATTAATTGTCAGAGATCGTCCGAAGTATACATTTTACATGGTTAGTTGGCTTTAATAATATTACTCACAACTTGAACTTTATTCTCTACGTATATAGTTTTTCAGTAGTGCCAGGCGTAACTTTGTGGAAGTGATGTATATTCAAAGAAGTAAAAGATATGGTACAACACACACACACCATTTCAATATTTATTGTGGAAATATTCAAGGTCCTTCTTTGAATACCTATATTTAGTTTCAAATCTATCCTCTATTTTGTCGCATCACGTGGTTTCTCCTTTGCAATGTGATAATATGACTGAGGGCCATGAAATCATTAGCGGAAGGAGTATTCAATCAAACTCGAAACTTTAGTTAACGGTGGTGATTATGGCTCCCTTCCAATTCAAAGCAATACTTGTTTTGAAATGACATGTGTGTTCCAGCACCGTTCACCACACTCCCTTGTCCCGCTTCCTTGCGGTACAAGAATGCGGGGAAGAGAGGGTCAATCGATAGCTCATATGTACTTCGCCAACACTGTGTACCTCTATGAGAAGCGTTTCGAAGGTCATGTTGATGTATTTTCACCTTGCTACGTGTATCATAGCCCTTTGAAAAGCATGCCAAGACATATAACAGCATTGCGCTTCTCCCATATTGTCTCGAACACGATCGTTAGTATTTTCTCTGCGGTTTATTCTTCGCTAACTTCCCTTCATTCAAAAGCGACAGCCGATAATTATGCAAGCAGTTGATGTCATTAAAATTCCATTATCTGATATCTTCCTTGAATTGGATGAAATTGATGATATATTTGTTCCTCGTACAATTAGAGCGATCAGACCTTAAGCAGACAATGCAATTTTTCCTAATTGGTCGAGTCGATGAATGTGAGGAAGATATAGCTGATTTCGCCATCCTAAAATGATGTGAATGCACACTATAACATACATCACTGAATGAATATTGTAATAGTAGTATATTCAGCGCGGATTTCTCTATCAATAATTATTTTCATGCATCAAATCCTTATACATTTTGCACGCTAAATGACATTTTAAATCCAATCAGTTAATAAATTTGTCATAGTTGCACCCAATCTTTCTATTAGTTCGGTCCCCAAAATAATAATTTCTACTTTCCTTCTTTTCTTGCAACAAAATATAAGTATTTACCGTTAGTAGTGCAACAAGGTTCAAATAATTGACACAACTCGGTTAATAAGATATTAAAAATAACATCAAAACAAATAGAATGGTAGTTACAGGAGTACATCAATCATTACCCCCGAGGCTAAATTTGATCAAATCTGCTCACCGCAAAGTATGTAAAAAATTTGATTAATTCCGTCAACACATGCAAATTTTAAATACATAAAAAAACGCGCATAAAAGCGGTCCACAGCTCTAATGGCCAATGGTTATCGATTTTTTGTATTACATTTTTGGCTGCGGTTCTACCGCCGCGAGTGAAGGGGTCTGTCCACTACAGGTGAAGTTTCCGATCCTGGTTCTGCTATCCCCTTATCGACCAGCATGATAATTTCCTGAAAACACGCCATCGAATACAAACTTTTGTTCCCAACCAAAGTTTAATAGTCACCTTAACCTTCCCTGACGTCCGTTTCAAAGGGAGAGAGTTTCAGTGCCTATGCTTTCAGGGAAGTACGAAAACTTCAACTGATATAAGAAAAAGTCTTACCCTACTTACGGTATACAAATTTAAGATTCCCGAAAATGATTATTTATTGAAATATTAGATACAACTGTTGTAATAAGATTTAAACAAACAAGATGGGTAACTACTGGCAACATAACTAAGGCTAAGTTTGATTTGAATTTTATTGTTGTTATGGCTCTTTAAAATATTTGAAATGCCAAGAGATTGGGGGATTGATAAGGATTAATATTTTCTTAGGATTTGGTACGAAATAAATGGCAATATATTATTTTTCAGAAAGAAAAGTATAAATTACAATTTCCCCCTCGATGACCTAAATAATACAGGAGACGGGAAACAGCAATTGACAGGAATTGTACTCAGCTGAAGATAGCTAACGAATATGGCGGAGTTAAGAATGATTAAACATCTAAAAAAGGCTACATTCCTCACGCATCTGTCTTATCTAGATAATACATATCTATTCTTTGCAAATGCCTATCACGATTCCACATCGGACATTCGTAATATAATTGCGTTATTGAAATTAAAGTTTAGAATTACACGTAAATGCTCCTGCACTCTACTCTAATGCTAGGCATCCAAAATTTTCACGAAATGCCTACATCACATCCTTTATAAAGTTATCTACAAGTTTACAAAACAGTAAACAACCTTTGATGAAATACTTCCGAGGAACTTCGAAGGCTTCAAACACCGCAACACTGCAAGTGTTCTTAACTGACTTATTGATACCCTCCTCTTTCTGGTAATTTTCTCAGCTGGGTTTAGGCTTCGACGAAACCATAAGTGCTGTTCGTTATTAGCCATAATATTTTGGAGGGCAGGGAAAGCACTCCCTGGAGTGTTGGTCCCTGGGGTGATGAATAAAATCGGGGTGGCAGGCACCCCTCCTACGAATTGTGACGAAGAAATAAAAAAAAATGATGAAAACTTCAAACTTGACCATTCACCCCACAAAGCGGCGGGGGGTACCGTTATGCGTTCCACCCCCCTCGACCATCTCTCCCTCTACGCCGATACTTAGGTCCACCGGGTCCCTCACTTCTACCGCCGTTTCCCGCAGGTTCCCCCGCCACTAAACCCTTTCCTCGTCCCAATCCCCTACCCAGTCACCCTCGGACACGGAGCCGCTCTTGTTCCGTACCACACACGGCCCATTTGGCGCGTCTCTGACCCTTCCCCCATCCAATCCCCATTCCCCCCCACACACTACTGCACGCCCACTTGACTCCCGACGACGTACGGACTGCTTGCTGCCCGTCCCCGGCCCAACCAGCACCGCGGGCGCTGCGAACAAAAAAAAGTAACCCCTGCCCCACTTGGCCGCTCGGAAACCCCCCCCCCCTGCCACTCTGCACAATCCTTCCATCCCTGGGCATTCGTGCACCGCTCACGTATAAACATACACATAGTACACGGCCGTGCGCTTTCCTCACGTGCGTTACCACGGTAGTGTTGTGCGAAGAGGGAGAGGGGGGAAGGGGGAGGAAATTTGAGGTGGGGAGCGTGGCGTACCGCGCGAGAGAGGGGGGTGGGATTTCTGTGGGGGTCACTTCGCAATCCTCCCCCAATGGATATACCCACCCTAGCCCCCTTTCTCCTCCCCCACGCACCCTACTGCCACGCATCGCACTCTCCTCCACCCTCCCATCGCGCCTCGACCGTGAAATGCAGTCGGGACGGAAGAAAAAAAAACTTGACGTTCTTCGAAAAAAAAAATTGAAACAAAAAATGAACACGCGAAACGAAACTCGTGGACGTAAAAACAGAAACGGAACGCGAGACGACGAAACAATGGGGGGGGGGGAATTCGGACCGAGAGCAATTCGATTTGCGCGAGTGAGAGAGAGAGAAGAAGAGAGAAATAGAGAGGAGACCATTTTATTTTCGCTTCTCTCTTTCATTCTACCCCGCAAACCTTTTTCATGGCCCTTTCAGCATTCTTACTCTCTCGTTTCCCCCCCCCCTTCCCACATCGTCCGTTAATTTTCTTTTTTTTTGGCGAAACACGTCACGGGAGTGTGTCCGTCCAAATTGGCCATTTTCGCCGGAATCCAAATAGGAGAGCAAAGTCGGTACTACGACCAGGTTGTGTTTTTCATCGCACCGCCGCGAGAACGCAAGCTAACGCGGAAGGATCGGGGGGTACCTAGGATAGGACACCTCTCCCCGCCCTCCTCCTTGCGGGACGGGTGTAAATTTTACACACCGATATTTAAGCCGGTTTCAGTAATGAAAGCGGAGAAACACCTTGAATTTAAACAAACAGTCATTCTCATACGACTTAGAAAAGAAAAAGCATTCAACTACACGTCGAAATTGTTAGAATAATTCTTCTGTGTGATTCATTATTACAAACAACCATTTATATATTCCTCTACATATTAAATCTTGGACACAGCGGGAGGGAAAATTCTGATCGTTTGGGAAAGTACCGAAAAACATATATAATAGGGAATCCAATTATTATCATATCAGACCGGTATGATATTTTGGGAATGAAAAAAAAATAGTTTAATGCTTCAGTTTCTCTATTACTAGCCAATTTATGAAGATTTTGAAATGGTAGTTTAGTGGATTATAGCGGAAATAATTATTCCTTAAATGTATACTTATCGGTTACGCCGATACTTAGTTCCGTGCATCTATAAAGACTGTTGATTGAAGTTTGCAATGCTCATTGTAGGAATATTATGAACAGAGATAAACAAGCAAACCAGTTCTCAACTGATTAATCAAATATTCGTGCATATACACTCAAGTAGTTCTATTAATTTTGCTACGAAATCACAATCCAAAAGCTGATTGAATCCATAGGTTAACTTAGTTCTTACGATTGTTTCAATTTGTTTGAAATGAAATTTTATCCTCTGCAAAGTTTGCTTTAAAACGTAAATAACAAACACCAACTTCGATTAAACATCTCAGAGACCAATTGAAATTGGCTTTGGAGCTACGTATTAGGTAGGTATAATTTGACAACAATTATCACCATACAGTTTCATTATTGTTTGATAATAGTTGATAGTATTAACAAAAAATTAAATATTAGCTATATATGTAGGAATTAACTTAAACATATAATGCGTGATAAGTATTTTATTACTTAATATGGGTAGTCTCAGTTACATTTTCTACATCAATCCACGTTCAAGGATTATTATGGGCAGGTATATTATATGGATAGTATCACAATCTGTCGATTATGAAATCGACAGATTGTGATACTATCCATTATCATTGATTCAAAATTTGCACGGGGAGAAATCCTTTAATTTATTTTAGTCGTGCATGGAAAATATTACTGAGGCTTTAAAGCATTTTTACGACACCCTTTATGTCATCAAAGAGTCTCGCTTATGTATGCCACACTGTACTGTTAAGTGACTCGAAGGCGATGCAAAATAATTGCAAAGACAGAAAAGGAAAATTTCGACGTCCTAACGACCGCACACTCAAAATGGTATTCTGTCTGTGGAACTTTACTCGGATGAAGCACTTCCATCTATGCGAGTGATTGAAACAGAGTTGCGAGAAGGAATGTAAAGAGTCGCCGTCCCAAAAGGTTCCTTTCAAACTCAAAGCCGGAAAATGTGAATAATTTTACTCATTTGCTTTACCTGAGCACTATCAACAGCCAAAATGTTTTTGTTTTTGACAGAGGAGCGTATTTAAAATTTATTTATAGAGCGAGGAGCTATATTAGAGCAAGCCGTGGTACGAGGAGAACGACCGCTTTTTTAATATTTCTGAGATTCAACTTCAGATTAGGCAGATAGCTAAAATTGACTAAAAAGAGGGGTAAGTTGTAGAGATATCGAAATTTCTACATGAAGAAAAACATTTCAGAAAGGTACAAGAGTGTGTTAAGTGACAAAGGGTGAAAGACAATCAAATCTGAAAATACTTTCAACTGAAATATTTTCACTTAAAGGATACCGGAAGAAGTTGGTGGAGATGGTATTTTGTAGACCTGTGATGTAGCTTAAATTGGGAACTTTCGCAAGTCAAGTCACCCGAAAGCCGACGGCTCGATCCTTTCCTCGGATAAGTAGATGAGTATTTCCTATGTTGTTATGCAGTAATTAGTTCTCTAAGGAGTTTACGTTTCGATAATCGCTGGATCAATCTTCGGGGTAATACACGAGGTGAGCTCTACCCTCAGCTAGCAAATCAATCCAAGGGTTCATTGTTAGCTATGCGTTACTCATAAAGATATTTAAGCGGTGAATTGAACGGGACTGGGAATACTTGTCGATCAGCACTAGTAATTATAGCTATGACTCAGAGATATTCACGAATCATATCAAGGATCTGAACCAAACAATGCACGGTGAATTTTAAAACGAAATTCATTTACTTACGGGCGAGAATAATTTAATTAGAGGAGATTTGCAGTAATAGAATTTTAGTAAGATGAGATTAGCTTAAATAATTATTCTAAATCATATAGCTAGCCATCCAGCAGAGCAATAATCATTGCAGTACTCTACAATTAATTGGCATACCAACTAGAGAAACTGAATCAGTGTTGCTCTAATTAAACGAACTGTATGACACGTTACGATAAGTTGCTTACTTTTATTTTTATTCGAAGACGCTACGGGAATTTCCCAAAAGCCTGTTGATACTGCACTCAATTGTGCAAATAGTCTCAACATTCACGGGATTTTATTATTAGATATTTAGCATACACAGCTACCAAACCAAAACGTAACTTAAAAACGTACCAAACGAAACATACCATAAACGTGGAGTATTCCTTATTTACGGTTATCTCCATTGATTCGAACACACGTTATTATGATTCTGTGATCGCTTTAATTCGCGAGATGACACGGGAGACGGTAAGATAGAAAGAAGAATGCTGTAGCCTGTTGATAGCGCAGCAATCGCCAGATGATTCCAAAGCAGCTGCGGACTAACATCCTTTCGGATCCGAGAGATATTCAGGATCACCGCCTCTCCCCCATTCCTCCCCCCGCCCGCACTTCCCCCCCTTGCATCTCGGCTTACGCACTCGCGCCAAAGCCGCGGGTCCGGCATCCGGCACTTTTTATTTGTGAGCTTAAGAATGGAACGAGCGGAGGAATGTCTCTGGGAAACAAGAGACTGCGGAGAAAAAAGGGGGCGAGCGGGAGAAAAACGTGTGCGAATCGCGTGTTTGGATTCCGAGATGGAAAGAGAGGACCACTGGGAGGTGGATAGGGGGAGAGGGGGGGGGAATTTTACGTGCGTCCATACATCATTCAGAAAGAGAAAGACCCGAATTCGCGGGGAATGAGGGCTTGTGGTGGGGCGGAAAGGGAGAGAGATACGGTGGGAGGAGATGGTATCCTACCGCCCTCCCAAAGCGAGCGAGAAGAGCGTCTGTTTCTGGGGGAGAAAGGGAAAGGTATGTATGAGGAGATATACACATTCATACGTCCGTCGGGGACAAATGGGATTAAAAATGCATAATCCCGGCGAACGAATCCGCCGCGACTCCTCGTCCCTTCCAGCGGTCACACTCGATCCAATGAAGCGAAGAACACGCACCAAATTCGTGCTAGTAATCGTCGTAGTTATTAATGAGGCTCGTCGCGACTGCTTAAGTGATCTTCCTTGCAGAAAATATCTCCGTACGTGGTGAGGAGGGCTAGGAGGAGAGGATTAAGAGAGGTAAAGGGAGAAACCGAAAGACACGTCGTCGGCATTATGATCACTCTTTTCGAGAGTCCTACGAGGGACGGCAGTAAAACGTCCCATTCAAGGAACGAGGTGATGTACCGTCTCTACTCGTGTGCTGTGCATCATTGCGCATAAGACCCGAAATTATATTTCACAAAAAGCGCATCGGAGCATTTCTCTTCCTGCATGATTTTGAAGTTTTTACGGAACAAACTATAAAGTTGACAGTGACAAACACAACAATATATCATTAAAAGTGATAAAAAGTGATTTGAAATTGTTGATAAAAACATGAATGAAAAATTTGTGCACCTTCCGATATTAAGTATTTTGTTGATTTGAAGCGTATCATATTCACTGTTACCATGAAAGCAGTCATTTAATAAGCTCTACCGTTATTGGTTATTTGTTTTTCGTATTACACCAATTTTGAGATTTATGTTCATTGTGAGCCGAAGAATGTGACGAGCGGCGGAAAGGTAAAATGTGAAAATGATGTTAGTATTAGGTAAAACAAAATCGTCAAATTCCATACCCTTAAATGAAGATATTCTCTTACTTTATGAGAAAGCTTTTGGTAAACATCCATCCAGTAAAGATTGCGATTTCAAATGCGATTTTATAAGCTTGAGCCTGACAACACTAAATTAGCCATCTACATTTACTGCGCTACTTCAAGTATTCCGTTTCCCATGAAACTCTATTGAACAAAAAACCTTGTGTTTTAGATGTATTTTACCAAAACAAACACCCGGGAATCTTTAATCCAAAGCCGAACTATCACATCAAAATAATATTATTACTAATTAATGACGGTCACGTTCTTTGAGTAACACCATCGCTAAAATATATAGAAATATTTTTCCAGAGAGTTTTTCAGGAATCACGACACGTTACATAATCAAATGAAATGCAGATAATTGTTTCTTTTGTTCTAATTTATTTATAATAATAATCCAATTTATAACGTGGACTAATTTTTATCCAATGTTAATCCATAAAATTTTAAAATGCTTTTTTAATACTATGCCGTGACACGGGAACGTGTTCAAATGTGGACAGATATCTTTTTATTTAAGGTTCCCCATTACCATTAGCTACAACCACGACCTCAGATCCTCAATCATAATGGGTTGACTCGTTTCTGTCAGCACCTAACGTTTCGTAACGCAAATTCACGAGAATCAAACAAACCATCAATGCATCGAGAAGGAAGACTCTTTGGGTGAAGTGAAAATGTTTCACGAGCGTTCTCAAATCAGGTCAGTCGCGCCTCCATCCTCAAGAGCCGCGATCCCTCGGAAATACGATCCTCGTCAATGTGACTCCCACGCTCGGCTAAAAAAAAAACCTTTGGGTGCAAAGTTTCATACTCGCCACTCAAAAATCAGACTTCGGATTTGAGTGTGACGGACTCCATCCAAAATTACAGTTTTCGAATAGAATTTCATTTTTGGGAATTTCTTTTTGCAGATGTGAAACGTTAAAATTATGGGGAAAGGAGAACATTACGGATTTGCGTTTAAAGGACGAAATACGTATTTTGATGAAAAATGGGATTAAAAAAAGGGGCTTGAGAGTATTCGAGTGATATCCTGTTCGTTTTCGATTTCCTTCTCTTTGAGTATATTTCACCCAAAACGCTGATGAATGCGAGTAAGACTGAAGGCAATCAAAAAGGCTACAATACTTGCATGTTGCATATGCCAATGGTAATAGAAAGATAACTTTTTATGTGGAGTTCATCCGTAAAAAGTAACATTCAAAACTTCATCAACACATTACACGCCGAGCTTTCACCAAATTGCAACGGAAGGTGGATTAACACGAAATTTATTAAAAAAATATATTGAAAAGATCTTTGTTATACCGATATCGTAATAGTAGCTGTATACAATCAATATATTGCCAATACTCTGGTATTATTAATATAGGTTTCAAAAATGTAACTAATCCCATTTGGTACGGAATGGCGCGTAATATAGTTCCATATATATAGTTATGAATACAACATTAATTTTTTATCATTGAGTTATGCAGAATAGTTTATTTTTGTTAGGCAGCTTATAAACTGTTTCCTATCCTTACCACTTCGACGGCGAGCTCATTCATCCAAATTCAGTTAAATTAATATGCATTTTAATGAAAACATGATATGAGTTCATTTACTAAAATTTTAACACTTTCGCTATATTTTAACAATGGCATAATTGGAATAAGATTAGATTTTAAAAAATCTAGTTTGATTTATAGCTGAATAGAAAAAATATATGACCTATGAGAAAGCAACAACATTCTACTGAAGTGAATGTGTTGCACCGTGCTTCAACACGTTCGTTAGTGTTTCCAAATCTATGCACTTTTAAAGTATATTTGTTATCTGTTTTAATGGAGTATGCAACTCAAATTTTAGCTACCTTCATGATATTAGTGATTCGAATACTGCAACACTTTAGAGAATAATTAGCAACAAATAAGTCCTCGGCAATCAAAATATTCTACAAGGTTCAAGATCGAAGATTCGTTATCGACGTACAAGATTGAGACATCAATCTGTTTGGACATGTTTGAATATAACAAAACAACAACTGCGAGCGTTTAAGTGCGAGTAGTACTATTATTACTGATGCGATAGTAATTTTCTTTGAGAATTTTATTAAAAAATACAGCCAAACCTTTTTATAAGTACCTAGACCAATTGGAATATCGAAATTTAGTCATATTACATTTTGGATTTAATTACCATGGGTTGTGAGTTATCTCGTTCGGAAGTGCTAAGCATCCGATGATTGTAAAAGCTCAGAGGTCCAACATAGTAGTTTTTACATCTCTAACTAGTCCCAGGAATTTCATGCATTATGAGAGGTCTCATCGACCATTCTCATATTTCATATCCAACCCCCTCGACCTCGAAATCCAATAGCTTCAAATATCAAACTCCGGTTCCATTAGGCACCCGACGCTGATTTTCAACGCCCAGGGGAAGGGAGGGGGGAGGGGCTTGAAGCACGCACGTACGACAGCAGCCTGAAAGGATGTTGACGTTTCCCGTCAGAAAGGAAAACATTTAAATCCCGTCCCACGGCCACGCTGGGAGTGGAAAAAAGTTTGGTCGACTCGCTCCTCAAAGGACGGGAGAGAATGAAACGGGAAAATATCCACACGCTTCGAGATGGTGAAGGAGAGGGAGAGAGAGAGAGAAAAAGAGAGAGAGAGCGGAGATCACTGTGGGAAGAGGAAGGAGAGGAACAAACGGAAAAGGAAAACATAAAACGACACGACACGTCTCAATTGTTACGAATGCGAGGGAGGAAGTGTGAGGCGAGTGATGTAACCGGGAGAAGAGGAGGGTGGAAGAGGAGAGGAGGTGACGTATACATGGGGACGGGAGGTGGAGGAAATTGGGGAGTCACGGGAGGGGGTGGCAACACGTGACTCTGTCACGTGACATGGACCGGACGATGGCACTCCCTCCTCCCCTCCGCGCCGATGTCAGTCTCCGCGGCAATTCTCCCCGGCGAGGCGGCCGGCGACGACGCATTGACCCACGGCAACAACGCCCTCCCGATTCCCCCAAGGTCTCCCTGTCCCCTTCCCCCAAATTTTGCTTCCGCTCGAGAGACAATGAGCCCCCGTGACCGACGCCTTCTCTCCCAATTGAGACGTCTTGACAGGACCAACGGAGAAGTTCGGTCTGGGGTCGCCAATGACGGACTGTCGCCCTACTAAGCAACTAAACTAACTTTTCCCAAGACTGATCGTCATATCAACCAGTCCGCATTTTGATTCAAACTCCGAATTAGTTTTTTCTTAAATCAACCATTACTAAAGGGATGAAAAACTTAACAAAAACAATTCAATTAATATTTACAATGAATATTACTCCGGCTGCTTTCGATGTTCACAGTTATCCCGTGAACTTTGTTCATTATTACCATGTTGTTGGAATAATTTCAGGGAAGCAAGATATAAACAAAATTATCATGTAATGCTTGCTGGGAATTTTGTACATTAATTTTCCATACCAGTTTAGTCTAGTCTCTATCACATCCAGCCTGAAACAGTAATAGCGACTCGGTGAGAAATACGATTTTTATAAACTTGTTGTTAAACGATAGGCTGAAAAAGGATAGGAACTGGCCTCAATGAGCTAATATGCGAGCTTATCCCTTCGCCGAGCTTAGTCCGAGACGAGATCCATCCTCACCTATTAAACCAACCTTCGGGTTGATTACTCTGATGGAATAATCATTGTGATCGGTTCGGAAGATTGAATAGGATACCATGATTCCTTATGACCTTTGCATACCATGGCCTTGTTTTCGACTCTCGGTGGTAACGGTTATTTTATTGTTTATGTCGTTCTCGATTATATCCGGGAAAATGTGCTAATTACAGTTCAAGCTGATTGTGTCGTTTGTCGGTTAATGCCCGAGCTCCGTTCGTAATCAATACTCATACATAATCGACGCATTACTTTCCTGTTCCCCGTCCTCTACTCCGAGATACCATCTATTCGTGAATGCTCACTTATCCCAAAGGGCGTGATTAGCTTCAGCAGTAGCGCGCCTCGCAAAACAACTGCTATCTAGTGCACTAACTGCACTTGATTTCCTCATTGAAATAAGTATGCGATCACAAAGCAAAGCGCTCACGGAATAGCTAGAGGGATAGTATTAACTTGAGATAAATTAATATGATCCGGAGGAGTCACGCTTTTGTTTAATTGACGACTAATGATGAAAATCCATTCCGTGCTTTACAATTTTAATTACAATAACAATAATCACTGAATGGATAATGGTCCAGGATGGTTTTACCACGCGCCAATTAGGTGACTGCATTGAAACATTGTTTTTGCCAAGCTAATTGTATCATATTCTTCTAGTGGCTCACCTTAACGATAAACTCGGGAAAAACGTCTTCACCGGACGATGTTCTTTCCGTTTCATTTCAAGCCGTTCCGAGTCAGCGCCGTCGCCTCTTTGACGCCTTTGGAGCCTCCACGGCCGTTTATCCGAATGTTATTCCTGGTGGACAAATCCCGTTAATCCGGAACGTGAAAACCTTGTGAGGGGGGGAGAGGGGGGAAGAAGAGTGCGGGAGATCCGTTCAAATTGGCTGGGACGAAGCACGAGGTTTTCTTTGGCGAGATTGAATCGCTGTTTTTAATGAAACGAAAATGTCCAATCCACCCACACAACGGAAGCCATTAAAAAAAGGGGGGAGTACCGACAAGGAAGGCCGAATGGCGACGCAATCACGGGGCGGTATTTGGAAATTTCATCCAGCCTAAAAAAAACAGAAGCTAGATGAACAACTATGATACCTGTACACGTTGGTGACAAGGGTATTATTTCATCTGCGTCCATTTGGGTGATCTCATCCGAAATGTTGAATATTACTCTATTTCCTATCCATAGCAGGATTTATTCTTATTATCGGGAAAATTTCATCTCCTTCTTCGAGATTAGTCATTTGCCAACTGATTATTAGCGGATATATGTAATTGCAAAATCATATACCCTAGCGCTTGCATGGCACAAGTCGTGAGAAATATGCGATGGAAAACTAAGAAATCATTTTTTTTATTTTAAAAATTACACTCACATTTCAGTAGCTGGGAACTTATTAAAACAGGCACCCACTTGTAAGAAAAATATTCCCGGTAAAAGTTAATATAATGCTGACATATTCATACTGATTAAAATTGTTCCCTCACCATCCTCATACTTCTCATAAAGTGGCAGAAAACACATGTCCCCTCCAAAAAAATGCTAATTATCTCACTGCTGTCACGCTGTATGAAAACTGAGGCAACACGAGTGAAACTTTTTAACAACCAACGTCACAACGACTAAAATATACTAGCGAAAACCGAATCCACGCAAATCACGATCAAAACAATTTATCAATCCGAGTGCCCGAGTGTTCCTCGCGGTAGACAGATGCTCATTAGTATTAACTGTAGCAGCGGATAAAAAAAAATATACACCCATATATTCTGGGCGCCTCGGCAAGTTCGCAAGGTGGTACACGTATCTCGATCAAAAATGGAGCGACAGACGCGAGACAAATGAACAACGCCGGCTCCCTCTAGACATAGCAAGGGGTGCGGAAATGGAAGGGGGAACAAGAGAACTTCTCGCAAACGATGCCCTTAATTAAAAGTTTCATTCTGGGCAATCACGAAAATAAGGAGATGGATATTACGGCACCCGCTGCTGGTTACGCCACACCTGAGCGGCGTGTACGTCACTCTCTGGGTCCTTCAGCAGCCAAAGAGGGAGAAGGAGAGGGAAAGAGAGAGAGAGTAGAATGGAGAAACCCCTCTGTAGAAATAAAAACTCCTGAGTGGAGCACCTCTCCACCTCCGTGAGAGAGTGAGTGGTAGGTGGCTGGCTCGGGAGAGTGAGAGGGAGGATAATCAAACTTATTTTCTAAGGATCCCGGGGAAAAAAGGGCCTCAAAAATACGTCCGAAAACTTGGCCGAGGGGGGAGATAGAAACTTTTCCCGTGAGGAGATGGCCGGGGGGCACGGATTTCTTCCCTGGATATGGGGAATAGGGGAGTGGTGTGGAGTGAGGAGCGGCTCGAGAGAACGCCAGAAGGCCAGCAGAAGTGTGGGAATGGCATACGGAATTTTCGTATGGAAGGTGTGCAAGGATTGTGACGCTAGAAATATTTAGCTTTTTGGATAGCTGTCATGAACACGTACATTATCAGTAACACTGCAAGCTTGAAGTTGCTACATTCCACGTATATGTGACTTTCCTTTTATTCTAATCAATCTCTTATAAATAAGCTTCATGAATGTAAGTATTACACACGATGCTAAGTCGAATGATTGAGAAATGCACGCTAAGTTATCAATATTAATTTATTACCTGGAAATGCTACATTAGCTCATATAAGTGATCGTCATTTTATGGCACTTGAGCATGAATAAATAGGCTTCGTGGAGATGAATGCCATAAAAACGAGTTACCATATCATTTCGTTAAATTGTATCCAAATAATTATGGTTTCTAGTAGTCTCATTTGGGTAGGTACCCCGAGCTGGGAGAGTACCGAAAAACTTATTTGATAAATCTATAACAGCAAATTTTAAAAGTGTCAAACATTTAGTGATAGTGAAGAGTCCCAGAATTTACGTTCCACCTAAAGCATATTAAATGATCTACTTGTTTCACTACATCAAAACAGGACGTAACTGCTTGGTTACACAAATTATCATTGTACATATTTTTTTATAGAAAGCAAATTGTAAGTTTTCACCAAAATGGAATTACACAGTCTAAGCGACAGCGAACTCTCAAATTAAAATATCTGCTTACAGATTTGTTTTTCATGTCAATCAAGTCGCATCGCGCTTCTCGATACGTTACATGAAAACAGACAGTGGAGAATACCAATCGGACAAGAGTTTTGTTGATTGAGATTACATTTCCAAAATTTGAACCAATTCAACCGCTTTCAAAATGCATGATTTTCATTCTCCCCCATGAAAACAAATCGTCCGCCAAGGAGCGCCTCTCGGGGGGCTGTCGTATCAAAGCAGATGAACGATGCGGACGGGAAGAGATGGTGCGTGAGAGAGAGGTGACAAGGGGTGGGAAGTCGACTCGGCGTACGTATGTACCTTGGGGGGGGTGTGGAAAGGTGGGCGTCAGGGGAGATATGCCCGGAACGCCGGCATTCTTTCGCGGCGGGAGCGGGGGTGTGAATGGGGGAACGCCGTCCGTCCAAATGGATAGTGGTACGGGAGGAAGGGAGACGGAAGGAGGGAAGGCGGGGGCGGGTAGGGGGTGGTGGGTGTCAGGCGCACCGGGATTTATGGCATTTGTCCCCGAGACCACCCCTATAGCCCCTGCGCCTCGAAACATTTTTTCGGGAGACAAAAATATTATCAGCATTCCATTTTACGATTACTCTCTCACCGTGGGGGATCGGATTGACGGGTTATAGATCGCAACTAGCCTTCCATTCTGAGATCCTTCTCCTCATTCCCGATGCTCGTGAGACTTATGTAGGCATATGCCAAAGATGCGCTAGAAGATACGGCCGGAAGGTACACGTATCAAAACCGAAGTTTTACGAGGAGTATGTTAAGACAGCGATGTGCGGAGAGCATTATAAACAGGACGGGTCAATCCAAGAAGCTGAAATTGATGTTGCGTTTCTTCGACGGCCATTCCATACCGTGAAAATGATTTAATGTAGTAAAAGTTGCTCAAAGAATCGCAATAAAACAACTATTATTGTACATCGATTCGAACAGGTGGTTAACAAGTTGGAAAAATTCATCTAACGCACAGTGGTTATAAGGTTTTCAAAGATCAACGAAAGGAGCGCTTCAAGGATAACTTTATGCCATTGAGAAGACCGAGAATGGAAAAGTGATGAGATACGTCAAGGAAATAATGCTAAAAAAAGGAATCATGTAGCAGAGAAGTTAGCGGGGAACTGAAACAATTCAATCCACGCTCACGTTGACAGACATTCAATTGGTATCATGGGGCAAATATTAAAAAAATAACCCAAAAGACACAGTCAACCAGATGGGCAAATGAACTGTGGTCCCTCTGGCACCCTCTTAATTAAGAGTGGCGTAATCCTATCTCCCGTCATTCTCCGTCCTTTCCCCTCATCTCTTAATACTCCCATTACCAAATATTCAACCCAGCGCTGTTTGACAAACAAGCAGCCGACCATCGATCGTCGACTGCGTTGCCGCTAACGGTTATGCACTTCGGCAGTATATGTATTTTCAGAGAAACAAAGCTTCTTCCATGGAATGCTCTTAAATTAGAAGTATTGATGTCTATAAATTTCCGCAAGACGGAATGTTTTTCATTCTCCACTTACTTCGACGAGATTAATTAACTTTAAAAAGGTACTCGCCAAACGGCATTATTAATACCATCCATAAACAGTCGATTGTGAATTAAATAATTAATATCATGGAATCTCAATAGGTAAGAGTTGTTAACCGTAAAATGTCAAATGGGGAAAATAATATTTTTTCAAAGAAAAATCACGATGAGAATCGGAATGAAAAACATCCATAATTTGTAAAAAAAACACATTCAAACCTATTTTACCTTTCTTATTATTGATACTATTGGTTATAAGAGATGTACTCCTTTCTAGCATAAAATCATATAATTTTACTAAAAAATTGGAGGTAAATTATTCCAAACTGAAAACTACGCTGTTTTCAATCTACTGGGATTCTTTTTATAATATTTGATAATACATTTCCAACAAAAGTGACTGAAAAATTAATACAGAAAGTATTTGAATATGGACTTTAAATCACATCACGAGACAAACGTATTGATAATGTTGCTATAGAACAACAAAAAATGAAATTTCAAATGCATATCTCCGGAATTAACAATGGGATTATTTCAACTCAAAAATTCGCTCAAACAACTCAACTCGGTGTCTTTATCACAGAGGGGATCTGAATCCTAGGGTTTTGAGCAATCCCACTAAATCATAGATGCTCGAACTACTGCAGCTAACATCTTGCCCTCAAAGTCATTTTATTCGGCTCACTAAGAGCCTCCCCGGAGTTGTGTCCCGGATAATATTATACCAGCAAATCATATGATATTTAAAAGGATTTTGATTATTATTCTGTCCCAACAAAGACAGGCGGAGAATAAAAACCAATTATTAATCGTACGTTCCGGAGTTTACGCTGAAATCATGACGCAGTCCACCAACACCTCCGAAAGCACTCATGCAGGCAGCCCATAGCGCAAAAAGTTTGGGCACCAGTGCGAGTGATTCATTGGGTGAAAATACCAACATTTCTCAGAAAAAGCGGAAGTAGCGTAAATCAAGACGAATTAACCTCACATCCTCCCCCTCATGGCTCTTCACCCTTGGGGCAGCGCGAACCAGATGTCGAGGTGGGTGACCTTTCGGGAAACTGGACGTGCTGCGAAGCCCGAGATACATCTGGTTGGCGGGGAAGACTGATGAAAAGTTGTTTGCCAATGTAGTAGATTTGCGAGTTGACTTCAGACCGAACATTTTAATTCATCTCAAACAGTATTTACGATCTCTTCTTTCACAAACTTCATGTTCTCCTACCGAAAAGCACAGTTAGGGTATGGAGTGCTTTCGCGTCAGTAGAGTTTTTATGCAAGTCAAAAAAAATAATTGAATGGAAGAAATGAACAGTATTTGCACTGCTTCCGGTTCTATTTCTTCAAATATCAATAAGAGAAAAATCATCATGCTGATGGGTCAGCAGATAAATGGATTTGGCATAAGACACATTCTTATGGTGCTTCCAAATAAAGACCACTATCTACGAGGGTCATCCGGAAAGTAGTACCCGTTCGTGCCGCATGAAGTGCTGACGACGCGAGTAGCCGCTGGACGAGGTCAGATAGCTTCAGTGGCTTGTCTGCCTTCTCTGAGCCAAGTTGCGTGACGCTAGCATTGCCTGTGTTGTTTCTGTGATTGTTTACAATGTTTAAAAAAATTGAGAACGCCGCCAGTTGTGAAGTGAGGGCAGTGATTAAATTCCTCAATGCAAGAAACGTTCGCCCATGTGATATTCATCGCCAATTAAAGGAGGTGTATGGAGACAATGTAATGGACGAGTCGTCTGTTCGGCGGTGGTGTCGCAACTTCAACATGGGGAGGGGGAACACACACGACGATGAGCGTTCGGAGAGACCGTCTGTCATTACAGACCAACTGGTGAGCTCAGTTGACGAATTCGTGAGGAACGATCGGCGCGTCACAATTGATGACATCTGTGAGCATTTTCCCAATGTTTCTCGAACAATTGTTCATGAAATTGTTAAACACCATCTGCATTATGCAAAAATTTGTGCAAGATGGGTCCCTCGCGTATCTCAATGAGCTGGCGGCGAAGGACTATGCAGCAGGAATACAGAAACTTGTCACACGTTATGACAAATGCCTTAATTTGCTTGGAGATTATGTTGAGAAGTAGTTTAAAGTATCCTCTTTCAAATAAAATTTTTTATGTTTGTTAATATTTACTTTTGTGTCTTTATTTCACGAACGGGTACTACTTTCCGGATGACCCTCGTATCTATCTATGGTGCAGAGTTCGAATAAATTGTCTCGTATTTGAATGCCTTACTCTTGACGAAAGTAACTCCAGGAGGTGACTGCATTTTAAATAATACATTTGCCATTCGATTTAATGTATTACTTGCTTAAGAGTTGAAACACAATAGTTAGCGACGAATATTTTCCATAAATATAACAGTATCGAGTGCTAAATAATGACACTCACGCTTTCTCTCCCTTGTTATTCTTTGTCTCTATTCTCTTTGTTTAAGTATTTTTGAATACCCTGACACCACCCACTAGGGTTTGTGGCAGTGAAGGAATACACACCAATCTTATTTTGACCCAATATATTTCCCTAGAGCGGTCGGACAAACGTTATTTTATTCTGATCCCTTATTGTTCATGAGAAAAATGAAATCATACATCTGATCTGCTCTTAAATACAGATGCAGCCTAAAATCATTAAGCTAACCTTGATGTAGACGACGATTATAGCATTCGATCACATTACCTGAAAATTAGGTACCATGAGAGACATTTTGGCAAAATAAAGGCAATGTCTTTGCCATTTAAGACGCCCAGGCACACTTGAAATGGATTTCACCATGGTCCTCCTTACACAGAAAGAAGGCACTATGAATGTACAACGCACTTTGCGGGAATACGAGAGGTTTCAATATATTCTCTCTCGCACAAACACACTTGGGCACGTATTTACAATTGTCTCCTATATTTAGAGATTATTATTTTTGAAGTTTACTACATCGACAAACGCATGGTATATAATTTGATGTTGGAGACTCAGAAGAGAATCTCGTGAGATGGAAGGAGACTGCTAATAGGGGCCTTAGATTCCTGTTGTGGGTTCAAAATCGGCATGTCACGAAGCGAAGATATCACCACCACTCCTACTACCGAAGTTCACCAGATGCTCGTTGGCCGGAGAGCAGGAAAAACCTCATCAGGAATCATTCCCACACACGAGCCAGCACCACCGAAGACGACATGGGGGGAGGAGGAACCTTCGTCGTCGTTGGGGGGGAGGTACGAAGTCGGATCCGGAAGTCTTTGACCGAGAGGCGTTCCCCCACATGAAGCGGCACGGATCCTCCCCACCCGCCCCCAACCTGAGCCCACAATCCACCCTCCAGGAAGCGTGCGACGACGTCGTGTGTTCCTACCCTTCCTCCCGCACCTCAGTCCCCGCCCCCACCCCTCCGCTCCACCCGGGGGCCCTTTCGACGCGATCGCGGTGCACGTGTAAAGACAATGGGGCGACAAGTGTGAACGGACGGAACCGGGTGGCGTGGAGGGAGGGAGATTGGAAGGGAAAGGAGGAGGGTGAAATTCACAGTGCGGAGGGGAGACCGCTCCCGACCGCAGAGCCCCGAGAGCGCCTCTGCCGGTGGGGAAACCATTGAACGCTCACGATTCACAATCACCCGAGGCCATTCGAGGGAGAGAGAGAGACGGAAGAAAGAGATGCGTGCGGAGGGGAGCGAGCACTCCACACCCTCCCTTGCTATGCCACGCACGCATCCATTGTGGAGGAGTGGGGGAAGGGAAGGGGGCGAGTCGAGAGGCGGCAGTGATGATGAAAGGGGTGGCGGTGGATCCTCGCGGAAGGCCACGCATGATTGCTGGAAGAATTTTTATGGCGTTACGACGGTGGAAGTGGCTTGCGTAAGAGAGGGATCAGGGAGATAAATTCACATTCGTCCACTCAGTCAAGAGTAATATCAGTTTTACTGTGGTAATTTCGGGGTAATAACAACAAAAACTTTGGGTTACTATCGGTGGATTAAAATTGTGCATATATAATTAATTTTACCTAATTAGGTCGGAAAAAGATACTCCACGGAGGGTCTTTCATATATTTACAATTTTTTCTACTATTCTATTTATTGTGCATTGTGGGAAACTGTAAAACTCAACACAAGTTGCAATGGTTAATACAAATTATAGAGTTTGTCAAGATTCAGGTCAAAGTCAAAGACGTCTTCCAAATATTGTTAGACCGGGCGTGTAGAAATCGGAAAACCCTGTCCTATCTGAATATTAATGTGCGTCGGGTAGCAAATCAACTTTAAGTTGATTTGCTAATTCTTTTCGTGTCTTCTTCCACTAGGCCAGGTTTCCCATTTCTGCCGACGTTTCGATGAACGACTCGGTCATTGTTTTCGGGGCTTCCTGTATACGAAATAATATATTTCTGTGCATATATCCAGTATAAAAAAACATCATATATGTACAGGAAGCCCTGAAGACGATGACCGAGTCGTTTCTCGAAACGTCGACAGAGAGGGAGAACCAGCTTCACCAGAAGATCCAAGGAGAGTTCATTCAGACAATCTGTGAAGACAGCCCTGGAAATTTACACTATTGTTAGATATCTTAAAATTGTATTGGATTGACCCATGGCTATGATTGACTATTTTGAATACTTATTTAAAAATCGTAACGGTTTGATATTAGAGTAATTTTCTTATTCTGAATGAAAAATATCAAGTATACTATTTATAATTCCGATTATCACTAAGAACGAGAATGCTTGTCAAACACGCCCACCATTAAAAAGTCGCAATACTAAATGTACATACTATCGCCTAGTCGTATTCATAAACATAATGAAGAACTTCATTTTAATGCACTCTGCAAAGAGTGTCACTTAAGTGTGGTTCCCTTCAATTACGGTCTACTAGGAAAGAACCTGGTTTTAATGATACCATTAATTATACTTTCACTTTATTTACCTAAGCTAAAACACCATCTCAGTACCTCCGGGCTACAATTCGTTACTTCCACGGGATGGGTAACCTGCCATCGTGAGTTATTAAAGAAGGCCGAGCGACACGCTTCATCGCTGGTCTGGAGAACTCTGCGTGTCGAAAATAACATTGGTCGAAACGCGAGATAATTGAATAAAAACATGAATTAAAAAAAAAATGCCCTCAACGCGACGGGTTGCACATCTCGAAGACTAATTATTGCCCGCGCCCAGAAAGTTGCGCATCGTCCCTCCCATTATATGAAATACGCCGCGTGAAAAATGATTAATGCCCCTCCTGAATATTGCCTCGAGAGGTTAACCGTTAATTTACTACTCTTGCTTTTGTTTCAAGCGGGTCTGTTGATTAGTGGGGAGTGGGGGGGGGAGGAGAATGGAAACGCGGAGAGCATTTGCTAAAATTGATACCCAATTCACAACCGACCGTCAACTTTCCCTTTTTTCCCCCAAAAATATATAACGAACGGTTGACGGGAGGAGTTGGCGTTATTAACTCGGCCTCTCTCTTTCACTCTACCTTCCCCCCCCTGCCCCCCCCCCCAACGTTCACGTGCGACGGCTTTTGTCACTCTCGCTTCAGATTAAGGAACCCCTCGGGATGGCCATTCATTCGGGAACCCGATCGCTCGAAGGGGCTCTGGACTAAATGCATCGTAATCGCACAGCGATGGGCACGCACTCTATGCCGTCGGCTGCGACTCAATTTGACTAATAAGCCTTTCACGAGAGTTCGCCGGCGATCGAGATTCCCAGCCGAGTCAAGCGAATCCAAAAGGGACGTGAGAAACGCATACACGCATGCATGCCCTTCACGGTGTTCCATTTCGGGATGGGTAAAGTGAAAATGAAGAACCTCCATTTTGGTAATTTTAATGGACTTCATCCCTTTCACTAATTTATTCCACGATACATAATCCCCGCATACATTTTCGCTACCGCCAAATTCATATATGCTCATTTGGTCTTGAGATCCATATATTCCTCGACTTGAGAGTCTTATCGGCCGTACGAGTAATCACGTTACACTCCTTCGGTTCAGCTATCACGTCCTCTCACGCCATTTTATCTTCTCCAATACATTTTTTGCTCAGTGATTTGATTCTTATTCATTCTCTAACTATAACCAAATCAGCAAAGGATACTCCTATCTTAATCATATATCTTCGTGCATCTGAACCATCTTTTTTCATGACCGCCTCTTTCGACTTCAACCCCCCTATTTTTCCCACAAACACTCCTGAGGTCCCAAAAACACGCTGAATTCATTCGTAATGTATGCGTACCTTACTTACTTCCATACTGTGGGGATTAGTACTCTTTTATAAGCAGCCATTTCTTCTGTGTGAACGAACATTGAAATGAAGTGACCCACATTCCACCAACCACCGTAGACAGCGCAACAAATTGCACTCCTCTTATCCATCTCATCTACACTATCGTCATCGTGAACAAGCGTCCAATATTCACAAAAGCATCAACATAAATATGCTCGGAAATCTCGCTTTAAGGTACATTTAACGGGAATGACACAATATTCGACCACTGTGCGCTTGACTTACGCACATTAGGCCACGAGAAATCATTCATCAAACCGGCGGTTTGCAATGCATACGGCATCGACAGGGGGCACCAATTTATATAACCGCTGAATCCTGAAGGTTTTCGACTAGGGAAGGGAAATATATTTAACCAGGGGTGAAGTCGATGAACGATAGCCTAATGGAGACAACGGTACCGACAAACGTAGATCAACCTTCCACGGGGGGCACGCAAAACAGAGGAGGATTAAGTGGACTCGACTTAATGAATTTTGGCTTCAATGAGCGCTTGCTGTGTAAATATAATTTTAAAAAAATAAAGAAAGGTGTCATTCCCCGTTAGTTGGGCTACATTTAAAAAAAAACGGAAAGAATTCGGCAGCCGATGGGAAAAAGTTAATTAAGGAATTGAATGAATTTGGAAGATCTGCTAGACTTGTCAACGATGCCACGAGCATTGTTTCAGTGCTGTTGTCTTAGATGAATTTATAGGTTAAAATAAGCGTAGAAAGTGGTCACTTCTGGTACTCAGGAGCCGATTAAAAAACTCGGATAGCATTAGGGAAATTACCTACCACACATAGAGAATCAGCAAAAGATTATATATTTTAATGCAGCTTTATATCATTACGTGGACCTTATTTTGGACACAAAATATCATCATAAGCATTTTAAGAGGATATATTTCTTCTGATTTTGATCTGGACAAACTTCACAAAGTAACTTTGTGCCAATGGTTTATTTACTCATACCGCTAGAGTTGGATGCTCACTTTTCCCCACAAATATATAAATAAGATAAATAGATGATTAGATGCATAAGATTCGCTACATACTGCGACCACATTCCCATATACCAGCCCGCTGCATAATGTTATGGTACCTGACCTTGTTTCATGCATTCAGGCCGCTGGAGGTGAACTACCTGCGACGACCCTGGAGGTTCGGAGGGTTGACTTTCCGTTCCCTCGACTGCTGGACAGAACGTAAGTGAACGCATGTTTAAAACATTGATTTTCAAGCAGCTCTTCGAACGGGTCTACTCCGTACGCAAACGGCTGGAATGATAACACTCGTCATCTACGTCGTTAAACAACGCGAACAAAGGGCGGAAAGGGTAATGTGAGCATGAGGAAAGCCACGAAGTACTCACAATACTCCACTGGCTTTCCCTTTCATGCACGGGTATCGCTATTTCGAACATTCGAGGCTACGATGGGGTTCGCTAATAAATAATTCACCATTGAAGTTATTCAGCATGCTAAAGATAAGTCACGGGGCGAGCTAAGTGATGGAATTCGTGATCCCGACAATGTTTACACGAAGATACCATCGAAACGTCGGGCATTTTTGCGTATTTTTCTTTGACGATGCATTTGGTGGATGCATAAGGTACGTCTTTTATTTCACTGTTGTTTGCGAAGAGATGGTGGAATAATTGAGATGTCATCAGCTGTCTTCAGAATCTTTCGATTCGGCCAGAATTACGACTTTTTCTCATTTCTAAATAGGCACGTAATAATTTACAAAATACGATTTCGGTAGAATTGCTGATTTAGGAATAGCAACAAGCAATTTAATATCTAATAAATCGTAGCGAAAACTCATTTAAAATATGGGAAATCTCTCTGATTCTATCAACTGGTTTTCAATGATTATAAAATTGGTTTATTTTTTCACTGCTATGGTATTATCACAATGCCAAGGTGCTTATTTTTAACAAATTGAGTAGCTTCAAGCGTGATGAGGTGGAAATCGAACATAATGAATAACTGATTGAAGCACTTTTCCACTTGATAAAATGTTTAGTTTGCGACCGGGTTTCGATGTATTACATCATCATCAGATGTATTACATCATCACCTGATGATGATGTAATACATCTGATGTCCTTTTGAAAATCAGTAATCGACTTCAATTGATAATAAGCGAAAACAGAAGGGTACAGAGAAAAAAATAAGAATGCCTGCAAACTAAGGAGTCCTCTGTTCTCATCGCAGATATATAAGTATGTATATTAAGATAGAAGATGCGCCCAAATGCATGGATTTATTAGAGGAGAGAGAATTAAAGGAGAGATAACCAGTCAAAGTACGGAAGAACACACATTCTTCTGAGTTATTTGGAGAGTGAAAATAAACCTACACCTTGTACACCAAACATTTAAACTTTCGACGACTATAAAATAGAAAATCTAAGTTATGTTCTGACACAACAAAAATCTGCTTTTTAGAAGGATTTTAACAAACCCAATCATATCGCAAAAGTTACAAATATAATTATTGCGCTGAAATAAATTCTGCGAAGTGCGTATACCAGAATTTCTAAAATGAACAAGCATCTGAGCGCGCATCCTTACCAAACCCCACATTAGAAATACAGCCACTTAAAGAAGCGAGGGTGAAATACGGAACATACCTCAGGGGTGTGTTCAGGAGACTCTCCATCCCCCGGTACCCTTTAAATAACGTACCCCGAGCACGGACGGGTTCGGTCCGAAAATCCTCGGCGAGGGAATAACAATATTTCCCGGGGAACTCGAATTGGACCCGTGTCGATCCCCTTCCACGAGCTCAAGTTGACCCATCCTCTCTCCACCCCCGTCTCACACCCACGTCCCCCGAAACGTGCCGCAAGTACACAAGAGCACACTCGGAAGCGGATTAAAACTCATCCGACTCATAGACTCGGAATAATAATTTCGAACGCCCCTTCCCCCACTCCTTCCCTCCCCCCTCCCCCAACCCGGGCCCGCGTATTCCCAAAGCCGCTGTTCCGTCCTCCCCCGTCGGAAAATGAAGAAAAGGCGCTGGAGTGGGGAGGCCGTGCCAGAAGGGGTAGCGGAAGGGTGTGGGGGGAAAAAGTCAGAGGGGACATGGTGGGAGGAAAACATGCCCCTATCCTCCCCCGAAATTTGATTTCCTTAAATTATGAAACGCTTCGGGAAGAATAGAAATGTGGTAATTACGAGGGCGGGAGAATGGGGGGAAACGAAGGCGAGAGAGGTAAAAAGGGGGAAGAAGGTGCGAGAGAGGAAGATGAACAACGCGGGGTGGAAGGGGGGGAGGTGAGGCGAGGGAGGATTGGGGTGGGCGAGGACGAAGGGAGTGAGACGGCCGGAGAGAGAGGGACGGAGTGGGAGGGAGGGCCAGAGGGGGAGTTGCCGCGACTGCTACGGGAGCGGACATGAGCATGAAAATGACGTGGGAGGGGGGCGGTGGGTTGATGAGGGTTGGTTTTTTTTCCTGAGTTTCTTTTCTCCGGGTGGGATCGACTAAAAGGAGCTGTAAAAGACTCGGGGAGTTTCATCCGACGGTGGAGAGAGAGAGAGGGGGGAGAGCGGATGGGCGCTAGTATTTACAATCAGGGCTGCACCGACGGAAACGTTATTAATGAGTCACCATGGCGAACATTTTTTTTCAATTGAACATACAGACTTCCGATATCCTTATAAGTTGTTACATCCTTCGTTTCTTATAAGACGGTCAAAGTTGAAAAAAACAGCATTCGAACATCAAAATATAATTGATATTTCATGTTTCTTATAAACAGACCCAAGGAGCTCTCAACTTATTAAGGAATAAAATCATTGCAAATGAAGGACAGATTGCATGTTTGTAATCGACTTTCAGCTTGCACATAATTTGAGTTGACACACCTTCTATGACTGATCTATACCAATTGAATTGTGTGAAAACTTTCCTGGTCCATAATCTAAACCTGGAAATAAGTACTTTAGTCTTGAACGGGTGAAGGGAACCATAACACCTATGTCTCTCTCAAAGGCATTATCCTACCCTGCATATCTTATAAATCATCTTGGGTTCAAAATTATCCAAATAAATCGCTCGCTCGGATAATATCCACCAATATTTCTTCATGGATGATCGGAGTGGTCGGCACGTACAGACATTGCATGTGGGATCAGAGTAACCTAACAACTATGCTACCGCATCACCATTACGGTGCGTGCACGACAAATAAATGGTTGTTGTAGAAAACAACTCAACTTTTTCGGCTATAAGGAAATATTTAACTAGCTCCATTATTTGAAAACTCTTGTATTCTGTTGGCTTAGCGTGAACACAGTGTCATATGGGAAAATATATGCATAGATCTTGGATTTGATTGTGACACCAAGGCGATAACGAAGCCCCAAAGACAATTTAGGCCCATTGGTTAGATGAGATCATAATGTAAAATGAGAGCACAATACCAGCAATGACATATTGAAATACTCTTTCTCCCCTCACCTAATTCGCGATCACAGCTGAAAAACAGGACGAGAAACCCAACAATTGTATTTAAGCATTATTTCCATTCGTCATTCCCTTGACGAAAAATTGACGTACACCCAGAATCACCTTATCAGGGGCGAGAGTCGCAACACCCCACATCCCATTCCCTCGTGAGCGGCTCGCAGTGTACGACCTAAATATAGACATTAGCGTCGATACGAACGGCTTGAAAAATTTACGAGAATCGGTCACAAATCAGCGGACCATGGTAGGCACTCATACGTTCAGAAGCTTCGGTCTTCCCTCCTGTCCGGTGAATGTACCAAGCGAGGAGCGCGCAGAAGAGGGATATCCTCCCTCGAGTAACGGCGTGCGAAACATATGGGACAGGGAGAAAAAAGGATGTAGATCGAGGGGAATGAAGAGATACAGAAAAAGCCAAGAGAAGAGAGGGATGGTCGGAATGGAGGGGGGTTTAGATTTCGGCTGCCGGGAGTTTGGACCGGAGGGCGAATGGTCTTGAAAGGAAGGGGGGAACTCGAGTCGCGTCACCGTGAGACACGGGTCCTTAGGAGTAAGAGTAAGAAGTTGAGGGAGGGCGACGGCGGAGGAATTCTTTTTAACCGAATGGGACGAAACAGAGAGGAGGGGCGGAGGGTTGGACGGGTTAGAGGTCGAAGGTTTTTTTCCGAACGAGGGAGGGAGAGGGTGGATTAGTGTAAACGGGAGTGGCAAGAGAGGAGGGATGAAGTGAGCGAGCGAGAGAGGGAGGGAGAGATGGGGCGGGAGAGATAGTGGTGCAGGGAAGGCGGGAGGATTTAGCACGCTGCCATGGAGAGAGAGAGAGAGGGAGAGGGTGTTTGCGCGCGGGGGGAGGGGCGTATCAAGGGCTGGGAGAGACAGATGCCGGGACAATAATGGACTTTCCGTGCCGCGTCGCACGGGAAATTAAAAGAGGCGGCGGGAGTGGGGGGGGGAAGCGAGATTCCGGGTCGGAATAGGGTGGGGGAAGAGATGGGTTGGGGGTTGGAGTGGGAAACCCAGGAGGGGGAAAGGGAAGAGATACGCGCGCGGAGAGGATTTGCGGGGAGGAGGCGGAGGTGTTGGTTTTAACTGGAATGGCTCAAGGGACCCCGCATGGGTTTACAGCGCTGCTTGAGAGACCCAGACGTGGTCGTTTAAAGAGCGCACGAACTATTTGGGTAACCAAAATGGATGATGCCACTCTCATTGCGCAACACACTCTAGTTAACGGCGCGATTGTGTCATGGGTGCACATCTGTGGTATACCACAGTCGCGTCGGGGTCTTGGATTTTAAACGGCTGGCGGATCGGATGATTTCGAATGCATTTCATTTTTACAGGATAATATTTTAAGAGCCGTGGGTTTCGTTATTTAGACAGAATTTTCCGCTTTAGATTCGTTCTCGAATTCGATTGGCAAATCGCAAATATTGTGAGGCACTTAGTTTTGTAGCTGCTAAGATGTTATGAGCACGCTTTTCCTCCACTCTTAACGTCGGAATTTCGTTTCATTTGGCCCTCGTGTTCCATGCACGTGTTTATGATGACGAATCAGAAGTTGATAGAGACCAATGTTATCTGAATACGCGATTTTTCGGAGGCAACGTCGCGTTTCGTGGCTCTTTGGAGACTCCGATGGGCGACCTTCACACATTTTCCAAATCAAAATATTTATTATTTCCACCAAATTTTATTGTACGGATCCTTGTGGACTTAATCTTGATTTTTCCCACTCCCTTCTCGCACCGTGATCGATAATAAATCAAATCCTAAATTCTTTGCCCAAATAACGTCAAACGCACATGCTTAAGAGGATATGTAAACACAGTGCGAAGAACTTAAAGGAAAGAATACCCAACCAAAGAATACGAAGCCAGGATGCAATGCACATAATATGTCAAAGATTTAAAACTTGTTATAATAATTAGTTAAAATATGATGGGTGAGATATTGACGGAAGTGAGACACCAGCCCACCGATTGGTTACCGCCCACGAGTTCCGCAATGGAAATCACAGTCGATAATCTGAGAAAGATTTTAATCATTTATCATACGTCCTCCATCTACCAGCCGCTCGTTTCGTTCAGCAGCCCGTACAGTGGTGCAGACCGACCCGTTCAAGTACAGCACACCTAGTGGCTAGAACTCAAGCAAAAACATTTATCAAAATTGATTTCTAGGAATTAATTTCCAGTTTGCATTAAATTCTCCACATGATTCAGAGAACAAAATTTTTTTAAGTAAAGTTTCCTGTCAAAGAGACTTATCGAAGTGAAAACTTGATACTTTGGTGCTCTTATTATCCGTGTTCCAACGGCTCTATCGTTACACTAGATCAATGAATTGGATATGAATTTTGTAACGCAGGGCCGCAGCCTGTATTTGTCTTCTACAAAGCCATTCATGAAACTTCCACTTTGTAATCAACGGATCAACGGTTATTTTCTTCGGAATTGCATCCAAAAAAATCACAAGCGTGGAGGTACTTTAATGAATTCTCCCTACTTTTCCGGTTGCACATGAGAAATATTTAATTTCCTCGACTTTTCCAGGTTTCTTTTTCATTATTTCCATGCTCGTGGCAAACCATGATATTTCCCTACCTCGGATGAGGTTAAGAGTAATGGCTAAAGGGGGAGGAGAGTGAGTGAGATAGAGGGGGAGAGAGAGAGAGACAGAGAAAAATGAGACAGAGAGGGGGAAGATGGAACAGGGGGTGGAAGTGATGGTTGTTTGCGCGGGGGGCGCGCGCGGCCCAGAGGGATGGCGGAGGGAGGGTGAGGAAGGCACGGATCAAGAGGGGAAGAAACACCCGTCGCACAGTTGCGTCCTGGGGTGGGAATTCGCACGCGGCGCCAACGGATGCCGTGGGCTTAGGAGCGCCGAAGGTGGCGAATGGTGGCGTGGGTGGGCGGGGTGGTGGGGTTGGGATGGGAGCGGAGAGAGGAGGTTTGTAGCTTTGTGTGTGTGTGTGTGCACCATGCGATGGGTCGTGTGTGCGTACTTATGGGGGAGGGGTAGGTGAGGATGGATTGTTTTGATGCTGGGGCGGTTGGAAGGATGAGAGGATGAGAGAGAGAGAGAGGAGAGAGTCGGGGAAGGGGCGATGAGCCACGATCCTCGAGATACCTCCTCGCCCTGTGTCTACAGCTACATCATATCCTGCAAGCCGCCACATAGGGGTTTGGAATGGGATGTTACATCACGAGGTATTAGTGTAATCGGTAATTATCTTTATTCGGTATTATTTGAGGGGACTTGGATGTCCTGTGGGTAAAGCGCTGGGCTACTGACCGGGGACCCTGGGTTGATTCCCGGTGACGGCTCTGGACACCGTCAGCTTCTCACAAGCAGTGTAATTTGGACGCACCAGATCTCCCTGGGAAACCACAGGCGGCACGGAAAAGAACTGGTCCCCCTAACCTGATGGGTCGCAATTTCACATACCGCCGAAGCCGGCGCCTGTTGGACTTCGCATGAGCTGAGATCTACTCCCACCAATCAAACCAACCTTCGGATTGATTACTTTGTTTTGGTTGGATTATTTTAATTTAATCTAATAAGCGTGCGAATAAGAATTTTTGTTTTCTTTCTCACAATTACAACTCTTCAAACACATCTCTTTCATCAAGTCTTATGGGACATTTGGCTATGGCTACGCCTACGAATTAATTTCGGCTGAAACCTTTTTGTGGATTAGGTACACATTGCGAGAGAGCTAATGGATAATTTTTTCAGCCATGAGGGCTTCGTCCAAATGCTAAAAATTCGATCGCAACCACTGAATCGATCGCGCCGTGTTTCCCTCTCAAACAAGGTGGCGCTACCTATTGTCTCATGCCAACGGAAGCCCATGGTCACTGAGAACGTTAACAATTACTCGGTTGAGAGAAAAAGTCTCAAATACGATTTCAATGCTCGGGGGAAGAGCCCTGACCACCAAACGCGGAGTAAACTAACGAGCCGACGAAACCAACCCATACGAACTTATAGCTAGATTAGGTAGGATAGGTCAAGGATACATTCCCTAGTATTTGGACGGAAACTGAATCAATGTTCATCCAAACACATTTCGCTGAACCTAAACTTCTCTAACGTCATTACAATTACCACAAAATTGAGCAACGTTGTTATGATTGATGAAAATATAACACATATAAACTCGAATAGTAGATCGCTAAAGCATAGGAGGTAATGCACTTAATGGCTGACATAAATGGCACTGGTTCGAGTTCCACCGAGGGAATGCATTGTGCTGCCTGAGCCTGACTTTTCCTTTCGGAACAATTTACGCGAAGATTAATCACCTCCCTTAGTTAACTCATACTGCGATATCGCTAAGTACGAGCAGGACTAGGAATTTCCCACCGCTCGATATGTGGTCGAAAACTTTGATGAAAGCGATGCAAGAATCGGGGGAGTGGGATCCATTTCCCAAGCCATCTGAGGGTAGTGGGAAGTGTATTTCATTCATGCTATGAAATTTAAAGAATAATGTCAGTCAAATCGATAAATAACGTCGGAAAAGGGAAGTCTAAAACTATTAGAATACTATGCACACTTTTATTATCCAAATAATTAGAGAAATAATTTACTCATTGCTGTACTACGATTTCATGCATTTCATTATCAAGATTAAACAATTACACATTTAGAGGGAGCTGTTGGATCCTTTAATTCGGTCTTGAGTACTTAGTTCTCTTGCTAAATTCTATCGTAATTACTGAATTGGACGCATATTAATAGCGTAAAATACCTGGATTGTTTTCTAGAAAATGCCCATTTTCAAAGTGGCATCAATCGTGGTCAGCAGAACAAAAATGCATGGAATGATTTAAGTATTTAATTTACTTTGCTATGAATAACTTTCAAACGATAAATTCAAAGTATCTGAGAATAAGAACATATATGATGATTTACTTCAAGATTTAGTTTTAGCAAACCGATCCCTTACCGAATGAATGAAAAAATGCGTATGGAGATATCCACCAAATTTTCTCATAAATTCCACCATATAGATTGTTAAGTGTGCGATCCACGCCTCCATTTTGTCATACTACTTCTGTTAGGTTGGTGCCCCTCATCTGTCCCCAGAAAGATTCTGTTTTGATTCCTTAGCTCTGTTATCAAAACGGCGTGAAATGCGTGGATTATACGGCGCAAGTATTTTTGCTCGAATTCCATCCTTTGACGCGAACGTATTTAAAACTAAGTGTCAAGGAACCACCTACATTTGTCAATTATGTTATTAAAATGTAGACATCAAGGACACAACATTTGGTTGGTTAAGGAAGCATTCATCGACAGATTGGAGAAGAATAAAAAAATCAACGGTAAACCGCTCATTACGTTCCGAATAAACGGTAAAAGGGAGTGATCTCCAAGGGGAGAGCCCAGGATTTTTAACAGGCGACAGCGATCGCGTTGAATTTCATTCCTAACTTGTGGAGTCCCTTTTTGATGTCTCGCCTCTCGATTGAATTCCCTCCGGGGACTGCCGAGTCTTGTACGCGGAATTCCTTTCGCGGGTTGCGAATCGTTGGAAGTCCGAAAATTAGCCCTGCGAATCACAATCACATCCCACTCTTCTCCTTTTTCCTTCGGCCACCGAGGGACTCGGAGCTCACAGGAGCGCTCATTCTCCGCCCACGAGGGAGCGAGGGACTGGAGGTATCTTCTGGGAACACGTCTTCCCTCGTCTTGTAAAGAAGAGTCAGAGGGAGAAGAGAAGGGACTGTGCGAGAGAGAGAGAGAGAGGGCGGTGGGAGGATGCTCTACGGATTGGTTGGGAATCGGGGGAGAAGCGTTCTGAGGGCTGGAAATGGGAATAGGAGGGTATTATTCCAGCCTAAGGAGGGTGAGCGCGAGGAGGGAAAGGGGGAAAGAGAGAGGAGGGGACGCAGAGATTAAAGGAACTACACACGCTAAGGGGGTGAGGGAAAGCGGGAAAACTTTTGCATGGAATGGAGGGGTAGCCGCGGGGCGGGGGGGAGGTGGAAGATGGGACGTTTTGTTGGGGCCGGGAGCGATGGAAATAGAAGAGGTAGGAAGACAGACAGACAGTGAGAGAGAGAGATAGATAGAGAGGGAAGGGGATCTGAAACAGAGATGGAAAAAGACACGTTAAAAAAAAACTCGGCAAAGAAGACTGGCGGAAGTAATGTGAAGGCTCATATCGATCCTCCCCCACCCGCCGATCGGGCCAACGACTCGCCTCCCTTTGACGAGACGGAGTGGAATATATTAAGTCTTGGGATAACAAAATGAAATAAAACCGAGAGGACAGATCGGAAACGGAGAGAGAGAGAGTGAGAGCGGATGGGAAGGTAAAGGTAAGGGAATTTGGAAAGGCGGGGCAGAGAAGAAACACGAATGGAAAAGAGAGAGAGAGAAGAGGCTTGGCTCGAGAGAAACCGAACTTGAGGCGAGAGGTAAGAGATTTCTTTTTCCTCCCTCTCGCTTCTTCTACTCCTGAAAGTGCGGGCGAAAATGTATTCACAAGGAATTTAGGCCTCTGAAAGGCGCGAAATCAGTTTGAGGGGTAGGGGAGAGGAGGAGGAAAAATCTCGAACTCGAAACATTAACCAAAATGCCATTTAGTCAAATTCTCCCCGTGAGGTGCCATTTCGAGGCCTTCTCGAAGGCAATCAGCATCTCTAAAGATGGAGTGAAAGAGAGACAGAGAGAGAGAGAGAGAGGAAGGGGAGCGTGGAAATATCTCCGAATTTTTGTCAATTTAATGCTCCTTTTTAGGCTGGAACACCAGTCAGTCGGCCGGAATGAGTGGCGTCCTGAGAGTGATACGGTGGACGTACAGAGTACGTAAAAAATACTCGAGGCAAAAAATAAATAGAAGTCGTAAACATTTACCAATCTCGAGTCAGGGAGAACGAGAGGGAGAGAACGCCGTGAAAAATCGCATTGATAAGCGTTGGCATGAGCACAAACGCTACTGGAGAATAATCTCGCCTGAGACGGTCGTTAAGTAAATAGGTGGGAGGGAAGGTGGTGGTTGGACGGGAGGAAAGGCGGTTCAGCTTCTCGGAGAAAAAGATCCGAGGAGAAAGGCTAAGTCCAGAAACGAATCAAGATGGAAACGGCTGAGAGGAATAAAAATTCCTGGCGATTACCCAAACTGTTTTCCCGATAAAATTAAATTAATTCCGCCCTCTTTTCCCCTAACGCTCAGCGATCCAAACCTTCGCTTTAATATTTGGGTTTCGTGGATTATCCAAATTTTTCAAGCTTTCCGGCATCCGAATGTTCCCGTGGCATTCCCGTTCATTAAGGGCGTAAGACGTTTCCCTTGGAACTCATTTCTATCCAAATGTCGAGAAGTTTAAGAGAGGCAGTAGCCATTTGACCGATGTCATTCGCAGAATTCATTACTTATCCATTCTTGAGTAAGCTTTAAGAAGGTATCGAAATCAAGTTAACGGCGAAAGAAATAATGAAAATACCTATAAAACTTAAATAAAATAAAAATCGCGGGTGGAGAGTAAGAAAATGGCTCAAGAGGAAGAAATTGTCAGTTTTTAAGTATGTTCACAAAAATCACTCTCCCATTTAGCAAGCATAGGATTTTGATGACTGATTTTCCCTGAATGTGCTTCCTCCCCAAAGACCTAGTCATTCTACGCCGATCCACAAACGTAGCGAGGATTTTATTTTCAGGAATTAAAATGGTCATTAAGAACGGTGGAGTGATAGTGAATTCCATAAAAAATTTCCTAAAAAGTAATTTTAGGAAAAATTCTGGTGCAATTTAAGGGGGTACAAGAACATTTTTCCCCTGAAGCGACGCGCTAGAGCGTGGATACAGTTGTCATATTAGAGTACGCGTAAAATCGTCATATTATCAGGAACATATTTTTTTCAGAGCACTCCATTAAAATGTCTCCTTCAATACCAATAGCTCAATTGAAGACATACCACAGTTATCACCATATTCACATGACCGTTGAGGAATTACGCCAACGGCGACCTCGTGATCACCTCCGGTCTTGATTCCTGGGTACTGGACGACGAAAGAATGAAAGAGCTGGAAAATGCAGAAATCGGGGAGAGAGACGGATGGGAAGCACTGCCACCGGGAATGAAAACTTCCCTCGCGGACAGGGACCGCGGGAAGCGGACGGACAGCCGTGATTAGTGGAAGGAGAAAAATTACGGCGGGTGGGGGTGGAGACTTCGTGTGCATGGCCGCGTTTGGAGACTGCTCCATTACGGAAATAAATAGGAGGAGCCAGGGTCCCAACTGTACGGACCCGTGCGGAAATGGACCGAAAACGTGACTTTTTTCAAAACCAAAGAAGCGGCGGGGGAAGCGAAAACAATGTGGGGAGAGGAAAATGAATGGAGAAGGAAAGGAGATAATGTTAAGGACGACAAAAGTGACACGTCGGGGAAGAGGGGTGGAAAGAGAGAGGGCCAGAGAGTGAGAGAGAGAACAAAAGAGACAAGAGGGCAGGGGATTAATTGGAGCAGTTAAAAAATTAACTAAAAATAAAATAAACGTTTCCCACGTCTCCGTGTTTGTGGATTGCGGAAGGGGAGAGAATAGATGATGGGGATGGGAAGAGAGAGAGCGAGATAAAAAGGGAGCGGAAAGAATGAAGAAGAGATGCCCGTGGGTGTGGTTAAGGAAGGGAAACGGGGTGCGGAGATGCGGTCACGTCTTAAAACCCACGGAGCAGCCCGCTTTAATGCAGATGGGGAGTGGGGGGGGGTGAACGGGATGGAGAGAGTGAGAGGGTAGGAGCCGTATGACATCTGTCTCGTTTCTCGTGCTTTCGACGGAATGGGGGTGGAGGACGAGGGGAGGGGATTCCGTAAAAGGGAGGAACGCACAAGCGGGCGGGCGGAAATTTAATCTCGGACCCACGCTCCGGAGAAACGCACGCTGAGAATTATTTGGGGAGGCTAAGTAACAAATAAATGCGAAACTCTCTCTTGCTGTGGCCCAAACGAATTAGTCACCAAGCAGTACATACCACCCACCACATGATCATTTTTCTTTTTACACAAACGGGAAGAATGTCAGTGGTTTAGTTTGCATCAAGATATCAAGACTTCTGCGCATGTATATTTAAAATATGGCGCTCTGATTATAAAAAATCACCCGAAGAGTACAACGTTTGAATTTAAGTATGAAATTATTGATACTCAAAAGAATTTCAACTTATTCCTTAGACGAAAAGGTAGGATATTCATAGTCAATTATTTAACAATATAGGTAAGGTAAGAGAAACGAACAAGCTTTTGTTGGTTTGATACATGAAAAGGCCTCACCTATTACGGATATTTAATGCATGCTGGCTGCTGAATTCTAAATACGATGGAAATTGTGCATACTTTTCTAGAGTGCGTACGTGGAAAACGATCACTAGTGCCAATATACCATAAAAGTGGTACAGACACACTCCTGGAACATTCAAAATCTGCTTTGTTTGTACTTCGTATTCATAAATTTTCTTTATTCATACCATTGACAGAGTTTTTGATATTTAATCGCTCAAGAAATTATAAATAAATCGCATTATACTTGAGCGAACAAGCTTCCAACGGTGCTCGTCACACGAATCAAATCACAGTCAAATAAAACGTTCGTGACCGCTGATCGTTGGCCAGCTTCCCTTGCTTCCAAGCTTGGTCTGATAAAACAAAGGGTGAAAGGTACCCGTGATTGGAGGACCGGAATGTTCCATTCACATGAGACAAAGGGAATCCAAGATCCAAATATAACTGACATGAGAAACAGCTGTAAATCTTTCGAATTCCTTTACATCACGCATGCTTGCATTCAACGTTTTACATTGGAAACTCTTGAAAATCCTTCATCACCCTCCGATTCCCTCAATCTTTATTTTTTAAATATAAAAAAAACGTTCACAGCCGAGCAGTCTTATTCTCCTCCTCTTTTCGTCTGGATATTCATTTTTGACTAATTTAAATATATACCTACACTTAAATCCAAGACTTGATGGTGCGCGGGTCACGTGAGTGCCTTTGGGCTAGAAAATGAGTGTAAAAAAGCTTTGCTGTTTTATTTTAAAATCTCGTAACCGGTATTTACTTTAAATTTTAATTCAATGTCGGCACTAACCACGATTCGGAAAGTCAACTGCCTGTACCAGTATCTTGGCAAGGTTTATATAATCCATTAGCATACTCCCACTCATGGCACACATCTTTTTAGTGGATCACGAGAAATTTCTGTGGATGCAGATTCATCATGTACTTGCCACTAAAAGCAAAGTTCATGGCTTAAAGCCATTAAAATGGAAATCATGTATCTTGATTTGCTTACGTTCAAGTGGAGGTTCCAGATACGCCTGTGATTATCGAAAGAATAGCTTTAACACGAGCAAGAATTTTGTATCCAAGGCATCCTATGAACCTGCGCTTCTTTGAAGTCTCTGCCTTTAAAAGGACTCTGAGGTTACCCGAACTGGAACAAAAACGCTCTAACCGATATTAACCACTTAGTCCCGAACCTTTCACTGCCCAAGCAAGCGGAAGACGTGAAATATTTTCCACAGAATGCCTCATCAAGAGTAAGAGACGGACAGACGTAAAGGTTTCAATGGGATCATTTTTACAAGTGACTATTACGTTCAAACTGAATTCATAGTCCCGCAGAATGCCACGAGAAAGAGTTACACTTCCATCAGGCTCCATCTATTTCCCCAACGTACGACAGCCCAGATGCTTTTTTTTCTATCTCCGAAGCAATGTAGTCGCACGCGGGGAAAAGATTGAGAAAGAATGAGAGAGGGCAAGGCAATCTAAGGATGTTAGAAGGTTTGTACGAGGGCATTTGGAAATTAATTGGCCGGAGGGAGAGAGAGAGGAAGGTGATGGAGACGTGGAGAGGACGGAGAGTCGGTCGGCCACACTTCCCACGCGAGCAATCCCCAGGGAGTACGTACAAATGGGAATGAAGTTGGGATGAGGCGAAGGGCAAGGCGTGCTGGGGGAGAAGGAGTGTGACGGGGACGGACGATGAGGTGTTCCATTAATAACGAATTACGGGGACAACGAATACCGACGTCCGCGGCCGTTCCCCCAGCGACCAGGGAAATCTGGGCGCGGTTTAAATTGCCGAGCGGTCCGACCGAACTGTAATTAATGCGATGTCGCCGTTACGTTTCTAACAAGAAGAAAATACGCTTATACTCGAGAAGTTCCTCATGGGGGATGGCGAAGTTGGATGAAAAGGGGGAGGAGACAAAATTATCCGGAAATCTGCGTCTTGTATTCTTGCAGATCCGTTCTGTGTCGACACGGTGTCGAGATTTTCAAAGCTATCAGTTAATATCAAGTGCAATATTCTCCTCAAATTGTCACTCATCTTACAAGTAGCAACATCTTCAATCGGTGTTGGTTTCAAATGGGAACTTGATCCGTAAACTGTAATATTGACAGAGGAATAATTCTTTGAAAGGGCCGCATGCATGGGAAACGGTTAAAAGCTGTTCAATAAGACCCTTGATAGATAAAAAATAATAACTCATATTTCAAATTAATTTAGAATAGAACTGAGCAGTGCAAATAGACTAATATTAATATTTAGATGAACCTTCCTAGTAGGTAATAAAAAATTTTTATCGGTGCTATTTCCTCCTGATTACTGAAATCAAATATATTAGCACAACAGATATCAGCTTAAAGTACTGAGAACGTTCGCCATAATTTGAAAGGAACTTCAAAGTGAGCCTTATCATAATTTATGAGATAGATAAATGAGGGACTCTTTAAGTTGTGTTATTAAATTCACATGTTGTAGGTTTGTCTTCCTATTAGAAAATATTTCCGTACAAAGGAGTACTTTACCTTCAATTACAATGCTAAATGTTTTTATTATTATTATTAGGTAATCTACCGGTTAAGGTAGGTTTTGGGATGGACATAATTACTAATTAAATAATTTGTAACCCCTAGATAAACACAGCATCCTACTTTACATCAGGTCCCTCTTCAGCTCTGAGTACTTTCTTCCTCCCTTCATCCCGTCCAACATCGCTATCCTGTTCCTTCCCTTTCCTATTTTGCCCAACATTCTCCCCTCTATCACAGTCTTCAACATCCCACTACCGGTCAATACCCCCTTCATCCACTTTTCCTGCCTCCACAGGATTTCTCCCAACAAACCCCTCTCTTCGCCCACCATACCAAGTACTTCCTCATTTGTTTTCTTCTCTGTCCATTTCACCTTCTCCATTCTTCTGCACACCCACATTTCAAAAGCCTCCAGTCTACGTCTATCCTCTCGCTTCAATGACCACGTTTCCGCGCCGTACATAGCTACGCTCCATATCAAAGTTTTTACGAGTCTTTTCTTAATATCCTTACTCAAAGTCCCTGTCATCAACTCTCTCCTCCTTGTGAAAGCCTCCTTGCCTAGCGCAATTCTTCTCCTTAGGTCCCTACCACTTTGACCATGTTGGTCCAAAACACTACCGAGATACGCAAACTGTTCTACCTGCTCTAGTTTTTGCCCTCCTAATTTAATGTTTAGCTTAGCCTTTTTCTTTCTAGAAAATCGCATAACCTTTGTTTTATTAATATTGATTCTCATCCCATACCTGTCGCACTGAATTTCCAATTCACTCAGCAATGCTTGCAAACCCTTGGTTGACTGACAAACTAAAGCTTGGTCATCAGCAAACCTAACTGATTTTACGAATTCCCCGCCCACTTTCATTCCTACTTCCAGTTCTTCCCACGCCTCTTTGATCATTTCCTCTGCATACAGGTTGAATAGCAACGGTGATAATGGGCAACCCTGCCTTACACCCCTTCCTAACACTGCCCATCCGGACTCCCCGTTCCCCACCCGCACCTGAGCAGTCTGAGACATGTACAGGTTGCGGATTAGCCTCCTCTCTCTTTAATCTATTCCTATTTTCTGCAATATACTTTATTAGTTTTTCCCAGTTTATTGTAAATTAAATTAATTGCTTTCACGAGTAAATTACTCTCGCCGCAGTTGGTATTATTTGAGAAATATACTAAAATTGTGGGTCGCGGTAGTCCAGGGGGTAGAGCGTTGGACTACTGACCTATATGTCCTGGGTTTGATTCCCGGGCAATTCTCTGGGAACCTGCAGCTCCACTCAAGCTATGTGATTTTTCGGGTACCAGATCTTCCTGGGAAACCATAACCGGCACAGGGAAAGGAACTGGTCCCCTCCCCTGATGTGTGAATTTCACACGCCGTCCGGCTAGGTAGTGGGTGAGCTCTACCATCACCTACCTTCAACCGACCTTCGGGTTGATTACTGTGTTTATGGTTTTTTATACTAAAAATAACAAAATAATCATAATTTAATTATACTTTCATATCATACGAAGTGAGATAAATTATTGGACTAAAGGCTACACTTCCGATAAAACTATAATTATTAAGTGCATGGGATAAATCATCATATTGCGTAAATCTAATGCCTACATGTTTTTCCGACTTCAATGGGTAATTGGGAGGATTATTGGTTTCGATCACCTCTAGCATTGCATTAAATTATTAGATTAAAATCATTTGACCCTTGAATTGCCAGCTATCGTCAGTAAAGGAATAAAAATTATGAACTAATTACGTAAAAAGAGAAGATATATCCGAATAGATAATTTGCGTACTGATAAGAGCAGACTTCATGCAGCATTATTTTCTAGGATATGCGAAATACGACGTCAGATATTCAAAGGGGGAGGGAATATTCTGTTTACTCTGCCGCATCCTTCCCAAAAAGACGTGGCACAGAGAAAATCACGCATCGTGCATCGACTTAGCGGCCCAGAAGGCATCACCCATGTTTGAACCCTTCGAAAAGTAGCAGAACTCAATGGACTACCTAAGTCACCAACTCATCAAAATGCCACCGGAAGAGGGCGAAACTAAAAAGAATGGTGTGCCAGGGAACCTTATGAGCCAAAAAGGCTAACAGATGGGTCGAGCTGATGGACACAATAAACTTCCTCCATCAAGAGGAATGGAATACATTAATTATTACGTTTTCAAATCGCATTTGAATCCATGATCAAAAGAAACGGGGCGTCGGTGATCGACCCGGTCGGTACACGGCACGCCGGTGAAAATTTAAATCATTCTCATTGAAGACGGCCGACCGAACACACCTACTTTCAATAACAACACGTCCCGATGCGAAAATTCCGCCCGCGATGCACGGCCCTTCTGAGGGAAATTAAACATTAATTCCCGACCCAGTGCACGCTTCTGGGCGTCGGGCACGAGACGGAGGGAGGGAGAGAGGGAGCGAGCGACAGAGGCAGAGGGAGATGATAACACGAGGGACGAGCGGGCAGATGAGCGCGCCGAGCGAAAATGTCGGCGGTGATGAATAATTGAGCATCACCAGCCGCTCCACGCGAATGCACCAATGCATGGTGGATACACAAGGAGAGTGTGACAAAGAGGGAGAGATGAGGAGAGAGGGAACCAGTGAAAGAGGGAGAGCGATGAACGGCCTGGATAAAAATATATATATCGAGGAGCGGAAACGAGCCCAGAGGTAGTTGTTACTTCGGGGAATCCCCTGCATCTTAGGTGGCTTCGTGCATTCTGAATGTCCTTAGGATTTAGCTGACGCATATGCAAGGGCACGCACATGTACATTCACGCACGTACATGGACAATTGACCTTCTTTATTGGGAGTCCTTCCCGTCACGAAATAACAAAACCCACGCTTGCAGAAGTCGTTTGCGAAGGCACAGGCAGGGAACTCGAGTTCGCTTCTGACACCAATGAGGACATTATTAAGACCGAAAAACATCGGCGGATTGGACCACTCGAGGGAAATACACGCTGGAAAAAACACTCCCGTCCCGCGAATACAACAAAACCAAGTAAACTTGAAACAATTTTAACAGAATTTCACCTTTCTCCTCCGCCTTTCCTTTCAGGAGCAATTCATGAAACAAGTTCGTAATTTGTTGCGACCGCACAACTGGGGGCTACTTACCCAGAATTCCCCGAGATACACATTTGACAGACCGCCCGCCACATGCGATGCAAACGAAGTTCTAGCGCTAAAACTGAAGAGTGAGAGAAAAAAATGGCACTGCGATGGAATTTCCATGAGAAAATTTTGTTTGTACAGATTTTGAAATAGTGAACGAAATGAATCTCATTTACCTTTTGAATTTTTTTTAGTAAAGGATTCACTGGAAGTGTAAACAGACATTCCGGAACCCACCAGCAAGCGAGGGCAAAATTGACTGAATTGATGACGTCAGTCTTCTGCCATGAATCCCTCCGTTGCGTCGTGCAATATGCCCGCAGATTTGGGTCTCCAATTGTTCAGAGCTAAGGGCAACGCCCGTGTCGCGTTCGCTCAATGGCGACTTAAAGCTTGGAAATACAGTGCGCAGCTGGATTAAATACGAGAATGGGAGGACATCCATGACATTTATGGATGATAACGGCTTCCATGTGGGGCGTAGTACATTTCCACCCATGTGTTTTGAGTATTGTCTAAAATTCATGGTAGTTGCCTAGAATAGGGAAGTTAGCCGCTTTCAAGAAGCTTATGTATGAAATGAGGAAATGGGTATCGACGATATTTTTTCGAGTTCCGAATTTTTTTGTACGTGCCATTGGAATTAAATTTGAATAAAATAAGAATAATGTTGCCATGCATTGGAAACGAAATCACTTGTAACAACTTTTATGTTCAATGGATACTTTAATTCGCAAAGAAAGCAATATTTATATTTGACCGAATTTTAATTGTTTTTATCTTGGGGCCTCTATATAATTACCACACTCCTCAAAATTAAATCTCAGTTAAATGCTTAATTTAACATATACCCAGGCATGGGTGGTATAATACAACACTTGATGAAGTTTTCTCGGGTCTTCCACCGGGTCAGGGGTTCCATGTTGGCCTACATGGAACCGCTGACCCGGTGGAAGACCCGAGAAAACTTCATCAAGCAAATACGCCGGGAAAGCACCAAATCTTAGTTCATGATACAATACTCAATGATTGGCTGTTTTTTCTTTATCCTGTTTTATTCTCTATACCACTTAAATAATAGCTTATTAATACACAAATGTGTGCATTTTTTTTACGGTAATCTACCGGTTAAGGTAGGTTTTTTGGATGGACACAACTACCAAACAAACATTTTATTACTCCTAACAAAACACAAAATCTATCATCCTACTCTATTTCAGGTCCCTCTTCATCTCTGAGTACTTTCTTCCTCCCTTCATCCCGTCCAACATCCCTATCCTGTTCCTTCCCTTTCCTCTTTTGCCCAACATTCTCCTCTCTATCACAGTCTTCGACATCCCACTGCCGGTCAACACCCCCTTCATCCACATTTCCTGCCTCCATAGGATTTCTATGCATGCATTTGTCCATGGATAAATCATTGGGATAGTGAAACTAATCTATGGAGTGGTCTCTAATTTTTATTTATTATAATAAATAGTAATCAACCCTAGGAATGATTTGACCCAACTATTCATTGAGCTCTCCTATCGGACAGGCTCTTCATGTCTTCATTTTCCCTTTCGAGTCTCCTATTATTACTTCGATATACAGATCCAGTCTCTTCTTCTCTGAATTTCACCGTTTACTCTCCCGTAAAAATTGTGCATAAAGCCACCAAGTGAGACCCACATAGTTCGTCCATCGTTGTTGCCCGGGCCTCTCTCATCTCCCACCCTTCGCAGAACTTCCTTATTAGGTATTCTGTTCATTGGGTTTGATCACTCTCTCGTAGCCCCACCACATTTGCATCGCTTCCCATCGTCCATTTTATTCTGCTTTCATAATCCATGCCTCACAACTCCGGAAAAACACGCCTCAGATAGGGGTTTTGATAATGAAGTTTACTTTAAGGAGCCTTACTTCCTGGTTTACGTTATTGGCTGTTATGAGGTTTCTCTTCCGGCGGAATGTCTTCATTGGCTGCGCTAATCAGGAAACCGATTTCTTCTGGCTTCTTCCATTGTTGCTGAATCCACTCCCGAAGTGACGATACTGAACCGTTTCTTCTCCTTTTGATGGCCCACATTTATATTAGTTGCCTTCTGCTCTTCTAGCACAGAATATTGGACAAGTTAGTCAATTTTATTATTTTCAAGATGATTATTTCCAAAAGGAGTGATGAAGCAATTCGACTTCAATTTTTTTTACGTATTATTCTATATGCGTATAATATATATATATATATATATATCACGTCCGATTTGGATCCACTTTTTCGGAAATTTTTGAGGACAAAAAAACCAGTTGGTCGAAAAACTAATTTTTTTTGCGTAGATAAAATGAAACTGCCGCTTCCTTAAGCTATTTTATCATTCACAAACGCCTATTATAATTTATGCCGACAGCTGGGAATATACTTCGTACATTGTAAAGTGCTACTGCCAAATGCGATAGTCTCGAATTATTGTTTTAAAAGTTCGTCTTCCCTCGGTTTGGCGGCGTTTGGATATGCTCAATGGACGTCGATCAACAATGGGAACGTTGGAGAAAGATAGTTAAAATAGCTGGGACAAGACCCCCTGAGCCTAGCTAATATTTTGATGATAAATTAATCACGTGCCTAATACAGTAATTTTAGAATTAGCTTCCTGCCATGAGGATCACCACTACTTTGCCAGTTATTTCATATTAAAAGTTCAAAAAGTGGATATTACTAAAGTAGGTGATCAGGTAAATAAGGTTAAGGATCCTTTGTCTGAACATATTAATAAACGTGTGGTATGTAGAAAAACGTTGAGCGGTTTACGATAAATAGATATTGACCACATGCCAACACTTAATGTATTTAGATTATTAGGCCAAAAAATAAGCAAACTGTTTATCACGATCTAATGAATACACATGTTAAGTGCATCAATATTCCAAACGGTTCGCTGTAAACACTCGAACGTGTTATCACCAATGAGAGACCGCAACTATCCTAAGCCCTTCTCTATATCTACAAATTCCAGTTGATGGATCCACAAATGAATTTCACGTAACTAACAAACTCAATTTAAAAATCAAACCGGAAGTAGCAACCCTTGATGACAAGGTGCTCGATCTTCAACGTGTGACGAGATGTTCATTGTTTCAGGGCGAACTCATATCTCAATAACATGAAATTGAAAACGAGGACTATACTACCACAAACTCGTACTTGGCTTGATAAAATGGTAAAATTTTCCAGTTAAGCGTTTCAATCCAAGGCCATAAATCTGATGGTTGGGTGAGACCCATGTTGTACTAACGCTCGTGAAATTAGCACGTTCTGCGTAGGATGGCTAGACCCTCTTCCTTCGATGTCTGCTACTTAACAGAAAGTTTGGTCAGATATTCAAACATATTAGTACCGGTTGTGGGTATCCTAAACTACCACCCGGATTTGGACCTAAAGATCTTCGCGTAGCAGGCGAACGCTCCAACAATCATATCACCAGAAAATATGGCATTCCATTAGAAGGTTGACTTGACTGGCGAGGGTAGATCCCACCTCGTACTTATCCCTACGGCGTGTGAAATACACAACAGGGCGGTGGAATCCGTTCCTTTCCCTGTGCCGCCTGTAGTTTCCCAGGAAGCTCTGGTATGTCAAAATCACACAGCATGGGCGAAACTGGGGGGATGGGGTGTGCAAAGACATCTGGAATCTAGTTTGGGCACTCCGACGGGTATCCAAACGCTCCATCCACTGGACTTCCAAGCTCCTTCTAACGCAAAATGTTGAGGACCAATAATAGAATTTACTGGTCCCACTAAATCCAATAGGAAAATAAGCCGCGAGCTTCAATGAAAAATCTAAAATTCGTTGTAAGGTAGGTGAATTTTAAATAATTGTACGACTTAACAGTGCATGCGATTTTATTGAAAATATTTTACCTGCGACTGCAAATTGGATTTTTTAAACTTCCCAGGTCGTCTGCGAAAAAGTTTTCCGATTCGATAATACAACGCTGTTTCAAAAGAGGGCCGAGGCACCAAATGGTTATAAACGGGAAGCCACCACCAAGGGGAAAAACTCTCGAGAATCCCTCGGGGCAGAAATGACGATAAGGGCCACGACGGCAGAAAATATTCCCATCCCCGTTCCCATAGCCCGTTCAATTGATGTGCCGCCGTCATCACCAACGGGGCGCGTCGGGGGAGACGCCTCTCGTCGTCCCACATATGGGTGGAATGGAAAATTGGGTATTGCAAAAATAAATTCTGACGTGTATGCCGCCGAAGTTATCTTCCTCTGAGAGAGGCAATCGGACGGATCCGAGCAATGGCAAATTTAACCTCCCAGTTCCTTATAACGAGTGAATTTGTAACAGTTAGAAAGACATCAAACACTTGGCGAATTGATTGACTCGTATTACTGACTGATTCCTAGACTAGGAACGAAGTATAAATGATGTCGCGAGGTTTTATTTTCAAAATAAAAATGAAAGTAACGTAGAATAAAGCTCCTAAAAGAGTTATTCAATCGTGATCGTCAATTTTCAGCATAAATGCAGACCAACCAACATGGCTGTTGTAGAATGATATCGAAACCTTTATTGTATTTAATGCCAATATTCCTCAAACATTAGCAAAATGTTCAAACATTCTGAAGAAAAACACTGAATGAAAACAAGACGATAAGGAAAAAAAATGAAAAACCAAATGACTCCGCAAGTATAAATCCGCAATTTGGGAATACCCGCAATAGCAATGGTGAGGATGTTAGAACACCAGCCAGGAAGATGTCAGAGAGATTGGATGAATTGTTTCTTATATTTGCTTCATTCGCATAAATTGTGCCTGAGAGTAAAGAATCCTTGAGTCATCCACACTCATCCACTCCAGAGTTCATCTCTTTAATGTTGTCTCTAAGACGGAGGGACCATTTGGTCCCAATTCGTCCAAATAAAGACCTCTATATATCTATCTTTCTATCCATCCCGACTGTCGGGGGCCAGCCAATGAAATGTGAGACGATGATTTCATCGAAATCGTAAGGAAAATCGCACGATGATAACCACGCAAAACGTTTCATCAACCTTCGAATCCACCCAACCAGTTCCATATAATCCAATCAGTCATAATAGGGGTGGGAGAAGAGATAGGTTTGCGTAAGTCTTACGAAAAAACCTAATTGAACACGTCATACAGCACTAAGTACAGTAAAGGAAGAAATCAAGGGACCATGAAGAAAGAATGATCCCTTGGAATAGGAGTGTAGGAAATTAAGGGGGAACCGAAGAGACGAGCCATAGAAGAAGTTCAAGGGGAATTAAGGGGTGAAGAGACGGATAAGGTGCACTGTACTGGATGCTACAACCAACTCTATATTTGCTGATTATGATGAATATATGTCTTCCGGATGACGATGAGGAAAATAATTTACAGACAAGCTTAAGAAAAATGATTAATGGAACGGAAAAAAATTAAGATGACAGAAAGTACGAATAAAATGAAGAAAAATTGGGAGTAATCAAGTAGAATATTATGAAGAAATTTCAAAATAAGTGAATAAAAAAACGTAAAATTTCTAAAATACTTATTACTGTCATAAAACATTAAAAACAGTCCTAAAATTTATACTTCACAGTGTTAATTTTATTATTTGTTTAAGAATTATATATAATGCAGCATATCTACTTTGAATTTTTATACAATATTATACTTATTCGTAATGAGCAAATGTATATTTTTATCTGGGATGGATCCTCGGGGTATTCAAAAGTATACACATATTACAAGTAAAGACACTACGAGTGTCCCTATTGTCAACATCCGTATAATGACTAATAAGGGGATATAGTTGAAGAAGTGGAAATCAAAGACATTGAAGTCTATAATTTAACACTTGTAGTCAAAGCAGCTAAACAAATATCTCGACGGGGGAAATATTAAAATTCGATTTTTCGATTAGAAACGTGGCGGTTAAACACAAGGAAGCCGCCGACGCAGCGACACAAAGACCCCGGGGAAGGAAGGGATGTGGGATGGGGAGGCTAAAAGAGACGAGGAGGAAGAGAATGAGGAGTCATAACTCAAGGCGCCGGTGGTGGAACGCCCATCCCCCTCCCATCCTACCGTGAAGATTCTCCCGGTCCTCCCGAAGGGGGCCAACCAACCCGTAACCTCTACCCCTCCCCCAAACCACCCCACAATCTTATTCTCTTTACTCTCAAATGATAATACAAAAAAAGAATAAAAGAAGGAGAAATGATCCTACCTCCCCCTCTTCCACTCGCACTCACCCCCCTCCCCATCGTCTCATTTCACCAAACCAATACTTTGGCGCAACTTTGGGGCGGTCGGGGGTTGGGGACCCCGGGGGATGGTTGGGGGCGCGGGGAGTTCCGGGTGAATCCGGGGGAAGGAGTTGTCGTGGGGCGAGAGAGAGGGTGGAGGATTGGTTGGAAGAGGGTTTTTTGGGTTGGGGTGGTAGGGGGGAAAGGTGGAGACAGGGTGGGAAGAGCAGGAGGGATTTTGTGGGAGATGGAACGAGAGGAAGGGATGTGTCTAGGGAGGAGCGGGTGGAGCATGATGGAGGAGGGCGTGGACGAGGAGGAAGGCGTGCTGGGGAGGAGGGCGGGCGTGGAAGAGGAAGGGCGTAAGGCGGTCGTCATCGATCGATTCTAGGGAAGCCCTTTCACGCTCCGATGAATTATCAATTTTTGAAATACTGCACTCCCGTCCTACGTCACCCCTCCTTGCTTCCTTCTCTCCCCCGGAGACCCCGTCCTCCTCCACCACGCCAATCTCGTCCCCTCCTCCGATTCGGATGTCTCCCTGGGGGAGTTGGGAGGGAGGTCGCTGGGTGGTAGTATAAGAATGCCCTCGTGAGAAGCGGGCTGGCGAATAATTTTCGCAAAAGCCGGTGCTCCACATTTATCGCGCGATCAGTTAACGCGGAATTCATGTGGGAAGGAGCTGATACCAATTACAGAATGTGTTCACCCTTCACGGGGGCACTTACCCAAACAACTTAAAACGATCTTGGACTCGATTTCTTCTGCTCGGGCTCCATGACGAACTTTGACTCTTTCAACACAAAGACTATGCATGAGATGAGTTCTTCGAACGAAATGAAATTCCTCGCTTCGATTATCCGAAACGTCTACCTTGTACGACAAATTAAGGAAGTCGAGTAACTAATAACTCTCCTCCCCAGAAAACTGAAAGCTATCGTCACAACTGGATGCAACAAAAGCGACCCCCACTGAAGCCCTTATTCATTTTTTTTTAATAATAAAATGTCGCTTCATCCCGACATTTCCCGAAGAAATAATTTTTCTGATACAGAACCCGGCTTTTAGGCATTGAAGTTTTACTATTTTTTCCAGGTTTCAAGTAAAATAACGAAATGTTTTTCGCAAATACCTACACTACGTATTATGGGAATCACAAAAGTACAGGTCAACTTAATCCGGTGAAGCCCTGTTTAATATTTTTATGATGAAATAAATAAGAAACGCAATTGAATATTTCCGCATTCATTTATTCAGCACGTTGAGGGTTTCATTGACATTCTAAACAATCACTTGACTCTTACCCCCTCCCCCCGGTCTACCTACTTCTCCTCCAACCGACAAAACTCTCCTCGAAATATAAAACCTGACGGCGCCTGTGCGAAACGAATGATGTTTGGAGCCCAGATCATGCTGAATAAATTCATGTAGAAAGACGCACTTCACTAGACGCGCACGACACTAAGTTTAATATAATTAATCGTAATGAACTTAAGAGTTTTTGGAATCGTTAAAATAATAATTAGGAGTCTCAAAAGGAAGCCAATTAACTATATAACATTAAGATGGGAAAGCAATTAACCAGGTCACATTCCCCAAATGTAATCCTTGGGATGCATGACAAAATGCCCGGATCGCACACAATTGAATGGGAAAGGGAATCACCCAATCCCCTCTCCCCCCACGACCCCGCCCTACTACGAGTCCCTCCCTTCCCGACCTTCTCCGCACGAGGTGTGGGGGAGAGCGAAGAAGAAAGAGAGGGGAGAGAGGGAAGGAGGCCAAGACCTTCGCTATTCCATTCCGTCCCCGGAAACTCATCACCCGCCCGCTCCCTTCCAAACCCACCTGAATCCCTTCTTCTCTGCTGAATGACCCCGGGTTATTCCTCTCCAGTGCTTCGGCGGGCTTCTCCGCCACCTACTGGACAATCAAAGAGCCAGTGGCACAAAGGGGTGCTGAAGGGTTTGGGAGGGGTGGAGTGGTGGCGGATCGGCGGGGCAGGGGAGAAGAGATTAACGGTAGGAATGCGCTATATTCCAAAGGACACGCGATATTGCATTTCTATGCACATTTTATATGACATCCCAACGCAAACTGCATCTAAATTCAAAGTTTCGATACTGTGTTGTGATTTGTGCGTGGTTCTATTTCAAGCGCCGACTCTAGTTATAAAAAAAGTTGAACGAAGTATGACAAAGAGCGTAGTTATAATCCCAATTTTATACAATCTTGATATGGCGGAAGCATTTCCGTATTCCGATATCTACTGACAAAAGCAATGATATTTGATCCGGGTGGGGTCAACTATTCCAGATAGGTTGAAGGGAAAGTGCCAAACAAAATGTATTCCCCTCAGTGCCCCTCACTCGAAGAGACTTGCAAATGGGTCTGGCTCTTGGAGTGGGTGCACGACAGTGTGACCTAAAAACACTATTGAGGAAGGCAGCGGGAAACCACAATTATTTTCCTTCCGGAAATAATACCCTGAATTCCCATATTGATAGGCATCGTGCATCTGGATCGAGAGAGTCCATGAGCACTTCAGTACGCCACATAAACGTCATCAAATCGCAGTGCTTTACGGTAAATGCGATTTCGCGTTGCGAAACGAGAGGCGGCGACGTGAATGCGACGTCGACCGTTTACGCTGGTACGGGGATTTATCGAAATTGGCGATGCTCAATTCGCGCAGCGCCGCAGTGCTCAAAATCGAGCATCGCGGGCGGTGGAGAAGGAGTGGGGGGAGAGAGAGAGAGAGGAAAGAAAGGAGATGATGAAGAGGCGTTGTCCTGGTGGCGGTGACAGAGTGAAAGAGAAGAAGAGATGGAGCGGGGGGGAAGAGACGGGGTGACGCCCCCCTTCCTCCCACGAGAGAGAGGGGGAAAAGCCGGCGCGGCGCCTCCGAAGGACGAAGGGAGACAGGGCGGTTGGGTGGGAGGAAAGGAAAGGAGTCCGTCCCCCTCGTAAATGTGTATCGGGGTGAAATTCATGACACAACTCCGCTGCGTGTAGTGGGTCGGGGGGGGGGGGATCTTGGAGAAGAGCAGCGGGAGGAATGGGAGCGTGGGAGGAGGCGAGGGATAAACTAGTGTGAACGGAGGAAAAAACCTCACTTTTCCGGATTAATGAGGCGAGCACTCCCCCGCTTTTCGAGACTACCCTCCCTTTCCTCCCCCCAACCTCATCCCTTAAAATCTTCCCCAGTTTCCCACCCTCCCCTCCCCCTTTCCTGGCCATCCTTCTCCGGAGACGTTTTCGGAATCTCGGAGAGAGTGGGAGAGAGTTGTCTTCACTTGATTTCCGTCGGATCCCAGCCCCTGGAGGGACAACAGGCCACGTTCGGGTGCAATGATAGCGTCGCACCCCGAATATCGGGAAATTCATCGAGTTTTCCCGCCGGTGACCCACGCGAAATGATTTCATTTCGTCGGTCAGTTTACGGAGACAAGACGAAGGGACACGAGTCTGTGATCTCATCTCCCCGTTCTCACAACCCTCGACGGAAATGCGATACGGGCGGAGTCATCAGCGCCCGGCTAATGACAGCCAAATGATACTCCGAGGAGTCGTTGAAGTCAGATCGCGGCACTTGATTCCACCTCGACTAATACATTAGGTGGTTGACTGCGTGGCACTATCATCCAACTCTCGAAAAAAAAAGCCTTCAAAGCTACTCAATATTATCGCAATCAATGATCAACAAGAACAGTTTTATCAAGAAATTAGACCCAGAAAAACCGTTTTTTTTTGCTATTCCACAAATGGCAATAGAGATCAATGCATAAAATTTCGGGGGTACAACCCACGCATCATAAATTAGATTCGTACTCACCGATGCATAGATTTTAGATCGAAAGACAGAGACTGCATTATGTTGCGAGATATGCCTAATTTAATTAGAATGTCATTATCACTGAAATTGGAGAAAATCTCTCCCTCGGTAAAGGGTGGCAGGTGAAAAAAAGATTATCGCTGCTTATAATGCAGTACCGACGTAAATTACTCTTGAAATAGCATCGAAAAAAACATTGGAGGCTAACATTCCCCCACGCGACACGAATCAATGGATTTACCAACGAGTTGAAAGCGCCGGAACAAATTAAATTATTCTTCCCGCTTAATTTTCTAAAATTTCTTTTCTCATGTTTATGGCGGACGTCACTGCAATCAGGGAGCGAAAAAATTCTCACCAAGTAGGAAATCATTTTAATTAATCGAACGGCATGTATTTCAGTCGTTTAAGGGGTGAGGAGAGCGGCGTGGTGGTGAAGGGGGCGGTAAGGGATCCCGGCATTTGCTGATTTAGAGCTTCGCAGGAATGCCGGCGGGCTATATTTTTTTTCCGCTCCGGATACCTTGAGCGAAAAATAAAACCATACCCAAGCGTTTATCGTTTATGACCCCGTCAGAGGGTGCACCGGAAAACTGATGAGCGCAAGCACACGCGTGTGGCCGATCCGAATGGACTCTATTTTTTTTTAAGTGGGGCGATGACCAAACCAAAACGACGGAGAGATGAAAGGGAGACCAAGATCACGAGGAAGTGAAAGATTTTTTTTCCGGGAACGGCGAGATGAAAATAAAAAAAAGCATAACCTCGTCGGGTCCGATGCGAGGCATTGGAAAAGTGACCAAAATGCGGGTGTCGGGGCGGTTTTATCGACCGATCGACGAAGAGCGGAGCCCCAATCGGTTGGTCGGCCGGCCGCCAGCGTTCGATGTATCGGGTACCACAGAGTGCGAAATTTCGAGCGGAGGGTGCGGGAGAAAGCGGCGGGAGGATGAGGGAGTATCGCGGAGGGCACGGAGGAGTCGACTCCTTCCCGTGGCCCCAGAGCGGACGATGCCGATCAAATCACGCCGCACTCTTGCCGTCACCGCGTGCGAGGGCCCCAATTCCGGGCACAAAAGAGATCGCTCGGAATAATTGAGAGAGGAGGGTGAATCCCACGGTCACCGAGGGCGCCGATCGAATATCGGGTGGGGACTGGTGGACGGAACGGAGGTAATGGTAGGGGCTTGGGTGGGGAGGGCGGTCGGAGGAAATTAACGCGTCGCTAATGCCCTACCGATTGTTTCATCAGAGTGACTGCGTGAAATGCTCCCACACTGCGGCCCTGGACTGCGAAAGGGTGATGAGGGGAGAGAGGAGGGTTCGGGTGGCGGAGGTGGGTGGGCAGCACCGCTCCCCCCCTCCAAATGGGACTCGCTAACTAACACCGAGTTCCGACGACGAAAGGAAATGAAACAAAAGAGGACTATCTACGGAACGATCCCGACGTAGCGTATTCGCTCCATTGAATCCGAACGTGTCGCGGTTAGGTCGCGCTTCACATACATATATACTCACCATTTGAATGAATTTATTTTCCAGTGACTAACCGTTCCTGCCTCCCCACCATTCCTTCCCAATTCTTCTTCGTACTCGGGAAGTTTGAATTATTCGGTGTTTTGGTTCCGCAAACGGTCGTTAAATTGAAATGGCACGTGTTTAAGACCCAACCATCGAATTGACCTTTATACCTACAGTATCAAGTTAACTATTTAAATGAAAAAGCGTGCATTGAAGGAAATGGAAAATCTTCCCGGTTGTATATTGGACAAAAAACGTCTCCACAATGAGTAATTAGTTGGATTATGTTAGCATTAGAAGAACTTACAAAACAGATAAGGGCTGTCATGAATTCTGCTGAAATAAGATGAGGAAAGATTTTGAAATGGAGCGATGCGTTAAATGGTTCGGAATATTTTTCTTTGAGGACAGAGAGAGAGATTGAGGAGAGATTGAAGGGCATTGGATTTGGGGAAAGCACACGAATGCATGCATAAAAAAGCAAAAAAAAGTGAAAATTATTCTTGGGTAAGATGGTGGTATTTGGTTAAAATTGGAAGTGTATAGAAAATACGGAGGAGATGCTGAGGCGAACAGGGATGATGACGGTAGTGGTAGAATGGAGATTGTTCAGAAAGTGAGAAAGAAATGGAACAGAAATTTTGGACAGCATGAATGGGGATTGATATTGGGAGGGGTGAACGAAGAGAAGGGCGTAGGGAAAAATGTCTTCAGAAGTATACCGGAATTACTCGACGACAAGTGAACATTTTCAAGTACCATCTAAACGCGTCGCTACCTATGATGGCAGGATCTAAAATTATGGATCACAGTAATTAATGAATATCCATGGTACAGTTTTATTGAAAGGACAGTATAACTATTATACAATGTAACTAGAAAAAGAGGATTATATATATTGTTGAATGCGAATGACTAACAGAATCATTGGTTGCATAATAGAATTCTCACATAATTGCGAAAACTCACGCAAAAATACTTTGAGCAAATTATTAACGTAATACTATTGCAGAACTGCTCGTCGGTCTCAACACATCTAGGATGAACGTGAAACTTTTGAGCATCTAATCATGTTGCATGATTTATGGCCGTGCGGTAAGCTATATCGCCATCAAACCATAAGATGCTCATAATTCAAATTTGAACCAGAGGTACAGGAATGTCTGGACAACGAGGAAAGACATTGGACATTTTTTCATGGTAATTTGCTTTATTGATAAAATTTGGCCGCAGAGCCTCCATATAGATATTTAAGGAATAAAAATCTCCATACATAACATTCGCAAATAGTCGAGGGTGCTAACTGGAAATGTTTGTACTCAAATGAAAAAACAAAACAAATTTTGAATTTAAGGCTAGAATGAATCGCTTCGTCAGCGTTTCTAATTATCTTCAAAAAGGAAAAAGGATAAAATGCAGTGTTTTGCAAGCATCAAATCCAATCAATATAAGTACTTGGATAAGAAGTTCACAATGGTGTCGCATACTTGGTAGTAGGGGAGGCGACCGACAGCTGAGGTCATTTGCGCCATAGTGGATGGGCAGGAAAGGTTGAAGGGTGAAGAGAAACCCGGCGTCGGTATTAGCCTACTCTTCACGAAAGGCGCCAAGGGGTCCGCAGCTTAACGTCCCATTCGACGGACGGCGTACTCACTCAAAGTGCCCCCCACAAAGCACCTCAAGTAGGGATCGAAATACAACTGAAAAATATTCAACACCACCGGGATTCGAGCCCGGGCCATCAGGGTGGGAAGCCAGAACGATAGCCACCGCAACATCTCGATCCCCAGTTGCATATTTCTGTGCACAATCGGGACGGAAAGGCCACTGGTAATTATCAACCTCAAAAACAGGAAGGGTTAGGGAACAACAACGGCCATTTGACCCCGGTCCTTACCCAAATGTTAGTCTTTCATACAAAAATTATGCATTTTTTATGACTTTCAGAGTGGGTTTGGGCCCCACATTTGTGTCGGACCGGGATACCATTCCTACTCCCTCAGTCCCTTAGGGCGATCTGAAGTATTTCATGCTCAGGTCAGGAGCCTCGGAAAAAAACCCGCTCTCGAACCCTTGGGTTGCGTAAACGGAAGACGGAAAGCACATTTTCTCCTGGAGACACAAAACCTTATCTCTTTAACCTCCATTTTGCCCTGCGTCTCAGACTTTAACGTTGACACCATGATAAATCAGGGGTCATAAAAAGACAGCGGTAGTGGAAGAACGAACCTAATGCAATGCGTAATAACCTTTAGTTTACTTATCTAACGTACAATAACCGTGCCCGACGTTACAAGGAGATAGTCACAGAAATAAAAACTGCTCGCTCCGCAAAGTCGCCGGTGCGTATCCCTAGTAAAAATACAATGAAAGAACACTGTGGAAGATCTATGGCTCTTATTTATTGCCACAAACCAGGGCCAGTTCTGATATTAAATCAAGCTTTCTCTGCCATATGACGATGATTTAGTCTCCCCACCTGACGTGCTCTATGGCGATAAATTTAAACCGTAGAAATTTCACGATCCTCCCTTATACGTTCCGAGAGAATTTAAATGATTTCTAAAAGATATTTTTCAACCGAAGCCATTTAGGTCCCTAAGATGATCCGGATATGGTGGAAAGAACAAATTATCAAAGAATCGATGCTGTTCCCGAATGAGTCGCCTATGTACATAAGTACACATGCATGTACATAACTCTATACATGTATGAATGTACATGTGTGTATGTACATATGCATTTTAAGTAATGGTTACTGAGAAATAACCGAGATAACTGGATAAAATATACTACCTTGAACAAAAAGTTCCCGGAATAACCACCGTGTGGCGCTCCCATCGTTCCGATTTGAGTTCTGTTTTTTTTGTTAAATTGGTACATCTGTTGTTGATATTCCCTTTAAATCTTAGTGTCATAACTTGACATTTGCAAAAGTTACGTAGCCAAGAGTACATCTATCTCTGTGTGTGTTGGCGATTTTTTACAATTTCAGAAATGGATTTAAATTTGCAACAACGAACTTGCATTAAATTTTGCGTTAAAAACGGATTTAGTGGCGCACGGACGTTGGAAATGTTGGAAAAGTGTTTCGGCAACGATTCTCTAAAAAAAACGGTCGTTTACCAGTGGCACGAGCGGTTCAGAAGTGGTCGTGAGTCAATCGAAGATGATGAACGCAGTGGCAGACCATCGACATCGAAAGTCGGTGAAAAAATTGATAAAGTAAAAGAAATGTTGGTCAATAACCGCAAATTAACCATCAGAGAAATAGCGGAGGACTTGAACATTGCCTATGGATCCGCCCAAGACATTGTGGTTAATGATTTGGGTTTCCGTCGTGTAGCAGCAAAGTTGGTGCCGAAAGACCTCAATTTCATGCAAAAAAGAGACCGTGTTGACGTCGTAAAAGACATGATTTGCGAGGCTGAATCCGATCCCACATTCATCAAAAGGATCATTACTGGAGACGAGACGTGGGTTTATGAGTACGACACGCAATCCAGACATCAGGCAAGTGAATGGCGTTCACCAAATGAGCCGAGACCAAAAAAACCACGTCGTTTTCAGTCAAAAAAGAAGGCAATGCTGACGGTTTTCATGGATTACAACGGTGTAGTGCATCATGAATTTTTGCCAGAAGGCCAGACAGTAAACAAAGAGTATTATTTGGGCGTTATGAGACGTTTGCGTGAAGCAATTCGCCGAAAGAGACCAGAAATGTGGGCAGAAAACTCGTGGATTTTGCACCAATGATAACGCACCGTCGCACAGTGCTCTCATTATTCGTAATTTTTTGACGAAAAATGCAACAAATACCATCCAACAGCCACCGAATTCACCTGATTTGGCTCCCTGTGACTTCTTTCTGTTCAATCGAGTTAAAAAACCATTACGGGGAACGCGTTTTAGCAGCCGAGAGGAAGTAATGGAAAAATCGCAGGAAGCACTGATGGACATACCGAAAACCGACCGTAACTTTTGCAAATGTCAAGTTATGACACTAAGGTTTAAAGGGAATATCAACAACAGATGTACCAATTTAACAAAAAAACAGAACTCAAATCGGAACGATGGGAGCGCCACACGGTGGTTATTCCGGGAACTTTTTGATCAAGGTAGTATTCTGCATATTTATTGATCCCTATGCACAGAATGCTGTAAGTTACGGCTGTTAAATATGATTTGTTTTGTTTCAACAAGCCAGAATTAGAAGTAACTCGCAGTACGGAGAAGATAGAGAGGCTCGCAGAGTGATTATGCTCCATTTGAAAGGTTACAGTGCCCGAAAAATCCACGATAAAATGATGGCTGTTAATGGGAATGATTGCCCGTTATACAACATACTTGTGAGATGGAAAAGGAAATTTATAAACTGGCCACTAGTCCCTCACAAACGATCCAAGAAGTTGAAGATAATCACTCACGGACGATGTTACCACGGTGAAAGGATTGGAGGTCTTTATCCTATTAGACTAAAGCGCAACCATTCATATGATCATGAATGAGACTAATCTTAGTTACGTCAGTGGGTGGAAAATTATTCATACAGAACTGCACAAATCAAAGGGGTCAGTACTCTGGGCTCTACAGCTATCGAAACCTTTTCAAAAGCAAACATAGCACGACCTGCAATCGCGATCACGGCGCGATCGGCAATCAAAGCGATTAGGCTTTGAAATTTTGGCACATATCCACCCTATTACCCCGATCTCGCAAGACCTTTTTCTTATCCCCAGAACTCAAAAAACCATTGCGGGGTCGGAGGTTAGGCAACACAAATGACGTCATTTAGGAGGTAAAACAATGGTTTTCGACGCAATGCGATGAGTTCTACAATGACAGCTTTCGAAAGGCGAAGAAAGAACAGCAGGGAGAAATTTAGAGAAACCTTAAGAAAAATAAAAAAAATTAAGTTTCCATATCGATTACTTTTTTAATAATAATTAAAAGGTTTCGATACCCCCAAGTAGAGTTAACACATACCTGTACAAACACAAAATTACAATCATGTTAATAAACATGAAACTACAATTTCTACCATTTATATTATTCAATGAAAACATAAATTATACTCCTCATTTTGTGGTCTGAATTCTTCCTCGCCAATGACTCGGAGTTCAAACTCTTGTGATAGGAAGTATCTGGGATTCATTCCACTTCACTTATGAATGACGCATGGAAAACACCTTTTTAGAGGGAAATGAAACGATTTCCATTAGAAAATAAAAAAAAATAACTTCTTGGTATTTTATTGATGCTTTTTGCTGACAAGTTTTCCCTACGCTTAAATGCATAAACGGGTTCACCGAGTAAGCGGGGTTTAGCACTTTGGTTAATTCATGACTTTGACTGGGTAACTAACTACCTAGGGCTAAAGTGCTTTGTTTATGTTTGTTGGAAATGTTCATGGACATTTCTTGCTTTTCCTCATTTCGGGTAAGATTTCATTGCTCACTTCCACACAAAACGAGTGCATGAGAGGAACCCAAAAAAGTTTAGACCAGTACATTCGGGTGAAGTTAGCTCACAAAAAAATAAATACCAAATCCATGGCCGCGCAGCCGGAGAAATAAAGGCAGCATTTATTTTGCACAGTTGGGAGTTGGCTTAAAAACTCCCGACTTTTTTTCCGTGCAAAAATGTCCATATGCATGAGAAATTTCGGAAGACTTTAATTAAAACAGCAATATTAAAATATATACTTTTCTAAAAGAGAGAATTTCTATTATAACGAAAAAAAGGCGACAAATAATGAGGATAAAGAAACGGAATATAAAGAGTAATATGATGATATGGAGAAATTCCTGAGACGGATAAAAGAGGACGCGATGAAAAATAACCTGAAAGAAATACCAGGATATAAAAAAGGGAGTACGACACCAACTGTACGAGACAAGTGAGGAATTTCATTAATCTAACCGAAAGAGAATCAGGGATGTGGAAAGAATACGGTCACGACTCTGGTAAACGTATTGAGTCACTACGCTAAGAAATACGCGAATGTGACGTGAATAGCTTTATCAAAGGAAATGCAATGAAATGATAATAAAAATGCCCTTCACTACATGTACCCAATGACGCGTGAACCGCCGCAAGGAAATGAAGACGAACAAAGAAGTTGAAATGGATAACACCCCACCAGAAGTGCTCAGGGCTTGAGGGAAAAATGAAAAGGTTTTTATGGCCCATGTATTACTCGTAGAATTTACGAGGAAAGAGTTTGACCGTGGGCGATCTTATTATACATTTCAAAGTAGACTAAAGTAGTCAGAAGCGAGGAATTTACATTTAAGAGCAAACAGGGTTTTTGAGACTTGTACAGGGGAGCACTAGTGTGGAAATTATTTTGGGTTAAGAAATGGGAGTTGAACATAGGGGGCTTCAATGATATAAAGCTTAGAAAACATTGCAGTATCAAAACAGGAATCTTTGTAATAACATTTGGAGAAGAGCGTTCGATAGAGCGCAATGGTTAAAGTGCAATGGATCAAACAGGACATTTGAATAGACTTAATGCCTAAGTGTTTTATCTGTAGCGTACATGAATCGGACGCCAATCATCAGGACGGCGGATGGAAGAGCGTGATCGGTTGGATAAGGAGAAGCGGAAGGCTAAGACAACAAAATATTCCTCCGTCCCCGTGCTGCTACCTTGACGTCAATCAAATCGGGTCCGGATCAGTGAACTATGCCTTGTTACACTCATATTTACACATGAGGCAACATTTTCAGTGACATGGTCCAATCTGTTCGGTAAAGGACTTTCTCATAATCCATATGATATAAATACTATCTACACATGAGCGATTTCTTATTAACTTGGACGCAGCAAAATCAAATCTTTCATTCGAATAATGAATATAAGTGTCAGATGTAAGTGAGACAGATCGCAGGGGGACCTGATGAGCATGTTTAAATTTCACGCATCACATTCAATTTCAAGATCAATACACGTACGAACATAAAGCGAGGCGTCTTCAAACGATCTTGTTCGGTTATCAAGGGGAGCGGGAATTGGGAAAAAATTCCTACCCTGTAAAACCGCGAGTAAAATGTTTGTGGTGGGTAAAACCTTACCAAAAGCTAAGTAACTTCTAAGAGCAAGGTTAACAAAGTTTTCACTTTTAGGCTGAAGTTCGAAGTACTTAATGAAAGGAGACTATTGCAATTGAGAATGGAATTGTCACTAAGTGTTCTCCTGGATTTATAGAAATTTGTACTGCTTATACTTGTTTCAGGGAAAAGGTCGAATTAGGGTCGATATTAGGGTAAAGAACGGCAAATGTTTATGCATTCATTTTAATCGAAATCATTTTTTTCGCATGGCAATCTTCAGAAAACCGGTCAAACAAGAATATTCTTGCAAGAGACAAGAAATTTATCCTACCATGTATCCATGAATTGTATGGAATAATTACTACTAATGTTAGACCGTCTATAGAGCGCCGTGCAATAATGAAGTAAATTCAAACTATGCTATTGGGCGAACGGAAACAAATTTTCGTCAACTACTAATAAAGAAATACGTGGGTGCAACCAAACGCGAACGAAACTTTCGTTGAATAACGCATTGACAAAAAGTAATTCCGTGTCTCTAAACCCAAGTATTTGTTTTATTCCTAATTTTAAACTAAATCGGAAAGCATTACGCTTTAGCCGAAAAAATCATCGAATGATTTTATTTTGTGTATTCCCTTTACAAGGATAAAGGCAAAAATTACTCTTGACAACAGATTAAAGACGTAATACTAATTACTATAGACATTATGCATATTTTTTGCTCTCACCGTAGTTTTATGTCGTACAGCACAGCTTAAGACTCATATTTGAAACGATTAAATGGAACGCTATGTCGACGACATTATGGTCATTGTACGGTGTTAAGAATTCGATAATCTACTCCACAATGCTACACTTAATTTTCGATGAATACTAATAACCATTTTGCAACACTAAATGTAAAGTTTTAATTCATAGAGGGTGAGAGTGCGGTAGATTCATCTAAATATGCCAGAAAAAGAAATAGTTAAAGATTAAAACTATTTCGCTAACTCAAGTTTTGCTTTAACAGTATCCCAGCCAAAATTGACATTGCGATGAATAATACTATGAAAACTCGTAGACGGGAGGGCTTCGATTTAATTAAGTTCTCAACAGCAACTCCTTTTCCGACGCTATATTTCTTCACTTTAATTACCTTGATGCCCACTCATGTGCTCATTTCATTGTCTCTTTTATTTTAGCTTCCAAATTCTGTTTCGTATTTCCCTCGCAGAGTGAATGGACTTGGCTCCTGTGGAGGTGATACGATTTTCCATCCTATACCGTAAGCCTTCCAATATTGTAATACATATAAAGAACTATAATTCGTAGCCAAACGAGCCGAGCGTTCGGCTGTTAACAGGAGGACTACGGGTTTCAAATCAGGTAATTTCTTTGGACATGGTTAAACCCAATGTGCGTGTCTTTCTCGGAAACCACAGACGGCATATTAAACGGAACGGCCTCTCCTATCCAGAAGGTGCGATTATCACGAGGAGAAGTACCAAGCGTGTGTGCTCCATCGTCACCTTTCAAACCGATTCTGGAGATGCAGATCGTGGTTTCCATTCGGCCATGACGATCAAATCGACATTTTGGGTTCCATATGTCATTTTTTTAGTTTGCTACCTATTATGTAATTCAAAGATTTTATCACATTGGATACAATTATATGATACTAGCGATGTCAAGAGTTGGCACCGGATTTGTAGTTATACAAAAAAACCTGGATGCTGCGTCGGAGTCGAAAAATTTGCTTTCCGGCTCGAAGACCCTTTTCAGGGCCAAAATGAAATGAGACGGTCCGGGTTTAAATCAAACTTTGTGGACTTCTATCGCGACCGAAAGTTTCAGAAGGTCGCCTCCGATCGTGGTTTACGACTTGCCGATCCGTTGGTTCTTCGATCCCAGTGATGAAGGCGCCACACACCTGACAACTGCACTCATATCCTCCCATCCCAATTGTGTTTCCGCTCTTTATGCCTTCTCCTCGAGTCTTCCGCCTCCCTCGCGCCCTTCATCCCCCACTCGAAAAATTGCTAGACGTTCCTTTCCCCCGCCCCCACCCCCGCACCCGTCTAATCGTCCTTTACCCACGTGTCCTCCAGTCTTTCGCCCTCGACTCCTACCCTTCTCTTTTTCCACCTCCTGGAGTTCGTAACGCCCTCCCTCGCGGCAGCCGTCGCGCACCTAAATCACTTGGCAAAGTCAGCGTCGGACGACCGCGCCGTGATTTGTGGGCTCCGCTCCCGGGACGTGCTTGCTCCCCCTCCTGGGAAAAATGGAACATCGTTCCATTTCAGAGTCCATTTGTGCCACGCCGATCGCGGAGGACTCCGGACACCGACCGTGGTGGGGACGCTGCGGGACCGTTGTTCTCGTTCACCCGCGACCGGCTTCCTCGCGCCGGTCTGTGTTCGCGACTCGTGAGAATTACGAGCGAGGGTGTCGTCCGGGGGCCGTATTACGCGGTCACGATGGAAACGAAGTTCTTTTTTTTTGGGCTGAAAATATTGCGAGTGCCCCTCGATTTACGGGACTCGTGCGAAATCGGATATCTCCACGGCAATCGAAAAGGCGTAACTCGAAAATATCCGACCGAAACAATTTGACGGGCGTTATTTATTTGCTCACAAGGTTACTCACTGAAAGAGAGACTGATTGCCCTTGACAATCCACCTTACTTCCGAAACACAGCGGCTCTCGACAGGAAAGGCGATAATTCGCCAGAAGAACGAGGGAATATATTTAATTAAACTCACTTTTTGGTGATGTCAATATCATTTTTTTAAAAAGCGACGAAATAGGAACCCAGTACTAAAATGGAAAGAAAGATTAACTAAATGGATAATAATATCGTATACCGCATTCGATAACATTTGATTCTTCTTGTACAGCGTCTGATAGAATGCTGCTTTTCCTTCATATTGTTCTTATGCTCTGGTAAGGTACTCAAGAGGGGACAGAATACTACTAAGGCGACTATCAGTTTTCCAGCTACTTTATGCTCCACCGTTCCATTCATCCGGTAAGCTTCATCTCAAGTTTTAATAGTATATCTCTGTTTAGGAGTGAAATCGAATTATTTAACTGAAGAAATGTTCTGAGATTAAAATAAAGCAGAAGAGAACACAAGTTCTATCAATAGCGATTGTGTAATAAAAGTAACCTCCCTTAAAAAAGCACATATATCTATAAGGGAGTCAAAATTAAAGATTGTCCATATCACATAAAATTATTTTATACAGTTTCATTTAATGTATTTTTCGTTTATTTTGGAACAAGGCCGGGAGGATTACCGATTTTTAACTATGAACGATATTCACAGTAAAAATTATTGGTATGAGCACCTAAAAATATCGGTAAAAATAAAATATTATTGAACGCCAATACACAAAAGACAATCTAAAAAGTGCTGAAAATCCATATAGCCAACGATAATGACAGCTAGAAACTGTTTGATAATCCTTGAATGTAATTTTCAGCGTCGCCCTGTGCAATACTATAGTCATAAAGATAGAATACATCTTATTACAAAATAATTAATAAATTAACAATCCCAATGTTATCAATCGTGGCTGTTGAATTCAAAATACAAGTAAACTCAAGCATTCAAATTCAACTATGTCAAATTATTGCTCACTCTCATTAGTTTCATTTTAATTAGCAAAGCGAACGGCAGACGACTGAGTGAAAGAGGAAAAACTACTTTTGAATCCTGACAGAGGGAAAATAATTGAATGTGGCACTCAAAGAAAACAAAAATTGTGATGAATACAACGAAATGGAAGATGCGAGATGAAAAAAATTGACGATCGAGAAGAAAATACTTCCAGGACGATGAATAACGATGCCAAAAACGTGAGCTACAGAGATTTCAAAAGAATTGGAACTGAATATGTCTGTCTGATTATATAAAATATATCCAAGCCATTAAAAAAGCCGGGAAAGGCTAGACAGATCCCGCATCTTCTGCCTTCGACTCAATCTCAACTCGTTAACTCACAGATTTTTTTTCCGAGACAAGTCAAGTGCGTTGTCTCCGGAGGGATGGAGGGTATGCGGAGCTATCGCGGACTTTTCGCATCCCACTTCGTGAGAACACTTCCAAACGACCCCCTGATGTGAGGGAAATTCAGGAAGTTTGGATGGAGGAGAGATTCCATCGAATAAACCACCGGTTATTTCCCCCTTGCCGCACGGATCACCCTTTGATGTCTGCTGCGCACCACCCCTCCCCGTACACACAATTAAAGAGAGAAGTTCGAAGCAAAAACCAACACATACACGCACACACACACACACACACACACAGGGGCCAAAGGAGGTCAAAGGACTAGGATGGGAGATCTTTTCCCTCGACGGCAATCGGTTAAGAAGGAGCCCCTCCTCGTCTACCTCACCTCCCTTTTCATCTCCCTCCCTCCAACTTAAGTTAGAAAATGAGTTATTTCCCCAACGAGCACACCCGCCGTTCGGGCATATCGCTCGGCAGCTTTCGCGCAAACAAGGGTCCTCGGGAGAGGAGTAGGCAGAGAGCCTTTTGATGGGACGGAAAGTTTCAATTGGGTATTGGCCACAGGCTTCACGAGGGCTGAGGAGACCACGATTCTGCGAAGCGTTCTCAAGATTCGACGCTGTGCTCACTAACGATAGACCGCAAAGCAATAGGACACGTCTGGGATAGTAGCGAGGGGGTTTGTTTTGGAGGCACGATGCAATCAATCATTTGGTGCTGAATTCCAAGTAAACTTCTGCATGCTAAGGGCTAAGTCATGAATGAAATACGGAACGGGATCCAGATGCATGATGATGAAATACGCAATATCTCATTTGAATATCGTCAACGGCCGGAGAAATTTTCTCTCCGTCTTTGCAACTTTGGATCATTTACATATAAATCTTGATGCTGATTTGCATAAAATACCGATTCGGCAAGGTAAGTATTTCAGGATTGAAAAATATTAAAAATACTTCGCAATCACTGAAATGTTCCAGGCACACTTTGTTTCTTCTTCTGTGGTAAAAATTTGGTAAACAGTGATTTCTATCAAATGTTAATCACCACAGCAATAAATCTGAAGATTTATTTGATATGCGACGGCAGGTAAATGCATAATATTCTCGATGGAGCGGGAAATTCATACATTCAGGTAAGGGGGCGGGGCAGTCCCATGCTCTATGCCAGCTTCAGTTTCCCTGGAAGATCTGGTAACCGAAATATCGCAATGCTCGATTGAAGTTGAGAGTGCCCAAAGACCGGAAACAATCTTAGGGCCACCGGTTAATAGTCCATCGCTTTAACGCGCTACTTATTAGATAATAATTATGATGAAAAACTCGTCTCTATGTCAATGATTGGGAGGTAATATTTTTCACCATCAGCAATAAACTTAATTTAACATCTCCCAAATCTTATAAGGACGATGGCGATTGACGTTTTACAACACTGGCATTGGAAGAGAAACGTGGCACATATTCCCGTTGAGGTCATTTATTTATCTAGCAGTCGTCAGGAGACAAAGATGGGAGGATTTCAACGGTTTTTGAAATAATTTTTCGCACTTCCTTTCATCACTCCACTATTTTTCCGTACATGGCGAAATGGTACATTTCGCACCAACGTCAGGGGATCCATCTCAGGGTTACCCTTCCGGCGGCGTTACGATTCTAGCGCGTGTGGGTTCTGTTACACGTGGCATTTGCAAACTTAACGCTGTTTCTGAAGCGTAGTACCAATCCATCCTTTAACATCCCACGGATTCCTAAACAACACTAATCGTCCACCTTTCCCCAAAAGGCACAAGTGAGATCGACCATCTCGAGCAGCCATGAATAACGACTAACTACCTCTAATCGAGAACCCTTGACGCACACATTGAAAATTATGACGGGTCGCAAGGCAGCTAAGTGTTCCATTTAATGCAGGAATTCCACACCGAGCGCATATAAACCGCCTCTCATGCGCCCTTCTCGACTCAACTGTTCGACCCATCTCCGCCAATGAAACAACTCCTTTGAGGCTCGATCTCTCTCTCTCTCTCTGATGATGAGATGAACAAAAGGTGGAAGACTACTACCGCAGTCGGCTCGTCGCTGCTGCTGTTCATTTCAGGTCGAACCCTCTCTCAACACTTGCTCATTCACTTACCTTTCAATTTGGATGACTCGCTCAAGATTCTCCCCATCACTCCGATGAGATACTCATAAATTAAATAGGAGGAGGAGAAGGGAGGATGATGAAGCTAATTGAGATAACATTTCACTTACCTCCCCTTCACTTTCACCCGCGTCGCATTTGATTAAACCTAGCTCCGCTCACTCGCCGCGGGCCTCGCAAGTGCCCTAGCGGTGCATCGATCCACGAGGCGGAATAATGGCTATTATGACGAAGGAGGGAGGCGATGGTTGTAGAAGCACCAGAGGACCCTTGACATGTCGGGGAATTAAATTAGATTCCGAGCCTTCCTCTTTTTTTTCACTCCCTACCTCCGCGGGGAGTGGCGCGATTCTGGCGTCGCTAATAAGACGTCGGGCATCGGCAGGCCTCCGGGCTTCGAGTGTAGCCTTGTCGAAGAGATGATGACTGAATATGAAAGAGGAGGTTGGCTACGGCGACATGGGGTTGGCTACACCACTACTGACGTCAGCATAGTCGGTGAACCCTCTCCGGCTTCCGTCCTCTCGCGCCCCTCCGTGAAAAAATTATCGCCGGACCCTCTTCTTTCCCTCTCCTCGTTATCCGGGTGGTTGATCACGTGCAGAGAAGCCATTACACTCTTTTTCCTCTAATGGCCCCGACGTAGCATACACGTAATCGGGATTTCTGTGTTTGTAAAATCATACCGCTTATTCGGAATTATGGATTTTTCTGGAAATTACCGCCAACTTCAGTTACTAATGTAATTAGTGAACATTGGCCGTCATTTTGGCAGCGAAGATTGGCAATAGTATTTATTTATCTTACACATTGATTGTTTAAAAAAATGTATTCGTTGATCATCAGTGACGATTTTTCAATCAAGCCAAAAAAGCCTACGTTCCGGTTTGGGTTTAAATCAGAGTAAACTTATTCAAATGTGCTACATGCTTGTTTCAAATCTTCTGGTAAAACAAATAATACATGGATATAGTTATTATCACAAATTAAGGAGGAGAGAAAAACTGATAATAATAACTGGCCTATTATTAGTCGGCAAACATGAGTAGGAGTCAAAAAATATGTGAATATATATGAGTATATGGTAGGCCATTTGGACGAAGCACCGGATGGGCATCACAAATATTGAGTGCTCAAATACCTACCAGGATATAAACGACATAAATTTCTCTCATAAAAACTGCCTATTCCCTAGTTTTCTCACAGGATGTGCGAATACTGGGGACCGAATCAAGACGGTGATTTTAGCATACTCTAGGATAATCATTATGCAAAATAATTCTACAGCATTCCTCCAATTAAATTATTTCAACAATGCAAAAAAAGGATGTCCCTTAACTTCAAAGAAATGGAAGCTGATACCCAACATTAGGCTAATCGCGATCATTTCATTCAAAATGCCGCACCATTCACGCACGGAGAGGAATTAGAAAATACGGTCTCCTGGGATACCCGCGAAACCCAAATTGGACGGCCTTTCATCCGGGCGTCGAGTTAAGTGACGACTGAATTTTTTTTTTCAAGTCTGTAGGAACACTTGACACCTTTGGGCCGTCTACGCCCACGGTGCCGTTCGGCAGAGAGTTTTGAGGAAACCTCCGACCCGCCCCCCCCCAACCCCCGACCGACGGGTTTCCGCCGAAACACTCCGGGGAGGAGGGACGGAGCGGGGGGGGAGGGAATGCGCGAGGGGTCGAAAAGTTTGTGGAGTTCGCACGTCATTTCCGGAAACATCGCCCCGCGTGCTTTGCTTGCAATATCGAGAACACGAGGGGGTTGGGAGGGGGTGAGCAGCCGTAAACAGGGGGAGGGAGGAGGAGGTTGAAGGAGACAAGTGCGCTCGTCGGTCGGTTGCTAAGCGCGTTACCTGTCCCCCAGGCCCCCCTTCGTGGACCCTTGATGTGCTCGGAGCCGCAGCCCTTTACCCTCTCCCCCTCTCCACCCCCCCCGCCCCAAGGCCCTCACTTCACAGAACTTGGTCCGATGGAAGGGCGGAGGGAGGGATATAGTATATGAGTATGTCGTTGTTTTAGTGCATTACTTTCGAGTGCACCCGAAACCACATGGAACTCCTGCACTCTTAGGGATTTCCGAGAACGGACTCGAGAGACTTGTTACTTTAAGCTGCCAAGGGCAATCTCACCACTCCGGCTAATATTTTGTGCTTTGTATATTTATGTCCTTGCGTTTGTGTGCATAAGTATAAACGAGATAACTTGAGGACAGAAAAAGGAACATGAACGTGGAGAAGATCAACAGGATGAATGGACTCTTACGACATTACGGTATTAACTAAAAATGTGCACCCTAGATCCGTAAAAATGTAACCATTGGTGACGATAAAATAAATATACAAGTATCAAAATTGATTAAAAAAGGGAGGGTTCCTTTTTGGCTTGCGCTTTACGGGGATATTAATCCCGCGCCGGGGATCAACTCACGTAAGTCAAGTCATACATTTTTTTATCAACACGGTTAAGTTAGGTAAAAAAAACTCTCCGCTACTCATTCCCGCTAAATAGATTTATTCTGACGACCCGAATCCCAACAAAAAATTGACAAATTGTATAGAAATATTTGGTGAAAACAAATGGCGCCTAGATACTTCTGACTGGAGAAACTACTTTCCACAATTTTACGATCGAATATGTTGACGTTTTGATGGGTCAATCTTTTACGACTGTTAAAAGTTCCCAGCACTATAAAGGGAAAAACGAAATAAAAATAACTTATATGGCAGATTTTTCGACGACAATCCCTCATATTAAACAACGGAGACTGTATCGGTTGATTTTTGTGTACGTCTGTATACATATGTGTATACGTGCATCTTTACGTCCATTTATCTACTTGTACAAGTACTTTTATGTATATATCAATTGAATTCACCCAATATCAATTTCTTGAAGAATGTTCAACTGCTCTTCAAAAATCAATGGCATATTGAAGGGTCGTATAAAGGATAATTAGCGCTTCTCGGCACTCAGTAACACTTTTTTTATGCATTTCAATGCGATAGTTGACTAATCAACCGTCATTAAAATATCAATCAATCAATCTAACTAAATTAAAAAAAGTAATTATCCTTATTTTAATTCAAAACGGCTAGCTCTCGTCACGGAAATCAAATCGTGCAATCTCTTGCATTTATTTTAAAATGCATACTTATATAAGCTATATATATTAAGAATACATGGAGATATACATGTATATACATGTGCGTATGTATATATATATATATATATATATATATATATATATATATATATATATTTATAATCACACGTTATTTCTCATTGTTGTACCACATTCCTTAAAGAGTAAGTTGCTAATATTCTCTAGAAATTCACTCGTAATTTCGTAGGTAATATATAAAAACATCTGATCTGGACGTGTGAACATGTCTCTAATATCTGGTCAACCTATGACTTCATAAAACTATTACCAGTTTTACAACAATCTGAATGTAAATGGACGAAAATAGAGCAGCAAATGCAATGTCAAAATGGAGAGTGACATGCGTGAATGACTCTAAATTCCACTTCAAACTCATAGGATACAATTTGCGAACAAAATAGCCACATTCCTTAGATGATAAGGTTTAAGTGCTAAATGTATGCCCACCGACGGATTTTATTCAACCATGATTCTTTAGCTATGCTAATCAGCTGCTTGTTTCACGGATCCACATGAAAATAAATTCACACACGGAATAATGCATTTATTTTATTAAAAATTAATGAATATTCCTAAATATAATTTCACAAAATGAAATACCAGCAATTAAATGAAACCAGAATCATAAGGTTCTTGGAAATATATTTTTGCGGGGAAGGAAACACGGCATACTACCTCCGTTGGGCCGCGCACCCCCAATGATAGAGTTTCCGCATGATACTCGTATTCATTTAATCCATATTATTATTAATCTACAATACCTGTATACTATAGACTCTTTTCTGTCATATCAATCGCAAAATTACAAAAACGATTTAGAGTAGTTCTAAATCCACATTTCATAGGACACGACCATGAAGGGTTAAAATTTGTTCACACTACAGTGATTATCATTATGCATAATTGTTAATAAATTACTATACTCAGAAAAAGGAACTGATACATTTAAATAATTTTCAAGATTACTGGAAAATTTTATTCACTTTGAGGAGGTGAAAAACGGGTTTATTTGGAGACAATATTTTTCTCAAAATACAGTCTAGGAGTAGTGTCACCGTTTCTACACGTAACATGTTCCAAAATCTATAGCTACAGGGTGTGGCATTATACGAGTAACTTCCTTTTTTCAAATGCAAAACGAAAGGACGTTATGTTGCCGCACCCTGTATTTGAATCTTTAAAATACATACAGGTATATATCGCCCGCTCTTTATGTAGCAAACATATTACTACACATAGCAAAATATTTGGATAGCGAAATTTTTATCCACCAAAAGTCAACGACGCGAAATATTATGCCTTAATCTACATCACGCCGCGGAGCCAGAGCAGCACAACAGTAACACATCATTAGCACCAATAACTACAATTTTACATCATTAGATACATTTTAATAAATCAGAGTGAGTTTTTCCCAAGGTGTGTAATTTTTCAAGCACAAAATCTTGCAGGAGAAGTGCATATGCCAAAGGGCAATGAACAGGTCCCAACTTTAATGGATGGGATTCGCACGCACAGAGCTTAAGACGAGGTGACCTCTACCCTATCAACTATCAAAGGCCAACCTTATGCTTGAATACTATGGTCGTGGCTAAAATATATTGTTGATTTACTGGACATATATTACCTTAGACTCAATAAATCGTATTTAACTTTACTTTCCGACTTTTCGGGCCGTGGTGAACCGCGGACTACTGAAATCGTTACTGAGTACTGATTTTGCAGATCAAGGGGTAGGGGCACAAGTGTATCTTGAACACCGAGCATAATATGCTCGGCATAAAGCGAAGCTACACGCGATTGCATCACCCACTCTCACACCCTGCTTCCCATCCCCACGCCCCAAACTAGCACTGCGATCCCTCCGCCTATCTCCCCTTCCGCCTGACATAGAGAACGATGGGGGTGTGGGGGGGGGGGGAAGGAAGCCCAGGGCTGAGGGCGTGAGGATCGTGGCAGCGGAGGTGGATCACAACCGTTTCCCTATCCGCGGAGCCATCCTCTCCTACCCTCCTACGCACACACGCACACACACCTGCACACTCACATACACTCTCTCCCCGACAATCTCGAAACAAACGACGCGGAGCGGGACGATTTGCAGGACCAATCACACAATCGATGAGACGGTTCCCCATCGCGTGTGCGTGCGTGCGTGAGTGAGCGCCTCGTACGCCGCCGTGCGTGCTCTCCCCCTCCCCCAACTCCACCCCCGATAACGGGATCGCGGTATGCGGGGAGGGTGGGAAGGACGTGGCGGCAACAGGACTGCAAAGCGACGGTTGCGGTGCATCCAGCCACCCTTTCCACCCCCGCCCATCCCCTTGTCTCCTTCAACCCTCTCCCTTCAACATCTCTCCGCTCCCATCTTACGCCGCAACACCCTACCGCCTCTCCCTCCCCAACCATCCACCCACCTCAAACAAGAACCCTCCCTGACGAGCGACGGCGCATATAAAACGCGAGGGGAAACTTTGATTCGGGATGTACTCGAAAATTCGACTGTGATCTTGCTTCGAGGCACAACCCCCAGGGATATATTTTCTCCCAGCGCAGAACAAATCGCACACAAAAAAATTCGACTTGAAAGACCCCTTCACATTCTGAAATTGCTAATTTGAATCGATAAACATAAGAGTTTCAGGTTTAACTTTGTGGAAAGCTTCATGATGAGGGCAAAAACAGAAACTTCGCACTTCCACATAAAGATTTAATAATTCACACGACCATGGTTTCGATGCTGCGCATCATCATGACGTGATAATGATGCACAGCATCAAAACCATGGTAGCGCGAAGTATTAAATCTTTATGTGGAAGTGCGAAGTTTCTTTATTTACCCTCATCAATTGAAATCGAGATGGGTGACCGAAACATTTTTCAGTGCATCATCAAGGAGATCTTGGTTTGTTAGGTTAGGGTGAAGCTGACCTCGAACGAAACCCTTTTGGTGAATGAAATGCACACGTCCAAGGCAGGTGAGGGTGTGGGAGAGACTGCGCCTCTCCCTATGCCACCCGTGATATCCATCGAAGTTCTGGTTACAAGAAATTCGTAAAGTTTGGATTTTAGATGGTGTTGTTCCAAGGCGTCATCCTGGATTTGAACCCGGAACACTCTGATCAAACGTCAAATCACCAGACGGATAACACGCCTTAAATATTCCTGCCTATCAAAAAGCGCGAGCTGACACAGGATGGGAGGGAGATGCCAAAAGAAATTTCATCAGTGATCTTTATCTTTTCTTCCCCGCCCCGTATTCATTTTACATGTAATCAGTTTTCTTCCAGGACATAAGTTAAAAGTTTAAGTCGTTGGACAAAAAAAAATCACAGCGGATTTGATATTCATGAGATCAGCAAAAACAGGCATGCGATATTGTGCCCTCCCCCCCTCTCTCTGCATCCATGCGCACGAGCCGGCGCTGCATCTCGAGACGAAATTGAGGAGGTGATACACGTTTTGAAAAGTGCAGCAGGACAAATTTTTATCAGCATTTTTAATGTTTTACTAAAATATCTCATCGCGGCACAACAGTGTAATGTGACCGTTCCCTAACGTCGATATTCAAAAACCTCAGCTTTGATTGCCAATTAATCGGAATCCGGACCAGAATCATTCAAACCAGATCTTCCTTCCTTCAAGTCTGGACCCGTGAATCGACCACACCCGGTTCTGTTTAAATAAATAGACGGTAGGAAACTAACTTATTGGTTTAAGGAAATATTCCATTGATTAAAACAATGCAATGAATAATTCGGTTCTCCCCTGAATATGAGATGCAACACTAAATTACAGGTTTCTTAATTTGTTTTACTTCAAGAGAATCCCATATGAAATCGCAAATATTTTACTGTATCTAAATGCTTTGATAAAATTATTTTCCTAATTTACTCAAGGCGTAAAAATAAAAATGTCGAAAAATTCAAATGAATTTTTTACCTTAGAGTCAGTCTTCCGCCCCAAGTTCACCTAGAGATACAACAATGATTTAGATATGTATCAATTTCCTTTTAGTACTTTGATAAGTATGCGTCAGAAGTAAGCAATCGATCTCAGAAGTGGATACAAATGATTTTTACTTAGGGAGGACACTTCAGTCTTTTAGACTAGTTGTACCCCATGGGCTGTTTAATAGTCGGGTGAACCGATGGGGAAGGAGAGCGACACAATACAGCGACGGCGTCACCCCACTGTTAAATAAAGGCACCACGGGGCCCACTTTAAACTGCATCACATTTGGGGACTGAAAACCTGCCACTTTGACGGACCGTGCAGCGCGCGTTTGAAGTGTTTTCTATTTGCGCAGCATCCAATTAGCTATTGCAGGAAATATCCTTAAATGCTGGGATGAGAACGCAGACCCTGGTCGCGAGAAGCCATTACCCGCCCCTAATCAAGAGCCATCAACTCGATACGAATTTAGCAAACACCCGTCAGAAATCCTCGAGCATCGATGTTGAAGACTCGATTCTCAGGGAAATCAACGGATTGATTCCAAGTGGCGGGATTCAAACAGGGACCATCCCCATCACCACACTCCACGCTAATCACCAAGCCGATGCGACCCTACAGCACAGTCGCGACCGCTCCTACGGGCGCATCGATTTGGGGGACGCGATTTCGTACAAAACCTCATCTTATCTACTCGAACCGCAGAGGCTCGAGATCGAATCTTTCGCATAGGCACACGGAGCTGACCGTCGCTATTTCACAGCCACAACAGCGATTGGATCTCTTAGAAGGATTCCTAGGTCGCTCCTCGGTTCGTGTCGATCCGAAAGACGCGATCCCCATATCGAAATCATGAGATCGATTCGAACCCCGTGCCTCCGCTGTTCACTTCCTCCCCGAGCCGGGTCCCCCTCGCCCGACTCGGTGGGGAATGGGAGAGACCTCCCTACGGGCGGCGTCGGCGGCGGTCGGCGGTTTCGCGCGGGTTGGAACGTTTGGTCGACGGCCACAACCCCCTCCCCCCCCTGCTAGCCCTCTCGACCCCGGCACTGATTAACGAGCTCGTTAATGTCGGGCGGTTGAGCGCGGGCGGGAGGATGGGCGGAGGAGTGAAGAGGAGGAGGACCGGGCCCAGGGGGAATGGGGTGATAGGGGCGGGCTGACGGGTGGAGTAGGCATAATGACAAGTCAAAACGAACGGATGAGGAGGACAATGGCACCTTTGAGGGGCCGCTGATAGTTGGTAGGGTGGGTCGGGGTGAAAACTCCCCATTCACCACCTCCCTCCCACTACCCTCTCGGCCACTCCACTCCGCCCGCCGCAGTGGGTGGGGGGGGGAGAGAGAGAGGTGCGAAATGTTTCCTGGGTAGGCGTCTAATGCGAGTACAAGTCCCCAGATGACGTGGAGATGGGGAGGGCTAACTATCCTCCCTACTACCCGCCCACCGACAGTTCCATCCCCAGATCTCTCTCTCTCTCTCACTCCCGTGTGTACCGCTATATCACCCGCACCCTCCCTCTCCTTCTGCTCCCGCCGAGTACGATCGTTCTGCTGGTGTCAGTGGCTCACCCAGGAATTTAGTGAATAGCCGGGGGAGAGTTTGGAGGGAGAGAGTCGGCTTGGAAAGAGATTGAAGGGTTCAAAAAATGTATCTCTACCACCACACAATAATTTACTGGATCGAACGCTCTCTCCTAGATTAAGGATTTTCCGAAACAGGCGCGAGCAAGCAAGCGCTTTCGACATATTACGGGGAGAGAGAAATAAAAGCAGCTCTATGCTCGTTCCTAAGTATCCTCATTTGATGACGGTCCGCCGTTGCGCATTCGACTCTCTCCCGAATTGGTCGGATTGAAGGAGCTTGATTCGAGCAAGAATCGACTAAACTCGGTTTCTCCAAGGACATTAATCTTTTTTCATGCTTGCTTACAAGTCTCTCCGTCGTTGTTTGTCTATGGTTTCAATCCATCATCGATTTTTGTGATCACATTCCGACTTAATTCAATACAAGCAAATACAAAAATAGGTGAAGTACTTATTGTGGAAGAGGCAATGAAAATGTATTGTTTTAAATAATTGACTTACATATTATTACTAACATTTGCAGAGATAAGCCAATTCAACAACTAAACAATGTCGATTCAACCGTTCACTTTTACTCAACACAGTTAAATAAAATTTGGGCATAATGAAAAGTTCGAAAATTTGGGCAACCACGCCATTGCAAAATAAAAATTAATTTTATCAATTCAAGTTACGAAATGAAAATATTCATTAATATTCGCAATAACACCGACTGAATTGAGTTTCAATCGCATTATCGTCATATAACAAGCACAACTTATTTTTAATCAAGTTGGATAGCCAAGGAAACATAGAGAAAATGGCACTTTCTCTCTAGTGCTCTATTCAATTACTTCACCTCTTTCTGCTATTTCTCCTTGACCGAGATCATAATCCGAAATAAGTTGCATCAAGTTCGCGATAGCATCAACTGCAACATCTGCTTTCACAACTATTGAGTCCTGCTATTCGTGTTTTCCACTAACTCTGATATCTAGTAACAATAGTATTTGGCAGTTTTTTCGAAATATCTATCATGGGAGAATTGATGCCGTTCCTTTAATTTGTACCACGTTCAGTCAATTTATCTTTAGATTGTTCAGCGTTTTCAGTACATTCAAGTATTAAAATTGGTATCGGACGAGCAGGGTTCGCATAAATGAAAGCGTTTTCTGTAATGTAAAAATCATATAACAAGCTATATATCGCCCAATCTATCAAAGCTAGTAACTTGATACTGACTAGTGACTCCGATAAAGGATTGGACACGGATCAGGAATTCGATGCACGGATAACACTTATGTAGATAACGGTGTTTATTTTGAAATGGAAACATCCATACACATTTGCACAAAATGTATCGACGCAATCTTTTAAAGAACAGGGATTACACGTCATGAAATTATGCCGTTTCATGGTCAAAGGTCATAAAATAATAAGCTTCGCACAGCATGGAGTTTATGCAATAAAAATGTCCACTTTCCTCTATAATTCTCCCGCCTGGTGTTTCAGTTCACATTTTTTAATGTTTCTACGTAAAATTCCCGCGTTTTTTAAATTACGATGTCAAAATTTTTGTCCAAGGAACGACGAGAAGGAAATTAACACCCTATTCAAAATCCGCAGTGAAATTTTCCCCGCTTGTTGCATTATTAATTAATAAAAATTAAGGTAAAAACACAGTATATGCTCTTACAATAGGAAATAAATTTTTCGTTTTCCAGTAACAGAAAATAACATTTTTGGCTGCGATATTTATTCTAATAGCACTCTTATTAGCTCTACGGGCTTACCCTTTGAGAACCTGAAAAGTGCCCAATTAATTTAAATACAAGCGACTAATAAAAATATGAGGAATTAAAACACGCGAATATATAATTGAAAATGTATTTTGCACGAAAGCCTCTCTATGCATTGCATGTTTCCAAATGACTGCCTTCCGGTGGATAAGCTTGAGGATGGACTTTAAATAGAGGCCTTGTCAAAAGAGTGAACCATGCTGGGTCGCACTCGCGAATTAGTGAAGTGTGATAATCCGTGAGACAAGTGATTTAAGTTTGAAATATTATGTCTAGGCAAGCACGGATATAAAAATTAGGAGGATCAGAGGAAGGGGGAATTGCTTCGGAAATTTGGGAAGATCTACTCGAGGTGTCCTGACGGTTACAACCTGGGGAAGACTAATGAACGTGGGGTGGAAAACGCCAGGCTTTTCGACAACTGATCCAAGGCCCCCAACAGCATAAACATAAATCATCCGGACTGTCAGATATTTCTGTAAACGAAGGTATGCTCTTTTTGAAGACCTAAGCAGTGTCATAGTTGGCTTGATTGGTATGCTTACTTCCTTCCCTTTTCTCTTCTTTTCTTCTAATCTATTTTTCCCATTTCTTCTATAAATCCACTGTTCGTCTACCTAGTAAAAGAGAGCCAACTTAAAAATTGAGGAACACATACTATAAAAAAACATGCGATGTGAACAAACGATGATATGTGCACGGAATTTATAAGTATCATATAAGATACCAGAAATAAGTTGCACTTTAAAGGTCAACGCAAAGAATTTGCCTATGAGAGGGTCTAGGCAATATTTAACCCACCACGTGCATCCAGAATAATGCTTAACTCAAGGAATTCTCCAGATAAAAAATATCGTCTCAAATGTAACTAACAAAAATTAAAATTATTTAGAATATAATTTAATCTTAACACGCAAAGAAGTCATACAATCTTCACAAAACTTAAGTCAAAAGGAGCACTGTTATTTATAATTATTTATTACAGGAATCACCCAGCAAAATGGAAAGCTATTATGTTGGCGTAAATACTGTTCGTTCGTTCGATTACCGCATGGTGAGGGCTTAAGCTTTTCATGTGATTAAACGAACGACTAATTCTCGAGCATTAAACAGCATCGACCCTACAAGTGCCTAGAACTCGCATACTTGTCATAACATATGCAAAAAAGAGTACGCATTTCCCCACCATTGCATACCCTTCGACATTCATGACACGTACTTCCACACAATCGAGCAAATATATTACTGGTAACATACAAGTGAATGCCATGAGCAAAGAGGGGAATACTTTCCTTTGCCTATATGTTCTCAAGTATAATGAAAGCCAATTAAGTAAATAAGTAAGTTAAGCCTCAGATAGAATAAATTTAAAAAAACATACAACGTTAATATTGGATTTGGGTGGTCATTGTCACTTCTTTCGGCATAAAAATCACAACACCATTATAATTTCCACCGTGCGGTGCAACTCATCAATAAACAGTCAGAAGATGACGCGGTATACTCGAATGTAAGGTGAGAGGTGGAAATATCACGTAAACGAAGAGAGGATGGAAGGGGATTTACCCTTTCCATGGCATCCAAAAATGCCGGAATTAAGGAAGAGCAGCTTCGTAATAGATAAAGCTTACGGAATTACGCGTGAGATTCTTTTAATTTAAGCAGAATAATCGCACTATGGACCGGGCACTATCTACAGGATGTCAATTAACGGAGCACAATAGCAGTTTACATTCTGACGTAGATTCACGCACAGGATTTACATAAATTCACTGAACAGAAGCCAGAAATCGAGAGAATTCAGTAAATCACAGGGGTTTTACGGGGATGGACGAGGTGGTTTTTTTTGGAAGGGGTGGGATAGCTCGAATTTTACCCCAGCCGTTTCCCCAGGGTGCGGGGGTCTCCGCACACCATCGGACGCCACTGCCGGCGGCAAATGACAGGCGGGTTGCGCTTTTATTTTAACTCCCCATCCCCCGGTCCGACCCCTAATCCCTCGAACCTCCCGACGGTCCCCTCTTCCTCACCCCATCCCCATCTATCTCTCCCACCGATATCTACATTTTGTTTTACGCTGACCCTCAAAATAACTCGCGTCACTTTTCGACAACTCGGGTCGTGCAGACACCATACGCTTCTTATAAGAAGGGTAGACGAACAGATCTATTGGCACACTCCTACGGACTTCTGAACGATCGCTGTGCTGACCCTTGAGTAGATACGTACTAATGAATGAGGTGCCGCCTGGATGAAGCAAGACTTTGGTAAAATAAAATGCGTGTTTGGAATCTGGAAATACGATACTGTGTAAAAAAAATGCGCGTGGGCGGAAAATATAGCCTTGAAAAAGTGAAAGAAAACTCTTTGTTTCTCGTTGGACTACTCGAGCAAGCTGCGAACATTTGGAACCATCCCAAAAAAAATTGATCCAAGAGAGAGAGAGGACGGTAATGCAGAGGAGAGCTTCCAGATTCGTGAAAAACTGCTGCAAAAGAACAAATACCGGCACAAAATTACGACAAAATCTTTGTGACCATATGTTTACGATGGGAGCTATGGAGACACGTAGACACAAAGCAACTGGATTAAACTTACGGCAGAGATATCATTCGAGAGACCTTAGTTCCGCAGTTCAGACATTGATGAAAATATCTATTAGAGCATAAAATGCACCGAGGTCTCGGACTTGATGACACTCCATGTCGAATTGATTTAATGTAACGATATTTGTCGAAATCGGCCGTCTTCTTTTCTCGAGTTTACTTTTTATTGTGGAAACAATAGGAAACATTTTAAATCAATGTTTCATTATTTCTATTTGAGAGAAAACAAAAAAATGTTTAACCACTCTTTTCATTATTTCTATCGGAGATATTAACTGTCGCAGGGAGAATTTCAATGTTTCGTGTTCTCGCAAAATCAACGCCCGTAACACCAACATGGGAAATGACAAATGCGTGTTTCCCGTTACAGCATTCTCTCTCTACATGGATGAATCCCTAACATCCTCTACCACACGCCCCTGCGACAGCTTGCGGGGTATTATGACGATGAAAATGAACATGCACCACCGAATAAGTACGCAATTGTAAATAATTCGATACATAGGTCCGGAAACGTAAATTTGAACGAAGAACTTGTCCTTAGTGAACGCAATGATTTTATAGGAGACCGAAGGCCAAAGAGCGGTTGCCTCTTACGTCCTTGGAAGGAGATGAACAGGAGGGATAAACAGATGGGTAGAGAGAGAGAGTGGAATGGCAGGCTTTGTCAAAAGAAACTCCACGAAACTTACGCAATGTACATGGTCGTTCCTGGATAAGTTGAACATACCATTGTACCCTCTCTCATCCTGAAGAATCCAATGCCTATATCGGGGTTCACTCTGATGCCACAATAAATGTATTACACCGCGTTATATTACATTAATCCTATATGCTGTACTTATAAATAATCAACCCGGCATTGCCCTGCTCTTTGCGCAAAACGTGGTTTAAACGACACGATGTCTTGGACGTAGGGTTTACCTGTTGCCCTGAAAAACTGAAGAATGACAGTAAATCATCAACAGGAGTCAAACTCAGCTCCTTGGCCTCAACTGTTATAAAGTCAGCTGCTGCACCAGTAACCACACCGATAACTCGTAATTTGAAATGAATTTCCACAAGAGAGATCACACATGAAAGGATGGCGACATATTTCAAATCCTTGCGTTATATTAAGGTAGAAGCAGCCATTCCTTGACGGTAAAATGCTAATAAAAATATTAACCCACTTTTACGAATTGTATAACGATGTAGTTTCATTGCCTGGAATTACCCAAAACATAAATATAATAGCATAGATGATCAATTCTGACGTGATTATCTATTTTTTCCATCATGCCGTTTCGAGCGCCAAATGCTCCGCAGAAGAGTACTTATTTTTAGTATTATAATCCTACATTTGCAGCGCGAATAGGAGTCGACAATTTTATCTTTCCAAAATCCCACTTCGATTTCGAACAGCGTATAACTATCTGCTTCAAAGGACATTTTAAAATAAGTCCCCGATGACATGTTGAAAGTGGGTTAACGAGATGTAAGTTTCATCACTTCAAGTTCTAAAATAACGGTAGTTTTTTGGGGCGGAAAACTATAATAACAAAAACAGATAATTTTATATTAAACTGAATATATACAGAATGCTCACGTAGTTAAGAGCCAATTTTAGCAAGTTTCGAGATTGTTAGGGAAAATACAGTTGGATACCTCCGGCCACGAACTTACTAGACATTATTAAAGGGGAATGGAGTAGCAGCGGCCTGAAAAATTGCAAAGCTCAAATGTGAAGAATATTACCTATCTTGATCGTGAGCTTGTTTTCTGCCAAGCGGTGTCAACAATCATACAGTAATGTGTGTAGATTTACGCACGCATTATTTTGTGATTGCTGACACTGACTGGTGAATAGAGACTCATCTTATCACACAATATTCCCCACATTGGATTTAGACCTTGTAGCGTTATAGAAAACTTTGAAAAAGACTGAGTTAATAAGGGTTGCCATAAATAAACTTACTACTAAGTAGACAGAGGAAAAGTTTAAGGAATCATTAGGCCCCATTCTGAACATGCGATGTTAGGTAAGCGGAGTAGAGGCAGAAAGGCTTTCCAGACGGCATGGAGGTAGGTACAAGTTAAAAAGGACCATGAGGAATCGTAAGAAGGAATAATAAAGGGCAGACAAGGAGACGCTCTCGCCATACGTCGAAGATAATAGTCGCTAGGGACAATCCTAAATCTTGATTCAATAAGTAGAATAGCTTAGATGAATGAATAATCTACGGAAATATTATTTCGCCCCCGCAAAATGCGAGGAATGGACTACCACCCCATAAATTTCAATACCTACTCGATTTTTACTCCCACGATCCTCGGCCACGACGGAACTCTGGCCACACGTTAAGCTCACGCAATTCATAGACCACATTGTCAGCTGCTTCTCCTTCCATGAATTAACGAAGTACATCGGCCAATTTAGTCTGGTGTGCAATCGAAGGACTCAGAAGTGGTGTGTTTGAATCCCACCTTGGGCATAAGCATTGAGTACGAGCCCTCGTAAAAACCCTGGTGACTCGAACAAGGGAAAGCAGATGACAACCCTAGGGCTACTCATCGAAATCCCCAGGGCTCACGGGCCGCCGGAGACTCCTCGAATGGAGAGCAATAAACAAATAAATTCACAAATCCCTATGTGGGAGCAATTACCGGTCGGACCCCCCCCCGCATACGACTGCTCGAGATGGCGTGACGGGAAATACTTCCACGAATTAGTTCGATGCATGCCCAAAGGTAAATAACCCAGCGCCTCGTGGTTTCCTTCATTTTAATCACTGCTCTGGGTGCAGCGTATAGACGGTGTCATGCGTCGACAGCCGACCGAAGCTGACCCTCGGGAGCATTTTTGTTTTCGGGATCCCGGGAGGGCGCCTTGAAATTCCCGAAACAGTGCACGCACGTGCGGCGAGGGCGTTCGAACTATCGTCATTTGTTATTCAATGAAGACGGCGGGGTGGGAGGTGGAGGATGAGGGGGGGGGGGGAAGAACGACCGAGGGGGAAGGAGGAGCGGGTGCTTTCCAAAGGGTGACACAATAAAATACCTCCCCACCCCCCTTACCCCACCGCCACCAATCCTCTCCCGGTCATAACCCTATCCTCCCCCTTCCGATAATTTATTGCCCCGGAATCGCCCCTGCCGACTATTTTGCCGGCTCCGCTGCCGCTGCTGCGTCGCCAGTAATCTCCCCACTCACCCTCCCCTCCCACCCTCTCCCACTCGGAGCGACTAACTACGCGAGCACTTAGCTCTCGTACCTCCCCCTCGCACGCTCCCCCAACCCCCTTCCGCGCCCCTCTCGTAATCCGAAAACGGCTCTCCTTGGGAAATTAAATTGATTGATCTACCAATGAATTAATTGAGTCGTTAATTTCGGGGATTCGAGTGTGGCTATGGGGGGTGGGGGTGGGGTCGGAGGGGATCCCCTAACGCGAGGGCATCATCTATTCCGGGGAGAAGCGATGCTGCGGCCGGCTCACCCCAAGCACCAACGATAAGTGATGAAAGGAGAGGAATAGAACGTAGGCACTGGCCGCGGACCCTGTTTTTTTAAAAAAAAACAGGGTAAAACTGCACTGTTTTGGTCAGAAATAAGTCACTCAGTGATATTCCTGACTTTGACTACGATGCATAAACCGTGTTCGACGTGAAAACATCATTTCAAAAGAGAATACTGTTAACGCGTGACAATCCCACGACATAAATTTCCCAGGAATCACTTACGTACATGTTGTGCCTTACCTGTGGCTAATTATCTGCGCATTAACCTAAACTTTTGTTGCAAAATGTCAACCAATGGGCGTGACCTCCACTTGAATGAAAGCCGTAATTCTGCTGCTTCTTTGCGTCAGTCGCTTATATTCTGTTCTGATGCTTAATGTAATATCATTACGCTGGAAGTATCACTCTCGCAATACCAACCCATAGCTCGCCGATTCGAATCCCACGTCGGGCATAGGACATTGGGTTCGACTCGTCTGACTCAATCCCTGGTAAGCCTGGTGATAACCGAGGGATTATGAGGAACAAGGTCTACGCGGACCATCACTGACGGGCGGGACACTAAAACAAAAATAAAATAATTTACCACCATTAAATATCGTTTTAAAAAAAGCCATGACCGATGGTTACAAAATCTGCCACGGGAACCCATTTTTTGAAATTACCATCCGCGCTCCAAAACCCTCGTGAGAAATTTTGATGGTAAATTGACCGCGCGCCCGTTTGCTCTGGCCTTTTTCACATTCCAACGTCCAAGTGAGCAGCCGGGACGGATTCATTCGGCAACGTCGAGCACGAAATGCCCGCCAAGTGACGCCATAAAACACAGCTCTCATTTTCAGCGTGCATAAAATATTTAACCCACATATTTTGTGATGCTAAGAGACCTATTCGGAGCAAATATCTTCAGATGAAACCAATTGTAATACCCCATTCCACGACGTCTTTTATCTTCAAGGAAACATGGACCTATCAATTGGGCAAAAGAATTGGAACGTAGCACATCCATTCACAAACACTGTTACCCATATTTATTCAAAAGTGAATTAAAAGACGCCCAAAAGTTATGAAATTAAGCGGCGGCAAGAGTCGTTCCTATCGCCGCACTACCTAAAAGAGGGACCGTAATTCTTTCTCCGAGCATTAAATCCCATCCCATAAGTCCTAAAAACGCTCCTTTTCCCCTTGCAAAATGGGACAAGGTTTAACGTTAATGCGCTTGCCGTAAAACGCCCGAAACGCCATTTTTGAGATATTAAGGCTCAAAACTGTTCCCATATAACTTTGAAAGCGACATTGGCTATTATTCTTCCGAGTGCAAAATTTAACAGTGAAACACCGTATAACTTTGATGACCGCGGAGGATTTTGATGGAGGAGGAAGGATTTACATGAAAGGCTTCAACAGTTCGAATAATCAAAGGGACGTGCGTAAACGCGGAATTCCGGGTGCTTAAAAGCCTCGAGAATTTCTAGGTGAGACAAGAGGGTCCACCGGGATGCGAGACAGCAGTCCCATGGACTCGACTCCTGAATTTAAATTAGCTTCGGGCGAGAAGGGATTCTTCGAGTGAAAAATGTGGGAAGGACAATCACGTAGGTGCTTCAAACTGAGAACTTCAGGAGCACGCAGGACGTATTTTAAGTCGCAGTCTCGAATGCCGTAGCAATTAACCCTGCACGGCGTCACACCAGAGATATTTTTCCTGAGATGATGGATACTCCAAACCCTTGATCTCGTGCGCTGTTCCGGACCTAGTCTCATGAAATTTCTTTACGCATGTCCTTCGGTGGGAGAGAATGAAGAACATCTGTAGAGAGGGTGCATTTGTAGTAATTACTTTGAATCCAGAGGCGCACTATAATAAGAAATGTGACCCTGAATATTCGGAGAGAAGGCCTGGAAACATTCAGGGTAGCTAGTGAAAGTTCCCCGATGGAACCAAAGAAAACTTATTCACACTTTCCAATGGTATATCTCATCGCGCAATTTTTTTTTCGTCATGATCAAAATTCAATGAATGGAGGGAACAATCCTATCGCGCCCATTTGGGAGTGCTGCTAACGAATGAGGAATGATAAAAATATATGTTTGATAAGTCGGGTTATTCAATCTTTTCAATCTCGTTTCTTTCGCCACTAGGATACTGTCATGCTCCGTGTGGCATCTCGATGAATAATTTTTTTTGCTCATATCAATACCACGCCCAGACAGCTTATAAAAAAAATGTGTACCAACTGGGGAGATAATAGGATTTCGTCACCGATTTTCAGTGCCTATTTTCTGTAAATATCTGGCTACTTAACCAATCTCATCATATTGCTGTCAAGAGAGATATCAATTTCGATAAAAACTAGAAAACTAGGAAAAAGCAAAAACTTGCATTCAAATGTATATCGATTCCCTTCATCAAATACAAATGAGGTTTTACAGTACATTACTATAATACTACTAGCGATACTGCAATAGGAGTAAGTGAGTGTGAGATTACGGCGCGTCTACATACTCCAATAGGAAAATGAAAATATGTCATTACATGAATATACACTGTATATTAATTTCTTTTACATTTAAATTTGACTTTTCTTCGGAAATTGTTTTGTGCAAACAAAAAACTGCGAAAACGAAAACATTTTGTGTTTTCCAGTAACAACGTTTAGTAAAAAAAACCATAAACATAGTAATCAACCCGAAGGTCGGTTTGATAGGTGGTGGTCGGTTTGGTGGTAGTTCACCCAGTACTAAGCCCGACAGCGTGTGAAATTTACACATCCAGGGGGCCAGTTCTTCTCCCTGAGCCGGTTATGGTTTCCCAGGATGATCTGGTATCCAAAAAATCACATAGCTTGGGTGGAGCTGCAGGTGCCCAGAGAGACTTTCGCGGGAATCAAACCCGGGTCCTCCTCCGACCAGTGGTCGAACGCTCTACCCCCTGGACTACCGCGACCCGCGTATATTTAGTAAGTATTTGTTAATCCAAATTATTGCATGTGTTTTCCCACTGCATTAAGATGGAAAATAATCTTCAAAGTTTTAAGTCGCTCTATGACTTAATTATTTCATTTAGGACAATTTACTCCCCGAATAAGTAGAATTGTTCCGATTATATTTTGTATTTATTCCATTAAAAGAAAAACTTTTCGCCCAATTTAGCTGGCATACTACTCCACCTATATCACTCGCTCCGCGCGTTACAAAACAACAAATAAAAAGAAAAATTTAATATATTTTTTAACTGTCGTCGCTCGCCCTTATCTCTAACGTAGAACAATTAATAATCAATTTTACTTACAGCAATAAAAAATCAATTTTCACCAAAACATTATTATGATAACATAATTCTCTTACAACTCACTTATTTCTAGATGTTTTTTAAAATATTACCTGGATCAATAGTGACTCTCCACCAAATCAGACATTGCCTCTCCCATAAAATGCCAAATAAACATAAAATTGCTCGCAATACAAGTATATTTGTGGTATTTCACCCTTTCAGGTGGAAATACTCCAGCTTTTATACTAACTAGATTTCTTTTTCGAAGACGTTAAAGATGCGATAATGCATCAGATTACCCACAAACGAAAACGAATCAGAAATTGTCAACGTAGCCACACAGGAGCAGTTTGACTCGTTATTTCTGATCAAACATAAATTCAGTAGCGTATGCAGGGTAATTTGTTAACTAAAATACTTCTATCTTTTGAATTATGTGACTTCAAACTAGGTCACAAACTAAAAATAATATGCAGCATACATCGTGGACGCATGGTTTGGAGTCTTCACCAAACAAAATACCTTAGGAGAGAGCTCTATGTGGACGTATACTTATTATCGGCCTGAAGATGAAAACATGCGTCAAAATTCACGGAAAATGAACCAGACGAAGAACGTGGCGGAGAAAGAAAGAATTTATAACAGATATTTAGTGCGGCGATTCCGAAACACCGAAGTACCAAAGCCTCCACACAAATTTTCACTGCGGACGGAATACTCAGATATTACGAGGCTGATTCAAGGTAAGCGTTCGCAAAACCCCCGACAAGTCAACCATTGGGAGGAGGACTGGACATCCCACGCAATGATGAGCGTTCGGTCCCAACCTCATAATTCAAATCATGGCGAAGAAAAGAGCGTCATCCAACTTGGAGTGGGACTTCGGCCGAAAAGCCTGTCACCATTAAGGTTACGTGAGGGAGAAAAGTTCCGACGACTCCTCCCAAGACCTCCTCTATCGTTCCGGAGTCGTCTGGCGTGAGGCGGATGTGCCGTTTAAAACGGAGGGAGAGAGTGGCGCGGTAATAGGGCGATGAAGTGCACTCCTGGGGGGTGAAATGGGGCCGGGGGCTCTAGGACGATGATGACCCCCATCAATTATTTCTTCCAGCCGCCGCCGCCTATGGGAACGGGGGAGGAGGGGTTGACCGCCGACGTGGTGGAAGGGGTTATTCGTCCGGGAAACTACGACAGCAAATTGAATCGAGGCGCAAAAAACGACCGCGTCAAGTGTGATGTTGTTGAACCCGTCGTCCGTAGAATTGTGACGCGGGTCTTTTAAAGGCAAGTCGACGTGGGGGCGGGGGAGGAGGACGGCAAGGGAGCCCGCGACCACCCGCTGGCCGCACGGGTTGACCCCGCATGGGAGTCACACCCTGGAGGTAAAATATGTCAACTTCTACGTCATGGCTGGTGTCCGACGACAGGGTGTCTTATCTTCTGCTACCGGGACACGAGTCTTCGTTATCAAATTGTGAAGAACTACTATATGTCGGTGGGGTGATCAGAATTCGAACTTTAGAAAAGACACAAACATTTCTGCGTTGCATTCGTTGGGATTAACCGAATCCTTCGATAGATATCGCCATTTCAGGGTACGAGAATTTTAATGGTGGAAGACCATACTCAGATACCACTCGGCTGCCGGGCCCAGGGGGGTGGGGTTAAAACTGGTTAAAGTTTGGCTACCCAGAAAGTGAGCATTTGGTCCAGGGGGGTAGTGTCCAAATGACGAGATTGGTTACCTCATCATTCCAAACGACCTTTCCATTTCCCCATTTATCAACCGTAGTATAGACTAGAATTAAGAAGACATTAATGGTGCCATAGTGACCGACTTTACGCAGACCGTGTTCCATTAAAAATTCAAACTACTCATCTTTGGGTAAAATTCAACATCAAATGAGACACTCTTTTCGCACATATAACTAATTTTTTCGTAAACGAGATTGGGAAAAACATTAGTTAACGGAAGACAAACTTTTTCCCCTCACCTAGATTTAAATTTTATTTTTAGTCTTGCCATCGAAAAAATGAATTCATCTACAGAAAAACCTAAGACGTACCTTAGTCTAAATAATTGCAGATTATGTTTGATTATTGAGATTTTTTTATTTTCGCATTAATGGTACGAAATCTTTTGGCTTTAGGATGACTAAATATACGAAGGAGAAACTAAACCCTAATGGCGACTCTATGCATCCAGTTCTTCTGGTCCGAATAATTTAAGATTGATACAATAACATAAGCAATCTTGCATAAAAAATTTGTACCACTTTTTAAGTAATAAAACTCTTCAATCACACATTGTCATGTTTATTCCTGGTTTATTCGATGTTTTTTGTCATCAAATGGCGAAGATTCTAGAGGCCGCTATATAAAACACAAGGAATTAATCGCCGTTTTACAATTCTAATTATACGTGATGTCCGGTTATTTCACAACTAATTGCAGAACACAATCTCCTATTACATTCACGCTTCAAAACTACAAATCAGATTAATAATCTTAGATACATCAGCTGCATGACCATTGGTTTCAATCTGATACGGTAAGTTGGACAAAAATAAATTACTCTATTAATAATAATACGATAACTTCCACCAATAAGCTTCTGACTTTCTGTTAATTTTATGAGTTCATCTAGCTCTGCGATGTATTATTCATATGCTCAGTTCGTAACCCCAAATGCCATCCGGCTGTCAAGCTCGTCATCCTACGGAAACATTCCACGCCCGTTTGGGGAAGCCTTCAGGGAAAATGTCGTGAAACCCTGAAATGTAGAAGCATCGGCCAGATTGTCTCGTGCCGAAGGCGTCGAACCCTAATGGGTTTTTGGTGTCGAACGATCCGAGGTGACGGAAGCAGCAGGTACCTACTTGCGATGGACACTTGAAAATTTCGATGCCGCTCATCCCCCGTCACTCACCACTCGATGACACGCACGAAACATTTATCAAACTCCACTCCTGTTTGGAAAGGACTCGAAACTGGTGGTAGTTGATAATTTCTTGCGCGGAGGGCCTAAAAAGCTGTTTGCAAAGATCGCATGCGTTTAGTTTACTATCTCTCAAATAGGTGCAATAATGTTTCATATCATTTCACGCGGGAAAAACAATTGGGATTCCACAGCCAGGATGAAAGCATGCGTGTGTGTGTGTGTGTGTGAGTGTATATATATATATATATATATATATATATACTCATATATACAGAAACAGATATAAGGAAAAGGGATAGGAACACATATAAAGGACGAACACAATAGAGGTGGGGAAGGCGGAATCGACGGATCACAAGAGTAAAAATATTTCCTCAACCGGGACTCGAACACCGGATCTTTCCACTTGCCGGGCGGATGCTCTTAACCACTTGAGCTATCGAGGATAGTCAATTTACCCTGAGATCCGTGGGTCTAATATGTCGCCAAGCGCCCCGATTCTTTGGCCAATGTGGCTCATCTCTTTCTGAATATGAGACATGGTCATTGGTGACTGGTGCACGGAAGCGAACCGAACTAAACTGGTGCATGGGAAGGGAGCTATCGCTGGGTTACGATACGAGGAGTCTCAAAATACGTATTGGAAGCGCTCGGGGGGGAAGGCTAACTCAGTCCCTTCTTATCACTCTCGAGTGGTGTTCCGATACGCCCCCAAGGTTGTCTCGTGCTTGAAAACCTGGGAAGAGGGAACCCCTCATTGCACTCTCAGGGGATCGGCACGGGTCCACTTATTAGGGCATAGAGTGTAGGATAGGGAGGAACCGGCTTAGGCCGGCTGTGCCCGTACCGCTTGTCGGACGGATCGGCCGGATTTGCTACGTTCCTCAATTGAGCCATCGCGGGATATTCCCTCCCCTTAAATAGGCGACGGAGACTCCTCGAAATCCAAATTCAGTTACGTAGATTCTAAAATCGATAAAATGTTGCGATCGCCATCTAAACCAACAAGGCTTGAAGAAGTAGAGGCTAGAAGCAAAATACCCCTCCCGCCCCAAATCCAAACAATTCTATTTCAAAGGGATAGTGATAAGGGAAAAAATCAAAGTGACGCTAGCGTTAGAAGTACAAACCCTGATGGGTACTGCCGTGATATGGAGGAACAAAAGATCATTGACGACACTGTTGATGAACATTTGTTCGAAACAGTAGAACAAACTAAAAAGAAAAGACGAAGGGAAGAAAACCCCAAACAAGGGTCTTTTAATATAGGGACTAGAAATAAATACGCGCCATTGATAAATCTAGCAGAGGAGGAAAAAGCGGAGAAAAGTAAATTTAATACTAATGAAAACCAGACAAATCCAAGAAGTAAATGGCCACCTGCGATCATTGTGTACAAAATCCTAAACATAACAGAATTTATCAAAAAGCTTAGAGAACTGGCAAAGGACAAAACCTTCATAATCAAAAAGACAATTGACGGAAATAGAATACAGCTTAAAACCAAGGATGACTACGAAAAAGTTTTAAACTTTCTCGAAACAAAGCGAGCACAATTCACGACATGGGCCGCAAAAGGGGAAGGCGTCGTAAGATACGTAATTCATGGCCTTGACCGCGGTATAGATGTCGAGTACATAAAAGAAGAATTGAATGGGGCAAAAATCCCGTGCCTGAGCGTAAAGCCGATTAGCGAGAGAAACGCAGACACCTACGTAGCGACTGTAAATAGAGGAGATAACTTTGATATTAAAAAACTCGAAGAAATAAAATACCTGTGCGCACATTCAGTGACCATATCAGCATTTAAATATAGCAAGCCCCAGAGATGCTACAAATGCAATCGCTACGGACACGGCTCAAGGTACTGCCAGGCCACCCCTCGATGCTATATATGCGCTGGAGATCATGAGGGCATGAATTGCCCCCGATCAAGTCCTGTGTCGTGCTGCAACTGTGGCGGAGACCATGAAGCTTACACCCGCACATGCCCTGATTATATTAGAGCGGCAAAAAAGTACGAACAAAAGAAAACGCCCGCAGAGACGGAGAAAAGGGGAGCAAATAGAACCTTCAAACCTGCACCGGCCATCAACCCATGGCAAAGAAAGGCACAAGAACGAGGGAAATCTACGGAAGAAGGAAAGGACTTGACAGGTACTATTAGGACCGAGAGCCAGGAAACCGAAAAAACATACGGACATATCCCCGAAATATCCGACCTTATAAAAACCATGTCCGAATTCGGGAAAATGATGCAACTACAAATGCAAATGTTACAGGAAATGATGACCAAAATAAGCGGCATAATACTTACAAGCGCCAACTATCATGGAAAATAGACATAAAGATAAACAAAAATTGGTCATTTGCCTGTGGAATGTTAACGGAGGGCTAGAGCATAAAACGCCCGAGCTTCTTCATTTCCTCAGAAGGAATAAGGTGGACATATGCCTTCTATCAGAGACGCATCTAAAAACTGACGTTAGCTGGGAACTCCCCGGTTATAAAATAAGACGGAATGACCGAGCCCTTACACAGAGACAAAAAGCTGCAGGAGGCGTAGCAATCACAGTACGAGAAGAGCTGACTACCACAGATTTGCCGATCTTAACCTCTAACAATTTAGAAAGCATAGGGCTGGAAATTTTAATAGACAAAGGGAAGATAAAAATATACTCCTGCTACCTCCCACCAAGAAAAAGTATGGTAAAACCAGAATTTGACGCCCTCTTAGACTCTGACGAACCAACAATTATTGGTGGCGATTTTAACGCTAAACATTATGACTGGGACTGCCCGACAAAGAACGAAAACGGGAAACTTATCAGAAAATGGACAAATGATCTCAAAGCAAAAATAATTGCCCCAAACGAACCGACGAGGGTACATGGCCAAAATGTCATCGATTTCGCAATATTAAAAAATGTAAGGAGCCCAGCGAAAGCCATTACCTATAAAAACCTAACAAGCGACCACTACCCGGTATTGTTAAGCATTGGGACTAAACCGATAATAAACCTGGAAAGGACTAAACGACCCTCTCTCGGGTTAGCAAACTGGCCACTCTTCAGGGAATCTGTCGTAGACGGCTTAGAAAAGAGCCGCAGTCCAGACACGACTGAGACGATAGACGAGATGGTAGCAGAAATAACAAATGCCATTGTGGAAGGCATGAAAAAAGGGATACCGATGGCAAAGAAACGACCGTATGATTACCTCAAGCTAAGCGATGAGGTAAAAACCCTAATTAAAGAAAGAAATGCTCTTAGAAGATCATACTATCGCCTAGGCACCCGAGAACTTAAAAATAGGGTTAAAGATCTTAACAAAAAAATAAGGACTTCAATTGAGGAAGCTAGGACTGCTAAATTCAATCAGCAACTAGCAGAACTAAATAAAAACAATCACTCCGTATGGAAGTTAGCAAAGAAACTACGGAAATCCCCTACCAGTGACCCTAGTATAAAAACAAAAACAGAGACCCTGACAACGTCCCTAGAAAAGGCCAAACATATGGCAAAATTTTATGAAAACATTTTTACGACCAACGACACGGGGGCCGAAAAAGCCGAAATAAAACCATTGAACAAAAACGACGCCGGGTCACCGGAGGGGCAACTAATTATCACACTGGATGATGTTGTTGAAGAAATAGCCAAGCTCCCAAACGGGAAATCCCCGGGAGAGGACAACATCTCTAACGAAATAATAAAAAGACTTCCGGAAGCGGCCGGTCAGTATCTAGTAAGGATCTTTAACGCGTCAATCGCACTCGGATACTACCCGAAAGATTGGAAGAAGGCCTTGATCAAATGTATCCCTAAAAAGGGGGGGAAAACGCTAAAAGAGGAAAACTTGAGACCAATATCCCTCCTCTCGAGCCTGGGTAAGCTCCTTGAAAGGGTTGTAGCACCGCACATCAAGAGATACGCGGAGCTAAAGGAAGTCATACCACAGGAACAGTTCGGATTCCGCCAGGGATATTCAACCGAACAACAGATTCACAGAGTCACAGACTTCATAAGTGACGCTTACAACAAAAAAGAAAAAGCCATCGGTATTTTCCTTGACCTATCTAAGGCCTTCGACAAGGGGGCCTAATTCAAAAGATGGAGTTTTGGAAATTCCCCAAATGGATGATAAATTGGACAAAGTCTTACCTAGACGGAAGAACTTTTAAAGTCAAATGGGGCGAAGAAAAAAGCGACAACAAAACTGCCAAAGCTGGTGTCCCACAAGGATCCATATTAGGCCCTCTGCTATTCAACATTTATACAGCCGACTTCCCAAAGCACAAAAATGACTGGCGAAGTATAACTGCCCTCTACGCTGACGATGCCGCAATCCTGGTAAAAGGGAAAAACATGACCTCAATAAAAGAAAGAGCACAAGATGCATTGGACGAGATAACATCGTGGTATAAAAAATGGAAATTGCAGATAAATACCCAAAAAACCAAAGCAATACTTTTCGTCCACCCAGGATCACGTGAAGCATCTTGTGAATGTATCAGGATTGGACAACAACCGATTGAATGGAGTCAAAGCATCAAATATTTAGGAGTGGACTTAGATGACAGACTGACCTTTAAAATACATATCAAACAGATACGAGATAAAGCGGCCGCAATAAGGTCGCAATTGGCACCGATTATCCGACAAAACGCCACCCCTAAGGAAATAAAAATTCTAATATACTCGGCAATAATAAGACCAATATTGACCTACGCAGCCCCTGCGTGGATGGGACTACTCAGTAGATCCCTAATGGACAAATTATATAGCACAGAACGGAAGACCCTGAGGCTGGCTTTTGGGCTCCCCCCCTGGGAGGAAAATGAGAATGTATACCGAAAAACAGGCATAGAAAAACTCTCAGATCTCCTACTAACAAGGTGTAAAACATACTATGATAAGTTAAAAGAAAACCCAAATAGGGCCATGACATACACAAAAATAAATAAAATAGGCCCCTATGATAAACATAAGAGACCTAATAATGTCACACTCCAATAATAATACGGAAAATAATTAAATAAATATAAAAAAGGTCAAAAACAACGATGCTGGTGGTGCTCCAGAAAGAAAAAGGAATTATATACTGAGACACAGAGCATAAGCCCAACTAGGCGACCTCTGATAAACAAAGCCGCCTAAAAACGGCAAGGCAATTCGTCGTCGTATATATATTTATATATATAGAGGAAAAAATATATATATATATACTATATATAAATGTACCCGTCTAGTTACCTATTCATTCATTTCAGCCTTGCCAGACTTCTTGCATGTTACGCAAATGCAAAACAAAACCCAAGACCGCGTTAGCATAGCCTCCCAAATGCGTAATTTTGATTGATTGGAATGATTTTTTTAAAATATTGAATGAAATTGGATTCACCAGTCTTTCCGTAAATATTCATCACCAATAATAAAAAATCCATGAAGTGAGTTCATAACCCCGAATGTAATCGATCCAAAGAAGTGAACAAGCAACTAACGCATGGGAGAGATCGCTAGGAATAAATAATCACGACTGAAAGAATTGTGGATTGATGTTTGCCTTAGCTAAATTGGGGGAAATTCGTCTGAGCTCTAGAGAATCCAATCTTCGGGTTCAATCCCGATGAAATAATTCTCATCCCGACAGTGTGGCTCATTTTTACTGTAATTTCGGGTTGTTGCCCGTAGTATTAATGTTCTGCGACCTCTAGCCTTACAAGATCTATTTAGTCTTCCTATATCCTACCGATATTAATCAATTCTTCATACCCACATCAAAAATATGTTCCTCTAAACTTCGCTCGTCCGATTGCCTCAAAAACCACGTGTTGTGTCCGTTTTTCAGCTTCCTGCAACATTAAAGAATCAAAATTCAACCATCATGCCTATCAGCACCGCTCACCTTTCTCCATTAATTATGTACCTTTGAGTTAGGGCCTTTCCTTTTTGCCCTAAGGACGGTTTTGGGCGGGTATTATTTTAATATGAACAGTGCTATCGAAAGCTCAAAGAGCATTAGTGACGATTTATGTAAACATCTCTAAGACTAACATAGATAGCATGCTCACTATATTTCCGCAAGTGGGATTTTTTTTATCTCCTTTGCCACGCCGACCTCTCGCAGAAAATGCGAATAGTAGTACCGGGAAACGTCCAGATTCTCCCTCGGGGTGGACTGGGTCTCCAAAGCGTCACAAGGCCGCTCCGTTTCTGCGTCATCGCTTCGAGGCGCGCTCGTTGACCGCCAGAGAGCCCTCGGGCCGGGACGCATGGCGCGGAGACACATGCTCGCTGCGGGACCTCGTCACCGATGCCATAAAGCGCGTTGACGCGAGAATCGGGGGGCGAACAAGCGCTTCCCATGCGAACTCCAAGCGACAATAGGAACGTACCGATGCACCATCCCACCAATTTGAAACGACAAGGGAGACTTTAATTTAACCCACTGCCGTTGGAGAGAGAGAGGGAGAGGTAGGGTTATGAACGATGATCGACCAGACTTGTAAATGACAATCGCTTTGCAAAAATTTAAAAGAAAAGCGAAAAATAATCGAGCTAAAGAAATAAAACTCAAGGCCGTAATCTTTCGGGGCACAAAGAGGCGGAGAAAGTGGAATTTAGCAACAAATATTTAAAAAAAATTAAATTTAAAGGAGGAAAGTTTAGCCTAACCACACACACACACATATATTCTCCCTCGGGTTTGTGATAATTCTGGGGATATTTTTTCAAATTGCTTAAACGATCGAAGATACGTACGATCTTCCCTCATTTGAAAAAAAATTATCGTTCATAAATCCGCGACTCAATTCACGGATTCATGCCTCTTAACCACTCTTTATATGTTCGTCCGTTCACTTATCATATCTACTTTCAATGAGGAGCGGGTTGGTCAGTCAGCGGAGCTCGCTATCTCTGAGGTTTTCTATACCACCGCTAACCCCAACTTTAAACTATTAAACGAGCATCTCTCCAGTGCGCTGGCTTTCATCCATCATTTTCCGCAGTTATTACTGCCGCAAAGTTTGCAAGAGCCCGTAGAGGCCTGGGGAAGGGCGGCATATCTTTCTTTTTTTTGGAGAGGGGTGCTCCATAAACAAACTGAGTCCCCCACAAACTAGGATATTAAACACAGGACCGCACTTCGTATGTACCTCAAGTTTCATTTCCATATCTTCTTCATTTCTTCCTCGCGCATGCGATAATTATACCCGAACAGTCCCCGGCAGTGTCGCGCACTTCAGGTCCAGCGCCATGAATATTTATCTTGCGCGCTCTAGGAGCAGTACGCACATTCTCCCTTTAGTCAGGACAGTATAATCAACCAACCAACCGCTTTTCGAGTTTGTCCCAGTAATGGAGAAAGTTCCGGGGAAAAAGTGGACAAAAAACTCTCGCGTAAGCGGTGACAAGTACGGCAGGAATTCCTTTTAAGGCGGCTCCACTCGTTTCGCTCAATGAGAGAACGCGCATGCTTGAAAACAAACAAATTACGTCAAGTAGATGCCTAAGCTCGGCGTCAGTAGGCTCGTATCCCCGGTGACAAGGGGTTGAAATTCACCCCGGCGAGAAATTAGTGGGGGAAGAGGATGAATAATCCTTCGACATTACTCCATCCAATTGATTACATGATGCCACTCAACATGCATGACCGGGTAGACCTTTTTAAGCCGAGGCTCTCTTTTTTCGAATAACTCCAGTAAGGGAAGGCTAATCTTTGTCATCCGGTAGGATTTTATTGGCGAATTCCCATGGCTGACCGGTAAAGGGATAAATCGGTGTTTAACGCTTGCGGGAAAAAAAACGGTAAAGCGTCAGCCCATTGTGCATATGCATCGCGCAGCGCATTAATTTGAATAACGAATCGAAAAGATGATTTTTCACGGTTGGCGGGCTAAAACGCAGATTTCGAGCGCGATTATGCAAATTAAAATGCGGAAGAAAGCAAAGTTGGGCGAGTGGAGCAAATGCATTGATTTATTAAGCCGCGGATCCGAGCAAAATTCATCAGCGCCGTCATGGGGATGGCGGTCGAGGAGTGAGGAGGATGGGAGAAAAGAGAGAGCCAGCCCCTAGCCTATGCCAAAGTAAACTAATCAAGTGATGATTATGGCGTCGAATGAAAAGGGGGCTCGGGGAATGTAAAAATGAAAACCATACACACACACACACACCCCTGCCTATCAACCGACTCGATTAGATTACCGGCCAACCCGACGAAAAAGAAACATCCGGATAAATTACTTCCAACAAATGGCACAACCCCCGCACGCGATCCACACAACATTTCAAAAAGGATAAAAAAATAACGTATAAGAATGAAATTCTGAAACAAAGGGAGTAAACACCTTCGACGGTAAACAGTTTTGACATCGAACGCGGTGAATTAACACCCAACTATTCTACTTTTGGAAGCAAGTGCGAGAAATTCCAATGGGTAACAACAAATCTCTTAGAAAACGGATCCTACGGTTTTCGGTCGAGTACTTAACCAGCCGTCGCGGCTACCTCTTCTTTCATTAATAGCAATTCCAGGGGCATACAGAAGCTAAATGTTCTGAAAAATTACCGCACTTCAATGTCAATTTGTAGTCGCAGTTGTCCGACCAACGCCACTATCCACGACGTGAAAGCCAGTATAACACATAGCCGAGTGTTTGTCCTTGAATACATTTGACAGCTCTGCAAAACAACGGGTCCTAATCTGCGAGCGTGGTGATTCATAGGAAAACAATGCCAAGCCACACCGGCATTAGGGCGTTACTTTAAATGAATTCACTTTCCTTCGTAAATAACTACGAATGACTAGAACACCTTAACCGCATTTTAAATTTGAACAAAAGAGACTTATTCTTCGCTTAAATGTCTTCGACCCCGCCCGACTCTTAATTGATTGCGATCAAATCTACAAAAAAATACTGAAAAATCTGATTAGCGTATGATCAGCACAGACCCGTAGAGAAAATTGATCGATTGAGTCGATGCCATCTATGGCAGATATCCGTCCGTCTGCCCGCGGATAGGGTACGATACACCCACAGGCCGCTGTGTCTCAATGGTCAACCTCGCGGTACGACCCGCGTGTCCGCGCCGTCGCCCATGCATCTATCCACACGCCGCGCCGAGGACTAATTGCATAAATGTTGCCGCCGGCTCAAAGGCAGGAGAGAGGGTATGTGGCGTGTTATGGTCGATGCGGGAGACAGGCGGAATGAGAGAATAGAGGAATGGGACAGTGTATACATACAGACGGACGTTCAGCCTCTGAGTGTCACCTGTGCGGCGGAATGAATCTCCAGGAAATAGGGCAAGCCCTCAAGGAATCGCTCGGGTGAGCATTCGAAAGCACAATGCCGCCTCTATACATCCTAGCTCATAAGCATATGAGCAAGAAGTTAATAAGTATGAGCGCATGGGCCCACATAATGAATATGAGCAGACACCGTTTCGTTGAGTATGTTGTTTCGCTACTACTTGCTTAGTTCCTCGAATTGAATGCAGCTAAAAAAAAAACTATTTTGCAATAAGCAATGACTATTCGTTTCCTGGCACGCGAAATATTGCTAATACTCGAAGAAAAACTTGAATCATCTTATCACAATCTGAATATGTCCCCTCCATTCCAATTATTTATTCCATTTAATTATTCTCAATAAAAAACCCGGTGTCATTGCATCTCTATTCCCTATATTTCATAGACAGTGAATATTACCTCATGCTGAAAAATATATTAGCTGATTGTGGAAAATTTAATAGTTTTCCGAACGTTAAAAGAATCGCACCCTTACAATAACTTGACTCGAATGATTTCAATAAATAAAAAAAAACACTATCGTTTGAATGCTCGAAGAAGAAATGTGCCTCTGATTAGAATGGACAATAAAAGTGTTGTGAAAAAATTAAGTCTGTCACTACACCATTTAACGTACCACCAAATTAATGACATAAGGTAGGTGGAAGGGAGATAATTTTAAGGCAAAATAACTTAAATAAAATTGAGCTCACGTAAGAACCGGGCACTGGAATATATGCACACACACCATCATGAATATGTTATGAATAATGTCATTAAATTTACTTCATGTTAACATCTTGAAATAAATTTGAATCCAAAGGAATGGTGAACCGTTTTAAGTCGAATACTATAATAGCTAGGTAACATCTCTTTATTTTTGTATTGCCGACATGTACAATGTAGGCAGCAAACGAGAAGTTTTTTAGACTCCGGTATCGGCACATCAAAATCTACCGATTCATCTCATTGTGACGATGACGATTTTTTTCAAGGATACAAATATAAAAATTGAGTAGCTTCAGGCGTGATGTGGTGGAAGTCGAACATGATGAATAACTGATCTCATGACTGACTATCAAGTGGAAAAGTGCTAGGATCAGGTATTCATCATATAATCAATTAAGAAGTTTATGCACATGCATTCTTGCTCGTAGTTCGTAAATGACGACACACTCAAAAATCCAAAATGGTAGTAAAACAGACTGGTCAAAGCGTAAAACGTGAGAAGAGAGCGAACAAATTTAGGCGAATTCCGACTGTTCTGAATACAGAGAAAGAGAAGACCTGACGCAGCGCGACATCGTGAAGGAGCATTCTGGAAAGACGAGAAGAAAAGTAAAAAAGTTTCAATTTTCATAAGTTAACAATATAAAGACTAGCCAATGAGGGTTCTAAGAGGCACTGAGAAGGATCAGGATGCCTGAGGCAATACCCGTAGAAGTGAGAAGGAAACCAGGCAAGAAAAGGGAAGAGAATCAACATTTTGGACAACATGAAAGTGATAATGAACTGCGAGGAGCAAAAGAACGAAATCATTTCGTATTAATTACACAGCGAAAAATGGCGTTCGCGTTGTAATCTACTACAATTATAAACGTATACATACATTCATTGTTCCAATGGAGTACTAAATGCGTACATTTGCTCGTAAAGCCAGATGCTCTGGTTTCACGGAAATGCTGGTTTCAATTAAGAGTTTAGCGATAAAAAAAAACCTCTAAGTGATCCCAAAAGAAAACAATCAGCGCCAGCTTTTGTCTATTCTATTCTGAATGGAGAGGAAGAGAATGAATGCCGGTCGTGTTTGCTCATGCAAAATCAATAGCATCACTCCCGAGAGGAGTTCAGTCTCTCTCTTTCTCTCTCTTTCTCCCCCCCCCTCTCTCTCTCTCTCTCATATTCTCTCCATAACCTCCCGCTGCCTGAGTTGCTAGTTGCATTAAATTTAAACGTAGGAACGTATTTTGAAAACGCTGCGCTGTATTTAAATATTTGATTCAGCGTGTAATCACGACTGACCTCGTTGATACTCGAGCGTCCGGAGGGAAAATAAAAACAAGACGAGCAGCAGGCCACGCGGTGGAAAAAGAGGAATGCTACTTAAAAACAAAAGAATCCATTGAGCCACGGAACGTCAAGCAGCAACTCCACAGCAACAAATTTCGACCGCAATAATTAACCACCCACGCCATTATGTACTGCCCTGAGGGATGCGATGTCCTGCTTAGCCGAGCCTGCGAGTCAATTTGGGAGACGAGAAGTCTTCTTTGATGTACTGTGATCTCTTTATCTCCTTGGATTTTCAATTCGTTACTAGATTCATGAAAGGGGTATCCACTCGATCGTAAAACGATAATTGAGTCATGATGCCACGGATCTTTTTATTTCTCGCAAAATTTGCTCCTGGCGCATTTTCCAGTGCTCCTTAATAAGTCTATCAGGCTTTGGCCATACTACTGATTATTCTATTTTAAGCTTCCATCGAAAAAGATTATGAACATATGAGCTAGGAACTATGTATCTGCACATGTTAGCTTAATATTAATAGTTTGCTTCTGAGTCATAAATATTAATCAAATTTTAATATTAAATGATAATAGAAATTTCAAAATTTTAAGAACAAAAGAACAACAATTTTGCTATTTAATAAAATGTAAGTACTGGTTAAATTATGAAAATGCTTACAATAATATCTGTTCTAGTTTCAAATACTGGTTAAATTATTAAAATACTTAAAATGATATCTGTTCTAGTTTCAGCTATAAATTAGTTAGCAATGAAAAAAAATAATTACAAAGCACTCCTTGAGTACATGACTCAGTAAACGGTCGGCATACAGTTACTAATATTGATGAAATCAATTTTAAGGTATTTCTGAATATATAAACAACGGAAATCACGTACTTAAGCATTTCTCTTCGCTGATAATTAGTACTTTTCTGTACTCCACCGCGCCGAAGGCTTCCTGTGTCATTTTCCGGGGATTAAACACTGCGGAATCCGACACATAGTCTCATTATATTATGATTCAGAAATATGGCCTATAAAAAAGTCAATCATGATAAATTTTACTGCCTGGATTTCCTAGTACTCCAGATGTGAACAATCATGATTTCTGGGTATCAGGGAGAATGCAAAAAAGAAAATTGTACAAAGATAGACTATTGAACCTGAGTATTTGGTGCATGACCTAATTACGATAATGGAGCTTCCCAGTCGTAATATTTAAAAGACAAATTTTAACTAGCTGACACTAGTGTGGTTGAAAGCTAACGGTAGGGCAAAAAAATAATAAAACGATTCGACAAAATGAGTGCCCGCTGTAGGTGTTATTTTCAAGCAGACAGACGATACGACTGCGAATGTAAAGATGCAACAATGCGCCCCGAGGAGCGCGAATTGCTACGTTCCGCAAAAAGTCGCCGTCATCATTTTCCGGACGGAACCGACTCCAAGAGCGCGCACCATTCACCAGCTAGCTCTGTGCACGCAATCAGAAATACTTAACAGCGCCCCAAAGGATACATTATTTCACCGTCAACGACCTGCCTGGCTAGCAGAAACGAGGTGCGAGTTCGTCAATAAATATTGACGTAGATGCCCATCGTCTAGTTCTTCGAGTAATTTCGTTCCCTGGGTGCACGGGAAAATTAAGACAAAACTACTCATGAAAAAAACGCTCATTTAACCCTAGGTTGAACTGATCCCCATCTTTTATCCTGGCGATCAAATAGAATTTGAAAAAAAAATGCCTTTCGAATTATTACAATTTAAGGCCTCAGACTTCAAGCTGAAAAAACTATTTTTGGTAGGAACAGTGGAATTCAAAATCCCAAAGAAAGGTCGAACAGCATCAGTTTCGTTCATTAGTGTGACTGTTTTTATTAGTGTACCATTCCTGGATATATTCTTTAATTAGAACTAAACATAGAATGCGTCTTCCACAATTTCTACAAACGTGAATGCGTCCTCGAGATTTATTTATGAATCACTGGGATAACTTTCCTTTTAAATTTTTTCATGATTTCTCAAAGCTATCTTTCTTAGTTTCAGCCGAATTTCAACGAACCCCATCGCAACTTGGGGAGTTATCGTACAAGACCTACTGTAATGCTTCCACTAGGCTCGCCGTTCATTCGTCACAAAAGGCGTTTGACTTTGGTTGAATGTGATTTGGGCGTTTTGTGGACGGTAAACGTGAGTACGAGGAGAATTTGAAAAGTCCGTGAAAAGTTAGCAATTCTCTCATTCACCGGGTCATTCTCACTTATCATTTTTCTAGTGTCTACTCTTATTTTCGATGCTTTACAATCACAACCCTCTCGAAATGTAACCGAATGTTGTTATGTCTACCTACAAAATATGCAAATATTTGCGGAGTTACTAAGTCCTTGGCTTTCATGATGTGAGTGCGGAGAAAAATAGAAAAAATTACATTAAATAAAAAATAGACGGAAGGGAAAACAAATGGCTAAGTTCTAACCATGATAGGGAGAGAGAGAAGGTTATTAGGAGGAATTCGAAGAAGGCAAGAAGGAATAGCGAATGCAGGAGATACTGGGAGGCAATAAGATGCTGTATACGGAATTAAGTGGAAGACTGCTGAGAGAGCGAGGTCAAGGGAGGAAAAAAGTAGGCATTATGGTTTTATTCAAGGAGGGTAGGAAAGTATGCAGTGTTAAATAATGGGTTATTGCTATATACTCTGTAAAATGTAAGAATATTTTTCATCACTCTATTCCTATGAAAAAGCATAACTGATCCCAATCTACTTCTAAAAATGCGTATATCCTTTCATTGCCTCATATCTCTGTCTCCACAGTATTATAGAAATTCGCAAGGACACGGGTAAATATAAACTCCGAAACATTTGAATAGGAGAGGCAAATTGAAACAATCCCTAAATGCATTCCTATCTAAATAGCATTACGTACTTATAATAACACCGAGCATTTTCATGACTATGCTCTATGCTTGATCATTATAGGTAATGCATGAGATCAATGTAGGAAAACTTGACGGTTACCTACTGATAAAACAAGTTTTGAAACAAATGGAATTGATTTGAATTTATTACATTTAATATTCACCCGCTAATCGATGATTACATCTTTCGTGGCATAAGAAGCGAAAAAATGTAGAGACCGAATAAAATAATATTTTCCCGCAGAGATAATATTCCTCGATCCGTCTGCGTTTTTTTGACTCCCACTGCACATAAAATTACTGCGGAGGCACGAAACAGAAGGAAGAAAACTCGAAACCAAATGGGAAATGAAACGGTCTGGATGGAAGCTAACTGAAACCAGACGATTGAATCTACGACCTACTCTTTCATCATACTGTGTAAAATATCAGAATTTTACGGAAAACCATTACGGGTCGCTGCTTCCGAGCTGCAAGCATGCACCTATGTTTGGCGCATGCAGAGTACAGGATCCAATGACAAATGGCACGATAAAAATGAAACAAAAAGGAGGAGTGCCAAAATATGTGCACCAAGAAGCCACCAGGCTACGCGGAGGACCGATAAATCCGAGGCGGACACGCGTTCACCGACCGGCCATCATAAATACGTCGGATTGCCCTGCGGAAAAAAAGCAAAAGGCATAGTCGAGAAGGCAAGAGTTTGATACAGAAATGAGGGATTCGGGTGCGCACGTAAACGTATCGTGGCGGATTCGAACGCATCCCGGCAGACCATTAACACGCGAGAGAGCCGATGGGTGGAAAATTATTGGGAGGAGTGAGCGAAAATTAAAACAAACCGTAGAATTGAAACGAAAAAGTAATGACGACGGGGCGAACAAAAAGCTGCATCGAAGCAGAGGCTTATGCTTATGCGACTTGCAGCGCGGCGACGGGCAGTAACATTAAATGGTGCGAATTTGGACTGTCCTGCCTCTACACACACACACACAAATCTCACTCTCTCTCGAGCGTCTGTTTAAAAGGAGACCCAGTTGTGGTGGTGGGAACAGAGAGTAGAAGAGAAAATATGCGTTGCACATTCAACGGCCGAATAGGGCGAACCAGAGAGCAGGAGGAGCGGAGAAAGTTAAAAGAGCAGTTACCGGCCGGCGGAGGGACAAGTGCGAGGGAGGGGAACGGGCGACGGGCAAAGGAGAAGACCAGAGGACAGGGTAGGGACGTTCGAAATGTATATGTAATGCAACGTAAATGTATATGCACTCACACAAATGCCATACGATGCATGGCATTTGTGTGAGCGTGTGTGCATATGAATGTATATATATATATATATATATAAATATATATATATATAAATATATATATATATATATATATATATATATATATATATATATATATATATATATGTATATGTATGTATATCTCTACATTGTTCCTTTCCTGTTTCCCGCACTGTTCCTTTCCTGTATGAATTCTAACCCACTGTCATTTCCCTCTTGTGTGTGGTGTATTTCTCATTTGGTGGGTAAAACAGCCCCCTGACGCCATCTCTTGGCTAAAGTATCGGGGCGCTTGGCGACATATTAGACCCACGGATCTCAAGGTAAATTACGTTTCCTCGATAGCTCAAGTGGTTAACAGCATCCGCCCGGCAAGTGGAAAGATCCGAGGTTCGAGTCCCGGTCCAGGAAATATTTTTACTCTTGTGATCCGTTCGATTCCGCCTTCCCCACCTCTATTGTGTTCGTCCTTTATGTGTGTTCCTATCCCTTTTCCTTATATCTGTTTCTGTATATATGAGTATGTGTATACATATATATATATACATATATATATATATACTACCTTAATCAAAAAGTTCCCGGAATAACCACCGTGTTGCGCTCCCATCGTTCCGATTTGAGTTATGTTTTTTTTGTTAAATTGGTACATCTGTTGTTGATATTCCCTTTAAATCTTAGTGTCATAACTTGACTTTTGCAAAAGTTACGTAGCCAAGAGTACATCTTTCTCTGTGTGTGTTGGCGATTTTTTACAATTGCAGAAATGGATTTAAATTTGCAACAACGAACCTGTATTAAATTTTGCGTAAAAAACGGATTTAGTGGCGCACGGACGTTGGAAATGTTGGAAAAGTGTTTCGGCAACGATTCTCTAAAAAAAAACGGTCGTTTACCAGTGGCACGAGCGGTTCAGAAGTGGTCGTGAGTCAATCGAAGATGATGAACGCAGTGGCAGACCATCGACATCGAAAGTCGGTGAAAAAATTGATAAAGTAAAAGAAATGTTGGTCAATAACCGCAAATTAACCATCAGAGAAATAGCGGAGGACTTGAACATTGCCTATGGATCCGCCCAAGACATTGTGGTTAATGATTTGGGTTTCCATCGTGTAGCATGCCAAAAGACCTCAATTTCATGCAAAAAAGAGACCGTGTTGACGTCGCAAAAGACATGATTTGCGAGGCTGAATCCGATCCCACATTCATCAAAAGGATCATTACTGGAGACGAGACGTGGGTTTATGAGTACGACACGCAATCCAGACATCAGGCAAGTGAATGGCGTTCACCAAATGAGCCGAGACCAAAAAAACCACGTCGTTTTCAGTCAAAAAAGAAGGCAATGCTGACGGTTTTCATGGATTACAACGGTGTAGTGCATCATGAATTTTTGCCAGAAGGCCAGACAGTAAACAAAGAGTATTATTTGGGCGTTATGAGACGTTTGCGTGAAGCAATTCGCCGAAAGAGACCAGAAATGTGGGCAGAAAACTCGTGGATTTTGCACCATGATGACGCACCGTCGCACAGTGCTATCATTATTCGTAATTTTTTGACGAAAAATGCAACAAATACCATCCAACAGCCACCGAATTCACCTGATTTGGCTCCCTGTGACTTCTTTCTGTTCAATCGAGTTAAAAAATCATTACGGGGAACGCGTTTTAGCAGCCGAGAGGAAGTAATGGAAAAATCGCAGGAAGCACTGATGGACATACCGAAAACCGAATATAAAAAATGTTTCGAGGATTGGATCAAGCGCTGGCATAAGTGTGTTGCAGTCGATGGGGATTACTTTGAAGGGGACAATATAGATTTAGATGAATAAACTTGTATTTTTAATTTTCTGAATAAATTCCGGGAACTTTTTGATCAAGGTAGTATATATATATATATATATATATATATATATATATATATATATATATATATATATATATATATATATATATATACTGAGTCAGTCTCTCTTGAAGAAGGCCCCTGAGAGGGCCGAAAGCTCGAACAATTTACCGTGTAAGTGTTCTTTTATATGTGTCTATTCTTTTCTATTTGTGTTATGTTGTGTCAGCCCATTATTGTGCCGCTCGTATGAGTTTTTCCGTACAATCGTTATATATATATATATATATATATATATATATATATATATATATATATATATATATATATATATAATGATAATAGATCCTAAAGCGGACTTCCCATCCAAACGTCTAATATGTATATTCTTGAGTATCCTTCCTATCTCTGCGTTTCTGTATTTACAAAAGATTTAAATCAAAGTTTACATATAATCCTAATAATCATTGCATCTGAAAATACGATCGTAATTTTGTTTGTTTGTTTGGTGACCCATCACGCCAAGACGTTATGCCCGTTTTCCCACGATGCTTTTACAAAAGGCAAAAAGGCAAAGAAAAGCAGAAAAGCAATCCTGTAGAAATTATACACTAGGCGCATTCCAAAATTTTACTTAGGCGGCACGGCGCAAAATAACCACACTATGGCATCATATACGAGTGTACTACCAGCACGATCAATGTGCATGTCCTGCTATATAATATGTTTTAATAATGAAATGTAGCTATGTATTATATCAACAAATACGTTATGAGCATTTACTGTTGGTGTTATGAAAATCTACTCTGCAAGGGGTACTCACAAAAAAAAGTTTGGTATTCTGGCAGTTGATTCTATGCAACCAACTATCGATAATAATGATTAAAGGTATTAAATTGTCGCATCACCATCTCCCGACATCTCGATAAAGTCGTATCGGCAATTTCGATTCGGCTGCTCATCCCTGGGATAGGGTGTGTGTGGGACGGAAAGCGGCGTCTCGACTGGCAGAGAGGCTGGCGTTGGACGGTGGGAGGGAGGGAGGAAGGCTGTGCGGGGCGACGAAAGAGAGAGGGTGAAGGGGGGGGTCGACGGCTGGAAGAGCTGCGGACGGCGCGGCGTGGGAGTGGACAGATGCGAGCGAGGAGGAGACGGGCCCCCGGGAGAGAGAGAGAGAGGAGGGGCGGTGGTGGGGAGTAGAGACAAGGTGACGAGGAGCGGCGAGGCGCGGATGACAGCCGCAGCCAACGGAATGGCGTGGCCGGACCGGCGGTGTGGTGATGGCGGTGTCCCCTTGACCCTTCCGCCCTCCCTTCCTCTCAAATTCCCCGAAACCTGGCCGGCTGGCTGAATGGACGGCGAAACATACCTCCTCCCACACGCCCGCTCCCCGGGGACGACCAATTACCACCCTCCCAATTTTCCTCACAACCATGTCGCCCTGCCTTCGTACTTTCCTCCCCGCTCTTTCGACGGCACTCCGACTTGGTACCGGCTGGGAAATGCCATCCGGCACATTCTGAGACACTACGGTTTATTTTGGACCCTTATTACCGCCATATACGTCCAAGCCATAAGCTGCTCGTCAAATACCAAAGGAAAATTTTAAGCACATACCCGTGAGCAATGCGAAAGCAATCAAAATTCTAAATTATACGAAAATGGAGCGTGCACGTAGAATCATATGTACTCGAAGACACGCAGACACAAGAACCATAGAAAAAAGGAATTAATTGACTCTCACCAGGCCATGGTGTTGAAAATGCCCTAAGGATGAAGATTGGCACTGACGGAAGAAGAAAGTTACCACTGAAAGAGAGCAATTTCCACTTGATTTTTTCCGGAATTTTCTGATGCTTTTCGTCAACGTGTGCATTATCAATCGTAGACGCTCACCTTGAACGCGAGGAAGCAAAATAAAATTTCAATTTTGACCGTGTCAATCGTCATCGCGCCACAAAAAAAAATTACAAACGTCTTTGTTTGAAGGTGAAAACTGTTTAACGTAGTATCATCGAGTTTAACAGAGTACTCAAAGCACGTAAGTAGCAATCTCCATCATTGCAGATTTAACGGTTACATTTACTGGAGCCTACTTAGAAATTTAAAGAAACAAAACATGTGCCTTGTTACCTAATTTATTTCTCCCTTTTATGATTTAATTAAAATATTAGCGAGACTGGCTATGAAACACGACGAAAAAAGACACGGATGTTCGGAAGAAGAAATATGTATATATATAAGAAAATATAAATAAGAAAAGAATGTAAGAAAGATTATTTGGTCGTCAGAATTATTATGAAATTTTTAATGGTAATTTTGGCTTTAATTAGGTGACAATCAAAAGCATACCAATTAGTGAAACGATTCCCTATTTCCTCGCTTCTAGGAAATACGGCCCTTCAAGAACCTTAATCGAACACGCCATGTAGAGCTTGGGGATCGACAACAGAATCCGAGGGAAGTATGCGAGAGATCAAAGGGCCAGGAAAGCTGTTGTTAAACGTGAGCGCTTGCGACTTTCTAGATTACAAAAAGTCCAAAGGCTCTGCTTCAATGGAAGCGAGAGGCTGATGAACCGATCGCATATCACAAAAGCTATAGTGATTACACCACCCTCAGAATACGAGTTTAAGATCCTCTTAAAACAATTCAACCTGTAAAAAGAATCCCACATTTTCCAGAAATGTGTTCCCGAATTCATTTGCTTCAACAGCCCAAATGTGACGACCCCTACGCCTTTTAAAGTTTTAAACCGGGAAAGAATGGTCCCGGAGAAATGAAAAATTAAATTTGGTCCCTAACTTCCGATGAATAAAGAGTACTTTGCGCCCCTTCGGTTCGTCCCCATCGTTCCTCCAATTAAAGATTCGAAGGGAGAGGCTACGTAAAGCGCCTCGCTCCCTGTCGAGATTCCATCATCGCTTGGCGTGAAAAAAATGACGGTGGTGACACAAAGTAAAAAAGAGAGGGCGCGACCTTAATCCGTTATCACGAACTTTCACGCTCCCTGCTCCGCAGAAAAACGTCACCACAATCTGGCGGACGCAAGAGCGTCTTCCCGAGAGGAAAAAATAATGAATTGAAAGCGAATCCAATGTGTCGCAGATGACGAGATGGGGGCGGAGAACACGAGGTTTGACAAATTCGGCTCATTGTTAAAAAGCGCGGGGCCCGAAGAGAATTTTCGCTTTCTTAATGTCCCGGAAAATGACATCACGTTATCGTCGGTGTCACTCCGTTCTCTTGTCGCCGGCTGTCACAAAATCTCCGAGCGCCGTCCCTTCGCCCATTAAGCGCTACGTCGATGAATATTGATGCCGCCTTCGAGGCAAACCGTGGACTCCCTGCTGGGATGTCGAGCACAAGGCTGTTTCGGGGAACCCAACCTACTACATCTAAGGGTTTGGGTCCTCTAAACAGGTTCACCGGGCAGGTGGGTGTACCTGACAAGTTAATTCAAGAGTTCTTAAAAGAGCTCCTTACCGCGTGCTTGTATACATATATTAGAGCGATGCTGCCTACCTGGTCCTTGATAACCCTCCACCGTTAGCTCGATACGGTTGAACGACAGGGCGTGATGAATTCCATGTAATGCACTTACGCTCCGACAGACTGATTACGGAACACTTCATTAGATCGATAAATTGCATGTGCAGAACGCGCGTACACACAATACTCATAAATAAAAGAATGTTCAAATAGTTAATTAAATTTAACTCCATTTAAACAGTCTATCATTACATCTTATTACTAAGGTATTATACATTGTTATTATCATGAAGCTCTTAATACCGCACCAGGGAAGGTTTCCATGGAATTGGATAATACGTCATTCCATGTTATACATGACCTTGCGAAAATCCTGAGCTGAACTTGAATATTTGTCATTTGTGACTTTTCCTGCTGAGCGAGCAAGATCATATGCCATTTTTTTGCCACGTCATTCAGCTTCAAGATCGACTTTGTATTTTTAACAGACATAACGTGAGATTGAAAGCAATCATCGGTTAGATTTTAAATGATTGGAGATATGAAATATTTCGTTTCGAAATCTGAAGTTCTTCCGGGAATCATGAAACTAAACTTGTGCGCAAGTATAGTTAAGCGTAAGCAGCGAAGTCCTCCTGAAAAGGGTTTAAACGGAAAACACGCAGTGGAAGCACGCTAATTCTCGCCGCCCTCTCCTCTCTCTCGAGCTCCCGCAAAGACTCCCCGAAGGACGTAACAAACGGCATGTTTGGTAACACAATTCCCGTCTTCCTTTCTCCTCTCTTAGCTAATGTTCTATGGAACAGGGGTTAAACGTGCAGACGGTTTGGTTTACAGGGCGGATATGAGACCTAAATACATAGCGGCGAGGTTTCAACGCACACTTTTCACTCGAAGATCTAATTTTCGCGTTCCGCGACGATGTCGGATGAAACTGACTCTTCCGGTAATCGGTAACCCAATATTAAGTCCGCGTAAATTATCGTCATATCGAAACCTAGTTTGATATTCAAGTAACGCCGAGACTGTTTGCTAGCACATAGTGCTTTGATTGGGCTTTGCGTTGGAGGGTGTGTTTTCATAACTCTCACGCGTTCCTTACTACGAGAGAAAGGGTCGTGCGAATGTAATTATGAACGTTATAATTTCTAACTGGATTTTTACGAGCCTGATTTTACTTGTGAAAGAATAGCCTAATGCATGGGAGGGATGATATTCCGCCACATAAAAATCTGCAAACAAATAGCAAAAGAGCTCTAGCCCTATACCCTCTCTCCCAGATAGCTTCAATATCTACCAGCCGAACTTTTCCGCAAAAACGGTCTCTCGGAGAAGGCGCGTTTAATTAAACACGCGACTTGTTTAGCGCCTACACCTTCCCTCCTGAGTTACGGCTCTTCATATAACCTCGAGAGCGTGACGGGTTGAGGGTGAATTTTGGAGGGGCGGGATGGGGTCCGGGACCCCTAAAATCCCTTTGAGCGGCGTGCGAGCACCCCGGGCCGCGGTGCTGCCGACACAACGGCGCTCCCAGACGCAGGGGACACACTTTAAAATCTCACCTGCCCCCCTCCCACCCTTTTTGCTCCCTCCCAAAAACAAATCCCTCGCGCGCCCACACACGACACACAATTTCAACCCACCCCTCGACATCGTCCCCCCCTCCCCCCCCCTCGGCCTGACGAAAACACACAGCACACGATCACACACACACATTCTCTTTACCCGACCGCCCCGGGGCGGGCCAAACACACACACACACAACTCCACACATCCCACGGGGCGGCCGTTCGCCGCAGAGGTCGCGGCATGGCGCTGCTTCTGTCGGCTGGAGTATGGGGGAGCGGAGAATGGGTGGGGAGAGCGATAAAGGATAAAGTGAAGAGTTCGGTGCCGGCGATGGGAGAAGGGGACCGGGGGCGACCTGCAGATGAAGCGTTGGGGCGACGAGATCAATGAGACGGCCTCCTCCTTCACTGGTCGCACACCCACACGCCGCATATGTACCTACATCCTATTCCTACCTCGCCGCAGGGCCCCCTCCCCTCTCGTACTCGTGGCGTGCCGCCTTGTTATCGCCGATGCTCGCATTTACCTTATCCAGCCTCCCGCGCACAGTCCAAGGCCTGCAGAACCTCTACCACAAACAACGGTCAAGGAAGTTACTCATATCGATATGACTATAGCGATAACGGCTAGAAGCTTGGCGAGATGGTGCTTCGGCGATACGGGAATGAGGATTTGAATTAATGATATTTTTTATTGTCTATTATGAGACTTAATTTCATATTCTTGTTTGAGAGTCATTTCTGCACCATTTCATGATTCTCCAGCACATGACCTAATTTTTTAGTTGTCAAAATTCAGCGAGGATCCTCATGTCGACGCGATATCACGGAGACCAGGGATGATCAAATGAGTTTCACTGTAGATGATTTTGGAGTTATTTTTTAAACATACCATAGAGATTACACGATGCGAAAGTAGTATCTTAATCAAACGTTTTTTTATAAATTCCAAACATCGGTTGAAAGTGGAATTAGGGAGATATTAACGGTGAAATCGTCGAGGGCCTCCCGCTACTTGGGGGCCACGAAGTTGCAAAATGTAAAAGGTGTACGTATTAATATCCCTGAATAATTAAAAAATGTGCCCCCATATTTTATTCATATAAATGCAAACCTTTAATCCGAAGGCCTAACGAGTCAAGGGCTTCCCTGGTACACAACCTAGCAACTCGGCAGTTACGAACTTATGTATGAAGGAAAGAATTTAAAATTCACGGACTTAAAAAAGCGGCTGTGCAAGCCACCTTTGGAAACGACCACCACGCTAAAATTCCGGGCATCAATACCCACGGTAATATAAAGTTAGCTCAGCTTTAACGCCATCCTAACTTTAATCATTCCTCCGCTATTCTAAACCACCTCCACCGAAGAATCTTAGAAAACCCCCCGCAACCAATACGACCGACCAACACCATCCATCCTGCGCGCCCCTAATGGGAGGAGGGATGGACGTGAGCTGCCCGGCGCCCCACCCCCATCCTTCCACATCCTTTCTGCTGCTCTGGCCCTAAGGCGAAAGGGCAAGCGGAAGTGCCGGGCGCGAACTTCGGCTTGGCCCTCAACCCCTTGCCCTATTCCTTCCTCTCACCGAAAAACCCTGACGAAGCTCCTTTCCTTCCGACGACCTCCTTCGAAACCCCTTTTCCAACCCTCGACTCATCTCTCCCTCGCCCTCTTAGCAGTTCACAAACGCGGTCTAAGTTTTCCCCTGGGCCTCCGGATCCCGGCCACCCGCGTCTTCCACAACACATCACCACTACCACTACTACCACCAGTGCACCAAAACACGCACACGTCCGAGGGAAACCCGCAATCCCCTAAACTTTCCACGCCCCGAGACCCCGAGCCCTGGTCCGGACACCCTCCCTCTCCTCCCTCATTCGCCACCTCCTTCCGTCAATTCACCCCCCAGTCGAAAACGTGCGGGGGGCTCAAAACTTCCACTTCCCCACCGAAAGCGTAGGGAAATGGCGTTTACCAAACTCTTGAAGCAGAGCCGTCCGTGTAAACGAACGGACGGATTTGGCGAATCGGGACATGGACGGGGAAGACGGTGGCGATCGGAACACTTGGAAGGGGTAGTAGCTCCCGGGGTCCGTCTCACGCGTGACTTCCCAGGGAAAGACGCACAAACTATGGCGAGCGGTGAGGAAGACAAACGGAGAAGTGGTGAATGCGCGTGGGTACGAAAAAAAAAGTACGCGGCGAGGGAATTCAACAGATCCACGATCGGTGGATGGAGATCCTGAGATATGGCTGCCGGTTGAAGGCTGAGCGGAGGCGAACTGAAGAAGGAGAACGTTGCATGAAAAATAATTTTGTCTGATCCGCAAGTAAGTACTTCACTGTACTTAGCTATCACCGTGGTAACAATGAAGCCTTCTAACATGTGAGGAACTCAGTCAATTCTTCTTGATTCAGAGAGGGCCCCAAAAGTCACCTCTACAAGTAACTAAGTATGATGATAAAAACAAGGTTTACGGCAGATGGCATGAATCTATAGGAGGAGGGTATAGATGACCAGAGGAAATCGAATACTAAAACGTCTCTTCCTACGTAAAACGTTACGGGAAGCCCAGCGGAGATGCACGTATTTCGTCCAGTTGATCCCAAAGAGACATGATACTAACATGTACTGCCGCAGTCAGTAGTGAGTATTACTAATAAATAATTGATAAAGAATTTAAGGTGCCTTAACTGAAACGGAATAAAAAAATTTCTTCCTCCGAAAAGGAAAATTGCAGCCTACACCGCTCTGGACCAAATCGGATAAATTAATGCGAACAGAAGGCAGAGAAATAGCGTGTGAGCTTTTCTACTCTCATCGGTGGAAGCGCGCAAGACCCTGTTGTTAATCTTCAAGTGAAGTGTACGGGGATAAACTATCGATCGCACTCGCTAGTTCGGAAATTTACCTTTTATATTTTTATCTCCGAACGTTATCTCCTGAACAATTCTCTTGATTGAGGAAGTGAACTCGATTTGTATTCTTTCAGGTCGTCGGCCTTTTTTAATTTGCAGGATAGGAATTTCGTAGCTCTTGTAAAGAAAATCGTAGGCCTCCTACTCTGAGGCCGTTTTTTACGAAAAAAAAACTCTTTCCTTTTTTTTACCAGGTCAAAAATCCACTTCGCTCGATGACATGAACTCAGATAGATCCGGAATACTTACACTGCACGGGAGAATACGGCCTGACAAATGTGAAAACGTCATCTGTTTTCTTTCCGCCTGTCTCCGAGAGGGATAGCATTACGGATCGATTGGCGTAACTGGGATTCCTTTGGAATGGCGACATACAGAAGAGGCAGGCGAGGTGTATGAGAACTCCACTCAAGAGCCTCCTGTCACATTCGGAGCCCAATCTGTACACTTTCACGAGTTCGGTGGATCATCAGCTTCAGTGCTTCCACTCTCCGCGTCCCCGATGGACGTTTCATTCACCAGTGGTCCTTCAGAAGGCGGTCGATCGCCCAGAAAATCACGGAGTAGGACGTGCAGTTGTCGGGTATTCGAAGATTCGACTTTACCTCGACCATAAATATTTTTGTGACCAGTGGTCTCACGGGGTCTCACACTATGATGGGAGAAAGGAAAACTACACAACCAGAAGAATGATGTCCACTCAAAAAGCGCGCTTTACAACGCCATCTGTCTGTATTTATTGAATCAGCCAATCCATCAATGCCCCTTAGGCGGTTATTCATCCAGAAACCAAAAGTGGGAAAAAGTTGTTAAATGCATGAATTCACTAAAACTTACCTCATTACTGAAATACATTATTATAATACGAAAAAAACTTAAACAACAGCATCAATGCTTATAAAATTTTAATAGGGCTTGGGGAACGTCATCTTATGACATCCTGTACGTTACCTATGCAGAGTGTAATATGTGCATGTTATCAGTAATTGCAATAAACTAAACAATACAACCAAAAACGAACAACGAGTAAACGCAACTCCTTGAGTAAAAAAATCATGCCAAATGCTAAACTCTCAAATTTAATTTGCTACAGCACACGTTTAATACAAGAATAAATCAACGAACCCTAACAAGAGACATCAGGAATTATATCGCCAGTTAAAATGAGATCAGTAGATTATATTAATGAATTTTTGGCGATCGGCTGTGTAAAAATATTTCAATAAGAATGATAAAACTAAGAAGATAATTACACGGGGAAAATAAGTCAATGTCTTCATACTGAAATAACGAACTTTTGTTCGAGTGTTCAACGTCAACATGTTGGAAAGACGGACGGTATTATTAATTGGCGGCATATATTTACTCTAAACTAAATGAGGAATGCATCTGCATTTTGACCTTGACCATGTATTGTTTCCCGGAGGACATTTCGGGCAGCATTGATTCACTATCAGCGCAGTAAGAAATAAAATATCAAATAAAGGTGAGAGAGTAAATATAAATACGGGAACATAATAGAGCGGAAATGCTTGCCATGCGATATAATTAAAAAATAACAACGGTTGACAACGACGTCATCACAAAATTAATGGAAATAAGTTAGTCCAAGTAGGCAGGAAAACACGAGGGCGGACTCTCACTTCCGCGTTGTTTACCTAGTTCGCCTCGCCACACGCTCTTCCCCGCTGACGCAAATGCAATTCGGGCAGTGAGAGGCCTCTCATGCTCCCATCGCTCTCCACCCCCCCGCCAAAGAGTGAGAAGGGGGACCCCCACGTGTTATTATCGCGCCAAACCCAATGCCGGTAACAACGGACACCCCACCCGCCTTACTCTTGACCCGCGCGCCCTCCTCCCCTCGCGACACTTCACGACCCGCCGGTATGGGCCGAGGTGTTATTAACAACGGAGACTAAGAGCGCTGTCGCGTCGTACTCGGTGTAAAGAGGAAAGTATTTTTGCATATTTTGCGAAATTCTGGGCGGTTTTAAACGAGATGACGGAAAATAATACAATAATCCTGACTGAATTGCCATGGCTGCGGGCTAACGCCCTCGCCTATAGATTCAGAGGTAGCGGATTGAAATCCGTCGAAATGGGTTTTTCTCCATCCAGGGATTGGAGGTTTGCTATTATCCAGTCGTTCTTTCTCATTAAAAAACTTTATTAAAACATAAATAATCGGGTTTATGCCTGTGCACATTAAATAAAATATCAATATTTATTTCGTTACATGGTTTTATTTCACCACTAATCCGAAAAATCCAAATTCGGTCTCTTTGACGGATTATTGAATTAAGTATCATAACGAAGACAAACATTAAACACCGAATTCCTAGGCGGGAAAAACTCATATCGGTGGAAATCTGACTCGACACCTATAATTTAGGAGGAGAGGACGTACCCCGCCACCACTGAGTACGGAGTTATTATATTTCGCTCCACATTGAAATATAAATGTGCGGCGAAATTCACGCACGCCCACCATTCAGGAGCGTTGCTCTCCCCTTTTCTGCCTCTCCTCATTCCCTCTTCACCTTCCCCATCCCGAAGACGGCACCCCGCCCACTCATCCCGCCATTGGTAGATGTTAATACAAGTGACGCGCTCGTCAGGAGAAAAAGAACTTGACCCCCTCCCCTCGTCTCCCTCCCTGCTGAGCCCGGGAAGGTTTCTCAAAACGTCAAGGGGCCGAACCCTTAGAGAGATGAGCAAGAAACGTCCGCTCTCTCTCTCGTACACTTTCTCCCCTCGCCCAGATCACAAAACCGTGGGTCGTTTTTTCGTGGGTCGCGGAATATATTTTTAAAACATTTGCCGAGAGGATAAGTGATAGGGAAGTGACTCAGCAAAAGCAACCAACTTTGTGAAGAGTGGCCGTTATTTATATCTATCTGTAATATCCCATGCTTGGCGTGATTAAATACGTAAACACAAGGAATTCCCCCTCATAAGTAACTTTGTGCGCTACCAATACCTAGTTAGGCGAATTTATTTTATGTGGTTTGAACTAAATACTTTATTCCATGTACTAAACTGATAAATAAGTCACTACTAAAAGTATTAAGTGCATTATTGACTTATCTAAAGGAGGGAAAAAATCAAATATCCGTGGTCAAGGACAGATTCAAGCCAGGGATGTTCGGGTAGAGAAGCGACGCCATGACCCTGAATGAGCCAAGACTGATTAAATTCGGTATTCCTCTTACTTGCGATCGTTACTTTAATGATAATCCAAATGAATCAAGTAATGCATCTTATCACTTCAAGGTAAAACAGCATTGATGGTTTCCGGGTGGATAAAATGCGATTGGTGAGAGATTTCGTTGGGTCCGGAGCTCTTTATGCATCCATATTAATAATTTTAACAATTGTTTTTTTTTAATTCAGGTCTGAAAAACATTTTCTCATGATATCTGACTTTTAAAGTACCCAATAAAGGAGGTAGATGTCGATTAATCATCCTTCCTGGAGAATTAAATAATGGCTAGCTATATTCGGCGGAAAATCGTAGCTTGCGAAGTGTTAGCAATGAAGGTAGAGGTATTTCGACTGGATTACTCTACTTTCCAGGATCCGCTTGTAATGTGGGGTGGCGACTGAACATGCACCTGCAAGAACCGGACTTCAAGAACACCCAAATAAAATGAGCGTATCACTGTGGGCCCCATTGACTTTAATCCATCTACCATGGCGCGCGTGTTATAAAGATTGATGGACTACACACCACAGTACACACGGAAAATCAAAAATATTTTAAGAACACACTCCCCTCAAAGTCATTCTTGCTAGCAAACCGATTTTCTGTCAAATGAGTGATTTATCTGCTGTAAACATTATCTACCTGCCACCTCCTGAAACTGAAAACACATTCATTTTTTGAACGTTACCGATACGAATAAATTGGAATACTACGGAAATTTTCCGCGGTAAGCACAGCCGACCGACCAGTTACTTATTTTTAGAAACTTACCCACCACAGCACAAACGCGCTCGGACACACAAAACGCAATCTTCCTATTCCACCCTCGAGCGTGTTTCTCGACGAGTTTATGTTGTTAATTTTTTCAACAGCCCTTTCTCCTCTCACCCCCGACTACGCAAGCAATATCCAAGGCCATAAGTTTTAACTTTTTCCCGGCCCCCATCTCCGGACTAGTTTGTCACTTGCCGTCCGACGCAGAGGAGAGAATGGCCCCGCGAGCTTAACTGTGCTGTCGGGCAGAAAAAAAAGATGAGTATTTTAACAACACGAGCTGACTAAACAGCTTGTGAATGCGCATACCACCTCACGGACCCTCGCTGCATCCCCCGGGATGGAACGATGAGGGGAGAAGATATAATGGGAAAGAGAAAGGATGAGGAGAGAAGGGTGGGATACCCGTGGCAGGAGAGAGCGAGGCGATAGGATTGTGCGATCCTTTAATTTGAACATCGATACACTATGCCCTTTAAATGCAATATCATTATTATATACATTTAATAATATGCACATAATATACCACAACAGTATCGAGGCATCCTTACCGCGTTTCATATCGAACAGAGATTTGGCATCCCATGTAATTATGGCTCATTATAATAAAAGGTTTGACACATTTCATGCAGTATCCACCGGTCTTCTTGTTGTTGTATAACGGAATTAATATTAAAACCCTTCGACTGCTTCCACCTCGATGAATCATGCCTAATTAATACGTTTTTATAACAATGAAACCAGCCACAGCGTTTAGTAATATGAAAAAATATGGAAAGGCTTTTTATTTCGATAGATAACCATAGCCTGCACAAACATACTCCTGAAAATACCAAGTTTACTAAGGCGTAAATTAAGAAGGCTTATTCAATTGATTGCGTAGGATATTCCTCTTTTTCTCCGAGAGCTCAAGGTGCAGTTTTATAGCTGACGTGTCCCACTTAGTCTCAGCAACTTAGCATCGATTTTTAAGGGCTCATTATTTCCCATGATTACGGGAAGATGTCGATGCCATCGCGAAAAGGCAAAATAACATTGATTTATACATTAAGAATCATTTGCACCCATAGAACAGTATCCTGTGGCGATTTAGAAAACAGAGAGGAGTTTTGATTTATTCCTTTGTTTTTATTTTTGGTGACCGCAGCGTTAATTAAAAATGAGAGCGTTTCTACAACTCATGGAGGCTATACAACCAAAACAGAAAAATACATCTACTTGTGATTGATTGGATTGTTCTCTTGATTTTTTGCTTCAAAAGGCCCATGTCTTCCACACTAATTCCATATCCTATCTCCCGCGCGACACGTAACGATTCATCGTCCAGCTCAGAATAGCTGCTGGAAGAAATGCCAACTGAAATCAGAAATCATCCTTTATCTCATCTTCCGAAGACAAAAATAATTCAGTTAAAATAATTAAGAATACTAACTGCAAGAAGAACTCTCAAAGACTAATTAAGGGCGAAGTTAAGACTAAACAAATGTTTAGCAGAATCTAATCTGAATAGACGCATTCTTACCCTGTTTATTTTCATTATCAATAAATTTCATTTTTTTAATGGAGTAGAGTACCAGGAATTAGGAAGAGCTAAAGAAATTCTACAAGTATATAGGCAATTGCTATGACAGGTTAATTGACCAGACCCATAGGACTGTCCATTTCTTTAAATCACTCCATTTTACGCAGACCTAGTCGCTATCAGCAGTTCTGATCCCGTGTTCGAATGAAAAGACGGCGCATCTCCTTAACCAACTAAAACAGTCCAAAACTATCCATGCAATGATTCATTTTTTTTAACTGGAAAAATCTTTGACGAAGATTTAAGGACCAACACGATCAGTGAAATGTTTTCCTATCAATGTTTACACGAACACACCCAGAAATTATGAGCGAGATGGGACGCCAACTCAAATATTCGGAAATACGCCCTCGACCGACACTTCAATGGACCATCAACACCCGGAGCATCGAACGCTGGGGAGGATTAGTGCACGTCGGGGAGCACGGAGACGACCCATGGGGGGGGGGAAGTAAGAGTAAGGGTTGGAGTGGGCAGAAAGACAGACGGATAGAGAGAGGAGGGGACGGAGAGAAAATACGCCAACTTACACAGTAAATACGCACGGAGGGAGGCACATGGGTGGAAGCATTTTCAGTCTCACGTAGGTCATAAAAGTCGTTCCCGCCCTTACCCCTACAGCTCCGGGAACGGACGGGTTTTCTTTCTTTTTTCCTCTCTCCACCCTTCTTTTAAAGGTTTTTACGACATCTCTCCGCGGACCTGTGTGTGTGTGTGTTTGAGTTCGGATGAAGGAGAGCGAGGGCCCGGTTGAGTGCGGGGAGGGGATGGAAGGGGGCAAGCGGGCGTTGAGGCGGGACGTGGAGCACCACGGGCCGGCCATTCGCAGTTATCGGGGGAGAAATTTACGCCCCGGCGAAAGGGCCGCGCGGGACAAGAGGGATGGAGGTGGAGGGAAGAGAAAGAAGAGGAGGAGGATGGGAAGAACGGGAGGTTGAAAGGAGACGGTCATATCGGTGGGCTGGCGGGGAAACCGATCAGGATGATCGAACCACCGGGATTGGCCCTCGGGAGGTGGTGGGGTGAGGGGGAGGGAAGGTGCCACGGAGCGGAGGCAATGCGGGAGACTGCATTGGGACAAAGAGGGAGGAAAGATTCGTTTGGGAGTGGTAGAGGGAAAGCTCCAGAACCCTCACGGCTCACGCGGAATCGTTTGCCCCGAGGCCGGCGACGACGGCCATTACGTGCGCATGCACTGATGAACTGATCCTCTCGGAATGGAAGTGGCACTCGGATTGACGCCAGAACTGACTCTGGCAAAGTCTTCGGAAACGTAATTTCTAACTGATCGAAATCGCTTACCGAGTGCATCCGTTCCTTTGGGGCATTAAATGATATGAACAAAGCATAATAATGCTTATTGACGCGGCAGAGTGAATTGCCATAATACGTCAATTCACTCTGCGTAAATTAAGTAGGATAATTGAAATATTGCGTGGATAATCATGAAAAATTCATGTTCTTTATTTTTCAAAAAGCATATTTTATATTTCCATAAAGGCTTTTGAATTTTTTTCCCCTGCTCTGTGGTGACGGGGTGAAATCCTCACCTGCTGATTCTGAGGTCGCGGGTACGAGTCCCGTCTAGTCGGGCTCTCTTCAGCCAACTAGGGTTTGGGTATTTGTAGTAGTGGTATTTAGGGGAGGCGACCGACAGCTGAGGTCATTTGCGCCATAGGGGATGGACAGGAAAGGATGAAGGGTGGAGAGAAACCCGGCGTCGGCATTAGCCTACTCTTTACGAAAGGCGCCAAGGGGTCCGCAGCTTAACGTCCCATCCGACGGACGGCGTACTCACTCAAAGTGCCCCCCACAAAGCACCTCAAGTAGGGATCGAGATGCCTCTGAAAAATATTCAACACCGACGGGATGTTAATTGGGTATTTGTGTTCGTATATATTGCTATTTCATGTTGCCATTCAACATATGCAGGCGATTGACAAAGGGAGAGATTCGTTTATAAATGACAGCCAATTCAAACGCCGAAAGAGATCAAATTGAGACACCAAATTTTATTACAATGGATCGGTCAGCACTGTCAGGAAAAGAAATCGAAGGAATGTGATGGGTAGAGGCAAGGGGCAGTCCGTCAAAGCCACCTGCCGCATTGGGTAAGGGTCTGAAAGCAGATATGTGTTTCCGGCATTTTATGATTAATGAAGTCATTTCCGTAGTTAAAATCGATCAAATGAAAGTCCAGTAGAAACAATTTCTCCAAATCTACTCGTGAAGTGGAACTGGAAGCCTCAACACATTGTCTTTGAACCGCAAGCTACACATCACCCTCAACCAATCCGTAAGGAGTTCACCATATTGCGATACAATTTTTAATGATAAATAATCTTTGACGACTGGCACTCACTTCATAGTCTGTTCCAACGAATAGTCATGTTAATGTATTACGACAGAAAAAAGGCAGTCCTGGGTTTTATTTATTCGCATGCCATTTTTACGTGAAATAGTGAACAAATTGTAAAGGAATGTATAGAGAAAAAGTGGTACCATATATTATAATTTAACGGGTAGCTAGTTTTCAAACGTGTGTATGAATGGTCCACGATCTGCATTACCGTGCATCATTCATGCGTCTTATGTTTATTCAATATCCGTATGGTGAGAATATAAGGTCCAGACCGGAAAATGTCTCCGAATTTCAGACTGAAATGTAATTATCCAGAGGTAAACTTCGCAAACAAACAAGAGATTCTCTTTGCAAATCGTAGTTATTTAATGAATGAAATGAATACCTTAATCATTAAAATAGATATATCATCTTAGAACTTCCGAGTAAACATTAACGCATCTGAAAGGGTCCTTCATGGTTTTTGCCATAAAAGAACATCCTACAGTATGGAGTGCCCCGGTGATCATCAATCCCTAATTAGGCTACTCATTGCCGAGTCGTCGGATGCCTGTCAACATGAGCGGATGATTTATTATGGCCTCGTGCCACCTTGAGTTCCAAACCGGGTTCCACCCTGGAGCGTTATTACAACATTTTGAACATGCTTTGTGAAACTCTTGCAACAGGACAATATTTCCGCGGCTTTACACGTATGTCTTCCTCTATAACACAGCAGAATCTCAAAAACGATGTCTCACACTCAGGAAGGTCGAAGGTTCTTCGCTAAAGGAAAATAATTGTATTCACAGCACTTTAGACTTTGACAGCGTTTTGTCACCGTCTATGCATTCTTTTTTATGACAATAATAACGATTTTCATATATTGCCAAAATGATTTCGCGATTCTTTACAACAACAATCAAGAGATCACTGAATGAAAACGCGACGCTTATTTCAGAAGAAATGGATAGATTTTATGTACTTTCAACTGCATTTATTTCATCAACGGGCTATCAATGTAGCCATACACGTACTTCAGTCAGATGCTCTTCTTGTCATTTTCTCGTACGAATGGAAATCCATTTCACCACGACCATTATTAAATATTCTTGCTCTCCTCTTTTACCCAGCACTTCTCCGCATCTTCCAATGCTTGAGAGTTACATTGTTCCTTTGAAAAACTTGTTTTTGTTAGCCAATTCGAAGTACATATTTATGCAGCTCGAATTTATTTCTCTCCTACCCTTCGATGTTCGATCTTCCGTCTACATATAGTATACCATAATATTCCAAACAACCAGTTTTACAAATAATTTCCTCTTGTTTAGTCTGATATGATTGTTGGTCTCATTACTTTCTTTTTCTGAAAGGCTTACAAGAAATAGTTTTTTTACAAGAAACAGAAATTTACAAGCAGTAGTTGTTAGGGGCATTCGTTTAACGAATGGAAAATGTTACCCTTAAAACTCATCACGAGTATGGTACCTGTAGCTCAAGGAGAAACAGAATGCAAGTCGACGATCATTTTTCCGGATATTGAAGGATGCATTTTTTTAGTTTAATCTTCTCAAAAGAATACAAGGAGGAATTTCATCGCTGGAGCACATCGTTTGATGTTTACCCAAGCGTCTCGCCTTTCGCACTCTTCGCACACTCCGACCTAATCTCTTTGACACTGGCTCGAGTTTCCGACCGAAACCTAAATGACGAGCATACCGCTCCACTGAACGAATATTCCTGCTCGCCTTGTCAGCATGTGAGTGAATCGGACGGCACGGTAACTCGATCATCACCTTGTACGGATGGTGAGGATCGGGAGCCAGCGGTAAGCCTGTACTTAACAAGCAGACATTTATGTTTATATAAGTGGAGTGCTCACTTCGACAGGAATGCGGGGAGATGAAATAAGTGTTTTTTTCAAGGCCCTTGGAAATCCGTCAGTAACCATTAGTGCTTTGAAATCGGAGGAAAACTGGTTACGAATTCCAAGAAGTATAATAAAAAAAACCTCGGGGTTTGCTCGTTACATAATTTTTTTCGGAAGAAAAAGTGCCCTTGGGGCACCACCGGGTTCCGCCTTATTTTTTATTCTCTCCATCCTCCCTCCCCCGCCTCCTCCTCCCCCCCCCCCCGAACTACGCAACTACCCTCCCTCTCCCGTTTTCTTTAAGTGGTTCGCTGTCTCATATTCAGAAATTCCCTCTTGGATCAGTAGACTTTTAATATGCGACCCTCGACACATCTGGGGAAGTCTGGATTCGTTATGCCTGCAGTCTGATTTGCATCGCAAAAGGAATGCGAGGATCTCAAACTTTGACAGGAAGTCGAGGCGGGGGGGAAGGGAGACGATCGTTTCCACGAATCTCGTTCTTTCCAACTAATTTTTAATGCGGAGACTTCCACCGAAGTCACGAAAGCAGAGAATTTGCCAAGGAGGCTACGATCCTATTGTGGAATGTGCGTTGAGTATCCTCTCCCGTGATTTCACTCGCGGTCATTCATCATACCACCAACACTCTGTTTCGCTCAATAACTCGTTACAGATAACGACTGCTTACCAAGATGTACTGACCATTGGCACAAGTTCAGGTATCGATTACTCTGTGACCTAACAATGTTATTATTAGTCAAACGTGGTATTAGAGCTTATTGGTGAATTAAACTATATTTGCGTGCAACTCGAAGATTGGCCTTGACGGGCTATGCTTGAGCTCACATCGTGAACATGAACAGTTTGTGAATCTCCCACATTGATCCCAAGGGACCTGATCCTTTCCCTTATCCGTTTTACATTTTTTCAGAAACAAACAATACTCGAGCAATTACACAACTCGTTTCAACAATGGTTATCCACAGGGTTCACTCGGTTTTCCGTCGGTGAGTGATTCGTCCACTAGAATACCACGCAGCCCATGTACAACGGAATATGATGATGTAACGCTAAGTCACAGAGTTAAAATCAAACTCAAATTAAAAATACCAGATATCAATTTCCCGACGATATGATGGATGGGAACTTGGTGAATTACGAATGGGAAAACACAACAGAAATATAATAATGCCAAGAGCAAAATTGAAGAATCCGTGCTTTTGGTAGGATTGGGGACAGATACCCGACCAGTCTCAAGTTCACTCCGAATAATGATGATTTAAATCACATTCCGTTTTTGTTTATGGGTAAGAAATCAAATAAACGATTGATATCTCTTATGATATTTCTGGTTCGGCTATATTTCAAAACATTTGAAATAAGCATCAGCTCAAGAAGTTAACATGAACAAAGGTGAGCGCAGTTGGTCGTTAAAAAATACTTATTCGCCTCACGCAAACAAAAACGATCTCATTCCTGCCCCATTTATACCTCAAAGGAGCCAGCAGAACTCATCTCCACACCCAAGGTGACACGTGAAAACTCGACCTTTGTGAAGCAAGCTACCGAGGCGAAACCTTTCCCGCACGACGGAATCGACCAAGGCTTGTCGTTGCGGAAAGAAAGAAGAGAAGGAAATGGATCCGTAAACGCGATGAGAAGCCGTTTAAGTCTTCATTAGCGGCCGCAAAAACAACTCGCGAAACGGGAGACGTCAGGAGATGCGCTGTTATATCGTGTTCCTTTTTCCACGGCATTTTCCACGCCGCCTACGCCTGAATTCTGCACATTGGAGATCGTCGGCGGTTTTCCTTTGAAGACTTGCCCAAGTTCACCACCCACGTCACTCCTCCCCCCTCCCCCGACTCCCGGGAGACACCGTTGAATTGCTGCGCTGTGCCCAATTTGATGCGAAAGTGGGGGAATGACAAGGGTGCCTGCGAGGAAAAGCGAGAGAGTAGGCCCATGGAGCGGATACACGACTGAAGATACACTTAAAACATGACTAAGTTTGTCAGAGGACTGGCGTCGATGAAGGAGTTGATGACACAAGAACTTATTAGGGTTCCGAGCAAACATCGCAGCGTTAGATACACCGATAGAGGTAAAGTGGAAATCGCCGACGGCGATAATGCCTTAAATTTCTCCCAAGCGATACGGTTGGTAGCAGTGGCGGGCCCCTCAGACTAGAACCAACGAATAATCCCACTTCATTCATGTATGCTTTCCGTTTCAATTGTGGCGTGAATGAAGGCGACATCATTTTTCCACAATTTGTACGGGGTAGTGCACCAATTTAAGTAACTAGCCAGGGAAGGGTTGAGCGGAACTACGAGTGCAGACGTAAAGAATTGGTGAAAGGTGACGTGGCGTCACGTGATTCTGAAACCTTCACTTAAGGACAGAGATTGAACGTAGACTGGAGGATTTTGAAATGTGGGGAAGAAAGAAAAATGATGTTGAACGTAAGGTAAATGAGAAAAAGGAATTATTTATTTCATTTGGGGAAAATGGTAGGTTCATTTTTAATTTTATAAATTTACCGGTCCCAAAACATCAAATTTCTTACCTTCTAAACTGAATCTTTGAAGAAGGAATAATAAGAATTGAATTCACAAACGCCCAGAATCAAGAATTAAACCCAATGCCTCTAAAGCGGATGGAGAACTTACCCTAACACCATCGAGGCCAGAAAAAGCCGGTGGGTAATTCCAAAGAAGGCAGGAAAAGTGAAAGGAAAATATATTGAGCGGCAGTGGGTGTCGAAGACTGTGTGTAGAGGAAGATGGTTGGGTCAATGGGGAAAAGAGAGGAAGTAAACAGGTGTTTTGTATGGCATGAATGAGGTCGAAGCTAGTTGGACCAACGAAGCCAACAGTAAGAGAAAATGTATTTACCTTGGGCAGAATTATTTCTTAAAGACCCAAGAGTGAATAGATGATTCTTTTCGGAGACTGACCGAAACCTACCAATGCAAGGTAGCAATATCATGAGACATATCATATTACCGAACAAAAATAATCATCTATCTTCCTTTTCAATCACCCTTGCAGAGTCCATCGATATTGCGTGAGGCCTTAATAATTTTATCGATGTCAACTAAGCTCGAAAGTCATATTTTTTCAAGAACTAACTTAATCTCATATTGATTGAAAGGGGTCCTATCCGAATTCTTCTTTGCCTTAAATTCTAGAAATATGGTATCCGCTGTGCTAACATGAGTCGACATCCAATACTAGCGCATGCCCAATTAGGTAGAAGCAAGTACAAATCATCTAATTGGTTAAAGGAAGACACATGACGGCCGTTCATTAATAGCGTAGCCAAAGTTAATAACTCGCAGCTCTCCGTCTCGTGCATTCGGAATTATGGATTGATTTCTTCAAACCAAAATTTCCGGGAAGAGGTTTAATCGATGCGGAAATTTGGCGATCCAACCACTCTTGCTAACGCTGGACCCACTTTTTAGGCGATATCCACGTGGCATCTCGAATTCTATTTCGACGCACGTTAAAAAATATTAGCTTCGATAAGAGAGCTTAACAACAGTTCCCTAAAGAATCTTACAGATGATTCATCATACATTTTATTTGAATTTCGTTAACTGAATAATAATGATAATAGAGAATATCAGAGTATAGTTAATATAATATAGTTTTAATAATTGGTCAAATTTCATTAAAATTACCATAATTGTTAAATTAGCGGGCACAATATGGCACATATTACGCACACAAACTCTGCAGTTACTAAATATGAAAACAAATTCTGAATTTTCGGAAATCGATGAAATGCTGAGGATACGTAAGATCAGACTTCAAATTCCCATAATTTATTTCACCCGCATTATTTATTCCGCCCAATTTTTCACTTTCCTAAATAAACGTTAAGTATCTGCGATATGCTAAGGTTTTGTAATATACAAGATGTAATGAGATGTTTTACGCTTTGTGCAAAGCCTTTACTACTCGTAACGTAAATTTTGACCACGGAAGAGCAAAACGTCACTTAGCTTAGTGTCTTTTAAAGATGGCACTCATGAAGGTCGAGGTACGCCAAGGCTCGAAAAAGAGGCCAAAGAGATTCGGCTTCTGCAAACAAGAGACTAATGGCATCGTGGTCCCCACGTTGAGTCACATTCCGGGCTGCTAAAGAGGGCGGGGAGGAGGTTGACTGGAAAAGACGAGTGCGGCAGTTTTGGAGAAGAAAATGGGGAAAATGGAGGACAAAAGGAAGAAAAAGGGAGGGAGAGAACGGAGAAAAGAAAGAGTGGATGATAGGGGGAGAGAGCCGTTTCTTTCGCCTGCAGAAACTGTTATTTCCTCGACGGGATGTGAGACGGCACTCAACTACAGTCATCAACAAGGGGAAAGACTGTTAAGCCTCGAGGAGGAAGGGGGAATGGACGTCGCCCGTCTTTCCTTCGAAGGGGCAAAGATGTTATTGATAAAATCGCCCGATTCAATCGAGGCGTCTTCAAGGATACCGGCAAGTAATTAGCCGTAAGGTCGAGAGCCACATCAAAGCTTGACACTCGACCACTTATCCCTTTGACGTATAGGAAAATCAATAACTTCTGATTTGTCTGCTGTAGCATCATGTTTAAAGGTAACTTATAGTAGCATTAGGGCAAAGAGTGATTCAATTCATCGACGCATGATTGAACAAAACAAACCTTATCACATGATTGACTGCTTCCAATCAGTTACAGCGCCACTAAATATTCGAGCGTAATTTGCAAAAGAAATTTAAACCACTTTTTCATTTCATCCACAGTGTTCATTTCACAATAATCTTTCGCTCGAGCAAACGAAGGAGATCTGATCCTCTTCAGTCACTATCCAGCATTCACCCTTCAACGATTGCAACGGAAAAATTGTATAGATGAATATTGATAATAAAGAATAAATGTACACATATAGTCAGCAATGGAACACAAGCTGAAGGAGGATGGATAAAGATAATATAAACAATAAGTTTTATCTTTTATCGATCTTTCTTTATGCGTTCCATTACTGAGTATACGAGGCAATAATGACGAATGCGGTTGGTGCATTTTTCTGAAAATGAGTGCTTATATATGGTATATTTTCAACACGATATAAATATTTTCATGGATATAAATGAAGCAATCTTCCGAATAACATAATATCAGATTTCCGAATAAAAAAGGTAAATAATAAAAAAATAATTAATGGGTTGCATATTAGTTAATGGATTTCGTTCATTGAGTGAATAGTTAGGCCTACAAATAATATCATAAGCTAGCCCAATAAGAGCGGCTGAATGGATCTCAGGAGGCAATTTCATGCTTACCCTCCACATAAATGTTGACAATAATCAATTCAAGGCGATAGGCACAAACGCCCCAATTACTGATCTTAAATACATTATCACCAAACTGTGTTCCGTATTCCATAATAAAACTCCCCTAAAGGCAAATTCCATTGCACCCCCGCATACAGGATCCTGCCAGATAACATGAGGATGCAGACGTTTTTGCCGGATTATTCTCTCCCTACTCTTCGTTAAGTCATCTTCATTGGTGCCTCCATAAAGCCCGGAATCCCATCTTTGCTACCAATAGAATTTCACCATTCTCCTGTAACACCGCATTTCATTGCCACCTTAGTTTATTTTTTTCTCGTAGAAGTTAGTTTACATTCCGCAATAACATGGAAAAGTATGATTGGAGATTTACTCTTAACGACCTTACCTTCTCATTACATCCATCCTGGTATTTCAAGCAAAGACAGGTTGAGCATTTAATTCTTAAACGCTCCACGACTCGATTAATCGTCAATGACGACAGTAATAAATTCAAGTGATATTCCTTTATCCTTTTGCTTAAACTGTACACAACCCTAAACATTAACTTCAACTTCAATACTCGATCGACGAACCATGTCTCTTTCCACATTTCGTAACTTGAAGTATAATTATTAGTATTTCCTCTCCCCTCTCTTTCTCTCTTAGTTTCGTTACTAGTTTCCCGCCGTATTTCTGACAGCGATATTTTTCGTACACTGGCTCCGTTCTTTCCACCTTTTAATTCTTCGATTTCATTTGGTCCACGGCTCTCGTTTTCTTTTAATGAATATTTAATTTCAACATTGCCTATAATCCACAGCTAGATACTCAGATCCTGTTAACGTTTCCTTCGCAGCATTCGCTAAGAATGATTTAAGAACGTCACAATGTCCTTCTATTATCCCCGCTCACGGTTTTTATCAAATTATTTCTGGTGATTCTTACTTTTTGGTCTGGTAAAAGGTTCTACCTTCACTTTTGTAATCACTTTCCCTTCTTTATAATCCGACTGAATCCTACTTACACTTGATAAGCATTAAATGATTAATGAGGGCTCAAATCAAGATCCGATTTGAGGCTCTTGCGCCACAATCTGAAGGATATTTGCATGTATCTCCAGTTAATTTACATATCTATTCGTGCCTGTCGTGGTTTCTGAACAGGGCGTTAGTTATTATTAAACATTTGGTCCTTCTAAACTTGAAACTTTTTTCCCGCGGTCATTCTTCGCTTTTAAACTCCCTCTTTCCCCAATCCCATCTCTCACTATGCTCTCGACGACATTCCGATCCCCCACAACTATCAAATGTCTTCATCAGCTCAATTTCTTCGTCTATTTGGCCTTACTCGCTATCTACCTTTTCCACTCAATCACTAATTTTCTAATTCTACCTTCTCCTTCTCCTTGACCTACATTACAATATTTTTTTGGATTTGCTCATATCACCATCAATATCATTCTATCGTAAACATAATCTTTATTCACTGCTCTTCTTCCTAATTTTTGTTTAGTTATTAGTTAGTTAATCCTATCTTTTGTTTAGTATAGTCCCGAGAAAGCACTCGTGTTACACTGGGCTTATAAGTGTAGCATTACTTAACCCCTTAATCCATCAAAAACTTACCCTTAATCTTGCTAAATCGCTCCAATAATAGAGCCCCTCTTTCCATCTCACTTCGCACAGCCATTATGCGACAGTGTTCCCGCTCGGCATCTCTTGCTTAATGTTTTCTTAAATTCCTCTACACATAAAACAGAAATAGGTGTAGAACGATAACTGAATGAGGTTTTAGCCACCTGGTAGTTGCCTGTGTACATAACACTGGAAATTCCTTGACGACGAGAGTAATAAGAAATTTACGAAGGAAGTGAAGTACGTTACCATCGTCTCAAGTTGTGGGCCGTAATCAGAATAGTGCCCTTGATGAATATTAATGATTCTCCAACGAAAGAGCGATCTAGAGGGAAAAGTTCCTTAAAGCCGTTTAAATGCTTTACGAATTCATTTAAAAAGGGTCTTTCCATTAAGCCTGGCCTTTAAATATTAAACAGCATTAAAACTGATAATATAATTTACCACTAAATTACACAGATGGAACGAATAACCACGTGTAGAAAGTTAATTTATCACCTTTTAAGTTCCGAAATTCCATTATCCTGGTACACTTCTACGTTTAAACTAAATGGGGATCAACGAAGGCCCCTCTACTCCCCCCATGCCATTAATCCCTCAATAAGGAGATTGAATGTAAGGTTTTGATTAGTTTCGAGCGTTTATTTTGAAAATTAATAATTAATATTCAAAGTTGATCACCTGCATCATATAAATCTACTTATCAGGTCCATACTCGAGTGAGTACGAAATAACTTCCTTTCCCCGCATTTATTGTTGGCAATTCCCCATACCCCAATTTCCACAAGGAAAAAAAATTGGCTACCCCCACTTCGATAATCAATCCTCGACAATCTGTGAGAAAGCGGACGCTAGGAAATAGTTACCGGCGCCGACATGGTCATCAATTAATGGGAATAAAGATACGCACACCGACCTAATAGTTAACGGCTCCCAATTAGTCCGCGGCGGTCACCTCGTCTACCACGCCGGTGGGATATTAATCCAACGGTCTAAAAACCTCCACCCCTTCAGCGAGTGAATGTGTGGGGGTGAGAGAGATGTGGGGAGGGGGTGAGGAGACAGACGAACGGACAAATAATTGAGCGACCCCTTTCGGCGAGCCGTGATTAACAAACGAACCGACTCCCGCGGACATGTAAATAAATAAACGAACGAATGAAAATGCATTTGCCAATCCCTTTCTGCCCGCGACCTCTTGACCACCAAGCGAGACGAAAACGACGGCGGAGCCCGTGTTTTTGTTTTGGGCGGGGGTTGTTGTTGTCGGGGGCGGGGTCTGGGAGGGGGGGTCAATCGCCTGGGCGTCTCCCGGGGAAGTCCCACAAGCCGCGGTGTAATCCCCCCGGCCAGGGGGGGGGAGGAGAGATCCGGCAGGGACGTGCAATGCTTGTGTGTGTGTGTGCGTGCCCGGCGAAGGAAGCGGAGACGGCGAAGGGACGAGGAGGAGCCGAGGCGGGAAGGCGCGCGGGGTCACGGGAGTGGTGGAGTGGGTGAGCGATCGATCAAGCGACACGATCAAGGAGAAAGAGAAACAAACAGGGCTTTAAAAGCTGAGGGAAGAATGAATACAGGGAGGGGCGCTCTCGTGCAAAGCATTCCTCTGCTTTTGAATATTGGACACCAAGGCGGGTAGCCGGAGGGAGGCGAGTTACTGCTGCGGTGATTTCCGTCATTTGCGGCAAGCTACGTGGTCCCGGTCTCACCTCGGGACACGAATGACACCCATCCCGTGCTTCATTTTGGCATCGGCGGAAAATTATGTCGGAATGTTGTTTACCTTTTTCTTCGGCGTATTGGGAAAGAAATTAATTAACTACCCTCATCATTTTTTGCATGCATCGCTTTAATTTTCAGTGTTAATCAAAATGCGTTTAGCATGGCTTGACTAAAACGTAATGACCCAAACAATAACGTGTAACTAGATTGATGAAAAAATACAAAGGTACTGGAGCATTCTTTGAGGCTTGGATATCATTGAAATTTAAAAGAAATCAGCAGTGTCATTGTCGGACAAAACATGGATCGACGACGGAAATCTCACCTGAATTTAAGCTGAGGAACTCTCATGTGACTCCTGGGGTAAGAAAATAGTATCAGATGACTCACATTTTACATTAGGCATATTTAAAAGAAGGATTTATCATATATATATATATATATATATATATACATTCAAACACGAAATCCCGCCAAACGGCGAATAAATACTCATATATACAGAAACAGATATAAGGAAAAGGGATAGGAACACATATAAAGGACGAACACAATAGAGGTGGGGAAGGCGGAATCGAACGGATCACAAGAGTAAAAATATTTCCTCAACCGGGACTCGAACACCATAAGCAAAGTTAAGAGCATCCGCCCGGCAAGTGGAAAGATCCGGTGTTCGAGTCCCGGTTGAGGAAATATTTTTACTCTTGTGATCCGTTCGATTCCGCCTTCCCCACCTCTATTGTGTTCGTCCTTTATATGTGTTCCTATCCCTTTTCCTTATATCTGTTTCTGTATATATGAGTATTTATTCGCCGTTTGGCGGGATTTCGTGTTTGAATGTGTATTTGGCCAATGTGGCTCATCTCTTTCTTCTGGCTATGCGTGCCACGAAACGCACTGTTCCTTTCCTGTATGATGTTCTATGAATTCTAACCCACTGTCCTTTCCTTTCCTTGTGTATTGTCTATTTCTCCTTTGGTGGGTGAAACAGCCCCCTGACGCCATCTCTTGGCTGAAAGAATCGGGGCGCTTGGCGACATATTAGACCCACGGATCTCAGGGTAAATTGACTATCCTCGATAGCTCAAGTGGTTAAGAGCATCCGCCCGGCAAGTGGAAAGATCCGGTGTTCGAGTCCCGGTTGAGGAAATATTTTTACTCTTGTGATCCGTTCGATTCCGCCTTCCCCACCTCTATTGTGTTCGTCCTTTATATGTGTTCCTATCCCTTTTCCTTATATCTGTTTCTGTATATATGAGTATTTATTCGCCGTTTGGCGGGATTTCGTGTTTGAATGTGTATTTGGCCAATGTGGCTCATCTCTTTCTTCTGGCTATGCGTGCCACGAAACGCACTGTTCCTTTCCTGTATGATGTTCTATGAATTCTAACCCACTGTCCTTTCCTTTCCTTGTGTATTGTCTATTTCTCCTTTGGTGGGTGAAACAGCCCCCTGACGCCATCTCTTGGCTGAAAGAATCGGGGCGCTTGGCGACATATTAGACCCACGGATCTCAGGGTAAATTGACTATCCTCGATAGCTCAAGTGGTTAAGAGCATCCGCCCGGCAAGTGGAAAGATCCGGTGTTCGAGTCCCGGTTGAGGAAATATTTTTACTCTTGTGATCCGTTCGATTCCGCCTTCCCCACCTCTATTGTGTTCGTCCTTTATATGTGTTCCTATCCCTTTTCCTTATATCTGTTTCTGTATATATGAGTATTTATTCGCCGTTTGGCGGGATTTCGTGTTTGAATGTGTATTTGGCCAATGTGGCTCATCTCTTTCTTCTGGCTATGCGTGCCACGAAACGCACTGTTCCTTTCCTGTATGATGTTCTATGAATTCTAACCCACTGTCCTTTCCTTTCCTTGTGTATTGTCTATTTCTCCTTTGGTGGGTGAAACAGCCCCCTGACGCCATCTCTTGGCTGAAAGAATCGGGGCGCTTGGCGACATATTAGACCCACGGATCTCAGGGTAAATTGACTATCCTCGATAGCTCAAGTGGTTAAGAGCATCCGCCCGGCAAGTGGAAAGATCCGGTGTTCGAGTCCCGGTTGAGGAAATATTTTTACTCTTGTGATCCGTTCGATTCCGCCTTCCCCACCTCTATTGTGTTCGTCCTTTATATGTGTTCCTATCCCTTTTCCTTATATCTGTTTCTGTATATATGAGTATTTATTCGCCGTTTGGCGGGATTTCGTGTTTGAATGTGTATTTGGCCAATGTGGCTCATCTCTTTCTTCTGGCTATGCGTGCCACGAAACGCACTGTTCCTTTCCTGTATGATGTTCTATGAATTCTAACCCACTGTCCTTTCCTTTCCTTGTGTATTGTCTATTTCTCCTTTGGTGGGTGAAACAGCCCCCTGACGCCATCTCTTGGCTGAAAGAATCGGGGCGCTTGGCGACATATTAGACCCACGGATCTCAGGGTAAATTGACTATCCTCGATAGCTCAAGTGGTTAAGAGCATCCGCCCGGCAAGTGGAAAGATCCGGTGTTCGAGTCCCGGTTGAGGAAATATTTTTACTCTTGTGATCCGTTCGATTCCGCCTTCCCCACCTCTATTGTGTTCGTCCTTTATATGTGTTCCTATCCCTTTTCCTTATATCTGTTTCTGTATATATGAGTATTTATTCGCCGTTTGGCGGGATTTCGTGTTTGAATGTGTATTTGGCCAATGTGGCTCATCTCTTTCTTCTGGCTATGCGTGCCACGAAACGCACTGTTCCTTTCCTGTATGATGTTCTATGAATTCTAACCCACTGTCCTTTCCTTTCCTTGTGTATTGTCTATTTCTCCTTTGGTGGGTGAAACAGCCCCCTGACGCCATCTCTTGGCTGAAAGAATCGGGGCGCTTGGCGACATATTAGACCCACGGATCTCAGGGTAAATTGACTATCCTCGATAGCTCAAGTGGTTAAGAGCATCCGCCCGGCAAGTGGAAAGATCCGGTGTTCGAGTCCCGGTTGAGGAAATATTTTTACTCTTGTGATCCGTTCGATTCCGCCTTCCCCACCTCTATTGTGTTCGTCCTTTATATGTGTTCCTATCCCTTTTCCTTATATCTGTTTCTGTATATATGAGTATATATATATATATATATATATATATATATATATATATATATATATATATATGTCTTTAGAAGCAAATTTTGTTAGGAAGCACAAAATATTTATCTAGTAGCTGTGTCCATCCAAAACTTACCTTAACCGGTAGATTACCTAATAATAATAATATATATGTCTGCCCTATGATCACCTTATTTCCGCTGAATTTTCTGTTTATACATATTTATATATTTAGAGAGGGGGAGTTCAGTGAAGCGAATCCAAGTTTTTGAATATATTCCAAAATCCCTGCTAACTATCAATAGCTATCCTCATCCATAAATCACAATAAATTCTAAATTCAATTCAGCGTACTTGGTCGCACGGTTATCCTTGGGATATACTTATTTACATCTTGGCAATTCGCTCCTCCAGAAATCTGGCTCTATCCTGACGACATCAAAACCGACATCCCAAGATTCCATAAATCAAGGAATTTAACCGGAGCGCTCGAGGAGGCCGCTACACTAAGAGAAGCAACATTTGAGTCAAAACTATAGTTTAATCATACGATAAGTGAGGCTTTTTCTCGACTGAAAAAATATTCTGGAAACCCTCAGCTTCAAATCATAAACGAATGAATATGAATGAGTCAAGCGAAAAAAGATTACAGAATCGCATTTACTTACAAGACTTCAATAGCTTAAATTATTACATTTGATAATGCGAACTGATAAATTAATGTTATGGAAAACACTCCTCGGATCATTTTCTTTTTTATTTGATTTTAAAAAAGGGTCAGGGAATTAACTCAATTTTATTTCATATTGTTAACACTAACTATGCTTATTGTGCCGATTATATAGCTTAAATAACTGGCACATTTAGAGCAAACAACTGTATTGCTAAGAAATATGGCCGCAAAAAGCAGTCGCCAGGCACTGCGCTAATCGGAAGCAATTCTTAGGTTAAGAGTATTTATTAACCACTCAGATTATATTTCTGAGATGATGTTCTTCGATGTTTCTCGAAATCTCGTGGATTCAAGAGGAAACGAAAGATCCGAGAGTGTGTGTTCAAGTCAAACAAGAGCAAAATTCATACATTGCCTCGGGGACACTTTCTTTTGCAAATGTGCCTGCGTCTGCTATCTCCCAAAGCAGAGAAACATTTTAAAGATTAGCGGGAGGAAAGGATAAGGCAGAGATGAAAAGAATGACGGAGAACGAATGAGGACAGTCCGAGGCAGTGTTGAGTCAACTATGGCGAAATAAAAGAGTAGGTAACGATAAAAAATCCAATGATGAGAGACATAAAAAAGAAGTAAGAAATATAAATGGGAAAGTTGGCTCACGCATGAAAACATCTCAGATAGCAACGAAAGGAAATAATAATAGATGTGATGAAATACCTAGGAAATAGTATTATTATTCCTGTTCACATGTAGGAATTCCTATAAGAATTTTAACACATGAAGTACTTCGAATAGATACTATATTAGCTACAATTTTGAATTATCTCAGAATCTAAAAAAAATGATTAAAAAATTAAACACCACTTGCAAAAATAATTTATTGCTCAGAAGAACAATTTTCTCCTGAGTGAACTGAGATATATAGAGACACCATCTCGAAGTAGAACACTGAAGAAATGTGTTCTCCTAAACATGTCACCATTCGTATTTCCTAATTATTATATTTTATCATACTTTACTTCAATAATAATTGTCTTTACTGAAACAAAGAAACCACCGGAAAAGTTTGGCGTCAGAATTGTCGAGAAAACCAACGTAGGCTGACAAAGTGCATCTTACCATCGACCCTCTGATGCGGAAAAATACGGATAAAGAGGATCCAAAAGTAAGCCAATACGTCATTCGGAACTCCCATTACGCGGGGGTATTAGACCACAAAGAAGGAATGAAAGAGAGATAGCTGGAGAAGGGAAAACTCAGGTATTTCTACACGTCGAGGTGGCCCTAAAGTACATGGGAACCGCACAGTTGGACGCAGGGATGCAGCGCAGAGGGAGCGTGTAGTTTTCCCAGAGAGGAAAGACACTAGCGCCGTCGATGCTCTTTTTTCTGGATTATACAACCCTACTGAGATTCAGGATCTTCCGAGAAAAGGTCATTGGATGTGCAGGGGCCGAGTGAGCCGTCGTCGAGATGGCCGGAACACCCGACTCCGCAGTCCTCCGATACTTTTTCACTCCTAAACAGAAGTTGCTGCGGTTTCGAAGAGCACCTGCAGACTGGTCGTGAGGTTGAAGAGACTCCTTAAAGGGACGAAAACCTTTCGAAGGAGAAAACACTTCTTCTGCTACGACTGTGGCACACCAATTTTGGGATTGTGTCACTACATAACCTTTGGATACTCCGCGGATGCTTTAACTATTTGATATTTTGATATAATTTTCCGCAGGGAGAAAGTACACTCGACCGATGCATCATTCCCTGAAAATATTGTAAGGAATGTATGTAAATTATTTTTACTTATTATTCGAGGAGATAAAAAAATATCCAAAGGGAGCACCTTACTGTCCTATTCAATGGTTACCGGAAGAAGTACCTTAACCCTAAAACGGGGTTGTCGCCATACGAGATGAAACTCAATAAAATTTTCATTTAGTTCTTAGAGGAACACATTCACGCACACATACACGGAAATGGCTCTCAACGTAAGAACCAGATGAGAACATCACTCTAAGACCTCTGAGATGCAGCTTTTGGTTGGGATGTTAAATTTTGATGCGGCTTAAAATGATGACACAATCAATGGATTTATTGTTTTGCGTAAGAAATGCAATGTTTTGCCGCTGAATTGCATACTAATTAATAAATATAAATTGTGTATATATTTAATCATTATTCGTTACTCCGGTGAAAATTTATAATAATACAAATATAAGCCAAGGCAGAAAGAGACCTAAATTGTTTATTCCTAAGCTAATTAAAGAGTAAGTAAAAAATGTGAGAACCTTCGAAGCGTTTCAAAAACCTCGAATTTTTTAGAGTACCTTGACCCAAAAATGTTTTCACATTGAAATCCCTAACAGAGATTGACACAAAAATTAAATGGTGATTGCTTATACATATTGATACATTTTCTTACCTAAAAAGGGGGCTTTTAAGAGTTAATTTTTTTCAATAGACATTTGATGGCAGGTTATACGTGGTATTTTTTTAAATATATTGAATTTGCCCTCTCCAGAGAACCACTTGGAGGACTAGCAGGTCACAATATAGATTATTGTGGCATTTTTAAGAGTTTTAATTTACTCAAATAATATGCTTGATATCGGGATAAAACAAATTGACCCAGGAGAAGAATTCGAGATGTTCTTTCATTGACCGCTCTCCCTAAAGCGTTACGTTTTGTGTTTCATTTCGAATAATCAAAGCGCCCGATGACACCGCTCTCATAAGAAATGATCAACGATCTAATGATCCTCGAATACGATTGCTTCGAGTCCCTGTGTTACTATTCTAGTCAAGCCAAACCTTGTACATGATTCAACGGGAGAAAGACCTTCTACTCACGACATTATCGATCAAGAGTTAGGGGACGAAGAGGTTCAAAATCAAAATTCAAGAATGCTGCATACGATAAATAAGATAGCGTTTGATCTAGATTTAAATTGGCATCGAATCCTGGGGCTGCAAACACACTGCTCAGCCTTTTTTTTACACAATTTTTTTAAGGTAATCTACCGGTTAAGGTAGGTTTTTGGATGGACACAACTACCAAACAAATATTTTATTACTCCTAACAAAACACAAAATCCATCATCCTACTCTATATCAGGTCCCTCTTCATCTCCGAGTACTTTCTTCCTCCCTTCATCCCGTCCAACATCCCTATCCTGTTCCTTCCCTTTCCTCTTTTGCCCAACATTCTACCCTCTATCACAGTCTTCAACATCCCACTGCCGGTCAGCACCCCCTTCATCCACTTTTCCTGCCTCCATAGGATGCTCCCAACAAACCCCTCTCTTCGCCCACCATACCAAGTACTTCCTCATTTGTTTTCTTCTCTGTCCATTTCACCTTCTCCATTCTTCTCCACACCCACATTTCAAAAGCCTCCAGTCTACGTCTATCCTCTCTCGCTTCAATGACCACGTTTCCCCACCGTACATAGCTACGCTCCATATCAAAGTTTTTACGAGTCTTTTCTTAACATCCTTACTCAAAGTCCCTGTCATCAACTCCCTCCTCCTTGTGAAAGCCTCTTTGCCTAGCGCAATTCTTCTCCTTACGTCCCTACCACTTTGACCGTGTTGGTCCAAAACACTACCGAGATACGTAAACTGGTCTACCTGCTCTAGTTTTTGCCCTCCGATATTAATGTTTAGCTTAGCCTTTTTCTTTCTAGAAAATCGCATAACCTTTGTTTTATTAATATTGATTCTCATCCCATACCTGTCGCACTGAATTTCCAATTCACTCAGCAATGCTTGCAGCCCCTTGGCTGACTGACAAACTAAAGCTTGGTCATCAGCAAACCTAACTGATTTTACGAATTCCCCGCCCACTTTCATTCCTACCTCGAGTTCTTCCCATGCCTCTTTGATCATTTCCTCTGCATACAGGTTGAACAGCAACGGTGATAATGGGCAACCCTGCCTTACACCCCTTCCTAACACTGCCCATCCTGCCTCCCCGTTTCCCACCCGCACCTGAGCAGTCTGAGACATGTACAGGTTGCGGATTAGCCTCCTTTCCCTCCAATCTATTCCTATTTTCTGCATATACTTATTAGCTTTTCCCAATTCACTCTATCAAACGCTTTTTCGAAATCTACGAAACAGGCAAATACCTCCTGGTTGTGTTCTATATTCCTCTCGATTAATAATCTCATTACTGCAATGGCATCACGCGTACCTCTCCCCTTCCTAAACCCAAACTGATCATACCCTAAGTAATCATTTGCCCTACTCTCTATCCTTTTGTTTATGATCCTGAGAACAACTTTAGCTGCGTGGGATATCAAACTAATTGTCCTATAGTCCTCACATGACGTGGCCTTTACCTTTTTCGGAATAGGAACTAAAACTGATCTCACAAAGTCTTCCGGCCAGATTCCCTCCTCATAAATACTACGGATCAGCCCATATAACCTCTTCCTCCCAAATTTTCCTAAGCATTTTAAAAGTTCCACGGGAATGTTATCTACCCCCACGGTCTTATTTAGTTTCATCTCCCTTAATGCCCTTTCTATCTCATTGTCTAGTATGCCTGGACCTAAGCTGTCTTCCTCTAAGTCATTTTCTTTTTCAATGTCTAACTTTGTTGGTCTAAGCTCCTTACTATACAGTTCTTCTATATACTCCTTCCATCTCTCTTGGATCTTTCCTGCGTCAACTATTACCTTACCCGCCTTATCTCTAACTGTTAACATAGCTCTTCCTTTCTTACTTCCCGATAACGATTTAACTTTGCTGTACAGCGCACCGATTTCACCCTTCCTCTGCAGACTTTCCATATCCTCGCACTGCGTCTTCCACCATGCTTCTTTTGCTTTATTTGTTGCCCGCCTCAATTTATTGTTCAATTCTTTGTACTTCATTTTGCCTAATTCTGTATTTATATTCTTCCATTTTCGCCGCTCATCCATCTTTGTAATCATTTTTACACAATGATTATTGAATTCAAAATGTGCAAAACTACGTAAAATGCTCTTTTATGGTGAAGGCGTCGGAAATGTATTTATTTATTTACACAATCGTTGCAATTAGGCAAATTTCCTGGTGGCAACGGTCAGGGATAGGTCAAAGAGTAAGATTTAGTGAGCAGACATCATTTCTCGATGGAATATTTTTCGGTAGTCAACTGTTAAAGGTAGGTTTTGTATGGACATAAACTGAACACCCCTACATTTCTTTGCCTCTCCAAACGAAACTCAACCGGACATCCTACACTACAATAAACCATTTCTCAATTCCGCACACTTCCTTTCTCCCTTCATTCCGTCCAGCATGCCTATCCTTTTCCAACTCCTCCCTCGTTTACCCAACGCCCTCCCGTCTATCACAGTCTTCAACATTCCATCGGCAATCAAAATCCTTAGATTCGACCCCACTTTTTCTTTCTTTGGAATTCCCCCAACAATACTCTCTCCTCCCCGACCACACATCCCCATATATCCCACTGTCGTCTCTATGCCGTTCAAAGAGCTATTGAGGTGGCACATGCAATAATTCACACACATGCCGAAAAAAATGAACAAGTTCTTTGATCAAACATTTTTGTTGGTTTGAATGAGAACAGATGAAAACATTAACGTTAGTTTTCACAAGTAAAATTGTCCGCGACTTGCGTAGACTTATAACACGTTAAAAAACACCACGCAAAAAACTGAAGTAGATCCAGAACTGGGTTTTTCACTAGCCTTCCACTTCGCGGACGATTTGTTTATTTTTTTCAAAACGTTAGAAGACTGGACGATGACATTTTTTTAAGAATTCGCTCACAGAGTAAACGTATCTCGCTTAAACACCTCTGTGACCGTTGAATTTGCAATATTTCTTTCAAGCTGTGAGTTCACATCACTTCAACAATGCCACACAGATTTCCTTTCGTGGTGGCCTAACACCCAGTCAAGCCCTAATCATTCAAATGTTTGCAAAATATTTCACTCTCGGAAGGTATTAATTGAGCATATCGCACGTCGGGATGTTTAAACCAAAATAACTTCCGCAAAAAATTTTTAACAACCACCGCCGACTAAGATTCTAACATGCAGGGAGAGCCTCATGCTCTTCTTTCAAAGCGATCCCAAGAAGCGAAAAGGAAGAACAATGCGGGACAAGGAAAAATATTACGAAGCCAAGGCTTTTTTCCTGAAAAAGTAAGGAAGGGATGAGGAATTATTCGCGATGGAAAAAAATAAAAGAGGGAAGGAAACATCAGAAAAATTACTGCGGGAATTCTTGCGAGGGAGCGTAGAGGCAGTAGGGAAGTTCGGGAGCAGTAAAAATGAGAGAGGGTGAGGGAGGTGGTGTCGGCGTGGGTGGGAGGGGTGGGAGTGGATGGGCGCTCCTTCCCTATGACGCAATGATTCTCGGGAAGTAGCGGTGGGAATGACGGGGGGAGGGCAGATGCGGCACGGCCGGGGAGTAGCCTCTCTTCTTCCAGCGACTGGATAACGCACGCGAAGAACATACGAGTCATTCCACAGATATCGTCGCTATTCCTAATAAGGATATTTTCAAAGATCCAAAGATTAACCACAATCCTGCTACTTTCTGACAAAACTGATTCTAGATATAGCGCACATACACTTCTACGTATATCATTGATTTTCCTTCGTCTCACATTCGTAAAACGTAATAATAGTTAAAAAACTTTTCAATTGTAAATGTTTTAATGCCAAATCGCTCTTCATGGCAACAACAGGCATGCACTTAAACACAGGGGTAGAAATTAGAGGTCCCAGCGTGTGAGGAATTTAACGGCTCCACTTCAGGAGCCTATCTGAAGATGCCCGCCGCGAAATCCGTAGATCCATAAAATGCACCATGAGAAGCGAGTCAGCGGGCTACTTTGGCATGGGCAGTGGATTACCTCGAAAGAGGAAGCATTTCATGGCGAACATCGAAACATCCGATTCGTGCGCCTCAATGCCCCATCGTACCTTACAATTTCCGAACACGGAGAGGGGGCATTGAAATATCGCAGGTCATACAAATGAAAACGTAGAACCCACTCGCATCGATTCACAGCATCGATGCATCGGCAAACGCCGACGGCCCCATTCGGGCGATGACGTCAGCGGAACGTGAGGAGGAATGGGGGTGGAAGAGGGAAAGGCACGGTGCTGACCCTCCTGGCCTTAAAGGATTTCCTCGGGTAGGGCACATGAAGAGGGGAGTGCAGGAAAGCGAGGGAGGGTCGGACGCTGGATTGCGGAGGGGGGGAGGTGCGTGCGAGGAGGGCCGCGGACGGACGCCGCGGGGGATCGCGGGCGGATTCGATCGCGCGCGCGGAGGGGAGGTGACGACGCCCTCGCTGGAATTTCGCGGAGAAGAGCGCTTGAAGTCGTAACGTCTGGAGGGACTGAGTCGTTCGTTCACCTTGTCGCTTGGGAAGTCCACACTGACACTCTCCCGGTGCCGGTACGGTCCTTAAACCAATGCGGGCATGAGCTATCTTGACCTGGCCACACGCCTGCCCTCCTTGTAATTCGCCTCTTAACGATTTTATTTTTATCTCCCCTTCATTCTTAAGTAGACTTTATTCGCCAGTTGATAGCCTTACCTGTCCTGTCGCTTCATTCAGTGTCTTTTTTTATTGCCTTTTTTGCGGAAAAAATTACTTAATTACGTTCTCTTTTCTTTTTACATAAATTCTACTAGCTAATTTATCCGCTCTTCAAGATGATTTCCCATTGTTTTTCTTTGGGCCATCTATGGGTAGAATTTCCACAGGTTTAATATTTTCTAATCCTACAGGTATTTTTTTGGGACTAACATGACCCATACACATTTGGGCCTGAATTAGCATTGTTTTCCAAAGTTTTAATTCAACTATTTCGGTTAAATATACATATGTAATATGTAGGCGTTTATATTCATTGCTTGAATCTATTTTATAATCGGTATGCATATTACATTCCATAATTTTATAACAATGCGATGAACGGGTGCAATGTTCCAATTTCGCTCAAATAAAGGTGTTCCTTAATGTACTATTTCACCCTTAGCGCTCACAATATCACGAAAAATATCCAATGGTGTTCTCTGAAAACGCAAGAAAATAAGGGTTCAGGGTGGCGGAGACATTAATTTTTCTCACGTGGTTCTCTTGCGACGTCCTAACCATGTAGTACCTTGAGATTAACAAAATATCTTCAATAAAAGCGACATTTTTTTCAGCGGAATTCTGAAAGGCAACCCACCGCAATCGTGACCGTTGCCTTTTTAAGCAGGTGAAAATTAGACCTTCGGGGACCGAGTTCTGAGAAAAAAATGCATACTTCCCTGTTTTCGTGATGCGTGCTGGAAACACGGATACATGTGATAAATGCAATGGATGCCTGCAGCAGTGACCGGGAACCGCAAAGTAATCAATCCTAGGTTTATTCACATAGGCGAGGGCAGAACTTACCTCGCACGAAACCCTAGGGCGTGTGAAATTCCCTCACTCACGGGACGGGGGCCGATTCCTTCCCCCGTTATATCATTCGATTTCCCACTAAGATTTCATTTCCGAATAGCAAACACGGCATGTGCGAATTTAAGTGTTTTTAGGGTCACCGGGAATCGAACCTAGGCCACACAGTAAGCGGGCGAACGCTCTCTATCTCACTGGGCTAACACACCCGTGCATCGTACGATAGGAGCCGATACACTACAGAGGCATGGGGATCATCGTGTCATATGACGACTGGACCGAATCACAGCGGGAATGTAGAATTCGCATTGATCTTGCGATTAAGGTTAATGGAGTGCTGACGTGGAACTGTGAGAGAATGCTGGAACAAATCCTTCTCCCACTTCTGATGAACCAAGATCTATATCCCTCGATACACTCTTCCCATTGCTCCTCAACCCCATTGAATTCCTTTAGGATAGGACAGACGAACGTGGGCCCTAGTACACACATCACTTACTTCCCGAACGGCGGGAATCCGAGCGCCCGGGAGCGCAGCAAGCTTTTTTTTCGTACTCGGACCTCTGGAAAATTCCCGGTTCCGGGAAATCCTTTCAATTTCCTCCTCGACGAAGTTTCCACCTGCTTCTCCTCACCCGGGTGACCTTAATGACACTTCATCGAAGGATTCATAAACGCAGGACGCCGAAACACGTGAAATAAAGAATGCCGGCCGCACCCCCGCTATATCCACTACCCCCATCCTCCGAATACGACTCGCTCTCTTCGGTGTACCTAGCCCGTGGGCACACGGGGCCAATTACTCGTGTGTTTGGTTTCAATTCGCTCGGAACCGCCTTCAAACAATCCCTCGGGGGGACTTCCCACTTGCTTCATCGGATAGGTGTACCTACGCGCAACGTTCTCACAGACGGCGAACCCCTCTCGAAAATTTCGGGACGCCTAGATCCGCAGCCTAAGTAAATGCGGAAAGCGCACGTCTTTACCGCGGTGGTTGTTGCGTTGGCCAATTGACCAGCCATTGGCCAGCCGAAATGCTCTGGGTCCAAGGGAGTGCTCAGACATATCCACATGTTTCGCGCTTATAATTAGATAGGCTTAATTATATTTTTTTTATTAGTGCATGGTAGTGCGACACCACCGGGACCAATAGCAATTTAAATAAAAATAGACAGGGTAAAATGGATTACTCCAGCATTCATTTATCTGAACGACAGATTGACAAGAACTTCATTCCCCTTTAGACTTTTCCACATTTTTTCCACAGGAATTATTCAGACATAAAACACATAGGAACGGATGTTGAATGAAAGTTTGCCTGACATGATTTCGCAAAGGGTCCCGCCATATGCATATACATTTATCCCGCAAGCCACTAAGAGTCTGATTAGATGCCACAGTCTTTCCATGCAAATAAATAATCAGGGAATCCCAGACCATGTAATTAAGCGGGGGAGTGAAGATTTTTTAATGACATTTTAAACTGATGCCATTTAGCCTACAGCGAGAGCTTGATATAAAAGGTCGCTTTGTCTCTCACGCGTTGTATGGACCACCATTATAATCATATCATGCGTATTTAAGCAATCACATGCATGAATTAAGCAGAGTTGGTAAAAATTAACTTGATATTGAAGGACTTTCCGCCACCAGGTTTCGATCGTTTTTGAATTTGGGAATCTAATTCAGTTTATCCGAAAATCTCAAAATTGATGTTACCAAGCCGAAACATTGACAAGATATCCGCGAGAAATGTCGAAATAGTTGTTTTCTTGAATCCTAAAACACAAATGTACTTGAGTTATGATTTCATTTTAATGCTCTTCGCCACGCCGGGGACAGATGCATTAAATTTAGATCTAAAATTAAAACCTGCATTCGATTTTACTGAACCACATCATTAGATTGACCTTCGGTTTCAAATACCCCAATTTAACGAATATCAGGTATTACTGATGCCCACCCGGGATGAGGTACCTAATACAGAACAGTGAGGTCTACCAAATGAGGTAGACCTCACTGTTTACTAAATTTAGTGGCATGCAAAAAGGATTCACCACCATACTGCTTTTTCGCGGTATAGACTTTTTCATTGCTGGAATTCGATTATTTTTGCTATCGACTGCGGCGTTACACTGACGCCGTTTTTGTCCGATCAAAGGCCGAAGAAAGATGTAATAAAATTAAATTTCTCGTTTTGAAGGCTGTACAGAAAAGACAAATATAAATCCTGCCATCACCGTTTCTGCTTCCTTCCGGTCGACTTATTTCACGATAATTTGAAAGATCCCAAGTTTCTCCTTCATGCATCAAATACGATTAATTTTCAAACAATAGCTGCCGTCGTTACAGCGGCGCGAACAACCTATATACATGTATGTATAATATGGGGAAGGTGGGCACAGCAACGCCTGCTGCAAAATTGGAAAAAAAGAAAGGTACACCCTAGGGAGCAATTCGACCACCGCGGGCGATGGGACGCGAGGGCTTTGCTCAATCTGGATTGGTTTATTCGGTCAGTGCCGGCTCTCCCCCGGCGCGTAATCCGGACTTCGAGGTCCGCGCGCACCTGGTGCCGTGGGAACGGAAGTCACACGGCGTCGGGGACCTCTTACGAAGGTCCGGAGGCCACACTTATCGGAATTTTGCCAGCGACGAACAGGCCGCTCGTTGCGGATGACCCCCCCACCTACCCCATCCCGTCAGCTCCGCGAGAATATTTATTCCCCATGGGGAACACTTTCTGCTTCCGATCAACTGAGCTGAAAAATCATCCCCCTCACTGCGATGTGCGCGAGACAGTTTCATCGTCCCGCGCCACGGGAGCGGCAGTGGTGAGTCCTCCCGGACGATTTTCTATGCTCCCGTGACGGCTCTTCGGAGACCGCGTACGTTACACTTACGACGCCTTACGAGATACACCCGGTAAGCACTACGGCGATCATCCCAGCCACTACGGCTCTCCGGTGATCGTACCCCCGCGGGGTGAGATCATCACGCCGCTATGAGTCTCTAAAGTGCAGTTGGTCACTTTGAAGGGTCTCGTAAAGATCCCTTCTCATGGCGCATTGGTAACAATTAGAGAATTTCGATGTAATCACTATTAAATCTAAAAATAATTAGTATTAACTCACAGTTTTTCTATACGGCGTCAAAAAGAAAGTCATAGCGTGAAGCCACAGCGAGAAAGCCCAACACCTCACGGTTGATATAAAAATAACTTCCTATAATCAGCAATTCAGGGTAAAATGATTTTCTGTACGTCGATTACGTATTTCTCTAATAGATTGCAATCCGCTGAGAGGTCCCATTCGATGTTGGGATTTTTTTATGAATCATAATTTATTCAAAATATACCTGCAGTTGAGCTCGTAAGTGAATTTCTATCCACCGTGATACCATTTCTTATAGAAGGGCCTGAAGGTACGCATTTATTTCCTTTCGAAGTTACTGAGATGATGGGGCTCATTGATCATTTTGGGGCCGCTAAGCTTCTCTGCACCATCTAATGCAACATGAAATGACTGCAAAATACGCTTGATAATTTAAAAGGATCATATTGCTCTGAAATTTACAATTTCCCTTATTGCGAGCGGCCTCATATCGTAATATTTAAATGAATTCCAATTAAATCAATATTGACTGCAAACTGCGGTGAAGAATTCAGTGCTTTTCAAAGTTGGAAGAGCGAATGGTACCCAGTTTTACAGGCCAGCTAAACTTTTACGGCCTCTGTGTATTACTGGCATCTTTCCAAAAGTCCTGACCAATTCATAATCGAGAAGTTCGCCTTTTCCAGTTTTAGGGATTATCATTCCCCTTAATCGAGGAATGAAAACTTCTCGAACACCGATTCAGATAACATGGAACACCACTGTGAAATATACGAGAGGAAAAGCAGAACTCTTGGTAATCATCCAGAGCCACAAAATGTAGTTCCAACTTGCGTCGGGAAAACTGTATCGATCCGTAATGCCTGCGGGCACACTGGATAGGTAATCGGGCACAACCTTTCTGACAGCGAAAGAATTGAACTTCAAGGAAGATGCTTTGTTTAAACCCCTACCTTCAAAATTCAAACTCATGTCAACTGGATGGCTTATTAAATAGAGAACACTTATTATATTTATTATTTAAATTAATACCACACGATAGCACCACAAAGTTTTGATGACACAAGAAATATATCATGGATTACATCTTAAATGATGATATTTCATATCGTTGTGGAATAATCTTATAAAATTTAACATGGCTGGAAGCTTGCTAGCATGTCCTACTGCCATATAAGGGCGGGAATGGTTTGGTGACATTTCGGGTTGACTTTTGCCAACTCTTAATTTGATCCGTCTTTGCGCCAAAGCTGAATTCCACAGTCGACGGGAGATTAACTTTAACTGATATCGCTTCCAATCCACGAAGCAATTGTGAGAAATGAACTACAATACAAATCCATCGGACACGACGTCGGGATTCGATCTTCCGGGGTGGGTAGCCAATACGGCTCGTATGCCGAGACGACGGCGGCCAAGGACAAACGCCCACATTCACGATGCGTCCAAGGGTTAACTTCCACGCAATTTGATATTCGACTCGAATCCTAATAATATAGACTCTCTTTCCCTCAGGTTCAGGCCCTGAAGGTTACTACTGCCGCTAAGTAACCACGTTATTTAAATTCAAAGTGAACATTTCCCGCAGACACGGGAGACCGTTCCGCCACATTATCACTTCTTTTTAAATTTTTCCCCACTGTCAGGTTCACCACGGGACGTAATTTACCGGGCACAAAAGAATTTTTTTTTTAAATAAGCCGGCTAAAATTTAGAGTGCATGTTCTAGAAAAGAAAGAAAATATCAAGCATTCATTCCCAGCCGGTCGGTAAATTTATTTACGAGTGCGGAGGCATTCGTATCCCTTCTCGCGCGGGCATGTGGGGGAAAGCAGAGGGGTCATGCATAATGCAACTCTCTTGAAAATTCCGACGAAAAATATTTTCTCAAAATATTCTCGGTATGGTCCGCTCAGGGACAGAGCCCCATTCCCCCCCCCCCTGCCATACACGATGACAATACTTCTCTTATTCATTCCACGAATGCACACTCCTGTCATATCTTTCGCAGCAAATATTCTACACCGTCGAAATAACACTTGAAATCAATATCCGCGTCAATATTTTACTTTAAATGTTATAAAATGCGAAAAATTTGGATTGAATGCCAGCCTGCCTAACCTTTTCGCTCGAACAAAACATTATTTTGCGGCGTGAATCCCTCCCTTAGCATGGACCTCCCACCTACATCTGTCGTGGTTGATCCCAAAGGAAATTGACGGACTGATCTTTGTATTCTAAGCTGTCGCGATTACAATACAATAACCAATGCCTCCGCTAGAGGAAATTAAATAAATCTAATTCAACGAACTGCGGGAGACAACAAGACAGTTACTTCACCGGAGTCATCCGCTGATATGCGCCGAAATGTAGACGGTGTACAAAAGTCAATCGACTCGACCGGGACCCGAATCCGGATCCCTTGGTTTCCGGCCGGGTACTTTGAACCAATTAACCCGCCGGGCGTCCTCTTGGAAATATAAAGAGCAGCCGCGGATGCTCGATTAGTTAAAAGCACTTGACCGAAAAGCGATGGATCCGGATTCAAAACCCAGTCACGGCAAATGATTTTTACTCGCTAAAATTTCTGCATTTCAATCTATCTGTTTGCAACAGTGCATACTCGATGAAAAAAATACTACGGCAATCCAAGTGCCTTCAGGCAAAGAAATCAGCCCCGCAGGTAAGTTTGATTGGTGAGGATGGAGCTCACCTTGCACTAAGCCTAAAAGCCTAAGGAGGTCAGTTACATTCACTGTACCGTCTGTGGTTTCCCAGGAAGATCAATTACTCGAAAAGTCACAGCTAGGCACCCACAGCTTGGGTTAAGCTGAGGGTAGCCAAATGCGTCACCCAAAACCTTAAGGGAAAAAACGACCATAGTTTCAAAATAAAAATAAGGACGCAAAAAACAAATAAGAAAAAATACTCTTTTTTTAATAGAACTATAATTGATTGGAACCAGCTGCCTGGAGGTTTGTTTGAGCCCTTTCCATCCAATTTTAGAAGTTTTAAGTATAAATGTAAAGCATCCACTGGGTAATAAACTTCATTGTAGTTATTAAAATATTGTTTGTATGTGATGTGGAGGGCATTTTGTGTGTGATGTGGAAGTTTGTTTGTATGTGATGTGGAAGTGTCATTGTATGTAAGAATATTTTGTCTCTTATCTGTTTTTCTAGTGCGTGTATGCATGCATTTTTCGTTGTAAGAGTGATCTTTGACCAAACTTGACCTTTGCCACCAGGAAAGTCGCCTAATTTCAACGTAATTCTTAAATAATAAAATAATAACAAATCGAACCCGGGACCTCCGGTCAGTACCCGAGCGCTCAACCAACTGGATTATACAACCTCTAAAATCCCTTCATATTACAGCATCCGATCCGATTTACAGTGCGATAGATTATGTTTCTGAGTTGGTGCATAATGATCCGCAAAATAAACGAGAAAGTAGCCCTCCTATGGGTGAAAATCAATCACTTTGGCTCATTTAAAGTTGAAGGTGTGCCTTCAACCATTTCCTTTCAAGAAGGTAGGTCACTTTAAAACTGGAATAGATGTTAAAATACGTCATCATTGACATCAGGGAATAATTATTGCGACCGCGTCTCATTTTCCATCCATTATGGACCGAATCGATTCAATCATTCCAAATAAATCGTGGAAATCGGAAAAACTTTTACCTACTTCCTCTGATTTTCGGGTTTTCTCTCCGTTTTGCCCACATATTTTAGGCATGGCAAAATACCAAACAAAGATTAAAAAAAAAATCTTCCATTCTATTTTCGCGGTGATAAAATCAGCTTGAATCAAACCACAACACCAGCTCCCGTCAATGTATTTTGATTGTCCCGATCCCCGTCGCAGTCCACTCGAATGGACGGGGATGAGGAACTCTTCCGAGCGCCTTGAAGTCGTCCTCTATCCCTTATCCCTAGATTAAGATTCTCCGATCAAGCCCTCGACGCAAACAGCCTTTCTCCCACGGAGTCGATCTAATTCCCTCCGCTTCGGCGTAGACCTCCTGAGCATCCTCTGCTTCCGCCTCCCTCCCACCGCGCCGTGCATCTCACACAGGAAATTCGAAGAATCCGCGCTGCTCTCTGAGGTTGGGAAATGAGAATAAAAATCGAGGCCGTAATTCACGTGCTCACCGGCACCGCGTATCGGAAGGGAGATTGGACCGCGGAACCCTTGAGAGGAGAGAAATGGGGGTCGAATGGGCCAGCCGCATTTGGGGAGAGCCCGGTATAAAATTAACATAAAAAAACAGTACTCCACGATCTTCAAGACCAGTCAGTGAACCACCCTCTCTGGCTAAAATATTAAAAACACCTTCGGTGAAAAATGAGCGAAAATTTAATGGCCTCTACCGGATAACGCACAAGCAAGCTTATGTAAAGGGACGTAACTGAAACCCCCACTCCATTCAGGTCCTAGTTCCTGTGTTTGTATGGACGTGTCTGGTACATTTTGGTAAAATATCAACTGAAAAATCCCGCATTTTCTTTATCTTATGAAACCCTAATATACTTAACAAAGAAATAAAGTGCACACATCCCCAATGGTCCATTCGTAATGAGGAGCAGACCTCTATGAAGATAAAGATAACAAAGAAGAGTGGCATAATAAATATAAACTAATAAATTCCTCTAATTTATCATTTATGGAAGCGAGTGGTAGGACTGGCCTTTCTAAAAGGGCAGCCTTCACAGTCCATTTATGGTCCGGGTTGCAGAGTTCCAGGGCCGGGCCTAGTGATCTCTCATCATACTGAAGCGATAATGGAAGAGGAAAACCCAATGGGAGCGCACGCGGACTATTTACGAATATAGCTAAGACAAAAATATCAATTATGAGCCTAAATTGTAGTCATTCTAAATTTGGAAAAAAACGGAAATTATATTGCAAACTCTTTCAATTTCATAAATTCAATTCCCTCTTATTCAAACTGTAAAGTAAAATTTCATCAAACTGCATTCATATACGTAAATCGATGATGCATTCAAGGATTACCCCATCGGCTGGAGACCTAACATCCACGGCCAAATGCCCTCTGGAGATTACTGAGGGCATGACCTTTTCCAGGCGATTACCGGGACATGACGTTTAGCGAACGTACTCCTCAAGTTTCAACACTCAATTTCGTATTCTTAATGTGTAGCACGGATACCCTGGGAGGTACGCATTCATCATCACCTCGACGGAGTTCGAAAACCACTCAGGTGGCATTCATCAGTGATACGATGATCGGTTGGCACAAATTTTATTGCCGTCGGGTGCTCCCACTCTTAAAGGAGTAGCACTTTTATTTTCCTCCGCCCCAGGGCCGTTGTATCGACTGCTTCGCTAACTCCAACCGTAAACCGCCGCAAAATATAGTAAACTCCATTCTCCCACCTCGTGGGGCGACCACAAGGGACCTTCATCCCCGCAGTCAACCCGCCAGGGATTCTTATCGGGAGACGAAAGGGTTGAATGGGCGAGGCGGGGGAGGAGAGGGGAAGACCTCGAGGGCCCGGCGGCAGGGTTCGACCCAAGCGGCAACGCACACGAGCTCATTTCACGGCAGATCGACCGGGAGAGCAAAAGAAGGGAGGGACCAGGGATAGAAGGTGCAGTATAAACCGTTTTAGGTTATCCCTGCTCTTGGCAAAGGAATCAAGTGGCAAATCACGAACGGCCACATTTTCTCCAGTGCGTTACGGCAGTTAACTAGAATCCTTTCGTATGTTAATGACTATGGAAATATCCGTCTTCAAAAATACACTTCCTTTCTCTCTGTCTCCATCAACAGATTTTTGCATGGCAGCACAATGAGGGGGGGTCTCTCCAGTCTACAACAGAGAGAAGGGAAACTGGAATTGAATGAAGTCACGTAATCGGTTGTAGGTATTACTGGCATCACACTCGGCATTCAGATGCAAAATTCGATTTTAATCAAGCCAAGCGTTATTTTTCAATTAAAAAAGTCTAAGTGATTATCGTAGACTCCTCTTTCGCCCTTATGACATAGTAAAACGACCAATTACGACGCTTAAAGCGGCATCAATGTTAAGTAGCACGAAAAGTAATCGATAAAAGGCAGAAGAAGAAATGGTTGGACTAAATAGCTTGCAAACAAAGTCCCAACTCAATCACGGCTCCAAAGTTACTAATTTTGGAACATTACTCCACGGAGTAACAGCTGGGCGTCTATTATGTTACTTTCAGTGCGGCAGATGCCGACGAAACGTCGTCCATTGCTTCCGCATTTCTCCCCCATGCACACCAAAATTATGTTCCACAAGCCAAAGTTCATGAAGTAGAAGTTCATGGAAGTAGACGTACAATGATAAAAGCTACTGAGACATCACTGCACGTCTTATCGCACGAAAGTTTTAGACCGGAAAAAAAATCCTGCAACATACCACCAGGCAGGGTCGAAAATGTTTCACCACACCATTATAACACCATTGCTCGGCACAATTCTCGAACAAGTATGAAGGCATTCCCAAGTCTGAACCCAAAACGTATCGGTCGAGAAGTCAACTGAACCGAAAACCAGAGGCGAAGTCTGGGAAGCGGAAACAAGGGACGAGATTCCCACCGGGAGTGTTGGGGGGGGGGGCTGGGGACGGAGAGCAAGGGTTCGGAGATAAGAACCTAGTGGGGGTGCGCGGAGGAGGTGGCCCGTCTTGACCCGAGAGCCGTCTCACGCAAAATCCTCCTCCCTCGCGAGCAAGAGAAGGAAGAGGAAAAGGAGGTGGCGGAGGATGAAGAAAAGTGGGGAGCCACCAGACTTGGCTGATGCTGGAGGGAGGAATGGGTAGATTCGAAATCGGCTGGATTTGGAATGGAGAGAGAGAGAGGTTGGGGAATGGCGTGGGGAAACGAGACAAGAGGGACGGAGAGGACGAGAGAGAAAGAACCAATGGAACTACGAAATGACTGGAGTGGGGATGTGTGCCGGTGCGTGTAAAATAAAAAGACGGGGGTGTAGGGAAATGATGGCGGAGTTGGAGAGGTCGGGAGGATGTGAGGAGAAGAGAGCGAAGAGGGGGTCTGCTAGTGGAGGTGGGGTAGTGGGCTTATACCCTCGCGTGCGTAGGGGCGGGGGTGGGCGCACAAACGAGAGGAGCGGATGTGGGAGGGGGAAGTGCAGAGAATGGTACGCCTCGAAGTGTGGGTGTGCGAGCCGGGGTCCGTATTGATTAGGAGTTGAAGGTGGAGCAGCCTAGAGTGCCGGGAGGAGGAGGGGGAAAGAGGAGTATTGCGGGAATGGGACTAGGGTAGGGATAGCCTAACAATGCCGGCATTCGGTTAACACTGGGTAATATTTATATATGTATTTGGCTCCATCATCACTGGGCTATGTCTAAAATCGTCCCTACTTACCGGTAGCAAAACTAACGATCCCGAAGGAGCGTCGAAGCGTATTCTTCAACTTTAAGCTACACTAGATTTACATTCCGAGTTCTAAAGTTGATTTATATATCATTTACAATGTATTATTCTCAGCTAAAAATATTGAAAAGCATACTTCATACTTTGCGCAGAAATAGAATTTGAAGTTTACTACATCCTTATATTATTCATTTGTAAACTATTTACCACCAAAGTATAACATTTTGTTCAAAACATTATGCATTTATTACCATCAGCCCAAACTAAAAAAAGCAGTAAATGATAATCAATTTCAAATAAAATATTGGGAAAAGGTTTTAAGGTTAATCAAAAAATCAAAATCGAACTGAAAAAATAAAAAAATAATATGAGATGCCTAAAAGCTCGCGTATTTAATGTGAGATAGAATAGGGATAGGAATAATACTGCTGCAAATTATTGGGCATGGAAATGCCTATTTCTGCGTACTCTGACAGGATTAAATCAGAATTTATAATAAAAATTTGCAATACATGCACGCAAATACTTGACCGAAAAACTACCGGCCTATCCCTAAGGCACGAACACCGAACCAGTAACATTATTGATTTTGATTCAGAAACCGACAACTCTTTTATGTGCCGACGCCCATCCCCCGATTACGGATATCCCCCATTCCAACCCGTCAAAGCCCTAAAACCCGTCGCAGCGCTGGGGAAGTCCGCGAGTGAAGAGAGGGACGGGGTGGGAGGATGGCGTGGGGTGGGGGTTTAGCCCAGACCTTGAGAGGACCATACACCGCCGAGGACGGGGCGCATGGCAGGGGAGAGGGAGGACAGAGAATAAGGGAGGAGACGGAGAGGAGGGGAGGGGTCCGCCGGAACGGAAAATGGGTAGGGGGTGGAGGGCGCGCGGGGGGAAAGTGGGTCGCGCCGTGGTTCGGGAGTAGGGGGCCGAGAAAGGTGTCCACCACGCAAGGGGCGTGAGGGGGAGAGTGTGAGGAGGGGGTGAGGATGGTATGGGTGAATCTGGTTGGGAGGGGGGGTGGGAGGCGGCGGCGAGACAGGGGGAAAAAGATACGGACACCATATTCTACGGCCGTACAAATTAACCATTTCGTGAAATAAGTCCCGCGAGAGAACGAACGTTAACCCAACGCTCGATTACAATAAAATCAACATTTCCACGACTTCAAAAGCGATCTTATCAAAATAGACGTTATTAAATATGGAGGGGATGCGAGCTCTCAAAGGCTGCCGAGATAATGCCTCCGGGATGAAATCATTTCGACGCCGGCGGGGAAACTTTATTTTGACGCTATTTCATTTTAAAGGCACGCGAATAAAGGTGTACTCATATTTGTGAGGAGGGGGCCTTCCAAGAAGAAAATGATGGTTTGGAAAAATAATATTCTGCTCTTTTGTATGAAATCACTTTGCCTACCGTAGGCGGCATATTAAGTTTCCTTTCCATGGAAAAGGTGAACTTAAATAAGCAAATATTACAATTGCATTTTCGCCAAACAAAACCCATTCTAATAAATATTGGGGGCGAGGGGCCATGAATAGAGAGAGATGAAAAATAATTGCTTTCATTCTTGGCGAAAGCATAAGAAAAGATTGATTTCATGAATGAAATAACTTAAAGTTTAAAATGAAAATTATTTTATAAGGAATAGTCTAAAGTTAGCACAATAACTTGCGAGCTATTACGCAACTCATCGGATGTGACAGAAGGAATTATTAAAATAATACGAATAAATTCAGCCTAGTGTATCTGGTCAATAATAAAAAGACATCATCTTCCACCACTGTATCAAAGCGTTTAATTTTAAATCCAAGATAAACTAGGCCACGGCAGGATTTTATTTCTTGGCATGCCCGAGCCAACTCAACGCCCACTATAAAATACTAAGAGGGTTAATACGGGAGACTAGGATATGAGACGGGTGACACAATATTAAGGCGGTTATGAGCAGTTTAGAAAATTCAATTAAACTCGAGAACGGCGTGAGTTACCGGACGAACTTGAGCACATTAAACATAAATGAAATGAAAAAAAAATGAAAGCGAAAGTGCGGAGTAGTTAAGAGCAGCACTTGGGGAAAGTTTGCGGACGGGAAACAACTTTGGGCATTAGGCACACAATTTTCGTCCGGTTTGAAATGAGATATTCCACCTTATGCCCCCTCGTAAAATGCGGAAGTTGGCAGTGTGTGCGGCTAAAAGTTACGCATGCAACACACCACGTACGTGCGCTTGAACACCCAACAATGGAACTCAAATAAATTTCCCACGAATCAAAACAAAACCTTTTCGACGGTACACAAGGGCACGAAGATGGACTGCCCCATATCCCTCCAAAGTAGCCTTACAAACGGGAGTGCGGGAGAAAAAAAGGAGGGGAGTGAGAGGAAGAGGTATGTGCGTGTTCGATATAAGGTTCCACTTCGTAAATTGTCAATATTGCAGTATGCGGACCAATTTTCCAAAATGAAGTCATATTCCGAAGAATGAGATGAGTTGAAATTTGAGCAATAAATCAGAGTGAGTTGCCTTGTAACGATGTCCTTGACCTTACGCCGATGCTAGTACACTGAAATCAATATGGCCAAGTAAATGCAAATAATAAGATAACAGAATGTGACGAGAACCCAGAAAAAGAATTCAAACCAATTACTTCCAAAATATATCTCCTTGTGCTTAAGCAATGAAATTACTCGGATTAAATAGGGTCCATCCCGAATACGATAGGAGAGATCAACGTAGAACGAGTATGCTTAGAAGTAATAGGAAATAAATCTTCTTGCCGTTGTAAATTATAATCAATACCTGTTCTGTGAATCATACTGAATTATTTTACTGAATAAACCTTTCCAAGATGCAGCACTAAGATTTGCTACGTCTCACTTATAAATGAAATGGTAAGTTCTTACATGATATAATAATTTTTATACATGTGCACATGTATATATATAGTAACAAACAATATAAGTATACAAAAAGAACACTCACGCGTTATTTCTTAATAATTTCGACATAGCTTAGCTCCGTCTTCCTCAGAAGAAACGATAATACTGCATGCTGGTAAAGGGGAGCTGAGGTATGCGAGAGAAAGAGAATGGGAGCGGGGGAAGTGTGTGTATATACACACACACACACAAATAATCATACATTTGCTTTCATAGACACAAATTTAAACATACGCCTGTGAGAATTTCATGCTAAACAATAGAAAATTTGAACCAATTTACACTTAATCCCAACTTAATTTATCTTACAAGGCAAAATAGTATGAAATGGAAATTTCAATTTAAAACCAATTGAAATTGCAGTTGTGCAATTTTTCTGCGCGTTAAAGACAGCTGTCGCGTGCAATATTTCTACTTCTCTGTTCTCTACCGCTGTCTTCTACATGCTTCATAAATGTCATTCAGCAAAACTAAAAATAAAAATCAAGCAAAGAAAGTAAATATAAAATTTAAAAAAACCGAAGTACACAAGGAAATATTATGGCAGACTGAAATGCGAAAAAGTATTATTTGATACATCTCCTTAAAGTCCTTCTAGCACCATTTCTGATTATTCTTATAATTTACATTTTTTTCTCTACAAGACCAAAATTTGAGGCTATGGCAAAAGAATCGTGCATTACTTTCAAAAACGACTTCAAACATTCATGCTAAAAACGCACCCTTAGAATATTAATAAATTTTTATTAGCTTACTTAGTTACTATCTTTTGCTCAACTATTGCCTTTAGGTCTTACTTCCGTGAACGAAGGAAATACAAGAAAGGAGTAGACTTGCCTGTATGTTGTAATTTATTTTCTTGCCTGATGTGGAAACAAGCAGTGATATATTACAATATCTTCGAATTGACAGGAGACAAAGAGTCCATCGGATAATGAACGGATAGGTCGACGCAGAAAGGGAAGTGGCTGTGCATGTAGGTGTGAGGTAACGTGACAGCAGGCAAGAGGAATGAGGGGAGATAAGAAAAAGAAAGAGTTTGAGATAGAACGAGGTTACGGAAGTTACGGAACACCTCTCTACCGGTGCGGCACGGGCACTTATAAAACGATAGGGGATCGAATGGAAATTAGGAATCGGCTCATTGACCCCGATTAATACTCCCCGAGTGTGAGAATGGAGAGGCTCGATTGCCTGGGATATGGGATCCTCAGCCCCTTATGCTCTGGCAAAATTACAGCGGACGAAATTACAGTTCAAGCAGGCGCTCCCGGGGTCGGTAGGCCAGACACCGGGCGTGCTATCTAACTGAGCTTTCCTGGAAACAATTAGGGATCGGCGGAAGCTGGGACGGAAGGAAAGATGGCGGAAAATAAATCCCAAAACTGAAACGCACACAAGTTAATTGCTGTGCGGTATCCAACATGTGAAACCTTCGCCGTATTGAAAAAACAAAGACCAGGCCTACATGCCATTCACCAGCGTCTTCTCTCTATCTTATCCACAATCAATTTCTCAATTAATCACGTTATTTCTTCAGCACTTAGAAACATAACATAATGACTCAATAACATTTTCCCTCTCCTCTCGCGGTCACAACACGCTCCTTCCCGCCAGCAGTACGAAAAAGGACTCACCTCACTCTTAGTAAACGTGGTTACCCCGCTAAATTACTCAATAACAAAATTCTACCCTCTGCCAAATATGGGACAAAACACACCGCCCGGATAGCCTCAGACGTATCACCACTTAATTCCCCAGAACTCACAAAATCCGTCAGATTCTAAATTAAATTTAACCCAAAATAAAATATAAAGAATCCAAACATCTCCTCCTTCCAACACGCCCTTCCGCCTCCTCCAAACATTTCGCAAATTTGTGCCACATATTTAAATCCACGAGACCCCCCCCCCCCCACTACGACCAGGCACATAAGACACCCTCACCTCCAAATTCATGTTTTTGCAACTACCAAAGGTGTATTGTATATGCCCTACAGTTTCCCTTTCTAAACAAATCTGAAGAGCTATTTGCACTTATAAAAATAAAATATGCAGCCTCTCATGTTAATATTGTCCCCTCTTATTGTAAGGTTAATGCATCATAACGCTTTCCATCCGAATCAATAATAACCGCACCTCCATAAAAATCACCCGCATTCCTCAATCACCCCATTCTAAGCAGAAAAGGTTTGTATAAAAAGTATCGATAACAATTTTTTCCTCGCGTGTGTGCGTGAATTGTTGAATTCAGACCGTCGGTTAAGTTTTCGCATGATTGCAGATCGTACTGATAAGATGACAGTGCAAACCATTATGACTGAAAATTTTGCGATGCAAAAGATCTGCGTTTAGCTCGTCCTAAAGGTCGTGACGGACCACCAAGAGCGAACTGACTATCTGCGTCCTAAGAACGTCTGCAACGCGACGCGATGATTCTCAATGGTCAACATCCCCTCCCCACTACCACCGTCACATCCCCCCTTCCATCTCTCTCCTTGAAACCCTCTCCATCCCGAACTGCTCCATCTCACCATCCCCGAGAACGATATTCTTCTGACGAATCTTAGGCATGGTGGGGGAGGCAAGGGGATTGTTGGGAGAAATCCTTACGACACAGGAAGAATGAATGCGGAGCATTTTCATTGGCAATGGGATGTTAAAGTCAGTGATTAAGTAAGGAACGTTGGGAAAACGAGGAAGAAACAGGAAAGGGATAAGCACGTTGGGAGGGAATTAAGGAAGTTAGGCTGTATGCGCAATTGAAGGTTTTACTGAAGGTTTGGATGTCAAGTTGTGCTTTATTTGGTGAGGCAAGTGACTGCATCGTTATGCCGTTGCGTAGGCTTTTACTTTTCAAAACCTTGATTAACCGGTAGGATAACAAAAATTAATAATGTGCACACATTTTTATAAAATATATAGGGGTCGTGAGGGAGTTAGGGAAAGCAGGAATGTGAATTGCAATTTTACAATAGGGAAAGAAGGTGTGAAATAAAAGAGTGGAGGAAGATTTGGTTTTCGCAGGTTGATGAAACCTTTAACTCCTCTTAACTCCTTTTAAAGTAAAAAGAAAGGAAGGTCCTAAATGTTCACCATAACACATAGACACACATCTTGAAAATAGCATTAAAACCATAGCATGAAGTATACAGGTATTTAACATGAAAACAATACTTCGCATTCGCAATACCCAGCGAATTAAAGTAAGAAACGTAAAACAATTATTGCCAGGCTTTTTAAGAGGAATGCTCAACTAAAGCCTCGGCGTTAATTTGTCCCTTATTATTGCGACTCGCGTGGCTCAAGGAGAGGAGAGCGTTTATCCATGCGGATGGAGATGGCCTAGTGGAAGGGGTGCAACATGACACGGATTTTTGATCGGAAAAAGTAATGGGTGTGCAGGATGCGAGTGAAGAAGTTGGGACGTTGTATGCAGAAGCATGAAGGGAGACGGATTATTAAATACGACATCAACGAGTGTGAACGAGGTGCCTTGTCTATACGATTAATAAAAAACAATTTTCCATTATCGTTTCGATGGAAGTATTTAAAAATAAACACGAAATTTCAAACGAGTCAAAAAAAACATTAACATCATTCCAACGGTGGATAAAATGCCTCAAAATTAATTACTGTAAATAACACATACGCAGCTCTTTCAACATCGCAGTCCTAAATATGAATTAAATGGACGCATTGTATGGCTCAATTATATATTTGTTACAAAATAGACGTCAAAACCCGTATTGTTTTCTAAAAATAACTGGCCAATAAAATTTGCATTCATTAATATATATATATATATATATATATATATATATATATATATATATATATATATATATATATAATATATGTGTGTGCATATAAATTTACATAAATTGAATGGAAAGCATGTATATATTTTCTTCAAATACACCACATATATGCAGATACTAGTGTAAAAATATGATAAAAATATTGTTATTTATTAAAAGTTCAATCAAGACACATTTCGGTGGTATCAGCAACCTTCATCAGAGTACTAGGAGCAACAGTTACTCCTTGTGCTCTTATGAAGGTTGGTGGAACCACCGAAACATAGAGGTCCTAACTATAATTTATTTTAATCTTTTTATTGTATTTTTAATGATTTATACTAATACTGTTATTGTATCTTTTACACTAAAACTCAAGGTGCCATACATTGATTTTCCATCCTGTAGTTTGAGCAAAACCATAGACTAACACCACTCCACTGAGGTGAGATATTTTAATCGATTATCCATTACTGTGAAATATAGCATCATTAGTAGCTTCCTGACCATATGTGGCTCAGTTTCTGGGTAATCCCTTCCTGTAGGAATATCATATATATTACCGAGTGTCGTCGGTATCATTTTGGCGTTCAAATTAAAATGCACATCCTAGAAACTACTTTGCATCTTCTGCATGAAGTCATCGGTGCCTTGATATATTCTTGCATACAGGGATATCAGCAAAAATATAACGAACTGACTCCTCCCACGTAATACTCAATATATATTATCCCTGGATTAATAAATGTTATTATGACATACGTCGCTTCTCCTCCACGTCGCTCACAATACAATAAAACTATATGGCCTCTTCAAAATTCCTTAGTTAAGCCTGCGTGCCAAGTTCTAGCATGAGAATTGGTGAAGAGAAGAACCCACGCTTGTAGTCATACTATATGGTGGGCCTACGTGTATTAATGGCTCTACGGCCAGGACGTATAATGATAGATAATAATAGATAGATAGTAATAGAAGATTCGGGCGATTGACGGAAAAAGAGAGGCTCTTCAAAAGCAAATCCAATCTTCCACTGCGAACGCTGCGGAGCACCATCAACCATAGTTTGCCGTTCCAGGAATGGGACATGTAACCAAGTGCTATAAGCGTCCAATGTAGTCATAGGCCAGTCACCATAAGTTATATTCCTTTGACTATTTTTCATTCTATTTTTCACTTATATACCAGGAAACTAATTTTTCAGCGATTTCTATAATCTGATTACCTCACAGAAGGTATAATGGACGTAGAGAATGACTTTCTGTAATGCTCAAATTTCACTCCATTTTTTCTACAATTTCTGCCACTCAACTTGCTTACGATAAAATGCACGGGGATTCCTGCGAGCTCAATAAATCCGAAAACATGATACGTTAATCACTAGCTTCCACTTCAGTGAAATAATGAAATAAAACACTAGTCCGCTGATGATAACACGTTTTAGCCACGAAATAATTACGTGCAATTAAATCGAGAGGAAACAAGAGATGAGGAGCGCAGCAAAATAAAAATCGCGTAAATGCGTATTTGTGTTTGCACTGAGTTCCTGAGGAATGGGGTGGTGTTGCAGCTGGGAATTTATTCATATTCGGAGGGGTACTTTTCACCCTTCCCAGGGACTCCATCATTTCCAGATGGATTCCTCCGGCCCTCTAGAAAGAGAAACTATCGCAGATTCTCCCGCGGAGAAAAACCAATTCAACAAAATTCCGTGCCACAGACAGAAACACATAGAACACCACTGATCCGAAGGGAAAGTGATGAAGGACGACCCCCTAAATAGTAATAATAATGTATTAACAAACTGGGGACGCTCACACACACACACACCAAGTGAGCGGAATACGTCCGGAGGGCGTACCATTGCCTCACTAAAAGTTTTCAAGTGGGAGGAAAGGGGAAGAAGCATTTTCTTTTTTTTTAACCCCACTCCGAGTGGGCACTTCGATATATATATATACACACACTCACACACCGCAAAGAGCATAGAACTCCCTCCGGTAATTCGGACACTATAATATGCCTACTCACACACCTACACCCACCGGCCACCCGCGGGAGTTGATTCGCAAAATACACGCCTGAATGGAATATCGAACGAATGGAGTGGCGGGATCATAAAGACAGGGAATGTGGGATGACGGAGTCGGGTCGGAATGGATAGGCTTCGGAGAATGAGGGGCTGAGGGTGGGAGGGGGAGGAAGCAGAACCGCGGGGGGAAGTGGGTATGGGGTGGGAGGAGAGTAGATGACGGACGGGATAGCACCTTGGCAATGAGGGATTTCCGGGGCGGGGAATCCGGCGAGGGCTCTCCCGGCGAACGGTGAGCGGGAGAAAATGGAAAACAGGTAAATCGGGGTGATGGGGGTGGGCGGGTGGGTGGGAGTTAGCAGAGGCGGGAGCTGGGGGTCGGAAGAAGTGGTTGGGAATTGGATGAATGGTAAGAACGAATCTCTAGTAAACTGGAGTGCGGGGAATGGCTGCCGATTTAATATTGATCCCGGATCGGAAGCCCTTATCGTATCAACTCGAACGAAACGTCAAAAGGGAAAACAAACGCCGGTCGAATACCAAATTTTGTAATACACGGGATGCATTCGAACTTGAGAGACATCTCCGCCTTTCAAAAGATGAAAGTAATAGCAGAATCTGATTTTGAAATGATTGCATCGTTCCCTTCAACCGCGAAATTATACTTACAATTAACAGTCGATATTTCGTACTGAATTCAACTCTTCTTGTACTTCAGTTTGGTGAAAAGTGATCAAATAATCATAAAGTTTGACTGGAACGTAATTACCAAGTATACTATTCGTCCGGATATTTTTAACAGCAACAACGCCATGCTTTACTTCCCTCCAAAAATATTCATACTCGAGCGATGTGTTCTGTACGTATCAACTAAAATCATTACCCGTGCGTACAATTTAGTTTTAGGAAATCTATATTATTGCTCGCGTTTGAAGTCACAGGGAAGGTAACTAAAAATTATTTTACCGAAGAGTTTAAAAGGATATAAGGAATATCTATGTGCGACCTTGGCTTCCCTGAGGACTTGAGCTCCTAAACGTACTTAACCCTGTCGTGAATTCTCTTACTTTCCCCTACTTTCAAGGAGAAACTCCCCAGGATTAAATTAGAACGCTTCGGTGAATGCGAAGTATTTCTTTGCAAGTTCCATTAAGTTAATGACCAGCATATTTTCAGATAGTATCTACACTTCTAAAAGAATCAAGCGAGAGATCCCGTGGTTATGGAAGTGACAGTTGCATAGTGGAGGGGCGGAGAGTCAATGTGGGATAGCCATCATACTGAATAGGAAACTTGAAGGAAAGCAAATAAACGTCAAACAGGTAAATGGCAGAATATTATTAATATAAATGTAACCTGACCCGGTCAATCTCGTCGTAACCCATTGTACATGCCGACGATGAGTCATAGGGTGGAAGGCATTTATAGTGTTCACGATACACACAAAACTAGTGGAATATACCTAGGAGAAAACACTTAACAATGATGGTGGATTGGAATACGGTTTAGTAGACAGGAATGACCAAGGAGAGTAAACTGTAGTGTTACGGGAGAAATAGGTTAATTATAGCTAAACCCTGGTTTAGACACCACAGTAGACTTAAGCAAATATTAAATACACCGAAGGATATAGTGAGATATCGATTATATTATATTACAATCACTCATACATTAAGAAACAGTTTGATCAACTCAACCAGTTCTCTTGGTGCAGATGCGGATTCGGATCACCATTCAGCGCTCATAAGGGGCAATGTTAAATTTAAAAGAACGAAGAAGGAAAAGAGATTCAGAGGGCAGTTGATTTAGTATTAACGACCAGTGTAGTAGAAGAAATATTTCTAACAAAGATCAAAGGAATCGGAAAACGAAATAGGAAAGTTAAACAGAAAAAGGGTAACCAGGTCATCGATTTCAGAAGAAACGATTGGGAAGACGGACGAAATAAATTTATGGAAAAGTGCGAACACAAATTAGCGAGAAGGTACAAAGAGCTGAAGAGTAAACTGAGGCGATGAAATCTCAGGACATAAGAAGGCCAATTCCATTTACAATACTAGAGATTCAACGAATTTTAATCGATATTAGTCGAAGAAGAAGAGATTGCAAAGGAAAATATACATAGAGAATCTATTTCATTAAGATAATACGCCAGGCAGTTTGGATTGGCATCATGTATATAGGATATATGACGCCAATAGCTTACGATTATGAATACTTGACTGAGAGAGAACGAAAAATCACTAAAGGATAGGGAATAAAAGAAGGCTAGGGGAATAGATAACATCCCTGCAAAACTACTCACGGATTTAGAAAAACGAGGAAGGATAAATTGTTATGGGGTTATTCGTAGCATTTATGGGGGAGGGATTCGGTTGGAAGGCCTTGTTGGATTGGTATTGACCCTCATCACCAAAAAGGGAAAATCAGCTGCATGCAGTGACAAATGAACTACAAGTTTCAATGCAATCGCGGAAAAGGTTTCTCTTTAGAATCATCAACAAAAGGGCGGAGAAGGGAGCAATTGAGTACTAAATAGAAAATTAGTTTTGATTTAGTAGGGAAAGGGTATTTTTGATGTCTTAGCAATTATGAGGCACTAATAGACAGGAACACATAAAACGACGACAATTTTTCTGTTTCTTAGACGCTCATAGGCATTCCATACGGTGAATTGAATAGAATTAATGACCTTGTTGTAGAAAATAGAAGTAGATTGGAAGACGTGTCCGCAAAATTAGTACATTCCTCAGACTGCACAGGTGAGGATAACGAATTGTGAGTCGGCATTAGCCTTTCTATGCGGGGAAGTCAGACAGGGATATCTTTTACCATCTGCTCTTTGCTAAATATATGCGGAGGAAGGGATAAGAGGCGTCTGAGCAGGGCTTGAGGATGCAGTGAAGGTGAGGAACTCTTCAAATCAGTTTGATTTGTGAATGATCCGACGTTGGTCATACGGTCACTACACTCATTACTTAGCGGTTTGTAGAATCAGTGTGACAAGTATGGGATGAGAATTCATCTTAAGAAAATAAAGGTAATGAAAGTCTCAATAAAGAGGAGGCCTAAGGTAAACATTAAAGTTGGAGGACATATGCGTACTATAGCAAGTAGAACAATCACATCTATTTATGAAGTGTTTTGGAGTAAGGTGGGTAGAAGGGACATTACAAGAAGAATTGCGTTATACAAAGAAGCGTTTATTAATCGTTGACAAGCGTTCTTTCCTCTGAAAGTAAACAGGAAATCTTTATGTGGTCTCTTTTCGACCTTAAACTTGACTTTTTTCTGACCTTAGACTTGGAAACTCCAACCCCAGGAAAATTCAGAGCATAAGATACATCGGGCAAGAGTGATGCATTTTAAGTTCTCACTACTAGTAAAATAGATTTTTGTATTAATTCCATAAACTTGAGCACCTACTTGTGAAAATAAGTGATAACGTAATCAACGATTCATTTGCAACAAATATTTAGCAAATATATTTGTGAACGAATACGCAAATTAATAGTGTTTAAATGGAGCAATGCTGACGCTATACTTCATAAGATAAGGATATACCGAGATGGCATAGTGAAGCTTTAAAATATTAAATTTTAATTCGAGCTTAGAAAACTAAATATATCAGATTTGTGAAAAATACAACATGTTACATCAAAATCACACATTACCTTAAATCTGGAACGGGGCTTACTTGTTAAAAAAGAGGAATGTATGGTAGAGCTTTTCCACTTACCTGCAAGGAAAGAGAACAATTGATTATTTCAGTTATTTACACAGTAGTATAACAAAAATAGTTCAACCATTAACCATTTCATGAATATACCAATATTTAACAAGTTTTGATGCCATATAACCTACCATCAAATCATCGAGTTTTGAGATCATTGTCCTCAATGGAAAATGCTTATCAAAACACTGTTTTTTTAATACACAGCAGTTATTTCAACACTTTATGTTCAAGTACAGATCACAAATAGAGATTTGACCTTTTATGAGAGAAAGGACACAGCTTCATTACCGATATATTATACGTTTTCTTCACCTTATCACTGATAATATACTCTGACATTCCTCACCTAAAAGCCAACGGGGAGATAATTTGAATCTGCAAGAGACGTTCATGTGAAACGTGATGGGGATCGGGACGGTGCGGTGGCTAGCGTACTGACTTCCCACCCAGAGGGCTAGGGCTCGAATCCCGGAGGCGGAATATATTGTTTAGTTGTATCCCGATCCCTGCTTGATGGAGAGCACTCGAGTGAGTACGCCGTCCGTCGGATGGGAGGTTAAGCCGCGGACCCCTTGGCGCCTTTCGTTAAAAGTAAGGTGATGCCACCGCCGGGTTTCTCTCCTCCCTTCATCATCCCCTATGGCGCAAATGATGTTAGCTGTCGTTCCTTAATCCCCTAAATACTACTACTACGTATTCGAAACCCATGATGGCATGAGAAACAGCGGCACATTGATAGCCAACGCTCTAACGTCTAAATTGACCTTTAGATCAAGCTAATCCCTTCCCCTCCGTCAGCGTGTGGAAAGCGTGTCTGCTGAACGTTTCTGCAGCTCCGGAACCCGAGCATTATTTTGCCAAACCTACACAACCCATATGAAAGCTCCCGCGGAACTACGAAGATATCCTGACGGGATTGGATAGGAATCGCTTCAACTTTGGCGAACAATGCGCTGTCACAGTCCCTGTCACGTGCCCCCGAAGCCTTGCTCGCAATCTGAATCTCAGCGGAAGACATTTCCCCCCCGCAGCAGAAGGAAACGCCCCGCATCCACACACACTCGCACCCGCGGCATACGCCACCTGAGCCCCCTGCATTATCGTTCACCCTCTCCCCTGCATACCACATCTCTTGCATTCCACTGCTAAGGAAAATCTAGATTCATCAGCCTGTTTTTGGAAATCCATCAAGCCAACACATCAAATGAAAGCTGAAACACACCGCAAGATCACATGAAGAATTTATTACATGACAGACTAGACTTATTTATACTCTAGCATAATCAGGCAAGTAAGTGTGAGTACGCATTATAAGCGAGTGGGCATGCAGGTATTCACGCTAACGCATCTTCGGATAGGCAAGAGTGGATGGAGAAAGAGAGAGGTGAAACGTTTGGAAGCGGAAGCCTAATGGAGAATAAGCAATCCTAAAATAAGGGTTTATTTGTGAGAAATGATAAAGTTGGAGTAGGGGAGTGAAAACAAGTGAGAAATGAAGAAGACGATGAGATGCCGCAGAGGAGGGCGGGAGAAGCGACACAGCATCCAATATGTACGGGCCTAGGCATCTTCGAAGAGGGTATTTATTGACCGCGAACGGATGGACGAAAAAAGAATATGAAAGGAGGGTAGGGGACTCTTTTATCGGCTATTATAAAATTGAGTTAATTTTGAAATAGTTGTGGGTAATCATCAACATGTTTTCCCTGAGAAAACTTTAGCCTAATTCAGGGTACAAAGATCACACGATTACCCTTAACTTACGTAACGCTTATCCATTTCCCAATCATAATTCACAATATCCCTAGCTTTCATTCTCTCTTCCCTTATCCTCCACTCTCATTACTCACTTTCCTATTACCATCCTACCTCTTAAGCTATCTGCCTAGTGGGGAGTATACACGTGCTACAATGGGACAAGAATATTAGTGGCACTCCAAACGTAAAATGGCCTAGGTTATCATGTGCCCGAAATATTCTCTTCATCGATGGGACTTATAATTAATAAAAAAATCGTACGACTTTCCTCCTACGAATTCATATTTTGGTACTGAAATACTTAACAATTTTCGCGAAAGCATCAGAGAAATTTTGGTTGCGGAAGACGAGTAGGTGGTGGGAGGGGATGGTAGGGAAGGCTTACGAACCGGATCTGTGAACCGTGGGGATTATGAAGCACTCTAGTTTCTTTTTTTTATAGCTATTCCCCTCAAAGAGCCGGGAATTTGCGACAAACAAAATAGCAAGAGGCAAACGAGAGTGCGAGAGGTGGAAGGGGATAAGTCGCAGAAGTGCGAGAGAGAATCACACCGGGGTGTATGAGGAGAAAGGCGCGTAGACCGATGCATTTGGTGGAGGATAGGAAGATGGCTCATCGAGGTTCGGGGGAAATGGTACCGCAACGCCCCGCGTTATTTGAGACTTCCCTCGGGATGCTCGCGCTTTTGATGCGAACCGTAAACACGTTGCTCTGCCGCAGTTACTCGCGATTGACCCATTGGATATTCCTTTTGAGCAGGAAATCGACTCATGACCCGTCCTCTGGATGTGAAGCCCGTTCAAATTGGGATCCTAGTGATGAAAACAGGAGTGGATTCTGGTAGCAAACGGGCGTCACGTACGTTTTGTATCCCAAGATGCAACGAGAAGCGCTTATGTGGTCGACGCTGGCCCTACAGAGCCTAAGGAATAACTAATGCGTGACACTTAGAACCAATATTTAGAAATTGAACAGAGTTATGAAACTTGAAAGCGAGTGTTGTCATTATGAATACCATAAAATTATCTATAACGAGATATACACATGATAACGAGTATTACTTACTCTGGCTCCTAAAACTAGGGGCTTCCCTATGAAATTCCATCATAAATTTATTTTACCGTCCCGATTCTGACCCCAGAAAACCTACATGCCAGGTAAATAAAGACTACCGGGACCCCAGTGAGAGGAATTTATCTTAAAAAATATTGTTTTTCGCATTAAAAGAGAAGTATGCTCAAAGAAAAACTTTTACGCCTGTATTAAACGCCTTTTGGCAGAAGAAACCGCTGCAGGTTTTACTTTGAGGCAGTTACTCATCAAGGAAGAAATAAAATAACTTTGGTTAATTCAACTGCATTGTTATTTTCCCGACGTATCGTTGCGACACTTCGTGTCATCTTCAGGTGAGGAGTGCAAAAATCTTTTGATTTTTATACTTCTCACCAGAAAATGACGCTAAGCGTTGAACCCTAGGCTTTGAAAATAAATATCCAGCGTAATTAACCAAAGTTGTATTATTTCCCCCGAAAAATCTTTTTGTTTCTATTAAATTCTTTAAGAAAATTAGCCCAAACTTACCACTCTATGAATTTGTTAAAACTATCTAGAATTGCTTGGCATTCAAATGTTAGTCATAGCTACCAGATATACCTTTAGCGTCATTTTTCATGTAAAACAAGGATAGACGGCTGTGTATGGATGGATGGTGTACGTTTCAATGATACCATTTAGCCCGTTCAATCAGAAAAGTGGAGAGCCGCTACCAGCCGTCGACGCTGGATGAGACGACATGTTCTAGATACCACAATATATTCGTTGGTGATTCACTCCTCGCGTATGTATTCTTCTCTGACAATTCTTTCCCAACGCCAACTTTTCGGTTGATGCCGTTGTTTGAAGGACGATAAAATGATGCATAACTTATCGTCTAAATATCGCGAGTCGATAATGTAAATGGAACACCACGCGGCCTTCCCGGCCGGGAGCAAGGGGTGTAACGGGAGCGGACCAACAGAAAGCACGCGTCATGATGAAGGGGTGAAGGGACGGAGCGGGAAGGATAACGAGGTGAGGAAGTGGTCGAGGGGAACCGGAGAGAACAGCCACGCACATCAAAGGAGGAATTAAAAAAAATGGAACGGCAATAGAGGAAACGATTGGGGGACGGGGGGGGAGATAGGTCCTACGTGTGGGTACGAACGGTTAATAGTCGCGAGAGGGAACAGGAGTGGGTACTTCTGATGCAGTCGAGAGGGAGGAGGTGTGGCGTATTTGTACGGTAGGTGTGGGGCGGGGTGAGAGAGGCGCGGGCCGCGAGGTGGGTGTGTGTGTGTGAATCGAGTGGCACTTAAATATGAGTGCGCCGCAGAGGACAAACACCCTCGACCAACCAACCATAAATACGTAGGTGGGGAAGGGGAGGATATGGGAGAATTTCTAATGGGAGAGGAAAAGGTGAGAGGAGGGAAAGGCCGAGGGTGTGCCCGGAACACCACGCATAAACCGAAAGGAGTGGGGTCGAATCCGGGGGAGAATGAAGAGGGAAAAGGGGGGGAGGGGCGTTTTGAGTGTAACCGGACGATAATAAATCAGCGAACGTCGCGTGTTCTCGGTCCGAAGGTTTTTTTGTGAACGCTGTGAGGGAGAGAGAGAGGGTGGAAGGAGACGGGGTTTGAGTTTGAATGAGTAATAGCAGTCGTGGAGGTAGGAGGGTGGGCGGGGGCGGGAAGGGAAACTGTGAGATTGAGGCGATAAGGCAGGGATATCGGCCGCGGTGGGATAGGAAATGGGTATTGGGGGTGTTAGGAGAAAAAAGTCGCGGGAAAAAAACTCCCAGATTTCCGGAAGATTCCCGGGAAGTGTTAGGGGAACGGGAGGGAAGAGGATCGAGCGCAGGGAAAGGATGCGAGTTCCTCCCGCTGCTTATCTTTCAAGCAAATCCAGAGACGACTCTCGCGCGGGCTCGAAAACCAGGGAGGGTGTATATGCTGCGGATTAGTTTTCATCCAGAGTAAATCGAAAATATAAATAGACGAATATACTGAGTGACGGAAAAAAATACTGATTCGAATTCGCTTATCCACACATCAGGACGGCCGTCGTAAGCCGAGAGGGTTTCCAAAAGAGGCTCACTTTTGTTAATTAAAAAGCACAATTTTCCAGCGTTAGCATCGCTAATGTTTGCCCCTCCTTAATAACATCCGTGGCTGGAAAAGAAGACATGCCAATAAGGGGAATTAATGATACCCTAAAACAACTCTCCGCCGCAGCATTTTTAGCACTGTAGAAGGTTTGCTGTCCTCAAGAAAGAACCTTCGCATGTCGTGCCAAAAAAATAACTATTAAAGCAGAAATAACGGCAGAAGTATTTTTCTTCTTCGCCAAAAAAGTTTTATGACAGAGTATCATCACTCTTAATGCCAAATAAAAGAAATGGCGTCTGAAATAAACCTGAAAAAATATATGAATCGGCTTTTATTTTTTGGATAGTTCCGCTGTTGAGATTGTTCATTCGATTGATTACGCCGGGCACGGTTTCAATTCACCAAAGCGCACTTGCTCCCATAATACTTCATTTTTTTATACCAAACAAAGGTCTGAAGCAAACAGGCAGAGTATTAGGGAGGGAGATGGAACTCATTTGTTCATTATAACCTCACTCGCGACGCCGAGTTTTTTTCCCTTTTCCAGTGTAAATTGACCTTTAGAATCCAACTGTTTATCAGCGCTGAACTCATTTTGACCACTTCAAACTACAGCCATTAAGACGAAAGCCGATTGATTGCAGCCTTTTATCCTTCCCTATTCAATGCTAATTCCTTCACGCTCTGATTAAGCTCGTCTTTCTCAACGCCTTCTTTATTTTCTTTACAATTTGTACCTTATTCTTCCTCGATTAAGCTGAAATTGCATTACATTCTAAACAAATTCATCGCGCCAAAACTGTAAGCGTGGAATTTTATGATGAAAGCGTAGCATTGCAGAGTTTGATTATTGAAGGACAACATATCTACATATAGTTGCGGCGAAGGATATGGTTTCAATATATCAATCAATGATAAACAGATTACTGTGAATGAATGTCCCACATAGGTTGTCACCGATTGGAAAATACATTCTGGCAACCTCATCTCGGGGATTTATATAACGATTAATACATTGTTTGCTCAGTGAATTTCTGTCTCAGGACAACGTTAAATTGATTGTAATGGTGTCAATGGGAAAGGTAGCTGTCGATGTGGAGGCCAACCGTGGGTTTATGGGGGAGTCGGGTAGAGTGCGGTGGATAATATGGTGTTGCAGTTGGAGCGGCTTGGAGCACTGGTGTGCTGGACATAGTGGGAATTAAGCGGATTTAATCCCCACAATCGACCTGGTTTGAAATTGACTGCTGCACTAATAGAAGGACCTCGATACTCTCACCAATTTGTGAGTTGGAAATCCTATTACCAATTTACACTAACCATGGCGCGCGACGAGAGGAAGGAAATCCTAGAGCACATTAACTCAGTATGCAATGGAATGGAACACAAAACAGAATTATATTACTTAGATAGATTACTCCCGCAGCATAAAAATAAATTGTTTTGTTAAGTTAAAAGCTGGAAACGTTTTCCTTTTCTTCGCTTAACAATTCATTTGTTGGTAGTTGCTGTACAGTTAGAAATGATCGATGTGCGGTTATAATGTGACGTCTAGTTGGCTAATGGGTGGTATATGGGGTAGCAACTTATGAGGTCATTTTCGGTGAGATGACTAATTAATGGGGGAGAAGGCAGGTGGAGAGAAATCCTTTACCAGCAGACTCGTCACTAAGGTGGCCATAATTTAGTACATCATCCTCGGGCGACGTGCAGATTTGAGCATTCTTCACACGACATCATTCAGGGGGCCGGAATATTACTGGGTCATATCTCACATGAATAATAGAGGATCAATTCTTCCAGTTACTGGCTCCTCGACAGTGAGGATGCCAGTAATTTAGTACCAAACCAATCATAAACTCGGATACTTTTGAGACGAGGATTCAGTACCCAAATGGCCATTATAATTCCTCGAGAAGATGGATTCACACACTTTGAAAGTGACGAGAATTGAGCTGGGTGATAATTTATCACATGCCCAAACGATGATTATTCGATTATTATAGGCTGCCTGAGCGGCCCAACTAGCAATTTCAAAAGGCAGCCAGTAATTTAGAGTCACCACGAAATTCGCGCGTCTTGGAATGCGATTATTAGCGCACGCTAATAATCGCATTTTTGACATTAAAAATATTATCCCCATTATAAATTAGAATCTTTAGCCACGGACTGGTAGTCAGGGTGATATTGTATGCAATAGTTAAATATGTTAAAAATGAAAACTAATTGACGTCTAGCAATCAATTTCATTCCAATTACATTAAATATTACCATCATGCATTTTGCATTGAGCTTGATTAATAACGGAAATTCCCCATCCCCTATTTCTGTAACCGATGGAAATTAACTAATTACAACTCCGACGTAAAGAATTTGGCCCACCTAACTTTTACGTATTCCCGCGGGAGGTTTTCGAGTGGAAGATCATAATCGCTTTAATGAGCAATCATCTGGATACAGATAGATTCTAGACGGTCCAGGTAAACTAACACACTTACTTCCTTCGGGACCCTTCGGACACTTATGGCCAGTACGAACAACCTTGGCCCCAAACTAATGACTTATTCAGTGGTAGCAGCAGTAATTGAGTTTAAAGGTCCTCCGACGGCTGAGTTATTATCGTACCCTAAAGTCATTCGCAGAAAATCCGTTACATGGCATCACAACATCTATGCCCTGGGCTACATTCGAATCATTCGACCACCGAGACCAGCGACCGCATTACTCACCTAACTAACCAGATTGGCGCCTTATTCATCGTCTCACAGCTTCAACCCCCTTCATACTGTCCAAAATGTATGTCCTCTTCCTCCACCGCCCTTCTACCTCCCTTTGCTGCACTTCATCCCTTGCCCGACATGCATCAAATTCCGCTACCATTCGATTATTCCTCCATACCCTTTACCTGCCTTCCATTCAAGTTCTCCCACCTAATTTCTCTCATCTCCTAGCCGAGTATTTCTTCGATTGAATTCCTTTTCATCCTCTTTTCTTCCTCTTTCATAAGCGCAATAACCTGTGCGCTTCGACTTGCCTCGAAGTTTATTGAAAAATCACTAAGTATTTCAATCAATAATCAGTCAATAACTGCTGTGTAAAACATTCAACAGATTTAGGCGAGATATAGTGGAAGTTCGTCATTATGAGAAAAAAAATAAAACGAGTTTGAAATTCTCTTGTCTTTACTCAAAAATATTTTACATTTCTCTTAAATTTTAATAAGGCATATTGGTACTGTTTTCTTGAACCCTTTAGGTCTTACTCTATCCTTTACTTTTCCTATTGTTTTTGTTTAACGCCAATCATGTTTAAAACAAATGAAAATACTCGTTCTTAAAGTTTCGAGCACTAAGGCAATAATATAAAGTTGAAATGGTATATTCCAGCCAACCGAACGGTGTTCGATAAACAAACAGTCAGTTTTAGATTAATATAGATATTAATTTTTAGTGAACAACACGTGAAATTTAGCAGTGGCCAAAGTTTCAAATAAGATACATTAACGCGTAAATACTTATTTAATTTTTCAAATATACTTCGAAAACGACCCCGATATATTACAAAAAAACGTTTCCCATTGTAAAATAAAATTCATTTGCAAATATTTATAGGTTGTTTTCATGCAATCGTATGAGAGTTGTCTTGCCTCAGCGGACAAGAATTTCCATTGAGTACTACTAGATTCATTAGTCTGAACGAGCTCATTTCTCATAAGAAGGGCAGAAAGTCATCGGAATAATCAAAATTAAATGTGGGAGAATAACACCCCATTTTGGGAGAATATCGCACATCAGGGGTGAACATTTCCGTTTTTCACTTGAAAATCAATTTTTAGCGCTGGCACAAGAAATATCGATAAAACAAATTTCAACTTAACACTCAATTTAAAAATCAGCATTTAAAATGAAATACCCAGATAAATGAAAAACTTGACGACAATAAATTTCGTAAACCTCTTTTGCTAGGGTAGAATCAATTAAATACTTCCATTTAGCTCGGGAAATCCGCCGACGCAGCCGCAAAATGGACCGCACGACCAATTGCGCCGTTTTGAAGCATGGCATAGGCGTGTTTCAAGGGCTTGGAAGGAAAGCAGCGAATCGCTTACCACTTTGCAGTGCCGGTTTGATCTGGCAAGAGGGTAGGCAAGCGGGTAGGGGCTAGTTCGAGAGAAACGAGGAAGAGGGGGGAGAGAAATTGAGGAGGACGATGGCACGGGAGGGTTAATGAAGCGCGACGCTGATTTGGGTGAACGAAAGAAAGGGAAGAGGGAGGGGGAAATGGGTATGTAAGTGGAAAATGGTAGAAGAAGAGAGGGAGAGAACGGTAAATTTTGTGGACGCGAAGAGAGTGCCCCGAACCGAGGCCGATCGTGTGTGTCCGTCCGTTTGTATAGCCGTACGAGCGTGATCGTGTGCGGGCGTGTGTGTGGGCACGTAGAGGGTCTTGTGGGGCTGGGGGGGAGGGAGGAAATGAGAGAGAGAGAGTGGTGTAGTTGGCGCGTGGGGGCGGGGCACTTCTGGATGTTTGGGCAGAGTCGGACGGAGATTGGAGCCGGTTGAGGCGAGGCAATTGAGTTGGCCGGAGACAAATGACCGATAATGGGTGGAACGGGCGCAGGGAAGGGAGAGGGGGCTCTTGGGGGTGGGGGAGGGAGGATGTGCATCGAGTGCGACGGAAACGGAGGAGCGACACACGCAGGTGGATGGGGAAGGGGGAACCGCAGGTGAAGAAGGGTTTTTTTACGGGAGTGGGGACGCTGCTTTTCGGTGATCCTGAAAGGGGGGCGAGCCCCTCTTTGGTTGCCGCAGGATCCAGAAAGAAAATCAGTCTCCATTGAGGCATTTAAATCTATAGATAAACCTCGCGGTGTCGCGAGAAGCCATTTCTCCCTGCAAAGGCAAAAAGTATACCCATACAAAACCGCGATTTGGGTAATTTACCGTTAGGTGAACGGAAGAAGCTGCACCCCTTCGATAGGTAAAGGAATTTTCGTCAAAAGGACGTCAGAATTGTGATGAACTGCGAATGAAGCTTCACTTCTGCATTTTATTCCTTCAATTGAGGATAAAAGGACGTGTTTGAAACTGTTTCCAGGGCAAGGGATTTCCATCCATCGCTCCAGTTGATTTAATACATGTACATGAAGGGTCAAGTAAAATAAATACTGTAGATGGTGAAAATACGAATTGAATATTAATTATTCAACAACTGTCGGCTGTAGTGACTACAGCAGGGATATTTTCCTTAATAAAAATCAATTATCACTCAGGGTCGGGAGTAATTAAGGACCACGATTACTGAATGTTCAGGTATCCTATGTCCGATTGTGGAGGGGATTGATTGTTAGTCCCCCTTGTACGGAGTCCCCTCGCTGCCTCGGTGATCCCAAACACGAGAGAGGACGACTAGATATACCTCCGGCTACGAACCCTTCTCCAAGGTACATCCACATCATCCCTCCTTACGTCACTAACCCTTTCATCCCGCGTCTGGTCCGGTTGACTCGAGATACGAACGATCGTAGCTTCAATTCTCTGTGCCGCCCTTACAATTCACACCGACAAATAGCGTTGCCGCTACATCGAAGCAGTCGGAGTCATCAATCTTCTCCCTCCCTCACCGCTGACCATCCCTTCTCCCTCCACCATAAAAACAGTTGGTTCTATTTATCGTCAACATATCTTTGGCCAGCATATCCTTTAATAAGGTTCCTCATCTGAAGATCCACTATTCATATTTGGAGGCGCAAATTACATTAGCTGTCGGTCGCCTCCCATAAAAACTAACTAACTTCATATTTGATTTTTATCTCCGTTTCAATAGGGATGGGGATCGAACGGGGGAGAATATGTGCCAAACGAGCGTTGATTATAAATCTTCATTTAGCCCTGTATTAATATTCATGTTCTAGCTTCTAGGAGACTCCACGGGACCATCTACGTCAAATTTTCTCATTTGATTTCCCAGTGCTGGGAGTTCCTGATGAGTCCCTTACCTTACAACCCATGGTAAATATTGACGTAGGAGACTCTTTAGAGACACCCAGTAATCTTAGGCATGTAAAAACCCGCAAGAGTCTTAGTTTGCTCACGATAATATACGCCTATTTTTACCATACACATCAAATGCACTCTTCAAATATAAGCCTGATATTTGTCCCCATTAGACTGATATTGATCAATCGATGCGACGATATGGATCATTACTCGGGAAAATCAGGGAATGATTCTTACAGCCCGACTGCCGTCATTTGCGCGGAATGATTGAATGATTAGGCCGTTACCGCGGACAAAGAGGTCGGGAGGACACGGGAGGCCCGAGACGCGGAATGTTTCAGTGCCGGCGACGGCTCTGCAGACCCGTGGCGTTATTTTTCTTTATTTGGCCGGGCGACGTAAAAAGTCGACCGTGGATCGCATACCGGGGGGGCGGCAGTTGAATAGCTACCGCGGGGATATTTTTCCCGCGCGAATTGAGAGGGTAAATATTTAAAGACGATACGTCCACGGAAATAATTGTTTCGTGAATTCGCGGTCGGATCGATCCGAGAACTAACTGGAACGACTGCTTGAATTTTGAAAATTAACCCCATACACAGCGCAACAACGGTTGGTTCGAGAACTGTAATAATAATGGGGCGCAGGTATCAATAACTAGCTTGAGGTCGCAAGCTGTGAAATTAGGCTTAAAGCGGAATTCTACAAGCTTGTTTCGAACCAATTAATCGAGTAAGCCGGTCAATCAAGGCAGTTTGTTCAAAATTAATGATTTGGTGTGCTATTAATTAACCGTTACAACTGATAATTAAAACAGGAAAGCGAATTCCAATCACAGCGCGTGATATATTCATCATGCAAGGCAAACTGGAATTAGTAAAAATGACAATATCATTGAAAATTTAAAAGATTTCTGAAATACTAAAAATGCATCATAAATAAACAGAACCACGTTCACCTTCCATACTTTCTTATACCTTTTTCTTTGAAACAGACACAATCGTTTGGTTAGGCCTTTTAAGTGCCATATTAAATATTTTATTTTCAATAGAATCGTAAGATATGCAAAATGATAGATTTGGTGGGAAGACCGTACAGCCATGTTTTTCCAGTTCATTTTCCAGAAAACCACACGAATTAGTCCAAAACAAGAGAATCAATTCTTCATAAAATGCAAGAGCAAGGCTCACCCCTTAATGTGGGAATGATTTGAAGAATAATAAGAAAAATATTGCAATGATGGAAGTTCTCTAGTTTCGCCTTGAGTGAGGGTTGTGCTCATTCAGTCCGACGGGGGAAACTTGAGATCTTCAAATTTCTCATCAATTAAATTCTCATCATTTTACAAACCTGGTAAAACATTTTTCAAACCTTGGAATTTATTTTAAAAATAGCACGTGCACTATTTTACATTCCGACGCCCAAGGACATTATTTTTTGTCATTTGTTATCGATATAATCTTCATGATCCATGGATAAATGAACTGCAAGGTAGGTGAAATCGTATGAGAAATAGAGAAAACCATCATATATCAACCTTAATTTTATTTTGAAATTTTCATCCTCCATACTTTCTTTTTTATCTCCTTTGCTTCAGGTGTAGAACTACATCTCATTTTTTCACACAAAATTAATCTCTACATAAAAATTCTTATCACGAAATTTAACAACACCCGTTTTCACCGGATACCTCTCGTTTCGATTATACAAAATAAACCTAAACTTTTAACTTTCTCTGCAACAATTTCAAAGTGTAAAAATTATTCGCCTTGACCAGGACGGCGAATGATTTTTACACCCTAAAATTGTTGCATTATAATTCTATTTAGTGCGCCGTTAAAAATTACTATCGAGGCATCTCCTGCAGTTTCTCTGAATTTGTCATTTTCATATAATGAATACTTCACTTGACTGCTCACTACCTTACACCCAGTAATACGTGTACCGTCAATAATCACATCATTATTTATGTTCCAGTCTGCAATATCCTCCTCAACGTTTTAATTTGCTAGTTATTACGAGTGCTAACGCATTTTCCTAGCGCCCTCACTAACATTGTCATAGGAAAACTAAAATGACAGCTTGCGTTTGGCATATCCACGAGCCTTTTCTCTTCCTTCCACTGAAGTTGGCTGAGGCCGATCAAGATCCTAATGTCGTATTTGTAGACACTGAAAATAACAATTAAAGTCAGCAAGGACACACATATTTTCCATGCCACTTATACCATTTGCTCGGAAAAAAATCCTAGTTTTTCGCAGTTTTTTTGACACGACCGGATGCGTAGCTAGGAATGAACTATTAGCTAGGGATCTTTCTTGACCTTTTCCGAGAACGCCGGTCAAAGCAACCGTAACCTCCATGCACGCGTCAACTGGCGGTGATGGTACTATAGTAGAGTGTCGGAAACGGAGACGATCCTCCACTGAACGGTAACAAGTAATAAAGAACTTGCATTACAATAATGATGAATGGCGTCTAACACCACGCCCATTCAGATTTCCTGAGCACCCTCTTTGGGCAAGTTTGTTACCGCAAGTTGAATCGGAACTAGAGCGCAGTAAAAGAAAGGAAACCATTCGTCTGCCAGTCCCCATAAATCCCACGCATCGTCCCATTCCCTCTCCTCCATCTCCGTCACCTCGATGATCTTCAGGTAGTGAGGGCTTCGACCCGGATTTTGGTGCATCCGAGAGTTTGGAGAGTTTGTAATGAGAGACTTGCGAGTCTGATCCCCCGGATATCTGAGTTAATTAATACATCGCATCGAATAGCATCCGTTAGATCTGGCATAATCCGGGTATCCGGGTTGAGGTCTCCTGACTTTGCGATCTATGCTTGTTGCGTTAAATGGCGTCCATTCCTCTCGAAATTCGCAGCACATGATCTTATACTCGAAAAGAATATGGGATCGAGATGGTGTGGTGGCTATCGTACTGGCTTCCCACCCAGAGGGCCCGGTTTCAAATCCCGGTGGCTTTGAATATTTTTCAGAGGCATCTCGATCCCTACTTGAGGTGCTTTGTGGAGGGCACTTTGAGTGAGTACGCCGTCCGTCGGATGGGACGTTGAGCTGCGGACCCCGTAAAGAGTAGGCTAATGCCGACCCTGGGTTTCTCTCCACCCTTCATCCTGAATGGCGCAAATGACCTCAGCTGTCGGTCGCCTCCCCTAAATACTACAACTACTCGAAAAGAATATCAGTGCGTGCGGGAGAAATGAAAAAATTATGGAACAAAGACAATTACAGTGTCTTCTACACCTCTTTCTATGAGATCATTTAACACACTACAAATTATCCCTTACGCCTTCAGACAAATAGAAACCTAATATTTATTTTAGGTCATTTTAATCGATTACCAATGCATATTATAAAATAATTTAATTGCGCAACGTCCTTCGCCATTTTTCTCGGTACTTATCGGAAGAAAACTTACAAAACAGACGTTCAGTGGCGCTCCTCTCAATGCTAAATGTCAATTTACAAGTCTTCTGAAAACAGCATACAGTTCGAACAGTAAATATAAAATAAGACGTCAAAATTCGAAAACTGAGTCATGCAGGCAAGAAATACGATATGTTCCGCGACAGTAATTATCATCACCAGACTCAAGAGCGCAAACTACGAGGAATTGTAAACTGACTTGTAGTTTTGAGAAACGAGCTGCAGATATTCAATAAACAAAATAAGAAAAAAAACAAACGTCACGTGTGAGATACGCAGATTTCAGACGGGATGAATTTACAGGGCCAGATAGATCCTTATAGCGAAAACCTCAACTCGCGGACGGTTTTCAGAAAAATATTAAAGGGAATCAAAGAATTTGGGTTCTTGATGAAAACCAACAAGGGTCAAACGAGTAAATGAAAAACGTATCTCATATGTTCCTTGAGATTTGAAAATGACGAATAATTATCGAATTCGGTCGATAAAAATATATACAAAAGGCAGAACAAACTCGTAAATGTCCTTCTCAATTTCTTTTAAGATGGCATCATAAAGCTACTCGAAGCTACTTATCATTAGTTAAAGTTGAAAATGAACGAAAGGGGTCGTATTCCCTTTGAGCGAAAATGTGGCAAAAGTCGCCTTGAAAATTAATCGAATGTTTATTTCGATATTATTTTTGGCAAATAATGACTAATTATTAACGAATAAGTAGGTCGTTAATGAAAGCTCATGGAAAAATTGAAGGCGGCACTCCGTGGAGCTAACACTACATGCCGTCTGCTGTACGACGCCAGGCATATTTATTAGAGAAGTTTTTTTGCTTCGCCAACGTTAGAACGAATGCTTCGAAACGTTTTATTCAGTCAGCAATAAAAATATGGATACAAAGTGGGCGAGTCTCCATCACTGTCGGGGAATTTTCTCTAAATGCTCTAAGAGGAGATGGGAATAAAAAAGACATCGCTGCGAACAACTTAATACAATAAGCTCCCATTGGACATCTCACTCCCTGCCAACAAGAACTTAATGAAGACCCTCAGAAAAACAAAGAGGATCAAGCTATTAAGGAAAGATCAATATGCCCGGAATAAGTAAAGATAATAGGCAGGGTCTCCATCTGCTCCCGAATAAATCAGCTCCCAAGAAGAAAAAGGAACGTATAGAGAAGCCGAACGTGAAAGGCGTGCAAACAAAACGAAATGCAAATTATAAGGAGCACAGAACGGAATAACTCGAGCGATCCCACATTGGAAATGATGAAATGCAAACACAAAAGTTGAGGCCGACATGAAGCGTAATGCGAGTGACGTAAACTATAGAAGAACAATACAGCAGTAGGCGTGCATCTAAAAAACGAAAAGAATGAAATCACGTTTTCGGAGAAGGGAAGACAGCAAAAACAAAGAACTGTTACGATGTCAATAAAAACGGAAATGTAACCGACGCCATTGGCCTGGAATGAGATAACAGAACATGTACACAGCGAAAATGAATTAAATTAAGTTACCGATTCGGAGATGTGAGTAAAATTAAAAAAACAATGAACTACATCCGACTTCAAAAGCTAGAAATTACTTCTGGGAGAAGAAAGTAAAAAAATCAAGAGCACGAGAAGAAAACGAATCACGTATTCATACTCCAGAGAAAAAGATAAAGCGAGGAGGAAGAGGAGTCGGGAGAGGAAGAGAGAGAGAGAAGAGGGCGAGGGGGGGGAGAAGTGTGAACGCGAACCGCTTGTGCGGAAGAGACGAGACTCCTGACGTGGACGTGTTCCACCCCTATCTGTCACGAGAATACCGGACTCTTTTCTTACTCGACACCCCCCAGTTCGTCCTCATCCGCTCTCCCCCCCCCTCTCTCCCTCGACCACTCTTCCGAGGACCATTCCTCCCTCCGCCACGAGACTACGAGAACGAATTTCATGCATTTTGACCCAAAACGTCCTCAGCATCCTAGGGGGTGGATCCCACTCCCCTCCCCGTTACTCTCCCGTTCCCTTCCACCCCGGGGACTCCTCTTCCCTTACCCTCTCTCCCGTCTTCTTCTCGCACTTCCCTCTTCCTTTGCAAAACGTGCCGCTAGCTTCGAAAACCCTTCCATCCCTATGCGTGTGCAAAAACCGTCCACCCGCCCGCGCACACGGCGATACACGCACGCACTCCCATGGACTCGAATGTTTACGTAGCAATGCTCTCCTCGAAGGTCCCTTCATCATTCCCCTCCGTTTCCATCTCTCTTCGGCGCCGCCACAAAAGGAGAGACCTCAAGAGAGGTAAATATTGGCCGAATGAAGTGATTATCGCGGGTCTTTGACACCCGTTGTTAATAATTCTAGGGTGTAACTTTGGGTCGAAAACGTTAAGTGAGGCAGGAAATTATGGTAGGATAAATATCTGCCTTCGCGCAGTTCGTCCGTATCGGTGGCGCGGAAAATTCCTCCGTCAAAAAGGCAGCCATGCAAGTAAGTGATCTCCGTTTCTCACGCACTAAGGTAGAGTTCACCTGCCTGGGGCTCTGGTACGTGAGAGGCTTGGAAACGTGTTTCTAATAGGTTCGTTCAGTGTAGTTTTTCACTATTGTGATGAATAATGCAATAAAAGTATAACCTAATAGAGTACAGAGAAGCATAAACTGAGGGAGAACAAAACTTAAAATGAGAGATTAACAGCAAATGAATACTAGCATAGATATTCACGAAAGTGCTAGATATTCCTCAAATGCATTTTCATTGAGATAAGAAATTACGAAGAATTTTATACGAAATTTATTTACATTAAAATCATTCGGTATTATTACTATTAACATGTTGGGTTCATGTGCCTTATAACAAAAAAACCCCGGTACAAAATATTTCTTGCTATCAAAGTTATTCCAATGCTACATTGCATCATGACATAGTCAATAACTAATTGCTATCAAAGAAAACCCGATTTCGTCAGCAGAGAATTACGTCTATGGCATAAGATAAAATACCCATATTAGGTTAGTAAGAAACCCGGTTTGGAGGCCTGGAATGAGATTAACGACTTATCAGAAAAAATCGAAAAGCATACATGCTAAATATAGAAGCATTGTTAATCTAAAACGACGAAGCGAATTAAATGGAGATAAATATTAGGTATAAAAATAAAATGTTTCACAATCTTACTTTTCCTTGGGTATTTAATTTAACTTGGAGAGAATTTTTAATCTACCGCACACTTTGTCACAGATTACAATTGGATAATAATCGATAATCAATTAACGAAAGATATGTTACGTTCATCATACAAAAATTAGTTACGAATAAATACGTTGAAAAAGGAACCAGAATTGGGACTCCTGAATTATTAGAATGGATTCAAAGTAGGAGAGCAACTAATTAAAGTTGTTTCCCACCACCATCTTACATCCGAAATTTTCAACTGTGAATCCATTTTCAGCACACGTCATGTAGAATATAGGAAATTTTAACCATTAAATTTCTCAAATAGAATCAAATATGAATTAATGCTGGATAAAAATATACAACAATCTTTTAAAACGCCCATTTTTCAAAAATCGCTTTTAGAAGTAAATTTAAAATTCAATGAGAATGAGATTAGAAATGATTCAAAGAAAATTTATCACATAATCATATAAGCTTAGAGGCAATCTTGATGATTAGTCTGCTGGAGAGTAAAAAACACCCCCGATTCACAGAAATATTCATAAAAATGCCACCAAAAAACTTAAAAAGATTATTTCTCAGAGGGAAGATGCCAGGATGCTAAATATTTTTCCACTTTAGAAACAAATTTGCGATTTGAACTGATGGAAAATTTCAAATCGTACGCAAGCAGAACTAGAAATTCCAGCTATACATCTTTCCACTAAATTTTCAAACAATTTATCTCAAATTTTTTTCTAAGAGAAACCATGAGGATATGAGAACGCTTAGCCAAATCCGGGCAAACGTCTGGGATCCGTGAAGGCGCCCCCTTCACCCTGACTACGAGCCCGATCCCATTATTCTCCCGGGGAAGGATACGCGTTCCTAGGACGTAGACATCGCGTGCACTTGGAGGAAGGAGAAAAAGGAACTCATTTTGTCATATCACCTTCGTCGCCTCGCGTTCCTTTTACGACTTGTTATCATCACTTTATTGCCGACTCCGCACATCCTCAAAGGTTTCCTGCGAGTGAAGGAGGAAGAGGAGTTGGAGTACGAGAGGGAAAACAAATTTCCATTCTCTCTCTCGTTTCTCCCGCTTTGACCCAGTCCCAACCCCTTGCTCCGCTGCCGACGCACCCTCACTTCGCCCGCTCCTCTCCCTCCAACCCTTACGATTCTAATCTCGCCGCCGTCGCAACCCACGTTCTCTCTCTTTCGTTCCCGCACGAACTCTCTTCCCCTACCCATCTTTTTCTTCTCTTCTCTCTCCCTTCACCCTTCGACACTTCTTCCTGTTGCCTTCCCTACCTTGCCACTCCCTCCGCTCCTCTTCGACTCGTTTTAATTACCCCTGACGGAAAAAGAAGGAAGAAGAAAAGGGATCTCTCTTTCACCCCTACAAACCCTCCTTCCACCAGTGTCTGATGACGTGTGACCCAATCAAATTCATTTTCCCCCTCCCTCCTTTCTCCCCCCCCCCCGATCACTAGTCTCCCGCCTGAGCCAAAATACCAATCCATCGTATGGACGCCCTTGAAAAACATTCTCTTCACTTCTCCCTATTCCTCGATCCCCTCTTTCTTCTTATATCCTTCTCCGACCTTTCCGTTCTAATTATTTCATTTTAATTACTTCCCGCGCAAGACCGCTAGGGAGAAGGAAGACTTCAAGGTGGCACGCACAGCTATGTGCGCAGCGAGACGGCTCCGACGTCTTTGTTGGTTTCTTGGTTCCACTCCTTGCTCGAACGCTCGTAATCCGGCAACTTGGGAACAACGCGAGACGAGGGAAGATTCTGGGTACTCCCATGCGTTGAAAGCCTGAGAGCGGGGGGGTTCATTAACCCGACAAAAGATTAATGTATAACAGTTAATATTTTAATACGATTGCTGAGGAATATTAATTTCAGAACTTAAGGTTTACTTAACCTTTATGGGTTCTTAGAGCTAAAAATAATATGGTAAACAAATAGGTAACATATTTTCAGACTAGATCGATTTGAGTTGAATATAACGGCGAGCAAGCTGCCACGCTACCATATTTATTTGATCATACTTCCCTTTCTTGTCTCCCAAATAAGGTATATAAATATGATACGGGAATAATAAAATTAAGATAATCACCCCTTCTGCGTGCGAGAAAAATTAAAGCCACGTTGGCGCGTTCTTGCCCAGATCCAACACATGAAACCCGAAAAAAATATTTCTCTGGCAGTTTTTTTTCATTACACATTATGTTTATTCGCACACATATATAAAATGTAAGTATTTACATAGATAGATTTCATGATATATTTCGCTAAATTACTAGGATTTGGCCAGTACGCTGGGATTTGCCGAAAGGAAAGAAAAATCACGAGGTCTTCCCTGAACTGCGCTCTTGTATATTAAGTAACAGCAACATCAGGAATGAATTCCTTTCCCTTCTGGTGGATAAGGCATTCCACATTCAAAGAAAAGCGTGCAGAATTTGTCGGATTTCGGCAGTCACCGAAATTCTGGAGACCCGATATATAGGTTTTTTCAATTTCACACCCTAGAAGCCCTTTTTTTCTAAAGACTTTCGTTTTCTTTCCTTCACCCCTCAACCTCCACTGTCATATATTTTTACATTTTCACTTACGCCCTCCCACCCCATTTGTCGTCCCGATATTTCATCTCGATGATCCAGAGCACGAAACGAAATGGAAAATACGCACAACAACACCGAAATAGCATGTAAACCGATTCAAATCTTTCCCCTTTCCTTCCCATCCCTTTCGCTCGTATTTCATCCGCTATCCGAAGAAAATCTCTCACTCCTCTCTCTCGCCCTCCCTTCCCGAACCCTGCTCAAAAACTTCCCCCACTACTCGGCCGCACATTCACTTATTTTTCATCAATTATTATAATGGAGGTTCCGATGGTTATCGTCGGCACACAGCAGTAATTCCACTCGGCACGAATAATTCGGGTGCCGCCAGGAATTTTGAAAATCGGAAGTGCATTTGCGAGTTCAAGTCGCGTACGCTCTCGCAACACGGGTTGGAATTTATTTCCGTTCCTGGGGCCAAATTATAAATGATGAAGTTTAAAATATATTGAAAAATCAATGGCCATGGGGGTAAGAAGGCTGGGAAATTAATTTTCAAATTATTCGAGCATGTCCCGGAACTTTGGTGCGATAATCACCGATGCCATCGTTATGAATGTACAACTATCCAATCCATCATCACTTAACTCCTTTTTCCCACGAAAGAGTGGGAGGAGCGAACATTTGATGGTTATTAAGGTCAAAGCTAATAGTTAAACAACAGTCGGAAATCAAACTCATTTTCCCTTAAAAACAACAAACTTGCTCAAATTAGAATACTTTTTAAAGAAATACTAATGCTTTATAAGTTCAATTTATATTGAATATTTCGGAAATTCCACTTTTATTCACTCAATTTGCTTAAATTTTCAGTCTTTACCTGCTTGCATACTTCGATTGGAATATATTTACTTTATAGGGGATACCTCCGTCACCTAAGATGTCCAACATGCTTACGAATTGCAAAAATAAATACGCGCTAAAGTTCAACTCAAAATACCTAAGTGTTCTGGGACTAATATTTTTCACTTTTATCATAAGTTAACCAGGCAAGTCTTTATCTTGGTACATCGGTAGCATAGTTTCATGGGATTCAGATGCCATTCTGTTCCCCAAATAACATCCGAATTTCCTCATAGTTTAGCGCTTTGAAGAATTCGATATCCTAAAAAGGCGCATAACGTCCCAAACATTCTAATGTCTTATTTTCCTTTTGTAGTACTTTCTAATACCAGCATCGAGGTTTAGTGATTCCCTTCCTTTTACTCGGTGTCAAAGCTATGGAATATAATGTTGCTTGATGGTGCAACACAAGACCCTTTAATTACCCATCACCATTTAAGTACCACACGCTCTGTTAATACGTGTATGCGTGTAATTTAGGTTTTTCAGTTTGATTTCCATCTGGCGTGTCTCCACGCACCCTCCGAAAGGCCTTATCATTAAGTCGACTTCATTACTCTTCCTTCCTACCTTTTGATCTTCCTACACCAATCCGTAACACCACAGTAGGGCAGCCTCCAATCGCCTCCCTCCAATACTTCCGTCCCGCAACCCCTCCCTCCTCGCGAGATCCCGGTCTCCCAAAATCTCCTTCTACCTTGAATCTTCCCGACTCCTCAATCCCACTCTTTCTCCTTTCACCGCGCCGTCTTTCATTCCATTCAATTTTTCTCATCGCTCCCTTTCCCTTGCACCTCGGTGCCAAAGGGCAGGTGGGGGGGGGAGGAAGCTGCTCCCTCGCCGCGAGATGTTTATGGCTACAGACAGACAAATGGAGTGTAATCCCCAGGAAAGAGGGCCGCGCGAGGGGGGTAGGAGGTGAGGGAGGGGAAGGGGACCGGGGATGTTTCCAAGACGCGGGGGAGGGGGGGGGAAAGAGAGGAAGGGAAGAGTTGGAATGAATTCATATTTCCTCCTTTCCCCAACACACTCCGTGTCGCTTCCGCTCTCGGTGCCGGGCGAGTGAAGAGGGGGGTGGGGGGCGCGCGCGCGCAGGAGCGTTAATGGCTCGCGCCTCCTGCGGGAAGGAGCATGCGAATACATACGTCGTCGCGTCGAAAGGGTGGCGGGGTCGGGCGGGGGACGGCAGGAGAGAAAAGAAAACACTGCATCCTCCGCTCTGCTGAGGAGAAAAGAGCGGAGAGGGTAGCGAGCAGGTCCCGGGGTAAAGGGCTAGATTTACGGGAGTTGGGAAGTCATCGCGAAGTGCACTCAGGCGTGGCCGGATTATTTAGGCAGTGTGTGCAGCCACTCCCTTCCCCCCTCGCTCCCTCCCACAAGCCGCACCCCATGGATGATTATCCCTTTCCTCGAAGGCCGCGCTTCCATTCCGTCGCCGCTGCAGACAGTTGCATCTCCTTTTCCGCAGTGAGCGTCCGTCAGGTCGGTGCGAGACTGTATTCCTTTCGCGTCGACTATTTCAGTGTCCATCAGGGAAGCACCGAAGAGTCCGGCGGGATGGTACTCGGTGAGGGGTCCGTTACCTGCTGGAATCCCGCAAGTAATAGTCGGGAAAAAAATATTTATCCGCGAAAAACCACCTGAAACAAGACCTGTTTCGATGATCAACGAATTATGTATTCCAATCATCCAAGAGCATTGTGCGATATGCTTTCCAGGCAAATGATATTCTTCAAGTGCAGGTTTTAAAAGAGACTGTTTTTTATATCGTCTAACATATACACGAGGAATTACACGACCAAAAACGTAGCTGCCACGTCCCAGGCCATACAATTTTGACACAAAAATTCAGGGGGAATGTATAATTTATCTGCAACCAACCGGTGATATAATTAAGCATTTTATGGTGTAATTTGCTCTGATAACATTCTATTTCCCCTAATGATGGAATCGAAAATGAGAAATCCACTATATTACAAGAAAAGTTATTTTTAAACATTTAGAAAGTCGGTCATCAGCCTCTAGTTTATTTCTCATCTGGATGTTATTTTCTAAATTCCACATATCAGAGGAGAAACAACACGTACCAAGAAATATAAATACAACTAGCTGAACACCTGAGCATAATCACGTGCTTCGCAATGATGATTTTTACGCAAAACTACTAAGTGTCCAGTGTAATTGTAACTTTCATACTCTGGTACTTGTGTTTTGGGTTAGTAAAGATTCATTGGATTTAGTTATTTCCAACTTTTTTGCACAAGAGGTCCGTGTGCGATTCATATAATTGAGCGCATATACTCTCTTCTCTTCTACCGAGGCTTCTATCATAAATGACTGCTTCCTACCGTCAATATTTCACCCAATGCCATACGTTCCACGTTCACCCAATGCGATGCCCAAAAAAACGACTTCTGCGAGTCGAAGTAACAAGCTCCTAATACAGATTGCGGCATTTTTCGAACACCTCTCTAATGGAAACGTGGCCTCATTCGTGCCGAATTTATTAGCACGGTGCCTCGTGCATATATTCAAACCACGCCGTTAAAACGGCCCCGCCGATTCAAAGGTAGAATTTCACCATTTTTTTACGACGGAAACCGCGAAATGATTAAAATTCTGCTCGCGAAACCCGTAAACGTAAACCCCTCCCTCCGCAACCCCCGTCAGCCTCAATTCCGCTCCGACCCGCCCTGGGCCTCATTAGACTTGACACGTACAGTGGTGCACCGCACCATAAATAACGCCAAAATACCTAGACCTGGGATAAGCAGGAGTCTAAACCATTTACGCCGGCGGACCGGAGAAAATTCTCTAAAAGGAAATGTGCATTCGCGTAAGTGTGCGCACAAAAACCCCCTGCGGGAGAGGCGCGCGAAACGAACTTTCCCGACGCCCACTATGCCATTATCTCGACGGCCCGTGCTCTCCCTCTCCCACCGGTGGCTTCACCGCAGAGGAAGGGCGGTGTTCAGCAGAATGCTGCGCACACTGACATGAGGTAAGGAGGACTCGAGTAGGCGCCCAGACGGCTAAAACGCGAACCGTTCGAGGAGGAGAGGAGGAGACGCTCACCAGAATCACTTGAACGCTCACCCGTTTTCTTAATTCCACCCTCCATTCCTCCCCTCTCGCTATTTTCTCTCCCGAGCCGCGACGACCGTGCCGAGCTACGATAACAATTACCCTGAGAGCTCCTCGTCGAGGATGGGGAGGGCGGAGGGGTTGGGACGTCCCCCGGGGACGTATGCACGTGACTCAAAATTAAGACTCGGGCGAGCACGAAGAGTGGCGTGGGCCGCCATGCGAGGTACCTCCGCGAGAGTGCGGGCGACGCTCCCCAACCAGCGTCATCATAAGCGAGCAATCCTGAGGATTGGTGTTTCAGCATGCTCTCTGCAGAGGTAGTAACCCTTTCTCCACTAATCTCCTCCCGAGTCTCCCGCGTTTTTTTTTTGAGCGTGCTCCGTTAATTACTACAAGCGGAACTTGTTCCTTTCCGTTCCTTCTTCCTTCCACCTTATCCCCTGTTGGAGACACCATTCACTATATAGTCCGCAAAATGAGCCCAAATGGTTTGACACCATTCGGGTTAACGCGGAAAATGACAAAGATTTGCTGACTGATGCCTTAACTTAAAGAGAGGGTGTCTCACAGTTAGTACAGCTTTCTGTGTTTGAACGGAGGAGCTCCCGTTCCAGGTTAAAATCCCGTGCGATGCCTTTGGGACACTCTCTGGGAAAGTCTAATATCCGAGTGGTGGGGTTTTCTCGCTACCAGAATTTCGTGGGAACCCGAAGACTGGCAAGACATGAAAGGAACGGTGCTCTCTGTAACCTGAATGTGTGCGCACTTCACACGCCTGAAAGCCCAAGTTCGCGGCGAGTTGCTCACACTTACCAAAGAAACCCAACCTTTCATACTGATTGCTGTGCATGGTTGGATACTAAATTTGTTGACTGATGCTCCCGCGGGTAAGTAGACAGTGGACTGTGTGTTTAGACTTGGCTCGAATGCGTATTGTTTCTCCAGGGTAATCACTCGGATAAATGCTTTAACGAACACAGATTAAATAGAACACATCTACACAAAGGCAAAATTCTACCCAAGATATTAAATTAACCATTACTTTAGACACGTACTCATTTATTCGGTACTAGAGACTTATAGAGCCATGAAGGGATTTTAGGAGGTGAGTGTGGTCTATTACTCCCTGCCCATGATATCTAAATTAAAGGGAATAACAGTTCTAGGACCACATTAATAATCGTCCCAAAGCTATGGGGGTCATCTACGTTAAAAATCACGCGTGAATTCTTGACGCGGGAGAGACCAAGAAGGGACACAAATAGCCGAAAGGAGATTATGATGGGGACTTAAATCATGTCCCATATGCTGAGAGCTTAGAATTTATAATATTTTCAACACATTTTATAAATTATACGTTAATTACATTCATTCAAAATTAGTATTTTACGTAAAATAATTAAAAGAATGTTTGTGTGTGTGTGTATATATACGAATATATATATATATATATATATATATATATATATATATATGTATATGTATATATATATATATATATCGTATATATATATATATATATATATATATATCGTATATATATATATATCTCGTATATATATATATATCTCGTATATATATATATATCTCGTATATATATATATATATATATGTATACATATATATATATATATATGTATACATATATATATATACATATGTAATTATATAAAATAAAGGAGGTTTCTGCAAAGGTAGGAAGCAGCAGGTGCAATTATGGAGGGAACGGAGCAAGCGGCTAACGAAGCTTCCCTATAAATTATTATCTTCCCTTTCCTCCCTACTCCTTCTACCGGGATGACATTTTCTCCGAGCACATATTCCACGGCATTACCTTCCCTTTTCGTTGAGCATCGTTACGAGCGAGCAGAAAGCTGTCGCATAATTACTGGAAAGCCTGGATTTGTAGCCACTAGGAGATCAAAGAATATTACGGCTTCAACTACTGAATAAACCGTAAGAGTTAAAATTTTAGAAGAAGAATAAATCTAAAGCACATTACAGTGCCAGGTGATGATGATAAATTATCCTAATTACTGATGTTTCAACACCCCATACCGCGACATTTCTCGACGATTCGTACGGTAATTAAAGATCTAGATATCTTGGTACGCATAAAATGATGGGTTAATAAAGAAATAATATACTATCAGATATTTAACGAAACAATCGAAGGAGGTATCCGGTTCCCCTAGTCCAGCTCTATGCCAGCAAAACCCTTGCTGGGATAGGCATATTAAGGGCTCATTCTAAAAATGAATTCCCCTTCTCGCACCACTCAACTATGCTTGACAATACCTAAAAACGCCTTTCTTAAGCTTCTTCAGGTCGTAATTAGAAGAAATTATCAAATGACAAAATGCAAATATTACATTTAAAACCACAATTTACTGTCTAATGATCCCAGGGAGGAAGCTAAAGATCCAGCGTATCATTCAGAGGGAGATAATATCTGTGACCTGTGCCAAACTGCGGAATAACGTAAAATATCTTAGAGAACATTGAAAGAGGGAGTCAATGAAACGCCTCCAGAATCCTCAAAAGCTCGATGTCGAAGTCCAAGTCCAATGTCTTACAAGGGCAACATAAATATTTCGCAATCAGACGCCGTGCCGACAACAGATCTCCTGAAAAAGTGTATGCCTAACGCCGTCACTTCCATTCTCACCTCCCCAACTTTCTTATAGTTCCGTGAGTATACTTCATTTTTCGTCAGCCGACTTCCTTGTTTCTATGAAGACAAATATGCCCACACATTTTGGTGTGATATTCACGCGTCAAATCTCACCATCGAACTAAACCCTCCCCTACGTCCTAACATGTAAAGAAAGAAAGCCGAAAGACTTCAGCATGTGAATCCAAGCAATTTTAGCATGCATTACATACTTTGCACTCGAAGCCTAGCAACGCGGTGCAAATTGACAGTATCAACTAGACGGAAAACGGAGGCTAAAATTCACGCAACCCTTCTCGCGTCATATACACCTCCTTGACGCAGCGAGTCGGTTTATAGCCTTTCAAATGTTCGCTCAACGTACTCCAGGTATTTTCAAAGGAGTCAGTTGATATCTATGCTTAACGCCTATGTTGTCATGGGAGTTACCAAGGTGAGGCAAGTAAACGAACGAATAAATATTCAAGCATCTAGCTAATAAATATTATGTTGAAGGATGGCCGTAACAATTAATGTCGGCGGTGTCGTGACAATTTCGATCTGAACGCAACATTCATTCGGCACTAGATGCCATAGCCCAGTCCATAGGTTTCCCGTGTTAGTGCAGTCATACACTGCAACAATGCAGAAAAAGGAACGATGGAAATTAATACGTAGGGAATCGAGGTCATAAAAGAAGCAGATCGCTTTCGAGATGACTCGGGTGGACTTCAACGGGAACGAATTCCGCGAGAAACGACATTTAGGCGACGCTCTCAGCTGAGGCCGTTAATCAAATTCATTGGGTGTGCCTAAGGACACATAGTTGATAGCTTGCTGTCTCACCTCGAGGATGGCAATGGGAAATTTGACGAAAAATTGTGTGATGGGATACTAGAATTTAATTTGTATTTAATAACGACAAGTTTGAAACGACGCAAGCGAATTCAGTACTGGCATGGGCAGAGCGATCAGTGATGATGAAGCTAACGAAGTCATCAGCCACTACTGCCGCGCACTCCACCACCACCCCTGCATCACTGTCCGCGCCGAGGCAGGATCGACGCGGGCCGCTGAGGGAACACCGAGTAGCCGCGCGGAATTGCGGAGGTAATCACGCGCTGGGGAGTAATGGGATCGGGGCCCGAAGGAGAGGGACATACGCATGCGGGTCGGAGACGGATTGAGAGGGGGAGAGGGCGAGACCCTGGGAGTCGCGCTTTCCGTGCGACTTTGAGAGAAGGGTGAAGTGGGGTTGGGTCGGGAGCTCAAGGAGGGAGCGGAGGTGGGAGGAAGGGTTGAAGGGGGTCCATTCGGCTAATGAAATGAGAAGGGGGAGTGGAGGGCAAGGGAGTAGGAGGGGGTGGGGTGAGAAAAGGGACGTAACCGGCGACCGAGTAGAGAGGCGCCGGGGCGGGGAGGGAGAGAGGGTGCACACAGAGGGCGGGACCACGACGAGAGCAAACAAATTAGGGCACAATTACGTACGCGAGGAGGCTCGAGATCGCACGGCTGGAGATGGATGGGGTGGAGTCCGAGTCGAGGGCTTGCCGGGAGGGAGGGGGTGAAAGGGCTTTTGGGCGGCGTGTGTGTGTGTGAGTCAAGGTGGAAGGGGATGGGGCTTCCGGGGGTGGAGAGGATTTGCCGAGGGTCGGGGAGCGCGCGGGGAGTGGGGTGGGGGGGAAGACGGTGACACGAACACCCTGGGAAGAGGACTAAATAGGAGTTGGGGACGGGATCCGGTCGCAAGGATGACACTGTGGATTTTCGACGTGTGTTTGAGCTCGCGCGCGCTTGGGTGTGTGGGAGGTGAACGGAGTGGCACACGGGTTCGATTGTTTAGCGGGATTTCTTGGCGTTGTCATCCTAATTACTTCGCAGTTCGCCTCACAGCAGGCAGTCGTGACCGTGATACACATTTCGACGTTGATTCAAGCCGTTACGGTGCTCTTGAAACTACCCCGTTTTCCCCCTTCTCGAGCCCCTCTCGGCGATTCCAAGACCACTGTTCCCTCTCGAATGTTTACGGTGTCATCGTCAGCATTCGGCGATCCAAGGATTGATTCGCTGTAGTTATTCGCTCCGCGCTATTCTCGGAAGGCTTCCGACAGTCCTTACCGCTAAGTCCAGGATGAGAATGGGGACCGCAGTTGTTACGAAGGAATAATTAGACCTTCACTTCGATTACTATGATAAGTGGGCTGTTGTGAAAAATGAGCAGGTTACTTTGTCCTGCTGGTCTTTTCACATGTCATATTAGTGGCCATAAATAGGCATTGTGTATTAGTTATTTCTGGAGTTTGTTTAGTTGAAGTGCTGCCTTTGCCTGCCTTAGCTATTACCAAGCTTGAGTTTAATTTATATACTTGATCCATATTAACTGGCACTAATTATTCTGACCTATTTATTATTTAAGCTCTTTGGGAAGTCACTAATTTCTTCCTCTTTTCTTTCATTGCTAACGTATTTCTACCCCAAGCCTACTTTCCTACGCAACATTTCCAAAAACTCGAACTGTCTCATTTGCCCTAATTTATATTCCCTTATACTAATATTTAACTTGGCATTCTACTTCTTGAAAATAACAATTTCTCTTTCATGACACACTTTCATTCCATCCCTCTCATGACTCTCATTCTGTAATGCCTTCATTCCCTTCGCTGATCTTCAGCAAATCCAACTTAAGCATGCTACCCCCTCGCTTTAATTGATAACGCCTACCCTTCGCATACCTCTCTCACCACTCCCTCGTCGTATCTGTAACAAAGTCAGGCGAGTAAGGGTCAACAAAATCTCTTCCAACTCTTCTATGGGGTACTACCATCCATTACCGGTCTCGAAGAATAGTTATGGGGCATTTATTAACAAAGGAGAGTACTCTAATTTCCAATGTCATAAACGAAGTCTTCCTTTCCCGATTCCCAATGCAATATATATATCGATGATGTAAAAGCACTCACGAGGTTAATCTAACATTTGGACGGCACAATAGAACACAACAATATAAATAGAAAACACGTGAGAGGACATTCACATTTAAGGAAGTTTAAGCTTTCAACCTCCTTCAAGAAAGACTGAAAGGTTTCGAGCGGAGGGAATGCGAGGACTAAACGGGGGATACTTACGGGAAGGGGGGAGGCTGGGAAGGGGGAGGAAAGCAGTAAGGATCTAGTGGTGACGGCTGAGCCCGGGAAGTTCAAAAGATCGGAATGCTAATTTGTACGCGGATTCGCGAGTTCTCCCCTCTATACTGGTGGCTGAATTGGAGAGGGATTTTAGGATAGTTAGGGAGAAACATTAGTCGAAGGAAAGGTTGTGGGGAGTTCTGTATAAAGGGATAGAAATAAGAGAGAGTGAGGCAGACTTACCATAATATCGGCGATTGGAGAAGGGGATAATACATTCGCCTATGTAGAATGAAGATCATTGATTGCATGTCAGACGATATCTTCTGATAATTAGAATTGAGAGTTTACCTATTTTGTCCATATCTTGCATATTCTTTCCTGCATACTATTTTTTTATTTAATGGACCCATATTTTGAATAGTTCTACAGGATGATTTAATACACGTATCCTGTTATTGAATATTGTAGCATGCAAGTACTTTAATTCGTGTTAATTAAATTTTTCGAGTGCATGATCAAACTAATATTTGTGTTGAGGTGGGATTCTGCTAGGATGATTGGTGACTTAACACCGTCTTTCCACAATACCCCGCAAGCCGTTACTTACCCCTGCGGCGGCTTGCGGGGTATTGTGTAAATGTAGGCGAAATTATTTCTAGAAAATTATATATTTTGGCTACCATTACAATATCATTTTATTTCCTATTAATTCTTCAAATTTTCTTGGTTGGTTTTCCGATTCACATAGAGAGAAATGACGTATTGTTTTGCCCAGATAATACATTCTAGGTTAAATAAGCGCAATATACATGGGTCTATTACTTTTAAGGTTGCCTGAACTAGTCTCATGAAAGTACTTTTTGCGAATACCATGCATTATAACATCACCAATCACCACTCCACTGATTTTGTACTGAGAGAAATCATAGTATAATAGAATTTAGTTGTAACGACGAGTGTATTTATAAGGGTCATTGATGCTCCAATTTAATATGCATTTAATTTAGTAGAGCAATATTTATTTGGATCTACGACATATGATCTCAGACGGATATTAGCACGTTAAAGGATACATTTGCGTGCATACTATTAAACATGTTTCCTTAAACAACTTTCACGTATTAGGCAAAGCAAGGGCGTATGCTCCCTCTGGTTGGTCTTTGGATACACGAAACGAAAAAAGCAAGACTAAAACATTTACAGATCCATGCTTTGGAAATTACCACTGCTCCCGCCAAACGATACCGTTGTTTTCGTCCGAATACAAGTGGTCCGCAGTTGGTGCGAGACCACAATCCACCCTCGCAACCCCTCCACCATGGACGAGGTGGAGTGCGGGGCAAAACACCGTAACCCAGCAGATTTTTTTTGTCTTTCTGCTTCCACGTTCCGGAGCCCTTTCGGGGTTAACCGCCGATGCCGTGCAACCAAATGCATTTCCAACAACAGGCACATACACACAGACACACTCACATCCGAGGAGACACGGAGGAGAAGCAGAGAATAAGTACGGCAAAAAACATGTTTCGGAAGCGAAAGAAATCGCTCCGTTACGGTCCCGAAGTTTTCCCGGCGGTCAGAGCCGGAGTGAACATTTTTTACCGCGGCCTTAATTTGAACGGAGGTATGTTTGCCAAAATCAAGAGTCGAAAATTTGTCGACGTTTTTGCTCCGTGGACTTTACTCGAAGAAGAACTAGAAGTCCGCGTCCGAAAGTATAGCTAACGTGGGAAACTGCAATTTGAAATGAAGCAGCACTTAATTCCACCAAATGCCTGGTAAAGTAGAAAAAGTCTCAGTTTCATAGTTGGCAAGAATTGTTAAAAAAAAGTGACCATACCGCGTGTGCAAATAAAGTGTGCGTGAGTTCATGTTGATGTCGTCTTTTGCTTAAAGGATTATGGGATCATTTTGCAAAAGTTATAATTGTTAAACGACAATGCTGGTGAACGCTCAGTTTTTAATCAACTAATTTGTTAAAAGGATGCAATTTCAGAACGCAAAGTACGTTGATAGGTGGCACGTTGGTTAACAATGGAGTGGTCGTCCTCGTCACTTGATTAAATCACCTATTATGTAATTTTTCGTCAAAATTCTTTGTTAACACGCGGTACGATGTTTTTTGCTAAAACTTTCGGACATATCTCGGGGTTTTCCTTTCCTCCACCATGGAAAGGACAGATTTTGGGCAATATTCGGCGACTGTCCATACGACCTACATCTTCAGATTAGCCGACGGAGGAAAAGGAGGAAATTCGGGTGCGAATCTTTAACGAAATTTCGACATAAGCTATTTGCAGAAACATCAAACTCGTATACCACCGGAAGCATCTCATTTCAACCGTCAAGGATTAACCGTAATTGATTTATTTACACGTATGGAATGTCACGGAATCCGATCGAGTGTGAAGCAACAAGGTTAAAACTCTCACAGTACCTGAACACCCGGGAACGATAGCTCGTCTACCTAAATTTATTTGTTTGCCAATAACCCCTGGAAACTCTCGGTAACTCTGCCCAACTAAAACGCACTCGTGGGTTATTTCATTCCAATGCCATTAGAAATATTCCAGTAGATTTTTCCTCTTTTCGATGAAATTCTGGGAAAACTAACTCTGGAGATATCATAAGAAAGAATATAATAAAATGTAAAATGTTGTATGAAAGGTTAATCCGAGAAATAACTGTAGACAAGCAAATGGCATCCTTAAAAGTTTGGCTCGCTGCTCCAAAATAAATAATTGAAATTGGAACCTGGGACACCATATAACCAGTAGTTACGTGCTTATATACACCACGAAACTCGAAATCTCCTACAATGCCATTAAATAATTGTATATTAATCTTGCTCTACTTTTTTCCAAGTCTGTCTTCATCAAAAATAATATCTATCTCTTACCCGCAAATATTGATATTCACTCTTATTCAACTAAAAATCATCACAACATCCACGCAATTTACCATAAATCAGCAATTTCATTTAAAAGCCCAATGGGAATGGTTGTAAGGGTTTATAACAAATTACCACACTTATTGAAAAGGAGTGATAAATTATACAATTTCGAAATTGAAGATCGGAAAACTCCTTCTAATAAAGTGCTATTATTCATTGAATGAATGTTTAAATGGCAAGCAGTTATAATTCATTGTGCTTTAATTACACACTTTAATGTACTCGAACGTTATATGCTCTTTTTTTAAGCGTGTTCATAGTGTCAAAATGTACCTATATTTTGTACTTTTCTTTGTATTTTACGTCTCCTCTACCTACATTATATGTATGGCCAGAGGACAATAAAATATTATCATCGCTAGTTCGAATAATACTATTATTAATATTATCTACTATGGTATATGATGAAGATTTTCTGTAATTGTATGTTGTATTTGTTGTCTTATTTTTTGTGCGTCATAAATGATGAAGATTATACTACAATTTTAAATTTAAATAATATATGTAAGCTAATAACTCGTTGAAGAAGCTCTTTGGACAGTTTTCATGAAACGAACCAAAAAGAGTTGGATGACACTTCATCTAAGGAATTAGTAGAATATCAATAAAATTACGAAATATTGACAGACTTAGGACTTTTGTCTTCTTAACTTTGTCATATTTCTCCCTCAAACTTGTTACGGACAAGAAAAAAATAAATTAATTCAGAAGAAAAATACGCCCAACGCTGGTGAAAATCGTTCTTGAACAAGCTCGATACCTAATTTGAATGGCATACGAATGAAACTTATTTCGGATATAATCTCCTTCCTTTTAATGATTAACTGAACTCCCAAATTCACCCATCCCCGTGGATCCAGTTTTTAAATATTTCACACAGCTGGTTTTGCAGGTCCAATGACGGCAATTTGTGAGACAATAATCGAGAAAAATAAAACTGACCGCACGTACCCTTTAAATCGCGGTCAAATAGTTTTGGTGGTGCAGGAAGACCACCTAAATCTCAATTCTCGCTGCAAGGTAAACTCGTACACCATTTACACACGACTCCATGATATGATAATGGGGCATAAGAAACGATGGGGCGGGACGGGGTCATGAACTCGGGCTGGGAACTGCCCCTGGACGGGCCCGAGGTGGTTGGCGATCCATTGTTTGCCCAACCCCGTCCCGATCCACAAAGGTTGCCGACCCCCGGACTTTAGAGGGATCTCCATTAATGCCGTTTGGAGTTGACGTTGACAGGAAAGGAAAATGGAAAGATTACTCCCTGCCATCCGAAGTCACCTGATGAATCACAGCGAGTTGCTCACCCACTTGCAAAAGGGCTCAGCGTTTAGCGACCCCGATGGAGGAAAAAAAGGGGGAGAGCCGGGAGATGGGGAACGGTTGTGGAGCATGAGAGGCAGCGTATGATTCTCCCTTTGCTCTTGATAATTTGACTCCATCAATTGAGAAGGAATAGAAGTTTCACCATGCGATGTTTCCTAGCGGTCGATTTTTAGAATTTTCAATGTATTATATTTTCAGTGACAGCTTCTTTTAGAAAAGATCATTTTTCAAAAAAATATTGATTGAGATGAATATCAGAATCGGATAATTTTTATGAATTGAGAAAAATTCATAAAAGATATGAAATCTAAGTATAACATCCATCCTAGACCCTTACGGCCGGAGGTTTGTTAGTAGAAGACGATTTAATATAATGTATCACAGCTTACAAGTATGTTTTCTATTTTGGATGAACTTTCATTTCAACAAATATTCCACGAAAAAATATTACCCTAATTGCCATAGTCTCTTTTTCAACACCCTTTTTTGTCACATAGGCCTTCGTTGGCCTCGTTTTTATCTCTGTGCATTAAACCCCTTTTTTCCACTGCTTGGTATAGAATGAATCGGCGGTTGCCTGGGATTTACGCACCACACTCTTCTTCTTGAAGACTGATGCTTTGGGCTCTAGTTCAATGAAGTGGTATTTGCTGGATGTGGTGTCGGAAGTATTTAACAAATATGAAATGAACTATTTTATTGTGAATAAAAATTAAATCAGAAGATCAATCTGTAAGAAAAGATGATTATGAATGAGAGAAGCGAGAGATTTTCCCTAGTGGCATCACCACAGCTGCTCAGGGTAGTCTCCTATGACTTCAATTGTACAAATTTAATAACGATGCATAAAAAATACGTTGATAGCGATGTTTAAAAGGAGAAGGATGATAACGTGCAAAAGAAACTCTACATAAAAAAGCAAAATGGAAAAAAAATGACGGAATACTTGAGAAAGGGGCAAAAATCACGAGCCGGATCCCCTCAGACGCATCCTGACTACGGATTTTGACACGCCCCTAATCAATCACGACTGGGCGACGACAAACAGCCGGTTCATGTCTCGAAGGGTGAAAAAAAAACCAGATAGATATTGGTACGTGCAAATCCCGAAGGAGACCATGACTTGGGAGGGGGGTCGTGAAAGCAAAAATCTCGGGGCGGTGGGAGTTTTTGGGTGAGGAGGAAAAGGGATGGGTGGGAAACAGAAGATAAAATATCCCAATAAAAGAAAAAAAGGGACACGTGGTAAAAGTTCGAGACGGAGGATGGAAGCTGGGAAGGAGGGCGACGGGGCGATAATAAATAGATGAGAATGAGGATGGGTGGTGGGAGGTGGAACAATGATTGGGCAAACTTAATGGGACGAAATAAGGGTGCGGGAGCGGGGAGGAGGGAGGCATATGAGGAGGCTGGGTAAAAAGGACGAAATTGAGGAAGGCGGGGAGGGGGGGGGGACGAGTTGAAATAGGAAAGAGGAAGAGGTCGGCAAATAAGAGAAAAACGAGACTGCTACCATTTCATTACTTACGGCTCCATAACCATCGTCAGAACACAACAGAGATGTCTTCGATTGCGCGCCCTTAGAAGAAGAATGAATGAAGATTCCTTCTTTCAAATCCATACTTATTGGAACGACTCTTTACGATTTGGAGTTGTGATAAGCAGCATCATCAACTAATAGGTGTCCGAAGGGCCTGGACGTTGGAGAAATAGAGAATCTAGCTTATCAAATCCTAATCAAAATTAAAAAATAATGCATTCTGCCAAAACTAATTTCTCGGTCGGGCTGACAGATCACGAACATGGCTTTTAAGTAAAACCTCGTATGTACTGTCCTTGCAGGATCATTACGTGAATTCGAATCTCATATGGAGAGCACAATTCGGTGCAAACAAATCCATGGCATTATCAACTTCTAGGGAGTTATTGATCATCACGACTTCAGGGGTTGTCACAGGACCTGAAGCTCTGTAACTCCGGCTGCAACGGCTGTAACGAAGGCCATCTACGGAGGACACAATATTTATCTCCGCCGCCCTTCCCTTTCAGAATCCGTCTCCGCTTCGCGGAGCCCTTTCGAGGGCCGGGCCATACACCCCACTCAGCCAATTCCCCTGATTCTCGAGTTGGCAACGCCCGAGGGGATGGCATGAAATGAGACGGCAAATGAGGGAGAAAATGAAGGTGGAAAGAATGAAAGGGCGTGCGCGACAGGGGGGGGGGACACGTTAGAGAGACTGAGGGGAGGAAGAGGAGGAAATAAATATGTGAGAGCGAAGAAGTTGAGAGTGGGGCTGGAGGGTGGGAGTGAGGGAAGGGTGAGGAGGGTGAGGGGCGTTTGAGGTGAAACGCCAAAGGACAGGGCAGGGAAAGTGATGGGCGAAATGAAATGGCGCGGAGAGTGAGGGAGATGACGCCGAGGGAGGTCGCGCGGAGGGGCGGGTGACGGAGCCGAGGGTCGTAGGTGTGAGCCGGGGCGCAAGAATTCAGTTGGAGATGAGGAAGTTGGGGAGGGATGCGTGGGGTGGGTGTTACGGTGATAAGACACTGCGGTCAGGAGGGTGTGAAGATTGAAGGGAAGGGACGACGCCTTGCCGAGCTGCAACTATTTCAGCGACTAGGGTACTCAGAAGGGGGAGCCGAGGGTACGAAATACCCTTTTGCGGGGACGGAAGGATACTGTGGACATCCCCTTCGGATTGCTAAATACTTTGCGAGCTCGCTTGACTCACGCGCTGTTGAAGGACCTATGATTCAAATCGTGAAGAATAAATTTTTTTTAATTTTGAAACTGTACACATGCAGCAGTGTTGCCAATTTAAAGTGTCACATTTAAGAGAACAAAATATAAAAGAAAAATGGAAAAAAATTGTGACAAAAAGAAGTAAAATCCAACGAAACTCAATAGCGCTTGGAAATGGAAGAACATTATAAGCATCCTTTTGGTATTTTGACAAATGTGAATGAAAGTGAGCTAAGAAATGTAATGTGAGGAGAAAAACAAAGAAAAAAGGGTTTGCATTGTTCCGCTTTTGAGTTACTGAAATCTAAATATGGCGCAGTTGATGAAAATCGAATCATAATGCATAAAACGTGGTAAAAATTACAGAAATCATGAATAAATGTTGATTTTGTTACATAAGTCAATGAAAGTGAATTACCTGTATTTTCTCATGTTAGAAGCAACGCGTTGTGTAGAGGATAGGAACAGGCTATAAATTAATCTCACTCCCCCGAAACTTTAATGTAATCTATTGAAATTAATTGATTGATGCACACTGCAGTTATATGCTTTCTGTATAAGTTTCTCATTGACAGATATATGGTACCCGTTATATTTGCACTGATGCGGTCAGAAGTTTTCTTATCTTTATGATTATTACAAGAAAGGATGGCAGATTATGAAGTTGATAGCGAAAAATATTCAAATGAAGCAGGGGGGAGATTGGGGGCGACGGCACCTAAAATGTTGAAAATTTTAAATGTTCCAATTGCACTGACCGATGAAAAAACTTCCGATTACCGCGTCAAATGGAGGAGTTGCAATCGTGCTCCTCTTAAGATATCGATTGAAATAACATGAGCTCGACGTACTCTTTCTGATTTTAAAAAGAAAAAAAACACCGAGAGATCGACTGACGGCGGTAGAGTGACGGAGATCAGTGCGAGATGAACGCGTGAACCTTTTCCCCCCGCAAAAAGTACCCCAACGAGTGAAGACACTAATCTCACCCACCGAAACGGGCGCCGCTGCACAATGGTACGCCGTCCGCATTCACGGTCGCAGCGGAGACAAAGGGAGGAGGGCGAGTGAGAGAGAGAGAGAGAGGATTGGAGAACGCGGAGGAGGACGGGGAGGAGTGACGAGAGGATGTGGAAGACACGAGGAAAAGGAGTCCAGAATGCGACGGAGGGGAGTTGAAGCGGTTTACCACCCCCGCCCTTTAAGAGGCATCCCCCCTTGAGGGAGATGAGGCTCTGGGTGACGCCATGGCGCGTCGGATCTGACGTCGACGCCACTTGCGAAATAAAGCGGAATTTATCACGGGAAATGCAGAAAAAAATGACAATGAGTAGAAAAGATGGAGAGTTGTAGGACGGCGGGGGGTGGGGAGCAAAGAGAAGAAAGGAGGCAGATAACGAGCCCAGATATCATTCTTAGCAACCGAACGCGCAACTAAAAAAAAAGGAACGCCGTAATTAGTTAATGAAATATGCAAACAGTCTCAACGGTTGAATCATCCGTCGTGTTTTCTTCCCTTTTAAATTGGATGAAGCAAGGACGAGGGTTTTTTTGTGTTTATATTTTATCCCATAATTTTTCATCTCCGTCTCATTCGCACCGGGGGAGGAGGATGTGGGCCGGAAATTGACACAATTTCCGAAGACACGACGTGAAAAATGCCTCCCGCGGAAAAGCCGTGGGATTTTGAGGGAGAGAGAGCTAACAGGCTCTTGAGGGTTGCGAATTATTTCGCGACCCTTTATTTTCGCCCAAAAAAAACATAAGAAATAAAAACAAACATTATTTCACGGCCGAAAATTCCTCCTCGCGGATAAATGGCTGCACAATCGCGGAGACTACCGGATATTGTTCGTGCAACGCGGAAAGAAATGATTTTCGAAACAATTTTCGCGCATTCCCTGGCTACATATTCCCAGAGGCTGCGGGGAAATTAAAGGGGATAGTACCCGAAAGAACGGACTCGATCGCATTGAATCAAAACCCTCTAAAGCGGCACTCGATCGGAATCGGTCGGCCTTTCTTGAGAAATCCATTCTGGGAGAGTTAACACGGGTGACGGGGGTTAGGCGAACGTTGACTGAGGGCTATGCGGTCAATGCGGTCACGCAAACGGCCATTCGAGCTCTAACCACGTAATAAGTTACACATGTAAGTAAAGTTCCCTCTCCGAGCGTATTGCAGAAAGCACTTCGGGAGCGCCGAGCCACCTGCAGGGAGCGACGACTTTGCTTTGTAACCGCTTCGCCCCCATTCCTAGAAACCGCCATAATTTTTGGCGATGGGTTGTATTAACCCGACTTCAGATTTGTAACTTTCCGGCTTACTTTTTCTGCCAATAAGCATGGATAACATTTGGAAAGCAGAAGCCAGACAATCAAGACATTCCTAGCTATTGTTTTCAACTCGAAAGTAAGTCGGACCCGATATCAGCAGATAGTACATACAAACAAAAAAGCTAATAAATCTCTATGGGAAAGCACAAAAACATCTTCATTCTCAATAATTGTAATGAAAAGTAACATACGAGGAGATGCCTATTCTTATTTCCGTGTGGAAATTAATTGTGATACGGCTCCGAAAAAATGAGAGCAAACATTCTACGAAGCTAGTAGCTGATTGGTGAAATGGCTAGAACCATATGCCTAGTCAGAGTCAAAGAAGAACTTAGCGCATTGTGAAAGCAGCCGTTACTGCGGAATTTCGGCTCTAGGCGCACCGACCGACGGCCGAGGCCATTGAACTCCGTGAGAATTATTCTAACAGCAAAATCACATGTTGCAAAATAGTGGGACCTTACAAACGACTGAAATAAAGAGAAATGATGACATTTTATCATTAAAGATAAGTATTGAATAAGGAGATCGGAAAAAATCCTTTTTCAAACAGCAACTGGGTATGCATTGCTCGTAGCTCTCGTCTTGATAAAACTAAACCATGGAGACTTGCAGATTAAAGTGGCGGATGTTAGAAGAAACCGTCATAACTAGCCCAAGTATTAGATAATTCTCGTAATTATTAATTTTTAACTTGCAACATATAGTAACTTTTATGCAAGTACTGTGCAATAATTCATAGGAATAAATAAATTACATTTATACATATTAAATAAATTTACTTCCTATCTATTAAATGCGAATTACATGCTACCTCTTAAAGAAAGTTTTGAACGGTCCATAAAGACTTCGCGAGAACTTTTTCTCCTTCGCCATACATTGCTTCCGTCTTCGGTTTATCACTTCTAATTGCCTTCCTACTGTTTAAAATGCCTATTCTCTTAATTCCTTTGCTCTACTTATCAAACATTCTCCCCTCTTTCAAAATCTTCAACACCTTTTCATATACCCTCAACCCACTTTTTCGGATTTCCCCTGGTTTATTCTTATCTTCTACCACCGTATTTAAAACTTCCTAAAATCCAACCGAAACTCATAATGCCATTGTTGAAAACCGAGACAGATAATTTATGCAATAAAATAATGACACGTCTTAATATATCACATGCGGTACTGATACAACGAAAGTCACACCAAGTATTTTAGCACGAACTCTGTGATATCCATAGTCACCGCGATAATGCAATCGCCCGGGAATTTTCTGTCAGAAGCGAGCGTTATAACGACTGTAGAGTACTATTAAAACGAGGGTTGAATGGGTTTGCCAGATTTTCATGCAAATTATCGATATGGTTTTCGATCCATTACACGAACACTGGGCCAACATCACCCACTCATTCCGCGCCTGCGCCCGGAACCATCCTCCACTTGGGGGGCGCATAATACGAAGAACTCCACCCTCCAAGAGAAGCACAGGAGTAAGAAAGAAAACACGACGCAGGGCCACGCAATAATTTATTAACTCCTTCAATGTAATTCCCGAATCATCACCATCACCTTCCCACCCTCACGCATGCCCGACACCGGAACGCCGAAAATTTGTTGACGCCATCTCCGAGCCGAGACTCAGGCCGACCTGCAGTCCCAAAACCCTCTTCCCGACTTCTGCCCCACCCGACCCCCCTCCTCTTACACCACCAGCCTCCCACCCCCGCCAGCCCACCCTCACCGTCCCTCTCTCTCGCTTCCGTGACTAATCCGCATTGCCGTTTTCTCAAAGGGAATCTCTTTCCTTCTCGCACACCACGGTACGCAGCCCTCTCTCTCTCGCTCACAAACACACACACAAACCCGGAGTCACCTTCTGCGGGGGCAGGAGAGCAGGTATTACGGGCGGGGAGAAGGCTGTAAAGGCAGAGGGAGGCCGTGGGCGCACGCCTGCGTCCGAAGTTTTTGACGGGGGAGAGTGGGTGCCGAGGGGAAGGGTTGAGGGGTGGGGCACTCCAGAAAGGGAGTCCAGTTACCTAAAATTTCTCGGAGGTCGAGCGAGACTTGAGAGCAATACGACACAGGAATTCTCCAGCTACAACCCGCGATGGTATGGCAGAGGTTTCATTGAAGAAACTAAAAATTCGCCGAGGTGGGTTGCTAACACGTTTCGGGGACATTCGGTGTTTGAAGTAATATTGATAATCCTTGAGGATGAGCGCAAGATCGCATTCGAACGAATAAAAGCGTTTACAAAAAAAATACTATGCAAGTTATGACCTCCACTTGTAATATCCAAAGTACTCACGCGTAGACATGAACCGCATGTAACATTTTCCTATCGCTTTCGTGACTTTTCGCGACTTCTTTTTTTCGGAAGCCTTTTACGGTTGCCCTCATTCGCACAGAAGTTAAAAGACTCGGACTTTTGCGACGGCCAATTATTTTAATATGCCGCTAATTCAGCACAGATCCAGTTTCATTGTCAGTGTACTAAAGGTTTCATTTCAAAGCTGCTCCTTTTACTCCTATTTTTAAGATCTTCAAATTTATCACATAATAATGCAAAACTTCCTTTCATCTCCGCGTAAAAAGAGACAATTATTCACGCCCGAGGTCTTCAAGCTCAGGGCCATTTTCATTTCATTTTGATGACATTGAAATTACATAATTTAAAATGCGGAAGCTGCGTTGAAGTAATTATTCAGCGGGATCTTCTCACGCAGCCACGCAGTTTTCATTCATTAATGCTAGATAAAGGCGGGAATGCGGAAATAAAAAATAAAAGCGGTCTTTATGTTTAGAGCATATTTATAGATGACCATAAAAGATAAAAGCCCATGAAATGAGCCAGTGGGCTGATATCGTCAAAGCACCTGGGTGAAATACTGTAGCAAATATAAGTTATGATGGCTGAATATTGATGATGAAATAAGAATTGGGTGGCGCTCTATCCAGAAAACAAAGAGGTGACCACGATTCTAGAAACTATGACGACTTAAAGAGTTGACCTCATGGTCGTAAAATTCCAAGATAGTGAAAGATATATATGTAGTTTCAAGGGAACAGGAATTTAAGTTAGGAGGATCATGTTCCACTCTCCGTCTACAGTGAACTGGGCTGCTTAACTCTTCCTTCACATGAGGGGCTTGACTTGGTTTCTTCATTCGCAACTTTTTTCTACACTCACTGTGTCATACTCTACTCATTGGCCAAGAAAACTATTTCAAAGCTTCATATTCCACGCACATTTCGCGGCAAGTTAATCAAACCAATTATAATTAATGGTAATTGAATGCGATCTGAATACTGGGAGTATTTAGGAAGAGCATGAATTCAAATAATCCTCTGGTTCGCACGGAGCCTGCGTAGAACTGTGGGTTAGAACCGCGCAGGTTGAAGGTATGAAAAGGTCGCCGAGGAAAGGACGAGGGGCGAAAGGATCTGGGTGGAGTGGGCGTGTAAACCCTTGAAGGAGCGAAAGGTAAGCGAGGGGAGACTAGGGCGTACACCCCGACCCTCGAGCCCTTCCACCAAGGCCGTACTCAAAGAAATGCACCGAATGAGCTCCGGCATCGATTGCACCACTGCAAGGGCGGCGAGTGTTTGGGAGGGAGGGAGTTAGGGGTTAAGCACCTTAGGAGTCCAGCAAGGAGCGGGAATGAATGAAAACGGCCGAAGGATGAGGAAGGGGCGTACCCTCCGAAGACTCGGAAATGGCCGGGGATGGCATTAGGAGATAAGGGTGGGACAAAGACTTGGAGCAAGCGCGAAGCCAGAGGGGAGGCCCGAGCTCATGGGACGCACTATGGTAGTCCTGAATCTACGAAATATGCAATGAAGATTAAACGAAAGTTTTAATGGCAATAGATTCTTCGTAAAAGGAGCCAAATTGCTTAGTTGCACAAAATTGCAGATACATGACCGAACATTGGGGTGCGCGAAACCTTTTGCCTCCTTCGAAGTCAGTCAGTCATTTGTGGAATTGAGTTCGAGAATGACTGCCTAAGAGAATGAAAACGTTGAAAACATGGGTCCTGTCCATGTAGGCTACGTGGTCACGGCCCAAACTTTGAAGGGAAACTTTTTCCTCTTACCTCCATCTGTTTTCTAATTGGAGCTGTTATCCATAGCTACTTATGTTTCGCCAACCTGACGAGTTGCTAATTGGCCTCTTTGGTCATTACATTCTTTACTTTCTTATATCGTCCTTCTATACTCGTCTCATTAATTCCTTCTATTTTTTCAGCCGATGATCGCGGTGAACCTTTCTCTTGTAATATCTAAGACATTTTGCGCGGGATGCATTATTGGAAAGAGGCAACGACCAGCATGACAGAAATATTAGTTTAAACTAGATTAAATGGTTCGGACTAGAGAGAACGAAAGAATTTAGGTTGCTCCTGCCCCAAAAATATTCTGGTTGAGGTTGAATGACATTTTTAATACTTGTTCCTTATCATAGGAACTCAAAACACCAAACGCTAATGACAGGGGTGGACCTACAGTAAGCAACCGTGAAGAAATGACGAGGTTTAGCCGAGAAGAATACGGACTGGAGGGGATCGAGTTGGTGCGGGGGCTAACGTACTGGCTTCCCACCCAGAGGGCGCGGGTTCAAATCCCGGCGGTGTTGAATATTTTTCAGAGTTATCTCGATCCCTACTTGAGGTGCTTTGTGGAGGGCACTTTGAGTGAGTACGCCGTCCGTCGGATGGGACGTTAAACTGCGGACCCCTTGGCGCCTTTCGTAAAGAGTAGGCTAATGCCGACGTCGGGTTTCTCTCCACCCTTCATCCTTTCCTGTCCATCCCATATGGCGCAAATGACCTCAGTTGTCGGTCGCCTCCCCCAAAAACTACTACTACTACGGACTGGAGAGACACAGCAAACCAATCTTCAACCGATGCTGCATTTGACATATTAAAAGATTACTGAAATAATTAAACTAAAAAGATAGAAAGGACTCCAAAGAAAGAAGACGGAGCATACATAGAAGAAGATTAACCGAAATTAAGAGAAATATTAGATTATTGCATAATTGCAATTGTAGAATGGGATAGCAACAACCCTTAAATACAATATATAAAATCTGGAAGAAACACATTCCTACTACCACCTGCACCCAATTCTTCGTTTTAAAAGAGAAAAGAAGGTGGAACTATTGGTTCGCGAACACTTTTTCCCGCATTTAAGAGTTGTAAAATTTGCCCTTGAGTGCGCGGAATGGGCATGACCATCCACCTCCTCAAACGGTAACGAATTTAACGTGGCGCAAAAAGAGATTTGACGCAATTTAAAACCCCGGCAAGAAAATCTGGAAATTAAAAGAAAGAATATTGCACACGAACCAAAAAAACTCCAATACTCGTGAGTGCGGTGAGCTCAACAGTAGAACCGAAGAAAGAGTAAGACGAAAGCGAAGGAAAAATAGAGGAGGGTGTGCTAATCGTCCGACCCTTCCGTTCGCGTGCTCTCGACTTGAATCAAACGGAAGAGGCCGGCTGGATGGCCGGGCAAGAGTCCATGGCCGCGGGCAAAAATTCATTTTGCATGAGCAAGCACTGGGGAGGCAGGGGTTAGGGGAGCGGTGTTTGGAGGGAGAGGTTCATTCGGACGGGAACACGAACCCGGCCGGGAGGAAGACATTATCCCCCTGCACACGACAAGGAGCCGCTGACCTTTCTGGAGTGGCACGGGCACCGAGGTCAGAAGCATCAAACGAACCCCGGAGGGATAATGAATGAAAGAAGGTGCCCGAAGAGAGCTAATTGCGAACCTATTCTGAGCGCATTCTGACGTCATTTCCGCATGAATATATTCAACGGTTCTCTCTATAGGGGCAATTCTCAAGAGATTTCTTTCAAGCCTCGAGACTTCCTGGATGCATTTAATGCGGATCACATTCACGGTTACACTGATAACGGAATTGTGGCATTCGGAGGTAGAAAAGAGTAGCAAGTCTTCATTGGATTTAGCTGGAAATGAATATATTAAGATAATTTTAGCAGCAATAAACAACCTGAAAAATGTGTGAACGTTTTACCTTGAGTCTTCTGCATTTACTTATCTGCCCACCGCTGAGAGTCGCGATTATAGGAATTATTATGATATTATATTTAATTTATTTTTACCCAATACTCTTTAAGTAAATTATATAAAATTCGATTCACGGGACTTAGCAGGTAGAATATGGTTAGCGATCTCGCGAGACTGCACGGTAGCAAGGATGGTCGACGAAAATTTCCGATAATTCATGCCGCCTGAAAAGTTTATTCACATTGGTCCCAAAAAAAGGTTTAACGAACAGACAAAAATGTGAGAGTCAATTATGTAACATTACTGTTTCTCCCATCCCTGCTTGAATTAGTTTCGCAAAATTTCTGCTGGAAACAATTTTCAATAAAACCATCCACCCGAACGGAAAATTATTCCAAATAGGGTCACTCCCCAAAGTTTTTTTCTCGGCTACGAAACTTGATCAGAGAATATATACTCTGCGGCGCAGTAGGATTTCCTTTCCCAGAGGCGCTTAGGCATGTTTTAATCAAACTCATCACCGTTCGCGGACTTTTCCCAATGATTCAAGCGCAGGAAAACGCGGAGGAAAGTATGATACAAGCGGAAGAAAGAAAAAAAATCATCAGTTTACCCACGCACACTCGCCCGGTTTAGACTACATTCCGACCGTCCGAATTATTTCAAATTGATTGGGAGGATTATTTCAAAGTTCCTAACCACGACGGATAATTATATTTAACAACAGACAGAGAGAGGAACGTACACAGTTTCTCATTCCGGAGAGCCGAACATCGTGCCGGAGAGGGGAGGGAGGGAGGGCGGGGTGACAGACGACCGCGAGGCCGGCGGACGAATGGAGAGCGAGGGAACGGGGAGCGTATGGATGCCCTCTGCCGGAGGACCGGCACTCGGAGGGGTAGCGGCGGTGCGATAACATGCTAATTAGAAAACTAGGCCCAGCTAATCTCCACCCCCGTCCATCGAAAACGATTTCCCATTTCGCCACCGCATCGGAGCAGGGCAAGAGGAGAGTGGGGTGGGTCGAGGGCGGGAAGGGATAGATCCAAAGGGAGCGACGCTTAAGGGCCGAAACGCAGTAACCAAAGAGAATAGACGCGGAGAGGGATGGGCGAGGGAGGGAAGGACAGGGACGACCCCGTGAAATGTGACCTTTATTGAACAAATGAATTAAATTTGCGAAAAAGAGAGATGAGAGCACCGCTCGAATACTAGGAATCTCAAAACTCGAGCGCTTATTCAAATAAATGGGGAGCGGCTATGAAATGCGATTCCGAACCAAGAGTATGATCGCTCCCCGCAGGACAATGCAGCTGGAATGACCTCGTTCACCGCGTGGAGTCGGGGCTATCGGCCGGCCTCTCGATTCCCATGCGGGCGGGGATTATTCGATAAACAGAAAGGGGATTAGGTATAAAATTACCCCTTGATTTAACGCATACTTTCCACGTTTTGGTCAGAACGAAGTGGAGATACGACGATAGTTTCGACCCATGCACACTCCGATGGCCTCCAAGGCGCGGGGTTCAAATACGTCCGCTGAGACTCTCGTATGCACGATGTTACCGTCGTGTTGAATTTACAAACCCAGATGCCAGTTGTCGATCGAAACACTATGAAAACCGTCCAAGTCGAGCCAAATTTCTTCATCTTCTTCCTTCAGGTATTGTGCCTTAAACCTGTTACAACCTTTAGTTTTAGTCTTTACGTCTCATGAGTGGACGTCCCAGAATCCTTCTGCCTCTCGCTCTGTATTTCCATATTGTTTTGGTGTTCTTTCTTTATCCATCTGTTCTACGCGTTTTCTGCGTATATTTCTGTATTCTCATATCGTTATGTTCATACTATTTTGTTCGCGTATACCACCCTTACAAGCACATGTTTACATCATTCTCAAATTTTACTCGCAAATATTCAACAAGCAAAATGCAAACAGCATATTTCTGTGACTACTGTCTGATGACGAGACATTCCTTTGGACGACAACTGCTGCCATCCCAAGTCATATTTATCGATTGAGACTTTATTATGGATGACACATAGGCTCAGTTAAACAGGGATTTATTTCAGGTTCTAATGATGATGCGATATAACAATTTGGTGCATCAATATTAAAATGCGGTATATTACGTGCGTACGTAGTATAAAAATATCGTTTATTGATATTAATTCTATAAAAACGTAACAAGTATAGTTAATTTTGTATTAAAATTGAAAATATAAAAGCATTTAGATTTTATCTTAGCATATCTTAGGAAATGCAAGCTTCATGGTCCAATAGTAATTATTTGGCTTAGGTATATTTCTTTAAAAGACAGGTCTGAAAGTAACCGGAAGAAATAAATTTTGGGCTTGCGGTCAAATAATGAATGGAAAGTATTTTTAAGTCTAATAAATTGAGTATTCCCTTTAAAGGGCAATTGGATCATATTAACTCAAAACAGTGACACTGGACTTTTAAATTGTATTGCTGTAATTTACAGCAATTTCATAGAATTAGAATACCAACATTCCAGGATAACCACGATTTTTCCTCCGGAGATAAGTCGAAACTTATTTACGAGGGTCATCCGGAAAGTAGTACCCGTTCGTGAAATAAAGACACAAAAGTAAATATTAACAAACATAAAAAATTTTATTTGAAAGAGGATACTTTAAACTACTTCTCAACATAATCTCCAAGCAAATTAAGGCATTTGTCATAACGTGTGACAAGTTTCTGTATTCCTGCTGCATAGTCCTTCGCCGCCAGCTCATTGAGATACGCGAGGGACCCATCTTGCACAAATTTTTGCATAATGCAGATGGTGTTTAACAATTTCATGAACAATTGTTCGAGAAACATTGGGAAAATGCTCACAGATGTCATCAATTGTGACGCGCCGATCGTTCCTCACGAATTCGTCAACTGAGCTCACCAGTTGGTCTGTAATGACAGACGGTCTCTCCGAACGCTCATCGTCGTGTGTGTTCCCCCTCCCCATGTTGAAGTTGCGACACCACCGCCGAACAGACGACTCGTCCATTACATTGCCTCCATACACCTCCTTTAATTGGCGATGAATATCACATGGGCGAACGTTTCTTGCATTGAGGAATTTAATCACTGCCCTCACTTCACAACTGGCGGCGTTCTCAATTTTTTTAAACATTGTAAACAATCACAGAAACAACACAGGCAATGCTAGCGTCACGCAACTTGGCTCAGAGAAGGCAGACAAGCCACTGAAGCTATCTGACCTCGTCCAGCGGCTACTCGCATCGTCAGCACTTCATGCGGCACGAACGGGTACTACTTTCCGGATGACCCTCGTATGTCTACGCTGTCAACAACTCAGTAATACACCCACAGCAATAACTTTAGAACGGCAACAACACGCAGTAAAACTTAAAATTATTTCGATATGTACGGATATAACTCTTATGCCCCACAGCGCGCAAAATTCACGCATTAGTTTAGAGGGAGGGTAACTCAATTTTCCTGTTCCAAACTGCAATTACACAGAAAGATTTCCCACCCAAAAAATCGCGGCGCCTGAGAACATCTGGAGGTGTCCAAATCAGCAGGAATTCGAACACCAAGAGTTTCCCTCTGGAAGGTAGACTAACACTACACCTACTATGCTACGACATCCCCTGGAAACAAAATGAATTTGAAAATGAGATATATTTTGGGGAAGCAGGCGCATCAACCATACATAAAAGTGCAGCTAACCTTTAGAAACCTAGCGGAATTTTTTGGCGCATAGGACTCCGTGCAATAGTACGGGCCATGTGGGTACCTTCTATTGTGTGCCATCCCAAACAGAGCGAGGCGAAGATTTGATCTGAATGACATGTCGGAGATCCCGGCCAAAGGCCAGAAACCGTCGAAGCAACGCTTTGGAGCGTGACGATCGCCTGCCAGTGCACCGACTACTTCGAAATAGCACACGCGCACGTGAGCTTGAGATTCCTTCACGGCCGCTGAAAGGGTTGGCCGGCCCTGTCCAATCAGACAAGCCAACGACGGAAGGGACGGAGAGAGGGAGAACCAGGGGCGTGTTGAATGACTAGGCTGGGAGTTCGATTCGAAAACAAAGGAGGTGCGGGCAGGAGATGGGCTTGGGTAGGAGTGGACGCGAGGGGTGGCACTGAACGGGAGCAGCAACGAAAATACAACATAGTACTCCCATGAGGGGTGTGAGACGGACCCCGGCGGACAACAGCGTCGTCGGACGCTCGCTATGCCCCGCCGCCGGAAGGACCTCCAAGAGGGAGAGAGAGAGAGAGAGAGAGTGACTGACAGGCAGGAGGAAGGGACCGTCCGATAAGGGGAGGAAGGTCAGGGTGAAGGAAGATTGAGGGGAGGGAGGCCGGGTGCATTATGGGCAGACAAAAGACGGAGGCAGGCACTGTAGGGTTCGTGGAGAGGGAACGGCTGGGTAGGGAAATGTTCTGGACGGTTGGAACCGCAGCTTCCGTGAGAGAAATGGGAACACTCACAGCTGAGTAAGTTACTTCATCTAAAGCTACAGCTTTCCAGATACTTGCGCCAAGATAACAAGGCTACACGGCCCAGCTAGTTATCAAATGTGTTGTTAGTCTTAAGAGCATCTATGTTTGAGAAAAATTATATTCTAACTGAAAATTTAATGCAATTTCTTGTAATTACATGAAATGACAGAGGTGGAGGGAGATAGGAGGTATAATCTTTCCGAGAAGAAACCCAGAATTTTGTTCTCGACTAGAAGAGTTTTTGAGATATTTCAATCGAACTCTTTCGCTTTACCCGTCAGCAGTTCAGCGTCGATCTGCCCGATAATTTAGGAGGTCGTGATTTTTCTGCTTTCGCTCAACTGTTAAACTTAAACTAAAATGCAAACGACCTGTAAAGTTACCACATTAAATGCTCTTCAACAACACGTGATAATGAATTTCCCGAACATTTACTATTCCCCCGCCGGTTACGGGAAACATCATACGCCCACCATACTAAACAAAAGTATGTCCTAGGTATCATAGGACGGTATCAGTAAGAAATCAATGCCGAAACTCGGGAGAGTCAAAATTAAGCATAAAAGTATGAAGAGAAGAGTAGCTATAACGACGCCAAGTACTCCAGCAAATATCCACTAATCAAATGGCCAACTATAAAAGAAGTTCATTGTAACCGAACACGGCAGAATACTCACGAGATTATTCCACATCACGGAAAAAACTCTGAGGCAATATCATAAAAAATTTAAACTAGTAATATTGGGCTGATGAATTATATGAATAATGTGCAGAACTTTCATTACAAAACTAAAAGAAAAATAAATAAAAACGAACATCAGTAGCCGTCATCAATCCGCAGATTGATTGGTATGATGAAGCTCTCAACTCCGTCTGTCCTCTTCTCAGCCCCTACTGGGAGAGAGAGAACTCGTGGAGGGAGAGACCGAGAGAAAAGGAAAGCATTCCAATGCTGGCCAACACACCGACGACAACCCACCCCAGCAGACAAAAAAAATACATCCTTTAACGCCGCTTCCATAAACCTATCCACTCCCGCTTCTCTCTTTTTCCCCACAATCCCCGTCGTCCCTCCACCCACACCAACCACACAGGCGGGCGAGGGGTGGGTTCTGAGGACAAGTGCGCGTGGATTTCTGTGGGTGGTTGTGTGTGCGGGGGGTGAGAGAGGGGTTTGAGCCTTGAGAGTCGACCGTCGAAAAGCGGGAGTCGTTCCAAATGACACGGAGGCAAAGCCATCGCCGGGACTATAAGGGAAAGTTGCGCATCCCCTCCTTCACCCCTCTCCCGCCCCGAAACCCACGCCCCTTCCTTCTCACAACTTCTCCCCTCCTCATTCTCTCTCGTCTCGGTTGCTCCCAGCGTCCGGAGTGACTGCCATCGCCGGTGTCAGCTGACGGCGGGGAGGAGAGGTGGTGGTGGTCCGACGGAATGAGACGAGGTGGGAAGGGAACCGAAATCCCGGGAGAGAGAAAAGGGACGCGGAAAAAGGGTGGACGGGTGTGATACGCGTCAGGGAGGGATGAGGGACTGAGATGAAGGAGTGGGCTCGAAGGTGGGCGGGCTATGCAATCTGGCCTTTTGTCGACGTCCACAGGGGATTCCTTGCAATGCCGAAGCGGCTGCATTTTTAGAGCTCCGAAGGAACCAAGATTTCTAGTTCCAATAAACATCGCCGATACACAAAAAGTAAGAGATGATTACGATGCGCGTCATGGCTATTTCCACGGTAACTTTCTGGGGGGATGATGGCGCATCACCTGTAAATCCCCCCGTTCTTCAGGGTGAAACGCTTTTCTTTAGAAAGCGAATTTGGTCATCGAAGTTCAGCGTACATTTTCAATTCTCCGACGATTTACTATAGGCTTGGTCTTTAAGCACCGCATTAGCAATGTTTATTACATCATAAGAATTTTTAACGAACGATTTCCGACGTTTAACTCTCTCGACTCCACGAGAGATACTCCTCTTGGCTATATCCCGTTTACAGGCTTGACAGGACTTTAAAAATGGCCAAAATACACATATATAACAACGCTCCCCAACCAGAGTTTAAGAGGACGCCTCGGTAGCTTAAGTGGCTAAAGCACTCGACCGGATATTGAGGGATCTGGGTTCGAGTCCCAGTCAAGGCGAATGATTTTTACGCTCTGAAATTGTTGCATTAAAATGCACATTAGCGGATGACTCCGTTAAAAGTTACTGTTGCGGCATCTCCCGCAGTTTCTTTGGAATTTGTCAAAGGGAAAACACCATACGTGTTTAAAGTTGGCTTTTAACCTCGTGGACAGTGGCGCCTCGCGCACGACTACGAATGCATGTGACATTGTATGTACGGTATTTCGTCATAACATCTAGTTCCTTTAAAAGCCCCAAAATTTCAGAGTTTAAGAGGACGCCTCGGTAGCTTAAGTGGCTAAAGCACTCGACCGGATATTGAGGGATCTGGGTTCGAGTCCCAGTCAAGGCGAATGATTTTTACGCTCTGAAATTGTTGCATTAAAATGCACATTAGCGGATGACTCCGTTAAAAGTTACTGTTGCGGCATCTCCCGCAGTTTCTTTGGAATTTGTTAAATGAAATTCATTCGTAAAATGATTTTTACCACAATTTTTCACGTATATGGGCCCCTCAAGGTTATTTGTGCATAGTTAGTAACAACAAGATACTTAACGAATTAATCAGTTCCGAGTAAATCCCTCATTAGTCCTGCAAATCCCATAATATTGATCGGACTGCCCTATGCAGGGGACGGCATAGAACGCCACCGTGCCAAAATCGGTTTGGGGCGGGCGCCTAAATTTGCTGCTTCCGAAAACATTTTTTTTGGCCGCCCGTCGAAACCTCCGGAAACGGAGCAATCACGCTGAGTACCTACAATACCCCCAACCTCTATCTCTCTCTCTCTCCGCCACCCACGCAACTAATCAGTGACACAAAGTGAGTTACTGCGCGACTGCAGAAATGTTTTTAGGGCAGGGAAGTACGGACCCGCGTGAGGAAGGAAAACTTTTAAGTGCGATCGTAATTTTCTGAGAGCGGCAAACAATAAAAAGAGGTGGAACGAGATGCACCACCGCCACTTCAATGAGGACCTTCTCTTCTTCCAAGGCAGGAAATTTCCTTTCGGCACTCCTTCTATTGAATTACCTGCCTGAAGTGTTGCTCACAATCGATCGTCTTTTCATTCTAGTCCTTCCTTCTAGGCAGTCGATTCAGTTGCTTTTCTGGCCTATCTGCTGAATGGATGTCATTCTAACTTCCATCTGATCCCGGAGTCAACAGAGCAAGCCTCTGTTTGAAAATGGCACTGCAACAGCTGACGACAATTGACTGAAGAATTAACTGCGTCACGCTCCTTGTTAATTCCAACGAATTTCCCCAGCACTTAAACAATATATTAAACATAGAATGGCTACTTAGCCTTGCTATAAATATTTCACGCAGTCATTAATTATCTAAAAAGGCGATGGATTCTGCGGCGTGGTATCCCATAGCTTAGATCATTCGGTCACTGATCTGAAGATCCCGGGTTCAAAGCCCTCGTGACGCCTATAGATGACTCCATACACAGGATAATACATTCGGCCCGGTTTTCTGCACACCAGGACTTCGTGTGACACCACAAATGGTTAACGGAGGGGAACCACTGAACACCCTGAATATGTGAATTTTAAATCGCTGATCGGAATTTTAGGGGTGAGCCTACCATCGCCTGTGAAAATCATACCTTTGGTTTATTATTACCAAGACTTATCATTACCGAGTGTAGTTGAACAGGAGGAGGACACAAAGGATTATCTGAGAGAATGCCTAACATTGTTTAGATACAAGATGATGATAATTTGGTTAAGGGCGATGCCTCTAGCCACCTAAAGCGACCGCTGTGGGCTTGAAAGATCCCACCCACTTCTCGCCGCTTCACTGGCTCTCTAAATGCATCCGTCTTGTTCAAGAGACTCAATACCGAAGAAAATACCGAAATTCTAGCAAGCTCCACGCCAACAAAGCCGGCTCACTCCAGACTAGCCCAGAGGTCGGCATCTAACTTACACTCGACATTTGGGATGTGCCAAGGTGGAAGTGTATACGTGTACGCTGCGTGGAGGAGATCGATACTTTTGACTCACAGGAAGTCAAAATTACGATACCAACCTGAAAACATGATAAGTATTCCTTACAATCACGTTCGAAAAAGTTGTCCTATATTGGTATGGAGTCAAAGGGTTTGTCCTAGCGACGAGACCCAGGAATCGTTTTGAATTAATAAAATTCATACTATGAATTTTGAAACGATTGCATAAAGGGCGCCATAAATTCGCCTTTGAGAAAAAATGGTTTACTTCAACGTGTTGGCAATGCGAATGTCAACACAATTTACGTCCGTTCGTCGGCAATTTAGTAACTCACGAAAAATTTTAAGTGAAGCTTAAACCAATAGGTAGTATTTTACGTAATATCCAGTCAACCCGAATTCGGTTCAATTGTAGCGTCATTGTAACTTTCGAGATAAAATTTCAGATTGAGTTAAATAAACGTTCACAATTTCGAGCAATGAAAACATTTTCCAGTCCGACAATCGCGTGGGTAACTGCGTTTGCATTAACGGTGGAACAGCACTCGTTATGCAACATGTGTCACGGCTTCGTTCGAGCTACGTTCAAAAAACTCCTCCCCGCGTTATTAAAATGTATAACTAAACAATAAAGATGAATAAAATTCGCCCAAAAGCAAAAAAGTAATTCATTCCAATGCTTAGGAATATTTCCCAGAGACACTGTTACAATGCAAAACGGAAAATTATGCAAATTGATTTTAAAAAAATTGTTTTTAAAACGGGTATATTTTTGCTGGCACACTAATGCAGGACGCATTCAATATTTTGACCAAAAGAAAAAATAATTGATGGCATTAAAATTAACCTCACCCTTCAGTTTCTAGCAAGGAAAAAATATGTAATCGTGGAATATAATGTCCCGAAAACTACAGTTCAATAGTATTTTAATCAGATGCTTGTTGCCATGGGAGCCACACTCATTCAGCTTCATATCCCAAATATTTAGAGGGAAAACACAAAATGGCATGATAAAAATTCTAGAAATGCTTAGCACTCCATTTGGGCAAAAAAGGTCGAATATAAATAGCTTTCAAAGGCTTATTTCGTAGGTCTTGAAGTGCAAAGTATTATTAATATATTTTGCAGAGTATTTTTCTTAAACACAGTGCAATCTCTCGTCACCATCGTCCTCAAAAGCAGGCATTTCGACCAAACAAGTATACTACCTTGATCAAAAAGTTCCCGGAATAACCACCGTGTGGCGCTCCCATCGTTCCGATTTGAGTTCTGTTTTTTTTGTTAAATTGGTACATCTGTTGTTGATATTCCCTTTAAATCTTAGTGTCATAACTTGACATTTGCAAAAGTTACGGTCGGTTTTCAGTATGTCCATCAGTGCTTCCTGCGATTTTTCCATTACTTCCTCTCGGCTGCTAAAACGCGTTCCCCGTAATGGTTTTTTAACTCGATTGAACAGAAAGAAGTCACAGGGAGCCAAATCAGGTGAATTCGGTGGCTGTTGGATGGTATTTGTTGCATTTTTCGTCAAAAAATTACGAATAATGATAGCACTGTGCGACGGTGCGTTATCATGGTGCAAAATCCACGAGTTTTCTGCCCACATTTCTGGTCTCTTTCGGCGAATTGCTTCACGCAAACGTCTCATAACGCCCAAATAATACTCTTTGTTTACTGTCTGGCCTTCTGGCAAAAATTCATGCTGCACTACACCGTTGTAATCCATGAAAACCGTCAGCATTGCCTTCTTTTTTGACTGAAAACGACGTGGTTTTTTTGGTCTCGGCTCATTTGGTGAACGCCATTCACTTGCCTGATGTCTGGATTGCGTGTCGTACTCATAAACCCACGTCTCGTCTCCAGTAATGATCCTTTTGATGAATGTGGGATCGGATTCAGCCTCGCAAATCATGTCTTTTGCGACGTCAACACGGTCTCTTTTTTGCATGAAATTGAGGTACTTTGCTGCTACACGACGGAAACCCAAATCATTAACCACAATGTCTTGGGCGGATCCATAGGCAATGTTCAAGTCCTCCGCTACTTCTCTGATGGTTAATTTGCGGTTATTGACCAACATTTCTTTTACTTTATTAATTTTTTCACCGACTTTCGATGTCGATGGTCTGCCACTGCGTTCATCATCTTCGATTGACTCACGACCACTTCTGAACCGCTCGTGCCACTGGTAAACGACCGTTTTTTAGAGAATCGTTGCCGAAACACTTTTCCAACATTTCCAACGTCCGTGCGCCACTAAATCCGTTTTTTACGCAAAATTTAATACAAGTTCGTTGTTGCAAATTTAAATCCATTTCTGAAATTGTAAAAAATCGCCAACACACACAGAGATAGATGTACTCTTGGCTACGTAACTTTTGCAAATGTCAAGTTATGACACTAAGATTTGAAGGGAATATCAACAATAGATGTACCAATTTAACAAAAAAAACAGAACTCAAATCGGAACGATGGGAGCGCCACACGGTGGATATTCCGGGAACTTTTTGTTCAAGGTAGTATGTCGCCTGCTCGAGTTCCACAGTGACGATGATCACCATGACAACTCGAACCACTGGAGAGAGAATAATAGAATAATATTCGAAGATAAGAAGCGATTCATTAAAGCCGAAATGGGGATCTTCCGGCACGAGAGGGGAAAACTCTGCACGCGAAACGGTAGGTAGGTACCCCCCACGCCCTGCATGAAAGGTCCACGGACCCAGAAAATTTACATCGCAAATTACCCGTTCGAGGGGGACCGGGATATGGCATAGAATAAACAGAAACGCCGCGGATCACAATTTCCATCAATCTTTCCACGTGGGCGCCGGGGCAATAAACGCTAATTTTAAAAGCCGGACTAATAGCGAACCCCCTGAAGAGCAACGGACACGCGATGGCCGTGAAACTCACACTTCGATTGCCTCGAAAGCCAGCGTGAACTGCGGGGGAGGGCGCTAGGGGGAATCACTCGCAGTAAAATCCTAGAAGAAAGCAATGAATTCGGGAAAGGAGTCTTTGTCGAGCCGCGCGCTGACGACGTAACAAAACCCTTGACCATGAGGCAAACCTTCCATTAAACTAACACAGGAGAACGTGAAAGGGGATCTACTCCAAGAGTAATCACCGAGCAAAACATCTCAACCACCAAAAGTTTTTTTTAACGAAATTGTATTTTCTTAACATACTATTCTTCACGCGTTTGCTTTCCAGATACTTTGATGCGGTAAATATTACATTATTTTTAATCTTACACCCCGTTTGAAAAAATGTAAATTGATATTTTAAAAACTAGGAGAACGCCCCTTATAATTCAATCATGCAATCCGATTGGCGATTTTCCAAACCCCATTCCAAAGCCCTTCGATGAATAGCATGCCACGACAATCCCCTCGCGCTATCCAGTAAACTAAGGCTTAAAAGCATATCACATAGTTATCACCGACCCCTCGTCACTATTTGGGAACATGTGCACCAGCATTAGAATGGAACAGGTTAAGCCTAGAATTTATACTCGCGTTATATCACCCCTAGATAGGTTCCGCAACGATTCCAACACTCATGGAAATGGTGAGTCAAGATTCGAGACGATGTGATCCCATGAAATCATTCCCCTAAGGGCAGATTTTGATCTTGTTTCTGGCGCACCGAAAGCCTTCCCAAACCTAAAGCGATGCGTACTCCTGGGATGGATGTCGAGATGCACTGGTATGAGGAGAGAGCGAGGATGAGCAGAGGATTGGGGTGGGGGCGGAGGGAGGTGCGGGGAGAGAGAGAGAGATGAGGACGAAGCTGAGCGAATAAAGGGATCTCGACGGAAAGACAAATAGAGTGCCAGGGCCTTTACCCGGAAGTTCGGGAAGGAGCGGGGGAGGTGGGTGATGAGGGTCGGAGGAGAAAAGGGTTGGCGGCGGAGACTGTGGCGAAGTGTGTGTGTGTATGCTTTTCCATTCCATCCTCCCCCCTGCCCACCGAACCCTTCCCCTCTCGCATACACACAGGACCCCGGGCGCCCTAATGCTCCCACGGGCTGATTAGTGCGGGCGCGGGGTGGGGAAGAGGGGGAATGGGTTCGAGACCGAGGGATCAGGTGGCGATGGTAACTACCGCATTGACCCAGCGCCACAACTCCATTCACACCGCAGAGAGGAAGAGGGGCATGGGGGGGAGGGAGCAGAGGGCGAGGACGGACGGTACCCGGCGGGTGCGGGAAGCGTATCTCCCATCTCCGCGTCACACACACACACACACACATATTCCCTCACTCCACCTCCTGCAGACCCAAAACCGCCGCTCCGCACTCCGTCGGAAGAGCACTCGCACACATACCGTCGCGATCGAAAACGCAGCCCCCATCTCGAGAGGGTGAGACAGAAAGGGAGTCGGGGTTGGAGGCGGAGGGGGATGAGAGTGCGGCGAAGAGGTATCATCAACCCCCTCACCCCAAAGCATCCTTCTCTCCCTCTCACGCGCCTGCCGCTACCGAGACCAGAAATCGGGCTGCGGCGGGGCGGGATGGAAGGAGGAGTATTTGGAGGAGGGGGGCGTAGGGGGTGACTGGCACGTGGTGCGGGGATCGGAGAGAGATGGGGGTGGGGGGGAAGAGCCCCGAAGATGATCCGAATTCCCGGCGGCCTAATTTTATTTCCTGATCCCCCCCGTCCGTCTGCTGCATCCGTCTTCCAATTCCCATCACTGTCACCGAATCCCTAAATACCACGCGCGCGTAAGTGCCCCCACCCCACCCGCATGGCGGGCTGAAGACTCCCAAATAATTCTTTTTTCCATGAAAAACCGACAGTATCAGCCCGGTGAACTCGAGGCCGGAGACAACAACTCCAGGCAATTAAAATGGGATCGAACTCCACCGGCGTGTGTGTATGTATATATATATATATATATATATATATATATATATATATATATATATATATATATATATATATATATATATATATACACGAGGTTCTGTCCGATTTAAAACGACAGTACCACTCAAAACACTGGCTTCGACTCATAGTTTCATTAACAAAGGCTTTCTGAATCATTCCAAATGTCCAAGTGTAGCACTTTTGCCAAGTTTGAAACAAAATTTCACGCACACAGGCTGTTCCTCTAGCTCCATTGCTGCCATTGCACGCGGCGACGAACAGATTAAGACACGTACCGCTGCTGCTGCGTAACGACTCGATGTAAACAAACACAACACCTCTCGTTTTAATCGTCAGGCGTGTCGCTAGATGGCGTTGTGTATCGTTTCGATTCATTGAACGGTATGCGCAGAATTAAATCAGTCCTGTCTTTTTTTGATCACACCTTGTGCATGCAAATGCAACGACGCAGCAGTTATTCGAAGCGTTGGGAAATGCGTTTTTCGAATATTAGTAGGGAAGGAAATTGAGAGATACGATTAACAGCCCCTGGAGTGCAGTGAATACTATTCACGTGTATCAATTACGCTAAGAAACTCCTTCCGCAACAAACCTCCCAAATAATTCAAATTTTAGATCTCAGATGCTACTTTTCAACTCAGAAACAAATATTTTCCGCCGTAAATCAAAGCTTCGATCAATTGTATGGAACACTGTTCACCGATGAAATGAAATGCATTTATTGGTACCGGCTGTACGGGCATGTCAAATCAGGAGGGCGCAACAACGTACCGAATACGGCGATAACTCTCTAAAAGTCACTCTTTTTTGACAAGAAGTTTAATGGCCCCAGTCCGACACACCTGAGCCCCCAAAACTTAAATCATGATATCCAAACAACGCACTTCGATTGACCCGTCACTCCAACCAGAATGATTGACATTACTACTAGCCGTCAGTTTTCAAGGGATGTAGGTTATTTGTTAAATAAATTTGAAGAAAATATCTTTTTTTGGGGATTGGATACGATTGGATAGCGTGATCCTGCAGCCCACCGTACACGGATTTGAATCTGCGACTCCATAAAGCAGTTAAAAAATGGAATATAGTGAGAGGGCAAAGAAAGCAAAGAGTGGTTAACACGCAGTATTAGTGGATTTTATTTATTGACTTGAATTTCAACAGTTACGCGAGACAAACTAAAAGATCTTAGCTATCACGTTTTTGAATGCCAAAGTATGAAAGAAGCGGAAATTCTCACGCTACTGGGTCTTAGGGACACCAATATCTGATTATACAATAAAGTCAAAAATAAACTGTTACCGTCAGGTAATCAAGGTGAGACAGCGGCAGTTTATTTAAATCTGTGTGCCAGAATGATGTAAAATGGAAAACGGGTTTTAATGCGCTGACCATTAATATAATGAATAATTAGGCAGATACTAGCTCAAGTTATAAAATGTTCCGTCTGAAGTAATCAACATGTTTGCCTCAGTAAAATAACTTAGTATGTATCGTGGTAAAGCTAAAATATTTTCCATAGGTTTTCCTTACAGTTAATATGGCTATTATTGCACAATTCATTTTTATAATCCACAATGTCTACATGTATTTCTATGGAAAAAAATAGATTTTTATTAAAATTAAGATTCCAATAATTCTGTGTAGACACTTAAAAAAAAGTCCCAGGAAAATGTTATGTTGCTTAAGACACATGTACGCATTGCAAGCGTCATATAATTAACGTCTTAACAACCTCCCCCCCCCGTAATTAGGGTTTCTAAAATGCGCTGAATGGAAAGTAAACGCGGCAAAGAAACGAGTAGAGGTACCAAAGATAACTACTGAAAAGCCGCTAGTTACTTCTTGACACTCTTTCAATAATTTTCACTCTGTGTGAGCCGATATTTCACTAAAAAAATAAGGGGGAGGGGCGAAATTTTTCGAAAATTCGGAGTAAGCGTTAACTCGTGCATTGGACTGAAAACTTCCATTTTAGTAGACTTGAACTCGGGATATAGGTTGAAGCAGAGTGATGTGCAACTTTAGTTGTTTAGTCGAGTTTTAAGGTTGTAAGACACCCCCCAAGAGAAACTCCCACTTGCGCTCATCAGTAGCAATTTCTATCATGAAACTTCGACTAGTCTATTTTTACAGCACTAAACTGCTCAAATGTAAATATAAAGATGCAATCAGAGTACATTACGATCCAATTGCAACCTAAATCAATCCAAAGTGCACACTCGACTGACACTAATGCAGTCAGGTGATTTACTCGCAAGCAAACAAAACACTGACTAAACGAATTGTTACCGTGAGCGAGCAAGGACAACAAAATACACGAAAACACGCCATCTGCATTCAACGTCGGAATGATTTCGCCGGCTTTAACAGGAGACGGAATTTATTTTCACTGTGCACATAAAACCTTCCGAATGGTGAGACGAGAGTACAACTATCCAAAGCGGCAACTTTACCCAAAGCCCCGAATAATCACCGAAACGAAAATATTACTTTTATTCATTTTTTTCCCCATGGACCGACCGTCGCACGCATCACCATGGGACGGAGCTTTGATTTCAAAAAGCTGACGTCCACGGATAAAGCATCTATCGCTTCGATGATTTTTTTTTCTTTTTACTCTTTCCCGATTCCACTTTTCGTGCCAGCGAGGTGTGAATGCGTGCAAGGAGTTGAGCCCACGCAGATGAATCCTTGTGTTTGCGTGGGCTTGGGCACTCGAGCGGCGACACACACATACGCGCGCGGGAGGCACGAGGACGAAAAACGGTGTTGCATACGTACATATCTGTTTTTATCTCTGGATATTGCGACGGAGGGCTGTGGGACGGGAGCCGCGCGGTGGCAGATTGGAGAGAGGGCAAAGGTAAAGAGAAATGCGAAGAGGAACAAAGGAAGACAGATTGATTCCGCAGCGCGAGGCTCGCTCAATTCGATTAATGAACGCGTTAATTCGTTCGAGTCGCGAGCGGGGGGATAGTTTTCGGGTCGACTGGGACGCGCGGACGCGGAATAGGATCAGACTGAGACTTGCATCTGGTCCCATTCCCGCAATTAAGAAAATATCGAAGTTCTCGTCAATTTAGACCCTGAGGTTCGATTTCCCAAACTGCTGGGTTCGTTCGAAAGTTGGAGCCAATCCCAAACTAATGAATTAACGTGAAATCGTTCGGTTAGTGGTCTCCCGGCGAACGGAGAATACACCACCGACATTTTAAAAAATGCTTCGTAAAAATCAGTTCCATTCTTATAAAATCATTCGTAACACTTCTGAGAATTTGATTATGAAAGATCAAGGTCTGAATGAAATGTCGCGCAGATTGTGCATCATTAAAGCATGGAATAAGTATTAAAGTTATACAATTTACAACTTGATGGTTTTGGGGAACTATTAATTCATGAATTACTTAAGCATAATACAAATGAGTAAACGGTGAACTGAGTTTTTTCATAGTGTCGTTAACTTAACGATGTGATTTATTTTCTATTAGCAATACTCTATCGGACAAAGTTATGTTTTGATAGACTCAGAATGGCTACTGAATAGTGTCGTGATCTCTTAAGGATTACCGCACAATGCGTTTACACTACCAGTATGTGATACTGATTATTTAATAATTTCATTTTAGCACTCCGTTACGCATTACCGGCGACAAAAAACTTGTCGTAAGGAAAATTTACAAATACTGAGCATTCATAAAGAAGACAATTGATGAGATCAAGAGGCATGCTACAAAAGTCGGCTATTTTACTGCACAATTCCTAAATTCCTCAAAGTTTCTGCTGTGCTTGGAGTTTTCAGACAACCATTCCTGTTATTTAATTTCATCAAAAATCCCAGATAAAAGAAAACTTTCAAGATCGTTAAATTGTGTGAGGTCAGCTCAAAACAGTTGAGGCATACGCAAATTAAAGAACGAGATTCTTAGTTGCTAATAAATATATATAATAGTTTTTCGACAATTTCCTTCTACCTACTTTTTCCTACTATACAAGGAGTTTAGTGTTTTCTGGCTAATACGATTCCGCACGAAAAACAAGAGCAACGTTGATTAGGCATTCAAATCCATTACATCCCAGTTAGCAGGAGAGCTCTTTGACAACTGCACGTAATGAGTCGTTTGGAAATTGCCTTTCATCCATACATTCCCCTATGAGATCGATTCATAGCGGAAAGGTTAAGAGGAATCAGTTTAGTAAGTCTTATCTGTGCTTACAGAGGGTTTACAGGCAATTTTGTGAACACCGTGGCATAACTAACAAAAGGTAAGCAAGGCGCTTCAACGCTGTGTAAATCCTATTCACTCAACATTGTCGATATAACACGATTAACATTCAAAATCCCGATTGTCCCTACACACACTTTAACTTCCTGCTTATTAATTTTTTTATTAGTAGCGAAATTTAGTTTTATGATAAAGCGCACTCGAAAAGCCAAAATCTAATCAAAAACAGATAAAGTATGACAAGGGGCATCAGTTTACCAAACCACATTTCCTCCAATTTTTCCGCCGATAAATGTCAATTTCTTCAGCATCAATGTCAAACCTAAGATATTATATTAAGAAACCACTGGTATTTCTATCCAACTTTCTTTTCCTTCCAACAAACTAATTCTGTGATATACTCCATCGCGCGGCGCAGGGGAGGGTGGAGTGGTGTGAGAAAACTGCCATTACTGCGTAAACGCGTTCGTTTTTGAAGGTTAAAAAGCTGCTCGGAGAAACGCCGCCCAGGTAGGAACACATAAAACCAGAAAAACAAAAGGAAGAGATGAAAACGCCGATCTGAGAACACTCCAAGCACCAAGCGCTACAAAACCTCCCGGATTTACATTTTCCGTTATCAGCATCCCGGGATGAAATGGGCTTAACCCCACGTTTGATTAGTTCCTTTCAAAAGGACCGTTGAAAAAAGAACCCCATGCCCCACCGGAGTGGAGATTGGATTATGGGAGAAGTGTGGAGGGGGCGGGGGAGCGGCGCGGTGCCAGGGAGGAGAAAGGGACGAGGGAGACACGCGGATGCGCCACGCCCTCTCCAGCACGTGGCGCGGAGGAAAGGGGGAGCAGAGGGGAAGGGGGAGGAATGGAGGAAGCGGTCGCGGAAGGCAAGGAGGCGCGGGGGAGCGCGACGCCTTCGTCAGATGTGGGGGCGTTTCGATCTATCCTCGGGAGGCGAAATTACGAAGGTGCGGCGAGTCGAAAACGCCATAAATGCGTTTACGTCGGTACCTCGGAAATAACTCAATCTGAGCATCGCAAATTGAACGTTTCAAATCCAAGTGCCTGAAACACGTCGCAGTCAATTCGAATTAGACCAAAAAAACACGCACGCGAGGCCATTCTTTTAAACTAGGCACTGCGGCAATTATCTGTAAAGAGAAAAATATTTTTGCGAGCTTTCACCATCGGTGAACACTTTAACATGAAGCGTCGCGTTGCACGGCTCAGAGGAAGTGAGATCTCAGGCCTGGAGAAAATAAATAGGAAATAAATGAAAACAAAAATAGAAGACAAAAGAAGTTCATTGCCGAAAATATGAAAAACATTAATGATGAAACATCTCCTAAAACCTTAGAAGAATTGCTGTGATCGAATGTTTCAGGCTTTTCATTTTTCTTGATTTTTTTGTCACTCTTACGAAAGCATGGCTATTTTTCGTCTTTCATCGATTCGAGCCCAGATAGAAGTAAATAATTCATGTGAAGAGAAGTCGGCGAAATGTCATCTCCTTCGGAATCGGAGGTTAATTTTGGGAGGTAAAGCATATGAAATACGGATATCAGCAAAATGTACTCCAACCCTCGCCTTTGAAGGAGTTTAACCCATTCCGTTTCTCTTGTATATTTTGATCAGTTCGGTGTTTTTCAGAAAAAAACTGGAATTGGGTCTAAAGCCTCGCTCAAATGCACTTCTACACAGAATAGCTTTATTGGGGAAGAGTAATGAACAGTTATACAGAAGTTTGAATTTCACGTTCCTTTTATCATCATATCGCATCATCTTCAGGTGATAATAATCATTTATGAAATTGACACTGTGAGCCAATAGCAAACACTTGTTAAATGCTAAATCCTTGGCGAATACGAAAAGTAATATCATATTGCATAGGAAATTTCTTCTAACTAGAAATATTTGGGTACGCGCACACTGCTTGTTTTTTTGGGTGGAGTCGGATAGATATTTACTATAGGGTTCGTCCGGAAAATAAGTGTACTGATTTTTTCCCGCCGCTCCAGGCGCGCCCAGCACCGCTCTGACGGGCTGCGATTGGAGGGGGGTATGTTGGCAAGCGACGCTGAAAAAGGCAGTCGGCTCTGAGCTGTGGTGTAGTGAGGAGCTCTGTTAACGCGAACCTCCACGCTCGACCCACGCCACGGAACGCGATGCCGAAGTTTTTGGAGCAGCGTTATTCCATCAAATTTGCGGTAAAGCTTGGGAAATCGTCTACCGAAACTGTCGGTATGATTAACCAGGCTTACGGGGAGTCAGCCATGTCCAGAAACATGATATTTCGGTGGCACAAGATGTTCGTGGAGGGCAGAGAAGAGGTCGACGACGAGTCTTCGAGAGGTTCCCGATGATGCCTTCGCGGGAGCGTTCCAGGAATGGGAACGCCACTGGAACAAGTGTATCGACTCACAAGGGTCCTATTTTGAGGAATATTAACTTAAGATATGTAAAAGTGTAATAAATTTTTTTCCTGAGCTCAGTACACTTATTTTCCGGACGAACCCTGTAGATATTACTGTAAATATTTTGCTTTTCACAAATGTTGTCCGGATCCCTGACGCAAGGAAAGTTTCTGTGAAGTCTATGACTACGAGTTTCGGTAGGAGTTCTAGGTTCTAGTTCCGTCAAGGTCATAGAATGTCTTTCTTCGTGGATTCTGGGAAATTGTACAGTTAATTCGCAGTACATCAAACGTTTCTGATGCTTGCGCCTATAGCATTGGTGCTAGCATTAAATGGGTCCAGTTTACCGGCCTGAAGTCTTCACCGAAAATTACGGTGACCGCGGGCTGCGCTTGCCTGTGGTCCGTTGTATAGAGGAACTGACTTCCACGGGTCCTCTTACACAGTGAAGAGGGGTGGCGCGGTGCAGCGATAAAGGTCGAAGTGATTTTCGAAGCGCAGGTTACCCTCTAACAGACCAATGAGATGCAATAGCTAGGAGACCATCTTTCAACCCTTCCTAAGCCACCGACGATTAATGCCTTCAACAGCAGATAGTGAGATTATCTACTTTACTACAGAATTTAATCGTCTAGAATTTTTCTGCTAGAGACAATATGGTTCTCTGCCTATGGCGTGTTTGTTTATTTACGTGTTCCAGAATATGGTATTCTGCAGGTGGCAAGGGAAGTGGAGGGTTGGAACGGGGGTGAAAGCTTACGCTTACGGGGAAGAGATACGACGGGACTTTGAAAGAGAAAGGGGGTTGAGGAGAGACGGAGAGAACGACACTGAAGAAGCGTTGATCTCCTTTATTTGGCGAGGGGCCGCGGGGGTGGCAGGAGGGAGGCTCGGCAAAGCCCTGCTTCGCGAGGAAGGAGGGCGAAATTAACGAGGGGATTTGCGCCCGACGATACGAATGACGCTGAATTGAGGGGGATGAGTGCGTACACAACCTACTCCGCGGGTAGGACATAAGATTCGAGGGAGAGGGGACGGAGGCCGAGGGACTTAGAGCGGAGGGGAAAGCGTTGCCAAAACCCTCACCTCACTCACTCCCACCCTCCTCCCACCCACACACCACACCACACCACCCTCGTCACCCGTCCGATCCCCTGCCCTCCGCATCTACCTTCCGCGTTTAATTTCGACGGAATAATCGTCCGCCTTAAAAACTTTCTCGCCTTCATTCGCGAGCAGTTCGCCAAGATTTTAGCTTCGGGAGGAGGTTCGTCGAGGGAAACTAATGAGTCCCACTCAAAAATCTGATACTTGGATTTAACCGGCGGCGAGGCGAACAGTACAAGGTCCCCTCACGTCTCTCTTTCGGAGAGCTTTAATTTATCGAAAAGATTTAGAAACGACTACTGAAATAATGCAGTGGAATTGATTGCCTTGACATTAACAGTAATGGTTTAAATAATGAGGCCGATAATTAGCTAAGAGCAAATAAGAAAATATCACTATGACTATGGTAACAAAAATTTTCATTCGTCAGGAGCCGAATCAAGTCTGCGGACGAAATAATTCTTTCCTTCTCTCCTCTCCCTCTAACACAACACCAGTTTCGTTTTTTTAATATTTATTCTTATCCCAAACCTATCTCACCAAACTTCCAATGCGCTTAGCATGCTTGCAATCCATAGGCTGACTGGCAAACTAAAGCTTGATCATCGTTAAATTTAACTAATTTTATCAATTGCCCACGGACCTACATTCCTATCTCCAGTTCTTCCCATGCTTCTTCAATCATCTCCACCACATATAAGTTAAACGGCACAGGTGATAATGGAGAGCCTCGTCTTACCTCTCTCTTCCTAACGCTGCCCATCCCGAGTGTTCGTCCACCACCCGCACCCGAGCAGTCTAAGACATAAACAGACTGCGGATTAGTCTCCTATCCCTCCACACTGCTCCTATTTTTCGCGACACATTAAGTAATTCTATCCAATTTACTCTATAAAATCACCTTTTTGAAATCAACATAGAGAGGAACATCTCCGAAGTAGTAGCAGTAGTAGTTTTTAGGGGAGGCGACCGACTGCTGAGGTCATTTGCGCCATGGCGGATGGACAGGAAAGGAAGAAGGGTGGAGAGAAACCCGGCGTCGGCATTAGCCTACTCTTTACGACAGGCGCCAAGGGGTCCGCAGCTTAACGTCCCATCCGACGGACGGCGTACTCACTCAAAGTGCTCTCCACAAAGCACCTCAAGTAGGGATCGAGATACCTCTGAAAAATATTCAACACCGCCGGGATTTGAACCCGCGCCCTCTGGGTGGGAAGCCAAAAAAAAGGCCCCCGCACCATCTCGATCCCCACATATCCTAAGTTCTTCACTATCAGTGACCTCATTGCTGCTCCGGCAACGCGCGTGCCTCTTCGCTTACTGAACACAAACTTATAATTACTTAGGGGATGGTCAGTTTGGGTTCAGAAAGAAAGGATAAGAATATAAATAAATGAGCACGATTCTGCAAAATGATATCAAGTGGATCTTTAGGCAACCCACCAAAAGAGAAAACCTGCCAAATAAATATATAAATGATACATTTTTCCTCCATTGGATTAAAATATGCCAGAGAGAGTTGCGCCGAAGGAAATAAATCCAAGGCGAGCTAGGAATATTGAAAAAAAGTAATTTATCGGATATATATATGAAAGCACCTCAAGTGCACTTTCAGGGCCAAGGTCGTTAAAGAGTAGGTATTGGACTAGGAGGATGGATATAATCAGGGGCATTCAACGACGGCTGATTCGTTCGCTCTGGTTCGCGAAGAACCCGATACCACCCACCAGCACCTGCTTTCCAAATAAATCTTATTAGCGACTCCGAAGCACTTATCTCCTAACGACCACTCAAAAATCCATAAAATCCTGTCGACGGCATCGCCGGTGGAATTTACCGAGAGACGGGAACCGTCGCCCTCGGCATCGATTCGCGATCCTCCCTGGTTTGTAGGGAGGTGGGCTTGGGAAGGATAAGGGGGCAATATTTCATCATCGGCACCCGGAACACTTCCCAATCATCATGGGAGTGGGGTGGAAGGAGAGAATGGGGGATGAATCGGCAGGAAACCCTACAAAAGCGCAAAATAAAAGTAGCGATCATCCGTTTTCAAGATTGATTCGGGAGCCAAAATGCTACGATAGATACCCCTTTTGAAGATACGTGGAGCGTCTCCCTCCTTTTAAAAGTAACCCCCCCTCGCATAAATTAGATCCGCAAACTTGCATACCCACACCCTACACACGCTCCATGCCGTGGCTACTCGTTTTGTCGTCTTTTGACTGACTTTCACGACATTTTTTCCATTTTAAGTGAAATAATAAGGACAACATTTTTTCAATCCCTTTTCTTTCTCACCAGATTCCTCCACCATTTCATTCATCAATAAAAATTTCTTGCTATGCTACACATTTATCGCATTTAGAATTCGACGATATTTTTTCAGGTCTAGCAATTTTCTCGTAATTTGTGAATGGTTTCCCATTCTCTGATAAATTTTATACAGGCCCTTATTGAGTCCACCGTGTTAAAGAAAATGCAGTGGGACAACATGAAGAAATTCAAAGACAACATAAGCCCATTCGCCTAATTCTTCACCATCGAAACGCGCGTTTCAAAAATTGGTGTCAGTAGCAGCCGCACACCTGATGGTGACGGCAACGGTTTGAAAAATGAATAAGTGGAAGGTAACATTTGCGTTGTCATTATTTTTAGGTTCCTCGCACTTGTTTCCTGTCATTAACAGTTGAACATCTGATGATGACACCAAAGCGTTGAAACCTTCGTTTTGGTTGTAAACAATGATTAAGTGGACAGTCCCATTTATGTTTGCATTAATTAAGGAGTCTTTACTCTCCATTTAACTTCCCCACCTTCATCGCTACGTTACCTAAGTCTACTTTCAATTATTTCGTTAAAAAATTACATATAAATATATGTACACACATATGTACACATTATATATATATATATACATATATATATATATATATACATATATACATATATATATACACATATATACATATATATATATACATATATATATACATATATACATATACATATACATATACATATACATATATATATATACATATATATATACATATATATATATATACATATATACATATACATATTTTTTTTTTTTTAAGTAATCTACCGGTTAAGGTAGGTTTTTGGACTGACACAACTACCAAACAAATATTTTATTACTCCTAACAAAACACAAAATCAATCATCCTACTCTATATCAGGTCCCTCTTCATCTCTGAGTACTTCCTTCCTCCCTTCATCCCGTCCAACAACCCTATCCTGTTCCTTCCCTTTCCTCTTTTGCCCAACATTCTACCCTCTATCACAGTCTTCAACATCCCACTGCCGGTCAACACCCCCTTCATCCACTTTTCCTGCCTCCATAGGATTGCTCCCAACAAACCCCTCTCTTCGCCCACCATACCAAGTACTTCCTCATTTGTTTTCTTCTCTGTCCATTTCACCTTCTCCATTCTTCTCCACACCCACATTTCAAAAGCCTCCAATCTACGTCTATCCTCCTGCTTCAATGACCACGTTTCCGCTCCGTACATAGCTACGCTCCATATCAAAGTTTTTACGAGTCTTTTCTTAACATCCTTACTCAAAGTCCCTGTCATCAACTCCCTCCTCCTTGTGAAAGCCTCTTTGCCTAGCGCAATTCTTCTCCTTACGTCCCTACTACTTTGACCGTGTTGGTCCAAAACACTACCGAGATACGTAAACTGTTCTACCTGCTCTAGCTTTTGCCCTCCTATTTTAATGTTAAGCTTGGCCTTTTTCTTTCTAGAAAATCGCATAACCTTTGTTTTATTAATATTGATTCTCATCCCATACCTGTCGCACTGAATTTCCAATTCACTAAGCAATGCTTGCAGCCCCTTGGCTGACTGACAAACTAAAGCTTGGTCATCAGCAAACCTCACTGATTTTACGAATTCCCCGCCCACTTTCATTCCTACCTCGAGTTCTTCCCATGCCTCTTTGATCATTTCTTCTGCGTACAGGTTGAACAGCAACGGTGATAATGGGCAACCCTGCCTTACACCCCTTCCTAACACTGCCCATCCTGACTCCCCGTTTCCCACCCTCACCTGAGCAGTCTGAGACATGTACAGGTTGCGGATTAGCCTCCTTTCCCTCCAATCTATTCCTATTTTCTGCAATATACTCATTAGTTTTTCCCAATTTACTCTATCAAACGCTTTTTCGAAATCTACGAAACAGGCAAATACCTCCTGGTTGTGTTCTATATTCCTCTCGATTAATAATCTCATTACTGCAATGGCATCACGCGTACCTCTCCCCTTCCTAAACCCAAACTGATCATCCCCTAAGTAATCATTTGCCCTACTCTCTATCCTTTTGTTTATGATCCTGAGAACAACCTTAGCTGCGTGGGATATCAAACTAATTGTCCTATAGTCCTCACATGACGTGGCCTTTACCTTTTTCGGAATAGGAACTAAAACTGATCTCACAAAGTCTTCCGGCCAGATTCCCTCCTCATAAATACTACGGATCAGCCCATATAGCCTCTTCCTCCCACATTTTCCCAAGCATTTCAAAAGTTCCACGGGAATGTTATCTACCCCCACGGCCTTATTTAGTTTCATCTCCCTTAATGCCCTTTCTATCTCATTGTCTAGTATGCCTGGACCTAAGCTATCTTCCTCTACGTCATGTTCCTTTTCAATGTCTAACTTTGTTGGTCTAAGCTCTTTACTATACAGTTCTTCTACATATTCCTTCCATCTCTCTTGGATCTTTCCTGCGTCAACTATTACCTTACCGGCCTTATCTCTAACTGCTATCGTTGATCTCCCTTTCTTACTTCCCGATAAAGATTTAACTATGCTGTAAAGCGCACCGATTTCCCCCTTCCTCTGCAGACTTTCCATATTCTCGCACTGCGTCTTCCACCATGCTTCCTTTGCTTTATTTGTTGCCCGCCTCAATTTATTGTTCAATTCTTTGTACTTCATTTTGCCTAATTCTGTATTTATATTCTTCCATTTTCGCCGCTCATCCATTTTTGTAATCATCTCATCCGTGATCCATGGTTTACGAGTCCTTTTAGCGTTAACGGTTCCAATAGTGTCTTTTGCCGCTTTAGACAACCCTTTTTTGATACATTCCCATTTTTCTTCAATAGTACTTAGCTCTTTACCGTCCTCCATGATTTTCTCTACCGCCTGTTTGTATTCCTTTCTTTTCAACCCATTTAATGCTTCTACATTCCATTTTCTAACTCGCCGCCCCTGCCTTATCTTTTTAAAACGTACGCTACATTTCATAACAACTAAATTGTGGTCTGAGTCCGCATCCGCTCCCGGGAAGCTGTGGGAATTTATCACACTGTTCCTAAACCTGTGTCTAACCAGGATATAATCTAGCTGATATCTTCCCGAGTCACCTGGCATTTTCCATGTATACCTGCGTCTTTTGTGGTGTCTGAACCAAGTGTTGGTGATAACTAACCCCTGTCTCCTGCAGAACTCAACTGCTTTCTCCCCGCGGTCATTCCTCGACCCTAAACCGTAGTCCCCCACCTCATCACCATCTCTTCCTTCGCCTACTGTCGCATTCCAATCCCCCATCACTATCAAATGTTTCCCTGCAGGAACACATGCAATCATGTCCTCTAACTGATCGTATATCCTATCGACCTCTTCTTCCTTATGGTTGCTCGGTGGCATGTATACCTGGATAATAACTAAGTTCGTCGGTTCTGCTTTTATCTCCACTAGTAGTATTCTATCATTTACCTGCTCTATGTTGACTACGCTTCTTCCTACCTCTTCATTTAATACTGTGGCAACCCCTCGTTGGCTCTCGTCCCCACCGCTGTATATTATTCTATACTTATCACTCCAGTAATCCCCGCTATCTTTCCATCTCACCTCGCATAGACCTAAAATATCTATATTTCCCCTTCCCAACTCTCGCTTAACATTCTCCAATTTCCCCGTCCTCATCATTGTCCTAACATTCCACGTTCCTATTCTAACTAATTTGGTCTTCTTCTCCTGCGTCTTCTGTCCTGCTGCTGCTGGTTTTCCCTTGCAAGGGTTTCGTGGGATGACGACCGCGGAAGCCTTGCCTCCCCCGCTGCCGGGCACGACACACGGCCGATTGGGCCGAGCCCCGTGGTTGCCAGGACTCAAAATATCTCTATTGTCCATCACATTGTTCTTGGGAATGATAATTGAGGTGGTTTCCCGTTGCCTTCCTCAATAGTGTTTTTAACGTGACACCATCACTTACTGGCCGCCCCACTGGGGTCAGACGCCATTGCAGCCGCCTCACTGAGGAACAGACGCTGCGTGGACTACCTTTCGTCTGGCTCCTAACCTTCGACCTACCTGGCATGGGTGACCCTACCAGGAGCAATTTTTATTACTCCCGCCAGTACAGCTCTAGGGGTCATCGGAACGCACAAGCCCTTCCACCACGTCAAGGTTGTAGTCCGGGGAGGGACATATACATATATATATATACATATACATATATATATACATATACATATATATATATATATATATATATATATATATATATATATATATATATATATATATATATACATGCATATATATAATGCTTATCAAGTTAGCACTATCGAACAAAAACGAAAACAGAAACAAACAAAAAATAAAAGAAACTCACACGCTTCGTATTTTCGGTGGCTAAGCCGCCTTTCTCAAGGAAGAGAAGGATGGAACTGACAGTCCTTTTCCAGGAACTAACACTCAATTGTTTGTTTCTGTTTTCTTTTCGCTAGTGCTAACTTGACATTCATTATTATTCACATCCGTGAGACTTTCACATAAGTTATATATTAATATATATATATATATATATATATATATATATATATATATTTTTTTTTTTTTTTTAAGGTAATCTACCGGTTAAGGTAGGTTTTTGGATGGACATAATTACTAATTTAATACTTTGTGACCCCTAGCAAAACACAACATCCTACTTTATATCAGGTCCCCTTCAGCTCTGAGTACTTTCTTCCTCCCTTCATCCTGTCCAACATCTCTATCCTGTTCCTTCCCTTTCCTCTTTTGCCCAACATTCTCCCCTCTATCACAGTCTTCAACATCCCGCTGCCGGTCAATACCCCCTTCATCCACTTTTCCTACCTCCATAGGATTTCTCCCAACAAACCCCTCTCTTTGCCCACCATACCAAGTACTTCCTCGTTTGTTTTCTTCTCTGTCCATTACACCTTCTCCATACTTCTCCACACCCACATCTCAAAAGCCTCCAATCTACGTCTATTCTCCTGCTTCAATGACCACGTTTCCGCGCCGTACATAGCTACGCTCCATATCAAAGTTTTTATGAGCCTTTTCTTAACATCCTTACTCAACGTCCCCGTCATCAACTCCCTCCTCCTTGTGAAAGCCTCTTTGCCTAGCGCAATTCTTCTCCTTACGTCCCTATTACTTTGACCGTGTTGGTCCAAAACACTACCGAGATACGTAAACTGTTCTACCTGCTCTAGTTTTTGCCCTCCTACTTTAATGTTAAGCTTAGCCTTTTTCTTTCTAGAAAATCGCATAACCTTTATTTTATTAATGTTGATTCTCATCCCATATATATATATATATATATATATATATATATATATATATATATATTCATTTCTAGTATTTGTATTTATCTAACTTGAGCTCCCTCATGTTCCTACTTTTTTACGGCTAACAAAATCGTGGGTACATGAAGGTAGGGATATGGTGCTCTTAATAACGGCAGAATAAAGATTCCCATCCATTATCCCTTTCTTTCTCTTTTACTCTCCCCCACACTCGATCGCATGCCAATGCTGTAAACGTCGGTCGGAAATATAAAAAGAATAAAAAAGAGGCCTTGGCGTGATTTTGAAAATTCCAGTCTAGATGCAAGGGATGATTTACGATTGTGAGCGTGCCGGGTAAGCGGGGTCGAGGTGGCAGAAGAGCTTGGAGTGGCTCAAGGTAAGGGCTGGGGTGGGAGAGGTGAGAGAAGGATGGCCGGCCGCTGGTCTGGAATGATTTAGGGAAAAAAATCCACATTTTGGAGTAATTATTCTTCAAGGTATGCGGCCTCTTTAAACGAAATTCTCCCGATCGGTGAAATAGGCAAGCGGGAGTAGGACGAAATCACATTATGAGCAGATTCATATTATGACGGGACAGCGATCGAGGAGCTTCTCCATCCTTCGAAAAGCTAAGAAATATGATTAATACTAAGTAATGTTTCTCAAATGTTTGACGTAATACTTAAATGATTAATGAATACGCTGTCGACTATGGCACTTGATTTAATTAGCAGAGGCATATATCAAATTGATAAATCTCCTAAGCGTATCGATAAGTTAGTTATGCGACAATTCAATAAAATTATGAAGCCGTAAAACAAACTATATATGGACAAAAAAATGCTTTAAGACTCCTACGTCATAGTTTTCTTTCGTTCAGAGTTACGGAAGCGGAGCGATGGAAAGAGGATGCCTCGATAAAATTCATGCCAAGGAAAAAATGTCTGACTACCTCTCGGACTATTTACGTTGCGGGGTTACAAATGCACAATCATTAAAACCGAAAAAAAATCCACAAATATTTGTCGCCGATGCAATAAAATCCTTGGAGGACGTTAAAAAGGCTTCGTCATTTCCTTCCTCGAACGCGACACCCCACACCACACCCCCAGGCCATGCGGCGCGGGCCGTAATTTTTGAAAAAAAACCGTGGCTGGCGGAGAGAAAGAAGGGTGGAGTGTTAGAGATGGAGAGGGATGGAGAAAATGGGGGAGGGTGGGGGTGGAACGAGTGAGGACTTGGTTACTCGGAGGGGAAGAGGGGAGAGGGGCGGAGGAGGAGTGGCTCGCGGGAAATGAATGCGGTCCTTTCGTGGAGGGTTGATAAGTGAAGAGAGAAAGGCCGCCTTCCGCACGCATGAATTGCTCCCATTTGCGGGGGGGTGGGGGTTTGGGCGGTGGACGAAACTTTGGAGAGCGGGCAAAGGGGGGGGGGTCGGGGGAGGAAGGATTCTGACCTCATTTCCTGAAGGAACATCAAAAACCATTCCGTGGTGATATACGACCTTTTTGCGATCAGCATTTAGCTTGCCGTCGGTGAGAGGGGGGGGGTGAGGGGGAGATGGGGTTTTCTGGGAGAATGGCGAGGGGGAGGGTGGAGTCTCAAAAATAAAAAAAGAGGACGAGGAGAAAAACAAACGACTCCTCCCCTCCCGATCCACACACACACACACACACACCCGCCCTTCCCCCAAGAAGAAGCATAACATCCGTGACGGAGTCGAGGTGAAACAATGATAACGACAGAAATGATATTTCAAAGGGAAGCGGTAATCGATAAATCAAACGGCAGCGCTCCGCTGGATGAATGGGAAAGAGCGGGATAGGCGGGGAGCGGAAAAAAATGAAGGGCGAAAAAGGAAATGCCGTGCATCGGCCAATTCGGAGAGGGATTGGTGCGAGGGGAGGGAGTGTGGGATGGGAAGAAAGAGAGGAGCGATTGGGATTAAATTAAATTGAAGAAGAAGCGAGCAGGGGAGAGATAAATGAAAAAAAAAACGAACTACAATGACGTCCCTCCCTCTCTGGGAGGAAGCCATAGCATTGACAAATCTTTTGGATTCAATTCATGCAGACATAAATATCACACAATTTATTTTCATCGTCTTTGTGTGTTTTCAGTTCAAAAATTAATGCCCATTAATTATAACATAATTATTTTACAGCCTTAAAATATAATTTTTTTTAAATATTCCTTTCTCCCGAAATATTTCTCTCCTCGCTGTCAGGTTCAATTCAGTTTTTCATTTCCGTATGTGCCTCGCGTATTCCCTGTGATCTCTCGCGTACGTGATTCATCTATTTCCTCAGGGAAAAGCAATTTCAGCAGCAGTCATTGGCAGGAATAACATTATATTTAGGGCAAACAAATTATTTTATCTGACTTACAATACTTTTATTATGCATATCGCTATTGGAACATGTAATAGATATGTCAAGGGCTTAAGACCTTTACGAAAACCGCGAAGAATTAAGATTTGGTGCTTTCCCGGCGCACGGGTGCACAACTACGTCGGCAGCTGACACCTTGACCCGGCGGAAAACCCGCGATGACCTCACCGTACCGTGAATAATTGATTTGATGGGGAGTTCCTCTAAGAAACCCAAAGAAGTATTGAATGATATAATTCCGAAGAAGCTTTTCAACTTTGTGGGCATTCAAGCAAAATGTAATGCATGTGGACGGTTTTACCGGGTAAACTATTCTTGTTTGTACTCGTACTTTGATACTGTATATGGTTGCGTTGGACTCGGGGAAACAAAATATTATATTCACACATGCAAGTCGACTAATCAGCATGGTAGGTAAAACTTCAACCTGATCGTAATTTCCCACGCAAATGACCTTAGCTGTCGGTCGCCTCCCCTAAAAACTACTACTCGTAATTTCCATTTTACTGTTTTTCAAAATAATCTCAAAACTTCCCTCCCTTACTTCTACCAGATTTCCAGATTCACCAGTCGCTTCACGTTTCTCACGAACTCACTTCTTTTGCTTTCCTCACTGTACTTATTTGGTTTTTCATCTAACACCTGCGATAATGAATGAAGGTACCCCCTTGCGATTATCACTCCACCTTCTCTCCTGATTTTTTTTTTTCGTGGGTCGTCCCCAGTGCCTCGTTGCTTCCCTCGTGGTACTGGGGCCGTCTACCTTTACAATCGAGGAGAGACGTATTCCGACTTCGACAAAGGAAAATACTCGAGGGCTGCTTCATTCAGAGGGAGGGACTTCAAGACAGGAGCTACATCTCACCTGTTCCGGTGGACGGGAGGGTGGGAGGCGACGGAGAAGAAATTTCATTTCACAGGAAAACGGTGCGAAACGGATTCATCGCTTCGTGCTCACAGAGAGGCGTGCGACGCGCTCGACGCTTTATGATTCAAATGGATACAAATATTAAAATATTCGGTCAAGCGTTCACTTACGAAATTCGCTTCGAGGATGAACAATGAATCGATTCCACCGCCACAGACTCCAGGAATGACGCGAACGGAAAATTAAAAGAGGCGTCACTCGAGGTGAAATAAGCACGCCCTCTTGCGACACTGGTGCCATCTCTGTAACATCGTTCTCGACGTACAAAAAACACGGGATTTCAAAGATGATCACATCGACGTCTGAAAACTCTGTGACATTCTCAACGCACGCCTTTCGAGGCGAACGAAAATCACGAAAAAATAAATATGTCCCTGATTTATGGAAAAGAAGCTACCGCAAAGGATGGCGACGAAAGGAATCATGCATCACAAGGATAATTCGAGAGTCGCCCGAGATACTATGACCAAGGAAGAGGCGCTTATACATTCAGCGTATTCCACAAATTTGCTTTAGATATTCCACGGATCCAGTGTTTTTAGGAAATAAAATATGAAGAAACACAAATTCATTAGATAATGAATTGCCTGTTGGAAATCTCAAACTCACTGCACCATTGTAATATCACACGACAAGGATTGGCAAAAGAAAAATTGGCAATACGTATAAAAGGGGTTGCAATGAGTTCTAGCTTTCCCTGCTAGTGTGCGTACTTGGACAAAATAAAAGCAAAGCTTACATTTAAATTTGCAGAATATCCCGAATCATTTTGATCACGAACCTAAATTCATTATCTTCCCGGCATTAGAGGCACATGGATCATCAAATAGGTAATAGGGCTTTGTCCAAAATTTACTCTACTCGCCGTTCCCGATACAAGCGACCGTTCATGATTGTCCTGGACGTAACTGAACCAGGTTAAGGGAGCATCCGTTTAATCAAAGTTTCCAAAATTCTGCCGGAATATCCCTGAGAAACTCTTTAGGGTCACGTTACGGGCTTTGGGGAACATTGTTTTTGGGAAAATATGCTGTATGACTCGGAATCGCTAAATCGCAAATCAAGTTTCTAAACATTCTTTATAAAACTTCAACTAATTAATTATCATCACCGTATTCTTCATCTTTCCAATTCATCCGATTTACAATTTATATCAACCCGTCTGCTGTTTTGATAATCGGTTCGTCATAGTCGCGGGTTCAGAGCGTAATTTTAGGGAGGAAAAAATTAAAAAAAGAAAAAAAAAGAATAACTAAGGTGCCCGTGTCGCGAGGGTGAGGTTTATTTGCTATCCATCATTACTAGGAATGAATTATATTAGTACATTTTTCTCGTATTAATTGACAATTTATACAGCTAGACGAGATGACCATAAATATTTTATCACCATAGAATCGCCATACATTGACGATTTGAAAATAACAACACTTGTATTTATTAAGGAAAATGATGATTTCAAGATTTGGAAAACCGTTCGGAGGCTGTTTTGTAGATCCATTAGGGGGGTGGAAATTGCAACACTCCCAGGAAATACACAGCCACTGATTTAAGATGCTCTTGTGATGCATACATGCTTGCATATTTCCTCGGATTCAGAAGATGGAAGCACAGGGGTGACCAGCATTCCTCACACGACAAATGGAATCCCAGGAGGAAGACCTTCGCGCCCAAGTAGAGGAAGATGGCACGCTGTGAGGGAGGAGGGGGTGCCAGGATTAGGAACCCAGAGAACCAATTCGATATCCTAACCCTCTAAATACAAAACCAATCAAAACTTCCAAAAAAAAACTTCCCTCGCCCTCCCAACACCATTCGCCCCGCTCGCTCCCCTCCCTGCGCAGTTTGTCTCAACTCTTCGCCTCTCCCACCCTAGAGAGAGAGAGAGAGTCAACCAGAGGGAGTCATTTCACAGCGCGTAAGGAGAACTTGACGGAATGAGAGATCCCACCTTCGATCCCTCCCACAGAAAGCCATATCGATTCGTATGTATTCCTTTTGCTTTCTCGGGGAGGGAACCCACGAACGGAGTCCAAGGCGTTCTCGATCGGTGGGTGAGGGGGGTGGCGGTGAGACGTTCCATCCGGCCAAGAGAGGACGGCTAAGAAAGGTATTGACGGTGTGCCAGGCAAGGCCACGCTTGTTATCTATGGGTTTCCAATTTTTAGGAGCGCTTTTAGTGCGGACACCGTGGTGGCGCGAGGAGGGCATAGGAGAATGGAAAATCAATTTTTCGCCGCTATGAAGAGGTTTCGGTCGAGGGAGTCCCATAACCGTGGGCCAATTCATTCATTACCCGCCAGGCTGAGCGGTTGAGATAAGCAGTGCACGCGCGTGTGCTTCGGGAGAATACAACAAAACCGTTAGACGGGCATAATGGTGGCGGGCGTTTATGCAATGCGCCTCATTTGGAACGTGCGCCTCGCCATCGATTTAGTTACTCCCCCTGAGTAAACAACCGCTGGCTAGTACTAAAACCTCGAGTTTGTTACGGTCCCCGAGCGAGTAAATGTATTCACATAAAGCCTCTTTTACTCCGAGTTGAGCTCCGGTAGCTCACGTTCACACCAAGTATAAAAGACCTATTTTGACATGACTGGAGGGAAGTCAACATTTTCGAAAGTGTTTGGAATTGATAAGAATACGTGTCCATAATAGGAAGATCTAATCAAATAAAGTACATCGAACCACAGTATGTCTACATTGGAAATCGACAAAAATATTTAAATTCAAATTAATGGGATGCAATTTAAATCAAACTTTTTAAGTATGCGACAAAAATCTTTGAAACTAAATTTTTCAATCCAATCGAATTGTGATTTTTTTAAATTTTCAAATCAATCAGCACGAGAAAATAGTTCTATCCCATTAAAGTTAGACAGCCGATGATATTTACCCAAAGGCTATAGAACGAATACACAAACAAGATATTTCGAATATTTTAATCGTATTCAATGTTAGGATTTTTTTTATTCCACAAACAGAAGGAGCAAACAAGGATTCGCCTTGCATACACATCTGCAGATCAAGCTACACGTTTGCATAAGAAGCAGAAGGTTTCAAAAGAAAGGCTTCTTTTGATGGAATGGCTTCTTGCAACAAAGATCAAACAACAAGTGCTTGGCGTAGATTGTATTAAGCTCGAGAATGCCCTTTGTTCGCACTTTCCTCCTGCTCGATTTTTCCTAGTTCCCTTAGCTCCCTGATACACTCAGTGGTTTAATTTTAACTGACTGGTATTCATTAAATTTCAATTCTAAATAGATACAAACAGGAAAGCAAATTGTATTTTCTAATTCAAATTTATTTTCAGCGAAGAGTACTGAGGGTTACGAATTTGTAGAAACTCAAAATTTAAAAATAAACAAGTGTAGTTATGTGGTTCTTAAATATAACCAACAAAACATAAAAATGTAAGTAATATTTGAAACGTTAAACAACATTTGCAATTGTATGTATTATTATTTAAAGTAATCAAATTGCTTAAAACAGGTTGAAGCCACACTTGAGGCTAAAAGTTCAGAGAGAGTTTGTCTGGCAAGCAAAATATTTAAATGTGCACGTCTAACAATTATTTAGAGAAAGTTATAATGACAGCACGGATTTGGTATTTCATGCTTGAGAAGCTAGATAAAGTGACACCATGAAATGGTATTAGTACATTGTAAATAATTACATATTGCAATATAGGCACCAGCTGACAAGTCATTCCGTAGTCTTGAGAGGACCTTAATTATCATTAAAGAACATTCTTGTAAACTCATGCCATTCTACATAAATGTCCCAAACAATTTGATGCAAATGTGTATCGTGTACCGATATGCACCAATACCATTGGGAAAGGAGTTACCATTCTGTTCAGTATAAATAATTAACTTACAAAGAGGAAATTTTAATATGCAAACATAGGGTTCTATATTATCACAAATGTACGAGGGTCATCCGGAAAGTAGTACCCGTTTGTGCCGCATGAAGTGCTGACGACGCGAGTAGCCGCTGGACGAGGTCAGATAGCTTCAGTGGCTTGTATGCCTTCTCTGAGCCAAGTTGCGTGACGCTAGCATTGCCTGTGTTGTTTCTGTGATTGTTTACAATGTTTAAAAAAATTGAGAACGCCGCCAGTTTTGAAGTGAGGGCAGTGATTAAATTCCTCAATGCAAGAAACGTTCGCCCATGTGATATTCATCGCCAATTAAAGGAGGTGTATGGAGACAATGTAATGGACGAGTCGTCTGTTCGGCGGTGGTGTCGCAACTTCAACATGGGGAGGGGGAACACACACGACGATGAGCGTTCGGAGAGACCGTCTGTCATTACAGACCAACTGGTGAGCTCAGTTGACGAATTCGTGAGGAACGATCGGCGCGTCACAATTGATGACATCTGTGAGCATTTTCCCAATGTTTCTCGAACAATTGTTCATGAAATTGTTAAACACCATCTGCATTATGCAAAAATTTGTGCAAGATGGGTCCCTCGCGTATCTCAATGAGCTGGCGGCGAAGGACTATGCAGCAGGAATACAGAAACTTGTCACACGTTATGACAAATGCCTTAATTTGCTTGGAGATTATGTTGAGAAGTAGTTTAAAGTATCCTCTTTCAAATAAAATTTTTTATGTTTGTTAATATTTACTTTTGTGTCTTTATTTCACGAACGGGTACTACTTTCCGGATGACCCTCGTATGTTTGCAACTCAATCATTGGAAGTCGTGCGCAATCATGCAAAATTTTATACGAATATAATTATAAAAAAGTATACGATTCATTCAAAATTCAGGCAACGTTCGAGGAAAATAATACGTAGATACAAGGTATTCATTTTGCCACGCTTTCAAGTTCGACCCGAAGGATATGATCCAAGCCATCAAATTCTATTTGTTGGCGAATCGAGCGGCAGCTACACCTTCCAAGTATTGAACCCGGCAGTGATCGAGGTGAACTCTTATGGGACAGTGATAAATATTACGCATGTAAATTATGACCCTCCAAGTGGTCCTCTTCATGGTTCAACTTGTATGTGTAATCGCCGCTAGAGAGCTGTGTATCTTCTCTCTTCTCATGGATTGCCTACTGCTGGGTGTCGCTCATCCCTTCTCTGATTATCCCTCAAGTCGAGAATCTCAAAGAACAGGGCACATATCCCGATACGAATATCAAGTATCCATGGTAAACGAATGCCAAGTGACTGTTTTTACTGGGCTGACGCAAAACTCATGCTGGAGTAGTCCCATCATTTAGAGATACGCCATTCTGTACCGTGTACGAAAGAAGAAGCGATGGTAAATTCAATGATGAAAACTAAATCGGAGGCGAACTACATTTTGACCCAGCAATATTCATATTTGTGGCGCGGTGGAAATATTAAACGATTTTATTTCCTTTGACCGTGTTTTTAACGTTGGGCCACCATCATTACTATTATCAAAAAAAAGTTTGTCCGAGACAAAAGTTTGAATCTCCTAAAGAAAATGGTGGGTGGGGCAGGGGAAACGAAAATATTGCAGTAGAGACGAAAATAAGGTGAAAGGGACGCTTTTGCGATAACGATGAAGATAGGGGTCAAAAAAGAGTCCAGGTAGGGTGGTCAAGAGCAAATGGGTTGGATGGCAAAGGTCAGTGGTGAAATTATGATGGGGGATGGGGCTGTTGGAGAAAGATGGAGGTGCAAGAGAGGAGAAAAAAATAAAATAACATTTCATGCAATAGTGCTAAAATGTTTTTTTATAAATTCAGCTAACAATATGCCAAATATTAGGCTTAAACCACTCTAAGTAACCGTTTTTTCATAAGTGCGTAGGATAAAACGAGGCGCATTTGCCACCTTTTTCGACACTCCTACATTATTATTCTCATTTAACCCAAAAAAGTTCGGCCAGTTTGGATTGCACATGCACAATTAAAATCACCACGATTTAGCATACAGGCACGTAGAAAATGCCATCCATGAAGTTCAACCTTCGAGTAGTAAATCAGTTTTCCCGAAGCACCCAGGTAATAAAAAGCCTCGAGTGTCTTCTTGAGAATGCATTGGGGTATCGTATGCTTATGTCAATTTGCTTAAATGCTACAGCGAATTCCGTACGCTGAATAAGTTTACATAATCGTGGATCTTCCTTGGTTGAAAAACAAAATGTTTTTCATTCTCAAACCTTCTACAAAATCAGTCTAAAAACATAGGAAATCATTCACGTTTCTTATTATTATTTGAAAATGGCAGACCGGTAGGTTTCATCTGGTTAAAAGCTCACTTACTCAACGACTACTCAAAGGATCGCTATCTCTCTTTAAAGCTAAGGCGCGATTTGGCTTTCTCCTGTTGTATTCAATGATAAATGAAGTTCACTCTCAGAAATTACTTCAGATGTGTGAGCAGGATTACGACCACATCAAATCATGTCTATTCTATCATAAAACAAATCGAATTGATTGTGTACCATTCTTAAAAAAGTGCAGGAGAAAGTTTGATACTCTCTTGCACTATTAAAGGTCGTAGTACATAATCATCAACGTTGTAAATAACTCGTATGACGTAGTCCGTAAACCTAACCAATCAACGCGACAAGAAATTTAATTCAAAATCCTTGTTAACGGATTGTAAGTCCGAAGAACATAGCAGAAAATTACACTGGCACACGTAAGAGGGATCCCTCCATCCTGGAAACGGCGTTTGCATGCAATTATAGCGATCCGATCTCCCATTCTCCATTCGGCACTCGCAAACGAGCACCCTGCTCTGAAGAAAAAATAAACAACTCCAAGGCGAGCAAACATAGCAAGACGCTATGACACAAGCTTGCTTTCGGAGCGAACACACTAAACCCATCAATTTCACTTTATCTCCCACCCGCAAAGCGTTGTCTCGACCGTTTGAACTCGAGCTGAGTTTTGCCCGCACCCCACGCGATGGGAGCGTAATCACCATGTCAACGGTCTCCCCCTACTCCACCCTCCTCCCCAAATTGACCGCAGCCCATGCCGGGCCGAACTTTAAAAGCACGGCCGCAAAGAAACATAGCGTGCGCGTATACGAAATGCACTCTGGCCGATAGCCGATCCCACCCCCAAATGCACACGGAAGAGTCGCCATTACAGTATATCGCAGTATTGGCAACCGACTTTTATTGGGTAACGAGCTGGAGCGATGAACACGCTCCTCGTTTGTTTGAAAAGTTAAGTAGTATAAGGCCTCCCAATTTACATTTATAGTGGTTGATCTCACTATCGAGGTTCCCTGACGTTACTTTTGAGGCAATTTTGCGGAATCTTTTTTCATTGTAAAAACCTCGAAAATTAAAAAAAAAATTAAATGAAATCAGATGTGTGATTGAGATCATGAGAGACAGAAGCCATCAAGAAGACGATAACGCGGGAATAAATGTTTAGCCGTCATCAGCTTCGAGTAAAAAAATGTCGTCATTGATCGTACAAATAAAAAGCCGCTCAAACTGAATGAATTAGTCTAGTTGACGATCAAATCTTAAATAAAATACTTCATGACCGCAATATTATTTTTTTCCCTCAGCGTTTTCCTTCCCGCATCAAGCATATTCCTTCGGGATCTGATTTATTCTGATAGATTTACTGCTTACTAGCAAAATGCGCACGTGAGTGGCGTCCAAACAGGATGAACAAAAAATAATAATGAGGGACAGCTGCGTGCGGGTGACATTTTAAAACAACAACGAGCATACATTAAAAAAAAATGTCAAAAACCAAATTAATTCATTGCATTCGAGTGTTTTCAATCATGTCGACTCAAATCCATAAACGAATGCAAGGGTAGGGAATAGTTTCTATTCAATTATCTGAACGCATGCGCGATCATGTCTTGCGGTGCGAGTGGTAGGAGGTATTCACGGCAAGACAACGGCTCTCCATTGCCGTCGAGACGAAAGGTCACTCTCAATGAACACACCGACCCCCCCCCCCCCAGTGCGGCAGCTCCTTTCGGTGCGAGTCGGCCAGCGGCTACGTATGCGGTCGAGCATGCTGAGCTGGGTGTCTGCGGCACCACTTCCCACTTTAAAAAAGATTCCCACTTCAACCTGCCCCCGCAGCCGACCGAACACATCCGATCACTTCCATGTCCCGACGGCATAAATCTGGTAACGCTCCGTCGTCCTAGGGCGGAGGGGGCATTCCGGCTTCGAGGGGGTTGGTCGGATTTTGGACAAACACACACCCTCCGCCAACCCGTTAACCATCTCCCCTAAAACTCTCACGCAAAAAAAATAATACGTCCCCCACCCAACTCTTTTAACTTCCCTCTCCCGTTTAGCCCCCCGAGGCTGGGGGGGGGGAAGGAGGGGGGCGGCGAGATAGGTTGCGCGAGGATGGGGGAGGGGAGCGAGGAAGCAATTCAATAATGGAAGCGGGAGATCAAAATCAAACAGGCCCCGGGGCAAACAAATGTCCGGAGCACGAGGCCTTCCCAGGAGGACGTAATATTGTGTACCCTATAACATACTTGGGTACTCACATCAGCCTAGAGCAGAGAATGTATTAAGGTTGCATGGAAAGGGGTCACGGCCGCAAACCTTTCTGGATAAAATTGTATTCTACCTGCAAGACGGTATCCAGTTTTCTGAAAAAAAGACCAAGATTACCTGCCAAAAGGATTCAGAGAGAACCTTCCGTCTTTCTTTATATTCCCTTCTCGGGAAATAACAATTTCCCTCTATTTTCAACGGCCAAACGACAGGAGAATGACCCTCCCCCCACTTATTACGTGTAACGATTTCAATTGATTTAATAAATGCACGAGTTTGATGATAAATTATACGCAAAAATAACTATTAAAAAACCAGCAGCGTTGACTTGAGGAACACGTTCAATTGAATCGAGAACAAATGTCGAAATCTATTTATATCAGCTGGAGTCAGAATAATTTCTTAGGAAGATTAAATTTCATAAAAGCGACAGACTAGACCGTAAAATAATGGCACTAATTAAGACGCGTAGACTTATTCTTCTACTATCGGTAAACGTATCTACTTGATTTTCACAGCTTAGCCTCAATATTACACGGATATTAATTATATGGATGACGGCATCACAATATTACAACCGATTTGCAAAAAATACGCTCTAAATGCTGAAAGCTATAGCAGGCACCACGTTCTATCTATCATTTGTCTTAATTGGACTTCGGTACGCATAAACTCGAAGCCACGAATCCACTGGAATTACAACGTTACAGGAGATCGGGGAACGCCAAAAGATGCGAAGAAAGACGGAAGTTTGTGTGCGCAGTATTATGGATCGTGAGCAATAGGAAAAAAATAGATGGGGTGGGGTAGCGATGTGCTATCACCCTCCCCATCCCTCCACGCACCGTTTCTCTCTCCCCCACCCTTCTTTGAATCCTCGCCCTGCGTAAGAGGCGAGAGGGCGGCGGCGGGGGCCGTGCGGGGGAGGGAAAGGGGACGGGGGAAGCGTGGGGAGTGCACTGGCTTGGTCCGTGTCGGGAGGCTAAATCAATGGCGCCCTTTTCCCCGGATCGAATCCCTTGAGGACTAAAAGGCGCCCTTCGCCTTCGAAAAGGTTCCCAGAGCCCCCTCCTCCCACATTTCTACCCGCAATACCCCTAGTGTTCGAAGGGGATTTCGGGAAGAGGGGAGGGTTTGGGCGCACCTAAAGGATGGAATAGTAGAATACGAGCAGAGAATCGGTTTGGGCGCATGGAGGGAGGAGGCTATTCAGCTCCCCCCTCTACATACGCACGCCCCAAGGGGGAAGGGATGGGGCAGGGGGTATATGCATGCATGTATAAGGCGAAAGTACGGGGAATGGTGGCCATGTGGGCAAGTTAAAAAAGAGAGCGAAAAGAATAAATAAACGGTGTATATGTGTGTGTGAGTGCGTGCATATATATATATATATATATATATATATATATATATACATATACATATATATATATGTATATATATATAGATATACATAATACGCGTACTGTTCGACAGAAAGATTTAGAGGATCCCTTCTCCTTTAGTCGACGCAAGATCAAGGATAGCGAGAAGATAGTAGGTCATAAAAGACAGAGCCGACGGGTAATGCCCGCTGGGAACGCATACTGTAAAAAGGAAAGGAGATGGGCAGTGCAAGTTAAATCCCTCACAAGGATATATTTCGCTCGACCGGCTTCGTCGCTTCCGCAAGGAGTGGAAAATTCAGGAACAGGGAGAGCTCCCAATAACGCTCTCCGCTTGACCAATAACTTACACTTCGTTCGGCGTCCCTTGGTCAGTGGCTTTTTATATATTGGCATGCAGTTAGTTACACTTTAGCCGCGGGGCGAGAGCGGAGGTCACCATAGGTTGCCACGGTTAAACCATGTTGCTTTCAGCGAAAGTCAAAATAGTGTTTCACGAACGAGGTTTTCAATATCAGACCATGTTGTGCGGGATGGATTTGGATAAAGAATTACATTGATGTCGATACCGAAGAATGCAAATTTCTTAGACAGATATTGTTTTGTATTTGTAATGCCAATCATTAAATGTGAATCATTTTAACTTAACTACTCAAAAAAATATTATTTCGTGGCCATCAGAGTCAGAACTTAAATCCTCATTTTACATTTAAACATCTATTAATATCATGAACCAGCATTTTTTATTCTCCAGTACTACTTACAACATCTATTAACGAAACCAATTCAAACATAAATAATAACTAATGTAAAATTTTAGTTCATGTAGACATTTAAATATGAAGCTTATTAGTACAATCATTTTAAAACGGTCAATTAAAACGTACATTACATCAATAACATTTCTGAGACTAAAACTGTAAGCATAATGTTTGCTGTGCGAACAGAAATTATATCTTTTCGGTATGGATTAAGAAGGGCTGTAAAAATATTAAAAAAATCTTTTAGTAACGTAAATTGGCAATCGGTTCAGTGGCTGCTATTCAGCCGGGATTCAAACGGAGTTAATTAGTGAAGAAAAAACTAAGACTTCCCAGAAAATAACAAAAAGGCCTTTTCCGACGTGTACACGATTACACAAAAAAGGAAAATAAGAGAAAGCCTCAAAGACATCGTTGGCTGTGCCTGCAAGTGATGACGCACGGGGTAGAATCCATTCCTTTATCACCAGAAAACTAGGCCAGCACTTACATGCAAGAATAATTACACATAGTAAAACTACACGCTGCTGACGTGGTGCTTAGTTTTGATTTTTTCTGAATTCCTTGATAGTACGGCTGCATTCCGTTTTAAGTTTCTCAGTTACCAAGCAAAATCAACAGATAACACATTTGAAGTTTAAGAATAACAGCAGCGGAACATTGGCGCTAGCAACATAAAATGTGGATCATATCGGTACTATAAATTACTAGCGTTAAACCTTACCATAATTATTTCAATGACTCGTTCTCCAGCTCTGCACATTTTCAACCTCTCTTTAATTCCAAATAAATGCCTCTTTATTTCCCCCCTCTTCATTGCTTCCCCAATACGAGCACTCTCCCTTATATTTCTCATCAGCCTCATTGCATCTCAGTATTTCTTGCTTCAAATTATTCTGCCACCCAAGTCAGTACGAGAGAAGTCTCAACACAATCACTAATTAAACCGAAAGGGGCCGCCGAAATATACAAAAAGAAGGTATTTATCTTTTTGCCAATGCTATAACACATTGGTCCAAACATAAATACAAACAAACTACAGTTATCAACCCGATGGTATGTCTTATAGACAGGATGGAGCTCACCGACCACCGACCATAAGCGTGTGAAATTCACACATCGGGTAGGGGGGCCAGGCCCTTTCCCTAAGTCGCCTGGAGAGAGGTGGGTAACTGTATGTGAACATGTATGTTTTCATACACACACACTCATATATATATATATATATATATATATATATATATATATATATATATATATATATATATATATATATACATACAGATATGTATATATATATATATATACAGGAGATATATGTATATTATTCATTAATCTACCGGTTAAAGTAGGTTTTTGGATGGACATAATTACTAATTAAATAATTTGTGACCCCTAGCAAAACACAACATCCTACTCTACATCAGGTCCTCTTCAGCTCTGAGTACTTTCTTCCTCCCTTCATCCCGTCCAACATCCCTATCCTGTTCCTTCCCTTTCCTCGTTTGCCTAACATTCTCCCCTCTATTACAGTCTTTAACATCCCAATACCGATCAATACGCCCTTCATCCATTTTTCCTGCCTCCTTAGGATTTCTCTGAACAAAGACCTCTCCTCACCAACCATACCTAGTACTTCATCTTTTGTTTTCCTTTTGGTCCATTTCACCTTCTCCATTCTTCTCCACACCCACATTTCAAAAGCCTCCAATCTACGTCCATCCCCCTGCTTGAGTGACCACGTTTCCGCGCCGCACATAACTACACTACATATCAAAGTTTTCTAAACATCCTTCCTCAACGTCTCTCTCATCAACTCCCTCATTGTCAAAGTCTCTTTCCCAAGCGCAATCCTTCTCCTTATGGCCTACTACTTTGGCCATGTTGGTCCAAAACACTTCCGAGATACGTAAACTGTTCTACCTGCTCTAGTTTTTGCCCTCCTATTTTAATGTTTAGCTTAGCCTTTTTTTTCTAGAAAATCGTATAGCCTTTTTTCATTAATATTGATTCTCATCCCATACCTGGCGCACTGAATTTCCAATTCACTCAGTAATGCTAGCAACCCCTTGGTTGACTGACAAACTAAAGCCTGGTCATCAGCACACCTAACTGATTTTACGAATTCCCCTCTGACTTTGATTCCTACCTCCAGTTCTTCCTATGCCATTTTAATCATTCCCTCCACATATATGTTGAACAGCGCCAAGGACAATGGACAATCCTGCCTTACACCTCTTCCTAACACTGCTCATCCGGACTCTCCGTTCCCCACTCGCAGCTGAGCAATCTGAGACATGTATAGGTTGCGGATTAGCCTCTTGTTCCTCCAGTCTATTCCTATTTTCTGCAATACTCGTACATGTATAAACATATATATATATATATATATATATATATATATATATATATATATATATGTATGTATATGTGTGTGTGTGTGTGTGTCTGCCCTATGATCACCTTATGTCCGCTGGATTTTCTTCACCACTTCGGTGCACGCCTCTGGCGTTTTGGCGAATGTACCATGCCACTGGAAAGCCTCATAATCAGATATTGGCACATCACTCTAGCGAAATTACACAGAAATTGATATTCGTTGGATTTTCCGGATCCTCCGTGATCCGACTGAATTTACGACTGACTAGACAACCTCCGATAGCTCAGCCCACATCCCACCAAGTTTGGGGACAAGGAGGAGATTCCTCCCTCCTCCACTTCAAGCGGTTGAAAATTATAAGGTCGCGGAGATACTAATGTTTTCTCTCGGATGAAGTCAGAAAACTTTCCGCAAACTTTCCCGGCAGGCCGTGAGCGATGTTTTCCTGCAATGTCTCAGGGATGTCTGGGGACACGAGTTGGGGCTACATGGGAGTCCGTGCATATAATACGGCGCCAAGGATGGCGCCTCGGTCGTTAAAAGTCTGAGAGCTGCTGGTTTACAGCAAGAGTCGGGGAACTTTTTCCACCTTAGTACACAATTCCTGTCCGACAAGGCCAAGGAAGATCTTCACGCAAGACATCCTCTTTTACTTGACTGCTCAATTGCGGCGGTGAAATATATTTTAAATTTGAAAATTCAAACAAGTAATGGAAATGGAATTAACTGAATGAGGGTGTGTCTGAAACTACGATGTAACTGGATTAAAAGACCAATTAATTACTCACTTACATCAGTCATTGCACCTCAAAAACTAATCAAGGTGGAAGAGTTTAAAATCCCGTTGTAATTTTAAGTGTGATACATATATCTTATATATCTTACCCGGTATGTCGCCATGAAAGTCGCGTGACAGAAGGGGTTAGATCAGCAGCCAGTCATTAAGGTTATTACTGAACGTTTCCATTTGGTATAACATTTTTGGTAGCTCAGATGGCTCTACGTGATCATATTCAATTTGCTCACTTTTTGTTTCATATTTCATATACTCATCTCTAAAATACTTTTGCCGATAGAATAGCTATCGTATTGCTAAAACATATTTCTGCAGGAACTAACGAGATACCAGGTATAAAGTCGATGGTGACCATTTAATTATTGGAAAGGTGTCTAACCACATATTTCATTCTACGATTCCGCTTTGGACGGTGCCGCGCACATTGCACGCGACCTCGCAGGAGGTTGAAATATTCTTATTCCATAAAAGGTATAGGATACGAGTATTGGCCAGGTGCGAGGAATAAGATGTTACAATAACAGTTTGAATTTGTAAGGCGGTGCAGTCTGTACAGAGCTGGAAGTCAATAGATTATTTTACAAGCATAGAGCAAAAGAATGGTAAACGCAGAAACCAAGACAGGACTATAAGATTGGTGAACCTTTCAATGAAATGTGTGTTTCCAACTTGTAAATACTTGCCTCTTTGAGTGATCTGGCGGATTTCCCCGCACACCATTCTGTTCAAAAATATACCAATGAAACCTTTCTATTTTAGAATGAATTTCTTTAATGCTCTTATCACTTGTTAGATTATTTTTATTCTCTACCTCATCATAACACTTATCTACTTGTATATTGGATCTGAGCGATTTTCTAAAAATAAATGCAAGCGCTGTATTAACTAAACTCAATTTTCCGTAGATACACTTATCTCACGTAAATGATCAGTCGAAAAAAAGAAAAAAAAACTATAGAAGCCATGATTGGCCCAAAAGATGTCAAAAGTTAAGAATCGGCTAATTATATCTAATTTATTACCTGTATATTCCTAACTTTGATATAAAACATGTAATTCATGCAATTTCTAATATCAACTTGATTCCCTAGATTTTCTTGCTTGGTGAGTGACGGCTCTTTCGGTACGCGAGTTAAAACATTCCCCGCGATGCCTTTCCGTGTGTGGGTTCGACGAAAATCGCCGAAATAGGTTTGGCAAGAGAAGGAGGGCGGGCGGAAAGAAAGAAAAAAATCATAGTTGGTAGTAATGATAGAATAATGGCGCTACGAAGGGGAATATGCAAACAATGGAATAGAGGAATTACATGTGTGTTTTCTACACTGTCAATTCCACTATGACCCTTCCATTTAAGTTAGTACTTCATATCAATTAATATGCTCGAGCAATCCAGAAACACACATTCACATAAACTACAAAGCCTATTTCAAGTAGCACAAATGATTTAATTAATGAGCACGATGTGAAAAGACGTTTATCTATTAAACATTTATGCGCGTTTTTCATTTCGTGAAATAAATACAAATACAACGAAAAATTTAGCTGATAATAGCGTTTTGCATGAATGTTGGAATTAAATATAGTTAAGGCATGTGTCTTCGAAGACATTTCGCATAAACGGAACTCGGACTATTAGGTTTGTTTTAAACGCAGGAATCAAAATCCCGCCCTTTCTCAAATGCGTCAATTTTTATCTGGCAAATACCGTCGGAACTTAAGGCACCCTTTTTCGTCTAGATTCAGCAACTTCCGTGAGAGCATCGTGGGGCTACCCGACCGGCAGAGGAGACGCGGAGCAGAGACGAAGGGAATGGAGCGGTGAAGGTTGCGAGGAATAAGAAGAGAGGGTAGAAAATGAAGAGAACTACGATTTTCCCCGCCGTGAGAACACAAGAAGAGGGAGGAAAGAGATGAAAAGAAGGTTGTGGATTACATGAAGGTGGTCGTGGAGGGAAACGGTGACTAGGGTTAGGTATAAGAGTAGTAATGGAGGTGGAGGGGTTGTGAGTACAACGGAAGGCAGGGAAGGAGGATGAATCTTTTCCGAAAAAGGAAGATCCACTCGAAGCGGAAGAGGGAACAGGAGAACTGATTCGAGAGAGAGGGGTGAGGAAGAGGAAAAACGAGGAAAAGAGGTCGTCGCTATGGGCTATTTGTTTATTTATCCACCGAATTTTCCTCATTAAAGTGGAACCGACGGCACCTCCATCTCCTCTCGGTCCCGCCCGAGAGGACCATTGTGCTCTCCCCCAGCCCATTCGCATCCCGAGGAAGAAGACCGGAGGGGGTTGGACTGCTCCGGAGCCCGGAAGACACGATTGCATACAAACAAACCGCAGCTTCGAGCTCGAGAGAGTACTACGCGCTCCCCCGCCATCCCGCCCCTTTCCACCCCCTCCTATTCCCTTTGAATTAGGCCCAAGTGGTCGCTCGTTTCCCGCAGACGAAGGGAGGGAGGCCACAGCGAAGGAGATCGGCTCTTTTGATCGCCCATCTTGGTTGCAAGTCGTGCAGCTAGCAACCCACCAGGCCTCCACGTTTGCGCACGGGGGTTTGGGCAATTCGCTGGGAAGCGGCATGAACTTCAGCGGGGTGGTCGAACGGGAAGAATGCGGTGTTCAGGGCGGGCGGACTCGAATCAGCGAACTGAAATTTTGGACTCTTCCTGAATGAACTTTCGGCCACCTTGAATAACTTCACTGCCAACTCTATTAGCCCCGATGCATAAAATTCCCGATTCTTCATGCTCAAAAGACCAAAGAAATTAGGCAGGGATTCAACTCGTACGTATCTCAAATTTTGACACACCAATCAATTCTCAAATAAGTAATTCCTGCATATAATCATTTCATTATTAAGGAAAAAGATAAATTGTTGAAAGATTTTGCGAAATTTCTTCATGATTATTTAAAAATTGGCAATTTTCCACAAAAATAAAATTTATTACGACCGATTTCAATGTAACTACATCATCAGGTCCAACTGCCAATTTTCAATTAATCATCATATTCCACCTTATCACGCCTGAAACGTCTCTATTTTAAATTTTTTCCTTCATGATATAACTACGTGGATTTCCCCCGAGTTTAGTAAGACGCTTCTTCCATCCAGTGCGTGAAAAACATGAACATCCATAAACATGATACATCCGATAAACATGTCCGATACTTTTTCCTAGGAAAATGAAAAAGGGGTTACATACATAGAGCTGAATAAACGACTACTTTAAGTTTAATTAGCATTAACTTCGCGTCCCATAGCCATTACCATTCAAGTTGAAAATTCTAAATGAGGATACCATTCGAAAATAATTACCGTTGCAAAAAATTTGTAGTAGTAGTATTTAGGAGAGGTCACCAACAGTTGAGGTCATTTGCGCCATTAGGGATGGACAGGAAAGGATGAAGGGTGGAGAGAAACCGTCGGCATTAGCCTACTCTTAACGAAAGGCACCAAGGGGTCCGCAGCTTAACTTCCCATCCGACGGACGTCGTACTCACTCAAAGTGCCCTCCACAAAGCACCTCAAGTAGGGATCGAGATACAAAACATTCTTATGAAAAAGTTGGAAGACTCGTCAAACCATGCTACCCTGCCAAGTTCGGTCGACACAAAATCAAACCACCGCCACGTGGATTTCAGGTTCATCTCAGACCAATGCTAAAGGCGTAGAGGGGAGGAAGCATATTTTCGCATCCGAATACCATGCGATGCAACTGGAACAGGGGAACAGGCTTTCCGAATCCTGAAGTGCACCTTAAAAATTTGCGATGCGTCCACGGAGCGAGGATTGGTGGGATGGGAGGCGGCACGGGTGTGTAGTTCGGGATGCATTCTCCCGGGGGCAACGATGGAATCCTCACTGACGCTCGACCGATTAGAGATAGAAATTATTTCGGGAAACACGCGGCACCTGCGACCGTTCTCACCGCCCGAGAAAGATAAACTGGGTAGGAAGTTGAGAGGAGGAAGGGTTGGAGAGAAGTGGGCATTTGAATTCCCGCAAAGGATGGGCCCTCGAGCTCGAGTCACGGCGACAAGGCTCAATCGTTGGGTGACCAGCACTGAGGTAGGTGCTCTACCTGGCACACTGCAGCAGAGAAAATAAATATGGAGCAAAATCAGCCACGAGAAAATCCATGCAATGCCCTCGGCGTGGGAAATAGAGAGAACCATTTAAACGTGATCCGCTATCTCTCTCTTTCTCTCTCTCTCCATTCCTTCCTCCCGACAGGCATAGATATGCTGACGAAATCTGGAATTGCCTGAGTTTCAAATCCACAAGTACGTATAATGGATAGACTTGGCACGTGAAATCACAAACTAATTTATCTCCGGTGGATTTATTCCCTTGATTAAATCCTCAGTAATTGCATCTCATGTAGAGGACTCACGACAGCTGAGAGAGGTAACCTTCCCCAATGGAGATTTGTTGGTGATCGGGAAGAAAGAGAGGAGAAGGGACAGAAGAGAGACCCGGCGTTCATTATGGGGCATTTACCAAAATATTTGCTATGTTCTGTTTCAAATTTTAAAGTTTAAATGCCTCGACTCGCATTTCCGACCCTGAAAAATTTTTCCAAAAGCTTTGCAGAAGACACCTTGTATGTCAGTTGAAGGTATCTCAATACCGTATCATAGGCGATCAATTTTGTCACAGAAGCAAAACTAAAATTTTATAGAGACCCCAAATTAGTGGCCTTAAAACTAGCCTTTATGATCGTAGTAATTTTCCATCCCTATAAAAAAACTTCTTGAAAGGGACAGCGTAAATATTCTCAGTCTCCAAGCACTTCTCACAATAGGAACTTAAACGTCGACCAACTGGTTTAAAATTTCACATTGTGCGAGAAGATTTTTCCAGACTTTCAGTGCATTGCCAACCCCGGTGGCGGCGGACCAACGTTCTCGTCTGCCGATCCAAGGGTCGCGGGTTCGATTCCCGCCTGGATGGGTTTTCCTCTACCTATGGCTTGGCTGTTCGTAATCGTGTCCACTGTTATCACGGTTTATATACCAATTTGTAAAAGTCCATGGAATGCTGTTTTCAGACTAATGCTAAATAAATGGATCAAGTGTTTAAGTCCTAATCCGAGAATATCTTCCGGGAAAGAGAATAAAATCGATGGGTGGGCTTAAATACTTCAGTTATATCCGATATATATCACGCAAATTATCAATTTCTGTGTAAAATATTAAAAATTCAGATATTAAAATCATTTTGGAAAAAATAAATGGTCGACAGTAAGAGATATTACCCACCGAAGTGCACAATGGGGTCTCCTTCACTGCTTTTTCCATGGGCATTTTTGAGAGAATCCACGATAGAAAAAAACACCGTATTTTTCTATCTTCAACCTGTCATCCAGTCAGTGACCGATAGACTTGGGAAAATCGATGAGCTTTTACCCTTTTAATGAAACAAGACGGGCAGACGCTAACAACGCCATGTGTTTATTTCGTCGTACCACCTGGGTGCTGAGTCGATCTTACCCTACCGAGCCTTACCTAAGTAAGATGATTAGGGCCTTTACAATGCGCGCCATTTACCATTATTAACGTGACGGATAACAAAAACGATATCATCATGCTTTGAATTTTGCGTTACGGAAACCAACTTAAGGGGATTTTTTTATAGCTAACACGAGTCATTGGAGCTGGATCGCGAGATTCTCTCGCCTGTACGACACAAGGGAAATCACGTTATGACAGGCGATAACGCATGAACAATAAATGGCCATGATCGCACCCCTCTTTCTCTTAACACTCTCGCCTGCAACAGACCTGCTATTGGGAAAGATCTCCGATGAAGCGATAAACATCTTGGAATGGAAGTCAACTTTTCGGTATTAGTCGTACCCTCATTTACGCCATTGACGGCTGGATTTCGCAGTCTTGGCAACTTGATATTTTAAAGATACATGTATCCCCGCCAAAAGGGAAGAAGGCTTCTGTGAATGGCGGTTGAGAGTTCTGAGGGGGTCATCGACAGGTGAACCGTCACGCTAATGCCTCAAAATTTATACAATATGACCCTGGATAACATTTATGAATACCCAATTTCTGCGGCTTGGAAATTCAAGCAGCGTGGGTTTATAACTATGCTTACGGTTACCGTGCTCGATATCCCTCAGCCTCGCCCCCACGTAAATGCAACCCCTGCTTCTACCCCCACACTCTCGTGAGAAAAGGAAGAGGGGGAATTGGGAAGAGGGGCGAATGAAGGGAAAGGAAGTGAAAGGGATGGTGTATGGGGAGGAGGCGAGGGTGGGGGTGAAAGCCAACTGCCCTTCCTTCGGAAAGGGAGAAGGAAATATCGCAGGGAGGGGAAATCAACCTATTTAGATGTGGGGGAGAGGGTATTGGGGGTGGGGGAGATGTAGGTGTCGGAGATCGGGAGGGTTCTCACGGGGGAACGAGAGTTGGATGGCGTGGGTGGTTAAGGGGGAGCAGCGGGTGGGGAATGCGGAGATTGAGGGAGGGGAGACCCGAGGTGTGGATTTTTCCGGAAATAGGGGAGGGGGTGGGTAGGTGGCGGCGATTTTTGGAGACGCTGCGATGTTGCCGAGCCAGGAGGGGGAGCTGGGGGCGGCGGTGGGCTTTGGGGGGTTGGGTGAGTGGAAGGGGGCGGGAGATGCAGGGGTGAGATGTTTAAGGCCTATCAACGAACTGCATGCGCCCGCAGCTCGAGTTTCCGGGACAAAAGCATGCGGAAAATCTCTCAGCACTCACGGTTCATGTAGGCATGTAATCGTTTGAAGGTACAACATGTCGAAAAAAATAAGAATCTACCTATTAGCATTCAGGCTACTACGAGAGCGTATGGGGAGGGGGGATGATATTAGACCACTGACTAGTGGAAAAACGGGCGAGTTGACGATCAAATTTATAACGCACTATAAAAAGATCGTTGCACGAGAGATGTTCATAGAGGTTTTTCAGTAGGGGGTGTGAAAGATGCGTTTGCAGAGAGGGGAGAGCGTGATGACGGGCACGTAATGAAAAAAGGCAAAGTTGAACTAAATACGTTTACACGGAGCGTAGAGCTAGTGTAATTTGGTATTCTACTGTTGAGTTGGATTTTGAATGGTGACAGTCTTGCAACGGTATATCGATTTATTCTCTTGCCTCACATAACAAAACGTAATCTGAAATGATACACTACAATAAACCCTTTTTCGATTCTCCGTCTCTCTTTCCTCCCTTCATTCCGTCCAATATCCCTATCGCTTTCCTACCACTTTCCCGCTTGCCAGACATTCTCCCCTCTATCACAGTCTTCAACATTCAATTGCCAATCTTAATGCTCAGCGAGGAAGAAAGTACTCAGAGATGAAGAGGCACCTGATATAGAGTAGGATGCTGGATTTTGTGTTTTGTTAGGAGTCACAAAATGTTTTATTTAGTAGCTTTGTCCATCCAAAAACCTACTTTAACCGGTAGATTACCTAATAAATAAATAAAATGCTCAGAATCCGTCTCGTCTACCTGCTATGGATTTCTCATTACAATACTATCTCCTGCCAAACCATGCCACTTCCTCGTGTATTTTCCTCTCCGTAAACTTCACCTTTTCTATCCTTCCCCACATTTCCAAGGGCTTCAATCTACACGTATCATCATACTACGACTTCCAAGCAGAGCTATATGGATCCGAAAATTGTTCTTTGACGTGCGTAAATATACATATAATGTAAGCCGTTGACGGGGGACTCGGAAGTCCAAGGGAGTAGATCGCTTAGGTACTGACCGGAAGGCCCGGATTCTATTCCCGGGCACGCTTTTAGGTATCCTCAGCTTCACCTAATCTGTGTGATTTTTCGGGAAAATGCCAGAACTCACTGGGAAACCATAGGCGGTGCCATGAAAGGGACCGCCTTCTATCCACATGTGGGAATATCACACACCGCTGGTCTTAGTATAGGGTGAACATCACCCTCATCTTTCAAACCGACCATATGGTTGATAATTGTGCTCATGGATTTTTATAAGCCTTTGATATGAAGTTAGGGTGAAGAATTACGAAAATATGGCGAAGAGAGAGGGATTTTTCTTTAGTTAGAAATCACTTAATAAATTTGTTCTATTTTACAACGGACTACGAGTTGGACATAATCTTCCTTTCAAAGCCATTGAAACTCCCACCATATGTTTTACAATAATAGCGTAATTCTTTCTTCATTTTATTTTTCTTAATTAAGAGATTACATCTGTCAAAACTGGGTTATAAAATTTTATAGGCAACCTTAAGGAGAGGTCTAAACAACGGCAAAAATTTCCACTCTCCGACCTTTTACTGTAGACGTTTCATTTTGGGACGAATAAATTTACTTTCTTCCTTACGACGTACGTAACTACATTCGCTAAGCCACTTCCATAATGTGATGACCTGAAAATTAATTTTTAGTTCTAGACGAACTCCAGTGACATTACTGCTATGCGTAAACATAAGGGGTCTTGTATTATTTTATGTTGGTCCTGAGAACTAACACTGATCTATGCTGATTTCAAGTAAAAGTCATTGTCGTGGATTTTGACCTCCACCCTTTATGGATTACTGATTCTCGCTCACTATAATCCCGACATTAAATTATTATGTTGAATGCATTTATTTAAATGAAATATAAAATTTAATTCCTAATGAGAACAGAAAATCATGGGATTCAATCGGTTATTTGAACTACGTTTCATATTTCACAAGTCAACAATCCAGAAATTACCTCGAATCCATAGAACAGTAGATAAAGTGTACTGGTTTTCACTTTTTCTCACCAATATTCAGCATAATATACCGCAAACCAGTGCTCGCGCCCGGAATTTCAAAAACAAAACTTTGAAAGACTTTTCATCTTCACACTTAAATGGGCTCTAGCTAAATTTAAATTATCATTCTCTCCTCTCTCCGGTGCTCCATTAGTGAGACATTTATCTTCTTATTCCTTGTTTCATGATTGCAACTCCCTGGCATTAAATAAACTACAGGAAATTCTCCTCATTCCAAACATGCTATAATCTACTGTCTTTTTCGAATATCGCAGTCATGACTTAAAAACTCGGGAATTAGTTTTCAGTAACTCTCGAGTTCGGTCATGCTATTCACTAATCTCTCAATCGCTCCATAATTCCTCATATTAAAAACTCCCAACAACTCTTCACTCAAAAACTGTAACTTGTTTTTCCTCTGTAATTCTCCCTCCCAACCTCCATTTGCTTTCGTTATTTAGTAAGGCGTCGTATCTTTACAGATCTACATAAATTACACGCCTATTTACCGTTAGTGACCCTCCCTTCTTCGTGCATTATTATCGTACCCGCCTTGGTTTGAATTAAGTAACTCAGCTAACTTTGATATCTTTTCCTTTTGTCAGAGACTAGGGTAAAATCTGATATATTTCATGTTAGATCTCTGACCGCACACAAAGGAACAGGCGTAACAGACCTCTTAAAATATACCCTAGAACTTCTACTCACCCTTTCAACGGCTCTAATCCACAGCCGGAATTAATCTGATATTGGAGTAACTCTCAGTGAGAGAAAGCAATACAGAACTCAATGGGACCTCCCAGTGGATGAAGACCAAGGACTCATAGGGGAATGCTGGGAATAGCAATTGGGGAAGGAGATTAATGACGGCCGGGTTCCGTGCTCGGAGGATAAATAAATACTAAACGTCCACCCACGACACGGCTAAGTAAGTGCTTTCTGGAACAAAATTAGATAAAAGAAATATAGCAAAAAATATATAAAAATAGCCCTCTAGCCAATAACCATAGAATATGAGGGACTACAATAAGTGATGATTCCTGATCAAATCGGTGGTGGTTAACTAAGGTTGGTGAAAATCGGGCCTAAGTATTTCCTTTATCGTGGGTACCGCCGATGAAAATCCTTGATGGTTCATAGAACCAAGAAAAAAAGGGAACACCCGATCAGTTCATAGGCCGATCGTTGTGGTTAAACATATTCTTGTGTGAGGAAATGTAAGGAGAGGACGTGAGGTAATTACACCTTTGAGCAACCCTACACCCTCTTTTGTGACGTAGTTTTAAAGGGGCGTGTTGGGATGAGTGGCGAGTTTGAAAAGTGCGACTACCTGGCGGACCCCGACTCGCTGAAAATCGAAACGGTAGGGACCGGGAGTTCAGACGGTGAATAAGGGGGGGGTGGGAGAGATTGGACCGAGAGGAAGATCCGCATTATTCCCGTCAGCCAGCGAGAGAGCGAACGAAAGGAATTCCTCCTCCCCCGTTTATTAGATTCCCCTTTAGATTAGATTCGTTAGATGAAGGGCGGGAGAGAGAGAGAGAAAGAGAAAGATTGTGGCCGAGAGGAGGGATTGGCGAGAGAGAGAGAGAGAGAAATGGAGGGATGGAAAGACACGAGGTTGCGGAAAGCGTTGTTATGGAGGCTGAATTATTGCCTCCACCCTCTCCAACCTTCCCTCCCGCCCTCAACTCTCCCCCGCTTATTCTAAAGGGGCCCAGAAGGGAAGGGTAAAGACCGAGCGAGATGAAGGAGGGGGTGTTGGCGGGAGTGAGGGGTTGAAGCAAGAGGCCGGGGAGCCGTGGGAGTCTTGATTCGGTTTTCCTCGACGTGAGCGGAACTCTTAAAAGAGAACGCCGCGGTGTGATTCCTGGCGACCGGAGGCGGAGGAGGGCGGAAGGGAGAGAGAGAGGGCGCTCGGGGTTTGGATGGGGAGATGGCGATGATAAATCATCGTTCCAGGGGTCGTCGCGGAGGATAGGAGGCACCAGGGAGGCAGTGAGGGGCGTCCTGCCGCCTCCTCCTCCTTTGCCCGCACTTGAATGGGAGCCCACTTGCTAATTAACCGGGATCGATTACGCCCCGCGTGAAGACGCGCCCCACGGTTCGGGGTCTCGCGTAATTTCTCTGTCGCTCGCCAACTGGGCCACGGAGTAATGGCAAACTGGGATACACGCGCCAAGGAACGCAAACCTGGTCCCCTCCAGATTGCGTGGGGATGATATATAGGTCGCCCCGGAATCACTTAACAGAGTGACGCAGAAGGGGGGTGGAGCGGCATGCGAGTCGGGGGAGCCAGGGATAATATATATTAGCGGACCCGAGGACGTACTTTTCCTCGGCGCGCGGAGGGCATGATTCTCAATTTCGAACGCTAAAGGGATTTCCTGCGGAACAAAAAACTTGAATGTGCCCCGGAAAGAATTAGTTAGGTCGCCTCGTCTAAAAACCGACCCGGGAGAAATGTGAATTCTTCCAGTTTTCTATCGCCCGAGGATTCGTTGTGGCTGACCAGTTTCTTTTCATTGTCAGTTTCACTCGGGTCTTTAAGACGGCAACGAAGGGAATACTCTCCAGCTGTAATGGTGGATTACACCGGTGTGGGTTCTTATCGAAAAATATAGAACAAAAACTGTATACGAATTCCGTGAGGTGCCAGTAATTTATTCCTACACTTAACTTAAACTACAATGCTCAAAATAGATGAAGATTTTAGGGATAACTATGGAAAAACTAGCACATAGTATTCTGACGCAAATCACATTTATCATTCTCATGAAATCACGGCGCACCAATGTGTAGTCTTGGTACAATACCCTCGTATCCCGTTAATGGAACAACCCGGATTTGTTCTCTTTATCAAATGTACATCCGTTTATTAAGCAGTTTATTAACATGGCACATGGATATTTGTCGCTCAAAGATCTGTGTTTCCATCAAAAAATGTCTTTCTAAATTATCACCGGTGACGGAAGTGAAACCAAATAATGCACGCATTTAATTATCTGATTTATCTAATGGCAAATATTTTAGGTTTCCAAAGGGATACGAAGGTGTCCTGGAGGAAACCCCTACAATATTTCACTGACGTCTGAGAAATCCCCGTTAGCTAGCAGGTTAAGCCAAAAACCTTAATGAATTCGCTTTAGTGTCTATCACAGCTGAATACCTAATCGCTTCAATTCAGCACCTAGTCTGTCAAAGTCGCATCCACATGTAATTACCAAACCCATCATTTATCTCTTCTTCAAAATTTTCCAGGTTAAATTTCAGGTATTTCCTCCGTTGAGCTTTAAAAAAACAGTCCATGTCGGATACCACGTTGGCGGCTTAGACCGACTATTATTATTGAAGTTTAGTTTTTACATATTTTGTCCAAGAAATTAGGCCTACCACTCCATTGTCACTCAGCTTTAGATTATTTGTCATTCCGTTCCTCCAGGAAGGTGACATTACTAGGCGGGTTTTGTTGCCTCATCGTCTTTAATGACTTTCAGAAAATTCATGCGAAACCCAACGTGTCACTTCTACCGAAAAGTTTCGAGAGTTGAAAATATCAATTCCATCTCATCAGCAGAAGCCATAGATGTAAGAGGATTTTTACCCTGGTCCATATTCGTGCAAGCATCGTCGAGCGAGTTCCTCAATTTTCATGGAAATTTGATTCGCGTTCATGCAGCGCACTTTAGTTATTCTTGGCTTCTGGACATAAAAAAAAGGATTCAGATGTAAGGCCGAAACTTCTCCCATCCCCGAAATAGAGCGGGAGGGGAAAACGCGTGTCCACCCCACAACTACGATAAAAATAAATGGTACAATGGTATAATAGAGCTTATGGGACCCGTCGGGTATGATCGATTACGTATCTTACGAAGCCTGTCAATCACCTCTCTTCCTGGTTCAGTGAAAGGTAAGGGATCTTTTAACTCCCTGCCGTGGAAGTGCCATCAAGCGATATCACTTCCGTGCGGCAAGTTCGCTTAGAATAACCGGCGCAGTAAAATAAATGGTGGATACGGGAGTTATTTATAGCTTTTTGATACATCAAGATAATGCAATAGACAATTTCCCCGAGAGAATGACAACGATAAAATCCAGGAGAAGCCCATAATCGATTTACAAAATTTAGAAACGGTGGGTGCATAAATACTAATTTATTCACTCCGCTCTCAGTCATCGCTCAGACTGGTTAGAATGCGGAAATTCCATATGAATAAAACATGCTTGCATTGTTAGAATATAATTCGTAAGATATATCATTATTACGGCAACATGAGTTAGATATGAATAGTAGTAGTAATTTAATATTAAGAAACCTCGGCGACTGAAGTTATTTGCACCTTACTGAGTCAATATTAAGAAATAGAAAGGCTGTGAAAAAAGGTATAAAATATTTATTCCTTTCGTGATATACCGTTTACGTTAATAGTGTACACCTACATAAATCTCGGTAACAGTCATAATAGGTCGGCTACCTTTATATACAACATTACACTGGACACAACGTCAGTGTTACCACCAAAAATACGAGATAACATAAACTTCCTTCAGAAACGCCCTTTGTCGTCAAACACGGGTACTTATTGAACCGCCCGTAATGTTAGGGTCTCGCTTAATATTTAGAGATTTGCGTACTGTCTCTTATTTTTTTAAAAATATGATCAGAAGATGGAGAATCGTCAAAAGTCGAGTATCTCTTCCGAGAAGTGCTACGCGTGAGTGATGGCACAGTGCCCTATCTTTAGGCGGACGATAACCTCGACCTCCTCCCGCCGACACTCGCCCTGTCTCTCCTGATGGAAGACGTCCTAAGCGAGCATTCGGGTTTTACAGCCCGAAGTTCATCGTCGTTTAGTGCATTCCATGCTGTGCTCCACTCAGCAACCGCTTACCTCTAATACTTAATTATTACATGTATGGCCTGTTCAGATTACGGCAAATTCCACTTATTCAGTTCTTCTTTTGCCGCTATATCGGCCATCTCATATCCTGCTATTCCAGCGTGCCCTGGCATTCACAGGAATGATGCTTTAACGTTTCAACCTTCAGCGTCTAAGGGAGTAGACGGAATCCCTTAGACGATAGGCTGAAAGGGGGAATGTCTAGAGATGGATTGTAATGCACTAAACTTATCTATGCAGACAAGGAAGCATACTACCTTGATCAAAAAGTTCCCGGAATAACCACCGTGTGGCGCTCCCATCGTTCCGATTTGAGTTCTGTTTTTTTTGTTAAATTGGTACATCTGTTGTTGATATTCCCTTTAAATCTTAGTGTCATAACTTGACATTTGCAAAAGTTACGTAGCCAAGAGTACATCTATCTCTGTGTGTGTTGGCGATTTTTTACAATTTCAGAAATGGATTTAAATTTGCAACAACGAACTTGTATTAAATTTTGCGTAAAAAACGGATTTAGTGGCGCACGGACGTTGGAAATGTTGGAAAAGTGTTTCGGCAACGATTCTCTAAAAAATACGGTCGTTTACCAGTGGCACGAGCGGTTCAGAAGTGGTCGTGAGTCAATCGAAGATGATGAACGCAGTGGCAGACCATCGACATCGAAAGTCGGTGAAAAAATTGATAAAGTAAAAGAAATGTTGGTCAATAACCGCAAATTAACCATCAGAGAAATAGCGGAGGACTTGAACATTGCCTATGGATCCGCCCAAGACATTGTGGTTAATGATTTGGGTTTCCGTCGTGTAGCAGCAAAGTTGGTGCCAAAAGACCTCAATTTCATGCAAAAAAGAGACCGTGTTGACGTCGCAAAAGACATGATTTGCGAGGCTGAATCCGATCCCACATTCATCAAAAGGATCATTACTGGAGACGAGACGTGGGTTTATGAGTACGACACGCAATCCAGACATCAGGCAAGTGAATGGCGTTCACCAAATGAGCCGAGACCAAAAAAACCACGTCGTTTTCAGTCAAAAAAGAAGGCAATGCTGACGGTTTTCATGGATTACAACGGTGTAGTGCATCATGAATTTTTGCCAGAAGGCCAGACAGTAAACAAAGAGTATTATTTGGGCGTTATGAGACGTTTGCGTGAAGCAATTCGCCGAAAGAGACCAGAAATGTGGGCAGAAAACTCGTGGATTTTGCACCATGATAACGCACCGTCGCACAGTGCTATCATTATTCGTAATTTTTTGACGAAAAATGCAACAAATACCATCCAACAGCCACCGAATTCACCTGATTTGGCTCCCTGTGACTTCTTTCTGTTCAATCGAGTTAAAAAACCATTACGGGGAACGCGTTTTAGCAGCCGAGAGGAAGTAATGGAAAAATCGCAGGAAGCACTGATGGACATACCGAAAACCGAATATAAAAAATGTTTCGAGGATTGGATCAAGCGCTGGCATAAGTGTGTTGCAGTCGATGGGGATTACTTTGAAGGGGACAATATAGATTTAGATGAATAAACTTGTATTTTTAATTTTCTGAATAAATTCCGGGAAATTTTTGATCAAGGTAGTATGTTACTGCTGTAGATTTCGCTACGTGCGAGTTTAATGGCGCAGAGCACAGCTGTAGAAAAGCTACACAGTAAATGCAGCGTCGCTGGAATATAACCGTGATTAAAAGAAGTTACCCAGTTCCTCCTGCCGCTTGAGAACCGTCGGTATAGAATGCTGAAACGTTGGGGCGCTGGCTCAGGGACGCGTTACATTCTTGTCGGTACTCCACTGCAGCGGGAAATGTTTCTCAGCACTGAGACAGTTGTAGTTGGCAATCCGGGTGGGAGTTTGTCTATTGTGGATAACTTAAGTACACTTCAGGTACAACTTGTATCAAATGAAAATATGCTTTTAACATACAACCATTAAAACGAATTTCGAACAACTCCGTACACCTTCGGCGTCTCTGGAGCAAATCTAAAATCCAAGGCTTGAAAACAGTATTCAAATAAGGGTGGACAGTCATCGGTAAAATCTTTTCTGCATGACTACACATTCTTTCCAAAGGTACCAGACTGGATTACGAATCTAGACTCATGTTGGTCCTGGACACCCTTTTTGCCAAAAGGGACATTCAGGTCTGCTGCCGGAAATTGTGTTCGATGTGATATATTATTAAGGAATTACTGCCCTCGATGCGGTTAGTCGTCACCTTTCCTTTACGAGAGGACCGAGCAATTCCAGGGTACATACACCTTACATCCCGAAAGTTGTACTCCCCAAGGGCGTAAATACGAGCAGAAATTAAGAGTCGCGACCTAGTTAAGAGGTAATTAGCACCACAAGGGACAGTTGGGTAATTAGGATGAGTAGGAATATCAGGGAGGAAAAGTTAAAAACGGGCGGAGCCGGTATTATCCTAATCTTAATGAAAGCCACCCGAGAGGTCCAGAATTATTTCCCTAGGGATTGGTGATATCCTTTTAAGTCCGTCCCATGCAGCACCGTGAAAAAATAATCCTCCATTGCTTGGATTTGACCTTGGCTACCGGAATGAGAATTTGGCACAGTGATAACATTCTGGCATCGGCCTGCAAATAGTATACACAAAAAGGTACATTTTTGTAAATGTTCACCGATTCATTTCAAACAGACTATAACGTATTTAAATTTATATTACAGCGTAATATTTTTCACCAAATCACATCAGTCTTTCATCTATTTGTAACAACCTCTCCTACCTTACAGTTTTCGTGGGGATCGGGATGGTGCGGTAGCTAACCTACTGGCTTCACACTCAGAGGACCCGAGTTCGAATCGAAGCGGTAGATATTTTTCAGTGGTATCCGATCCCTACTTGAGGGGCTTTGTTGAGAGTACTTCCAGAGAGGACGCCGTCCGTCGGATGGGACGTTAAGCTGTGGATCCCCTTGACGCCTTTCGTTAAGAGTAGGCTAATGCCGACACCGAGTTTCTCCCCACCATTCATCCTTTCCTGACCATCCCTAATGGCACAAATGACCTAAGCTGTCGGTCACCTTCCCTAAAACTACTAAGTATATTTTTCGCGAATCTCTCACGAAATGGTTTGATATTCGGAATTGTTGTTTGCAGACTCTCCAGAATTTAAATAGGAATGCTGGCTTTATCTATTCCAGAATTCTAAATTTTCGGTATCAAAAGAAGGATTGTAAAAGGTGGTGACTAATAGTAGACTTTATTCAAACCACAACGTCCAATCCGAGCCCTCAACATATTTTTTCGGCTTTTGACTGGTTTGATGACGAAATTTTACACGGAGCTGCATTTACCAATTTTAATTGGAATCGTTTGGACTTCAAGAGAGGACTCGAAAGTTTTAACAATCTACCTTGTCAATTTTTCTACGATTGAAAAGTCTGTGTTTTATTGCCCAGATTCCATCGTAATTGATCCCTGATTGTTTGAAGAACACATAAGGCTCTATTCGCAGACGAAAATATGGGTTAATTGTGAACTTCCACAAAGTTCGCTGTAAATGAGATTCAGTTAGTTGAATTCTTGGTGTCCAGCGAAGGGATAGCAGTTGATTCGGAGCGAACTAAGCCATAAGGGAATTCGAGGAACCCAATAAATGCTTAAGGAGCAGCGCGTTTTATAGGAATGATTAATTATTTCGGGAAGTTCGTACCCAATCTCGCCGGAAAGGTCGTCCCTCTGGATGCCTTGCGGGGTATGAAAGTTAATATTTTTCGCAAAAGAACTATAATGGAGTTTTGAGATAATGAAAGAATGTATCAGATCTCCCCAGACTTCCCGAATGCTAATTTCTCAAAGAATTTGACCATACATGCTTACGATAGTTCATTAGCAGTTAAGACGCTTCTGTGAGACGAAATAGACCGAAAGACGTACTCCAATCGCCAACATAAGTCGACCCTCATTGTTTTAGAGCTGAAAATCTAGCCCGTTTCCAATGAATTATCAGGAAATCTTATTTTTAGGATACGAAAGACCTAATAATCTCTAGAACATAGAAGGTTCTCCATAGATTTCTTAAAAATATTTAAACTACTCATTCTATGACAGTTAGGATGGTTTTTAAATTGAATATTAAGAATTAAATGAACATAAACTTTTACAACGACCAATTGTTGAGAAATACCCAAATACTGACCTGTTTTGTTTTGAAAAATCGAGGAAAAACTACGTCCTTTGGAAGTATCTTTGGATGTTTTAATCCAAAATGATCTTGCGTACGGCGAGAGCGTACGGCGCACGTTTTTTACTTTTGTAATTATAAAAAATGTAGAAATCTGAGGGAAATTGTATCATGAGGCCCACGGTTACCTTTTAATTTCCCAAATATTTTTCTCAATCTAATCTCATGAGCAACTCAATCTGGAACAAAGAATTACAATCGACAAAAGAAACGAAGAAAGGAACGATATTGGGTACGTTTTTACCAGTAATTCAGGCTGTTTTATTAAGTCGGATTTACAATTTAAAGCTGTAGTATGAGAAATCTCCGGATCAATGTCGCTTTCCGGCCGAAACAACTCTATGTGGAAAATAGGGATTTTAGAAGATCATACAAATATTTACGAAAATTATTCATGGAAAAAATTACTAAGTACATTGCTGAAAAAGTGTCGTAATGGTCCATTCTGAATAAACCGACAAAAAAATAAATTTGGAACACTATCCTAGAATGATGACAGAAAACACTTTGCTTTTACACATAGATTTTATTTTATTACGACCTAGGTTTCGTTACAGCGTAAGATCTTCAGGTGTTGATGTGAGACTGTCATTAAACTGCCTTAGAAGTTGAAAAAATGAAACATATCTACTTTGGCGATATGTATATATAAGTGTGATGATAAATATGAAACATAAAACCATTCAGTCTAAAAACGAAAATATTAAGATTCTTGTTTCCATGAAAGTCTTTGAAAAAAACCTTTTGAATCATATCCTAATTGAAACGTTACTACAACTCCTTTGTGATGACGCTAAAAATTTGATAACATTCGGACTAACATGGGGATTCATCTCTAAAATGGACCACAGTTTAGAGAGGAAAAACTTGAGAGACTGGGCTTCTCGCCCGGTAAGAGCACATGAAAACCACGCCCAATTATCCAGATCCCTTTTCGGTAGAACGTTTTAATCTTAATTTGCGGTTCGCATTGATCGCGTTTAATGCCAACGAGCTCGGGCGAGAGCATAGGGTGGCTTTGGCTAGATTTTAACACCGCAAGGCACGGATTTATCGCTTTTGATCTAATTTTCTCTTTTAATCCAAGCTCTCCTTCGTCACTCATGAGGAAAACTGACGAGTTATTAACTCGACACATCAAAGAAGTACAAAAGACGCGGTAAAGAAAAACTTTGGAGGCAAAGAAAAATATGATCAACACACATGGAAAAGTAGCAGTAAAAAATAATGATGGTCGACTGAAAGACTCCATCCAGACGTGAAGACTTGAGTGTCGGCCGAGAAAGAACCCAATTAGTAGAGCCTCAAACGTAAAGAACTGATTGGAGCGTACCCTACCAGGAATCTCTTTCTTAACATCGGTATAGTATCAGTAACACGCAAACACTGAAAAAGTTTTCGAGAGGCTGATGCTTCAACTCAAATCATGTACCAATATGGTGTGAACTGTTTGATTGATATATTTTCAGGAAGGGAATCCATGATACACTGTGTAAGTAGATCGCGAACGATTTTATCCAAGGCGGCCTTAAGCAAAACAAACCGAATGAAAAAACTCTATATACAACTTCTGTATGCTGATATATAGATGTATGAGTGTATGCAGAGGCACTATTACATTCACAGATGCCAGAGCGACTACTGACCGGCAACTCGCAGGATTCAATTCAACTGCGGGCGAGGACCAGTCTTTATCACGTCAGCAAAGGGGCACTACATCTAAAGGTGGTGCCAAATTAATAGTAGCTTCGTATAGCTTAGAGGTAGGGTTGAGCAATTCAAAGAACTTAACTTCGCCGAAATTTAATGACTATGATTGCATTACTTGTTTTCTAATTAAGGAAACGCTTAGAAGGAACAATGTTCAAACTTAGGGCTAGGTGTGTTTTTTATGTTGATTCTCACGCGCCATTTTATACGATTTAAAAAATAGACCGCCGATTTGGTCCAAGAACGACATTTGTTCATTTTCTCCTCTCCGACAGCGAGGTGGTTACAATTTAATTTTCCCGCTGGAACTGGGAAACGCTATACCTTCGATCAAAAAGCTACGATTTCTCAACTGACACAGTCGCTGCTGCCTTCCCTTTCTAATGAATTGCTTTTACCTGCAGCTCGCCACAGCATTTTCCTGATATTATTTCTACATTATAAAAACAACTTTGAGAGCACCTCTACACACCCACTTTGCAGATCTCTTCCACCCTCCCCCTTCCCAGTGCTCCGCTCGACATTGCGACCGGGATTCGGGATCACCCGACGAATATGATGTCAAGTCCGTTCTGGAGACGTCGAGTGGAACACGTTCGACCGATGTTGCACCGACTGATCTCTTCTCGACCACATCCCTATCATTTATATCCCGACGCAGCAACATTCCGCCGCACCCGGCAACCGCTAACCGCCGCCCACCGGCCCACGTGATTAATCGAATCACGGGGGAGTGGAGACGCGCGAAGCGAAGATCCCAACATTATTAATCCGGCTTGATCGGAGCAGGCGGTTGAACGGCCAGCTCAAATCAAAAACAAATAAATTGTATCCCTCCCTCTCAATCCCACTAATTCCATGACGCCGGAGGCAACCTGGATGGAGGGAGGGGCGGAGGGGTGAAGACAAAAAAAAGGTGACGACAACAGAGAAAGGGAGAGAGAGAGGGGGTGGGGAAGAAAAACTCTGGCGAGGAAAAAAAATCGTCCTCGCTCACGTGCCCGGCTTAAAAATAAATCCTTCTCTGCCGTTCTCCGTCCCCTTGATTCACCCACTTACTTCCCTCGGGAGAGGGAGAAGAGTGACCGAGAGCGGGAGAGACACGTGAAAAAGAATGAAAGAGAAAGGAGTGGAGAAAGAGAGTCCAGAGAGAGAGAAAGGGTGGGGAGAATGATGGAGATGTATTTTCTCCCTTCCTTTCTGGGGATAGGGCCGTGTTTCCAGCGTTGATTGGCGCACAAACAAGGCCAAGCCGAAAGAAATACGAGGCCTCCGGAGCCGCGCCCCCTTTAGTACGTCCCGTGCGGCGGCCGACGATCGATTGACGGTGTCAAATTAGGCAGGACCTAGCATTTAATTAGGGGGAAAACGTGGATGGGTGGAGGGGTGAATGCGGTGGGAGGTCTTTGCGGACGGGTAAGTGGAGCCGGAGTGGGGACAGGCGTGGAGTGGGGTGGGGAGGAGTAACGGGACAGGATGTGACACCGGGTCAAAGGGTAATATGGGCGGGGGGGTCGAGAGGGAGGGATAGGATTCAATGAACTTGAGCCGCACGCATGCAAGCGCGCACACAAGGTGTTCGCGAAACTCACCCATCTTTATAGGGCGTATATTCTGAAACTTCTTGGGGGAAAATATCTAAGAAAGATTTTTCCAATTTTTCCTCGATGGGATACGTTGCCTTCATTGTTTCCGTGCATAGAAAATTGACGCTCTATTTCGCTCTCCTGGTTTTAATGCGTTTTTATCTTATTCGATATTACCGCTAACTTCATCATCTGGTAAACCTCCGATATCCATGGTTCTACAGCCCCTGTCTCCTCCCTGTACTCTCTCCACCATTCTCCGCTCCATTTATAAAAATTTCCATGTGATATAACTGGTGTAAATGACCACTGAATAGTAAGTTAGGAACCCCAAAACTTTTTTCAAAACTTTAAAAATATCATCAAATTCAAATTAATATAACTCTTTTAGCGTCGTCTAAAAACACGGCATACTTTCTTGTGGCTTAAATGATCTAATTACCGAATTATTGTAGCCCAGTATTATCTTGATTCGACCGCTGGATTAATGTACGAGAAATAGACACCATCACAGATATATTAAAGTACTCTTTCTTCCAGCGCACGTTGTATAATAATAATAATAAAATCGAACCAAAGAACCCAAAACTTGTTAAAAATTGAGCAATAAAATGTGATAAACTAATGAAAGACAACAATTATTGCATAATATTTATATCCATGTATGTGCACAATTGTTTTCTTTAATGAAGTAACAAAAAATTGATTGAATGTAGGCACTAATTATTCTACAAGCATCGCTGACGACGCCCTAACAACCCCTGCCGCACGCTCCGACGGCGGCTTGCGGGGTATTGTGTAGATGTAGACGTAGATAACCTATTGTTTTTCTGCCAATCTAGCACGCACTTCATAATCTTTTTGTTAATTACATCAATGTTGAATTTTAAAAATAAACAAATTCATAGGTACACTGTATTTTAGACTGAGGCATTTATGCAAGACCCACTTCAAGGTGTTCCACGACATGTTCGTGGAAAATAATTGAAAAATCATCAAGTTTAATTCATTGAAAAGTTTGGCGTGAGCTATAGATGAAATTAAACCTTATTTATGGCGTCTGAAGACAAAACATATTCCGTTTCTGCACCAGAGAATTCAAATTTTGTAAGTCAAGTAAACGGGCAGGCAGTGATACAACTAATTCACACTTCCACCTACCACAGTGCCTCGTGAAAGCACGTTATGTAATTGTTGTTTCATAATAAATTGGAAAACTTATCTATTTAATCAACAACAAAGTGCCCTAATTATCTAAATAAACAAGCCCGTACGGTCCAGCTAATTAAAACGTTTTTATCCGACGATGAAATAATGATAATGGACAAACTTTGGCAAATGGACCCAGCAAACCTTTGATTTAAGGATAAAATTACGTATGATTAAACAAATGAAATTTGTATATTAGATAGATAAAAATAAAATAAACCATATAATGACCAAAAATACTTCAGTAATAATATGAATCACTAATTACCACTCATGATTTTCGTCGGGCATGGTGATTTCACGACATTAACTCCATCCATTAAACACAGTAACAATGCAAAAACTCACAGTAATTCACGCAATGACAAAAACAATTTCAAATTTACGAACCCCCACTTGTTTCTGATCTGAGCGCGCGATGACCCCTAATCTTCTATAGATCTTGGCACCTGGTATCGGGATAATCGAACCGACTGAATAAGGGCAATGCATTGATAAAATATCTGTGGTCACTGATATTTTACTGTCTTGGTAGATTAACTTTTGTATACTACATCTAAACCAGGGGAAAGGGAGAAAAAATAGACTATTAAATAAGGAAGGGTATGTGTAGCTAACTTTTATTTCTTGTTCGCCGAAGCATTACTTTAATTTTAATAATTTTTCAGTATTGATAAACACTAGTACCAATTGGAGTGTATTTGCTTCGTCTTCTAAGAACAAGTCTCACTTAAATATTTTCGACATTCCGTCGACCCGCAAGAACCTACTACATAACACACCTGTTTTCATTTTTTTCTCCACTGCAGAAGTTTCTTGTATTGAAGACCCATGTAGTTGACAGAGAAACACGAGTCTTTCCCAATTAGTTCTCGTAGGACATCATTACTCAAACACTTCTACCTTCGCATGGAGTGAGTCGAGATCGGAGTTGAGATTATTACCGCCTGCTGAGGTGCATTCCTCGAGGAAACACGCTCGAGTTGGGCCCGCTTATCTCGTGCTGAGCGGAGTTTAATTGCCCATCGATCCACATCGGCGACTGCGACCGGATCAGACGCGCGCCTCCAAAGATAATTACTACGCTTCTCCGACGATATCCTCAGTGAAGCGAAGTACGGTCGAAGAAATCCGTTGCCGATTTGGTAGGGAAAGGGTTATAAGAAGAACTTTGTGAAATGTTGGCTTCAGTTCAATATCGCCCGGTTTTAATGAGTGTGAAAGTGATACACAAAATGAATACGACGTAACTATAATGCCAGAGTGAATAATACAATTCCTGGATTCAGTTCACAAAAAAACCAAAATGCAGTGAAAGGAAATTTAAAAAATCATTTACGCATTGAATTCCCAATATTCAGCCTTGGCTACAAATTTTAAAGCTCTGCCTTTTACGGAAAATCAATCTGTCCTCTCAATTAACTCATTTATCAAAATACCAATGTTATTAAAATCATCATTTTTAAGATTTCAATTAAGTGAACGGAATTAGGATTTTTTTTTAATTTCGACCTACCTTTGGACGCAAAATGGGACGACTTTCAAAGTTTTACGACACCTAGTTCAAATAAATGATCAAATTGTTCCAAGATGTAAAATCCTCTTCAACATACGTAATATTGACCTACGATTAGGGAGCACTTACAGGCAATTTTTATACTTGCTTTTAGAAATTTTTTTAACAAGTCCCCATCTCACCCGGAGAGGCGGGAGATACGTAGAGGATGATCCGATGGGGCGAAACCAAGAATCGTTTCGCATTAAGCGGACAAAATTCCCCGTAAGAGTGACAGGAAAGCGTTTAGAATTGTGGCCGGCCTAAAGCATAAGCTACATCATGAGGGGAGACGTGGAAAGACTGAGCGAATGGACGGTTTAAGGAGTGTTTGATCGCGACCCCAGTGCATGCCGACCCCCCTCCGTCACTCAAAACCAAGTGATGGAGTGCTCCCGAGGGAGAGGTGTGGGTTAAATGGAAGCGGGCGGGAGGTGGCTTGCGTATGGGTGAGAAGGGGAGTAAGGCGAAGGGTCAGCGGGGGGGGGGAATCAAGGGTATTATCTCAATCCCGCGACAGAGCACTACAAACATGCCCACTTAATAACGTATTCATGAGTTTTTTTCGTCATTTTCGCTTTTTTTCAAAAGGAATTTCGCTGATTTGCACTTAATCGCCGGAACCACAACCCCTCCAGTGTTCCCACTCTGTCTCTATCTCCCTCCCACTAACCTTCCTGCAGCACCCTCCATCGTCCACCCACGTGACCTCCCATCGCCCCTGCCTCCCTCGATCGGTGGGAAGAGCCGCGATTAGAATGTTCCCTCATTCGAGGCTCATTTTGTTTTCACGTAGCAGTAGTAATTGTAAGCCAGATACGGGGCGCGCCGGCCACTTCCGAACGATCCCGTCACGCGATCGGCTCTTTTTCATCGCGCGCGACTGACGTTCGCGTCAGCCAACGCTCTGCCCCCCACCCCCCTCCCGACTGATCACCGACTCCGAATTCACGCTCGCCTACGCGCCTAATTTGGCTCGAGAGTACGGGCTGGGCACTGAGATTGCTTGCCAACCCTTCGGACCTCACAGACCACTAAACTCGCATTTTTTAAAACACGCGGTTTGCAAATAATTTTTTTTCAAAAAGGCATAACACCTACATAACAATGGTTACCAAACTCAGTCTTTATAATTATTGAAATGTTTAATTCTGCTAAAACGATTAGCTTGATATTTGCTGCTAATTATTTGAAATATCTCCGCGGATCTTCTGTGGAAGGATGATATGTAAGAACAACACTCCCATCTTCGTGTTGATTCCCTTCCACTCCTCAACATTTTTTCCCAGCCGATTCCATGCAGAATTGATCGCACTATCCTCGTGATTTGATGAGTGTGCAAATAATGCCATGGCTAATGCGAAATTTTCTCGTCTGCCTATTAAGAGTATACTAAATTAGAGACTCATCTCATTTGTCGAAAATAGTAACCATCATCACAGGACAAAGTCATCCCGGAGGTTTGTCTCTATGGGGTCGGGTGTGGTGCTCATTTGAGGATAGACATTGCTAACCATTAGCCGTATGAATACAGTGAAAGTTACCGGCAGCGGCATCGCAAGGAACAACGTAAACATGATGGACATGAGTATCTGGTGGAAATTGAAAGCCAAAATATTAATAAAATTACGTCCACTGAACCATTTTTCTTTTAAAAATTCAGCGTGCGGAAATATAAATACATCCTAACAATTTGAGTTTACGACAAGGGGTTAGGTTCAACCCCCAAACAACTTTAATCAGGATAGAATAGACATGTATTTACCTGTAGACCCTATTTTTATTTAAACGTTTTCGCATGATATTTTATCACAACTCGCCACTTTTCAGCATCAAAACAGGTCACTTTACTTCAAAAGGCATCGATCGATTACCTAAAATGGTACTCTATGGCAATCTCGCTGAAAATCCGAGTTAACGGAGTTGGTTTTGCTTCCAAAACAAATAAAAGTCACTTATTTAAGCTAATTAATGTGCGAACTTGCCACAAATTCTAACCCTATGATCCACCACGAGCATTTACTTTTACATATTTTTTTTATCCCCATCATTTGCTTACTACGATAGGTGTGTTTTTTCCCATTCAATTTTTTTCATTGCCATTTTTAGAAATATTACGAATTATGTTCGTATTTTCATATTTACTCAAATATTTAGTGAAGTTAGGGGATTTTACTTGCCATTTGTACTCACGGGAAAAAATTTATTCCTTGTACATAGGTCTTGGGACAATAAATTACACGCATTTATACTTTATCCTATCCTATCTACTTTTCTAATAAAACGGCTGCTAAAAAATGGTGGCGCACATCAGGAAAAATAATGTTAGTGTGTGTCACTAATTTAAGTCCGGAAGTACCACTCTCGGGAATCGAGAACGATTAATCGCGTGTATTTTAGAACGCGAGTACCATCATGATGAACATATTTTTCCGAATCCGCTAACTTTCGAAAACATAATGTCGTGATTACTTAAAAAAAGGTCCACTACTCATGAGGTAAAACACAAACTGGAAAGGCGAAGGTACTTCCGCAGTAATTACCCATCCGACGCTATATTCTAATTTTGATGCGTTGGAAGAAGTGGCTTTAGTCACCCATTGCACGAGGAGGAAACTTGCGACAGGCCTCACAGGGAACTAATTACAAAGGCTGTGAATACATGATATTCCTATACCAAAATTACTCAAGGATAGCGCTAGATTAGACGTTAAAGAGGTTATATAAAACATCCCTTGAGCTCGAAGAGGAGTCAAGTCGTTATACCGACGCAGAACACTGTATTATGAAAGCGAGCCGCGTTAAGGACCAATTAACTAGAGAGGCGGATCGCAGTCTGCAAAAGCGATGAGGTCGAGGTGTAATGGAGACGATGAGGAGAGTGTTCCTTTTAGGAAAACAGCCCAATGTTGCCTATATGCCGTTTTACAGTTTCCCGGGAGTCATAAAGATAAACGCATTATATTAAAAGATATAATAATTAATCACATCATTTTCCCTGTATTCAAACATTATTTTTGACGAACGACATCCTAAAATGATTGAAAATGGCCTTGAATATAAAATACATGATAATTAATAATCAAACGCATCCACAAAAATACAACTCCTCCGGAAATTGCTTTGCACAACATCGGGGAAAGAGCAGGAGGAATGGGGACTTAGGTTTCCCCGAGTCGCCGACTGGGGCAACATGACCTGCCGTCCAGGGTCTTAAGTGTATTTTCCAGGTCGACGAGACAACACCCGCAAACCTGATTTGATAACACAGCTAGTGCTTGGTGGGAATCGCACACGCCTGATTGATCGCGCGGAATACTTAGATAGGTCCAAAATCCAATGAATTATTCAAACAATCCGCCGAGCCATCAAATTGACAGACCCAAGGGAAAACTATCGATGTGCTTGAATCTCGCCAGCGTCCCTTACGCTTTGGTAACCCTTCCGCGAGCTAATCACTCACTTGTTCGCCTCGTTCACGGCCACTTCAGTCGAGTAACGACATTTACGGCCTGCGGTGCCGCGTCATCCGATTCGAGCGTTCGAAAAACCGCGCACCTCCTGGCGCGTAACGCATGAAACCTTCTATCCACCCATCCTCCACATCAATAATAGGTACTCTCTCTCTACATACAGCTTTCCGCCCTCTCGAAAGGATGCCATTAGCTTGAAGAGATTGTCAATCCTACGAGCCATTAGTTACGGCCGGCCGTCGTTTAGCATCGGACGAGATAACCGCTGAGCAAGACCGGGCTCGAAGGCTCGAACTGAGGGAGGGGAATGGTGGTCACAATCGAGCCAGAAAAACCTGGACGCACTCAAGAGGATAACGAGGTAACTTCCCGAAAATGACATCAATCCGTCGAAACGCTCCGAGCACAAAGGGCAATGGCATGACGTGCACGGAAAATCCATTCGAACGCCCAGAAGGGAGGGATGAATCCTCGAAAACGTAAACATGCGTTTTTCCCTCCTCTCCCCTCGCCGTAACCAACGGGAAGCGACCCGACCGATGATTCGCACAATGGCATTCCTCCTGCGTTCTCGGGGGGACGAAATGCAAAGAGGGCGAGCGAGTGGGTGAAATAGAGAGAGAGAGGGAGAGGGCCAACCGATCCGCTTTTAATCACATTCCCCGGCTACGCGAGGGAAACGAGAGGAGACTCCTCTGCCATCCGCAGACAACACTCCGAAAGGCACGTGATATATTCGAAAAAAAAATGCTCCGGCGAAGTGGTGTGGTGGAAAAATCACTCTCAATACCTGTCCGAAGAGCAAAAAAAAATAAAATAAATATACTCGAGGATGAATAAAATGCATAGACGACGGTTTTATGACGTGGCCATCCGGGGGGAAGAGGATCGAATTCCACACACATACACATTTACTATATCTCATATCCATACACATACATTATTATCTGCCCGTTTCATTCCGTTCCCCTTCATACGGGGACACCCACTTCGTTCCACCCCAGTGCAATCGTCATTCCGATCGCTCGGTATTTGTGCAGAATATCCTCCGGTGGGGAGGGGAGGGGGGTGGAGTGGGGATGCAGAAGTGAAAAAGGGAATGGGGGCAAAGGGCGGAGCGAATGGAGGGCACGGAAGGGCACGGCTAAAGGGAGCTCGGAAGGAAGAGGAAGGAGCCATGGGAGGAGAAATGCAGAGTGCTGGGGCACGATATGGGGAAAAGGAGGAGGACGGTGAAAAAATGGGAAAGGTGGAGAAGGGGAAAGAGCTAAAGGATGCGCTGAGGGCGGCACAGAAGAAATGGCGGAGAGCCGGGAGAAGAAGACTTGAGGAAATGAAAGCTTCCGACTTGATGTGAGACTTCCTCGGGAGTCATTCCAATTGAACCGATCCGAACGCTCGCATTAGGCGGAAACGGTCGTCGATGACGGGGGATCGGGATTTATTTATCCCTCGCAAAACAGCCGAAAAACGTAAAGGGGGCAAGAACCTCGGCGCGGACACCAAATTAGCAGACGAAAGATTACAAAGGCGCACTTGAAAGATGGAACGGGTGGATGAATCTCTCAAACAAGTCAACAGCCAACATGGAGTGGAAAAAAGACGATGAAAAAGTCTGTTTGCGAGCCCGGGATAAAACGAAAGGCGGAATAGAAGAAAACGGGTGCAGCAGGACTACGGTGGAAAAAACACACTCGCACACACACATAAACTACGCCATGCATAAATCATTTCCCTTCTTGCACAGCAAAGGAAATGGATTAGTTATACATAGAGAAACACAGATGCTCCGGGCGAAACCGTTCGCGTGCGCAACTTCAACCGGGAAGAAAACGTAGCCCTTTTCCCCTTATGTGTATCAGAGAAGAAAAAAATCGAGAGCGCAAACATAATCAGAGGGAACGAAGCAGATTAATCATGACGCACAAAATAAAAGTAAGCCCGCCCTCTCCCAACTTGGGAGGGCGGAGGTGGGAGGCGGTGGAGGGATTTGGTGCGGAGGTGGGGACGAGCACCACGGATCGAGAGCGCGTCGGCCATGATTGAGCGGGGGAGGGAATGGGAAGATGAGGGGTGTGGAATCGGAAGAAATATGGCCGAAACAATGGCGGGAAGAGAAGAGGGAAATGGGAGCGTGAGAGGGAGAGCGGGTGGAATCGGTAGAAAAATGAGGCGAGGGAGGGAGGAGCAGGGTGGGAACACGAGGGTGAGCTTGGCGTGAGGCATAGGGGTTGTGGGGAGGTGAGGCGGATGGGGTAGTGCGGGGGTAAGAGGGTTGGGAGGGAGGGAGGGAGGTGAGGGCAAGATGAACAAGGAATTCCCCTTTCGCCGGGGACGGACCGATGGACTGATTTGTGTGTGGAAGCTCGGTGGAGGGGGTCGAATGCGGGGTTGGAGAGAGGGAGAGAGTTTTGGGGGTGGGTCGGTCGCACGTGGGGGTGGGTTGGAGTTTGGGGAGGGGGTAAGGAGCGGCGGCGTTGCCATTTTTAGCGCTCTCGGCGCTAGGTTTGGCACTTTCGTTTGCTCCTTCTCTAGCGCCGGATTTGGAGTGATATTTCATTGCGTTTCCAACACACTCGATAGATTGAATTTTATCAATGCTGATGAAACTTTCTCTATTTTTGCGCTTCGGCATATGTCGGGAACCCACCAATAAAGTGCTATTTTGTTCCCTGGGGATAGAGAAGGAAAATTTCCGTCGATCTCCCGAGCTTATACAAGTTCTACTTTCCATACTTCTCATAAAACAAAACTTCATGATATAGCTAATTTTGGAGAAGCTTTTAGGCCACATTAATGAAAAAAGCAGACATATTTTTGGGCCTTAATTGATTCAAATATTGTGGGTAATATTACTTCGCTTGATGTGATTTCCAGCGGTTTGAGTCCTGGGGTAATAGCGAAACTCCGTTCTTAAAACTGAGAAGAGGACAGGAATGAGCACAAGGAAGGGGTGTGAGAGATAATGCCATGTTCCCATAACAATTTTTAAGAGAACCATGGCACACCATTTCTTTTCCTGTTCGCATAGATACATAGGGTCAGCTGCCTTTGGCTCGCGCATTGGCTATTACGTTCCCGGCTCTGGTGAGGTAAATCAATTCCTACATCTTATTTCGTCGTTAACAAGATTCATAGATTAACGTACGATTCCATTGCGTCGAGAAAAATGCTTGCGGCATCAATTAAAAAAAAATATTTGGACCGGAAACCCCATCAAAAGACTGCGTCGATTCGATCAGTCAATTCACTGAGGTAGCGAAAAAAACAACAACGTTCTTGATTTGACCAGTGAGCTTCCCTCTCAGGGGAGGATCGCTAGGGAAGCATTAAATTTCACGCAATTTCCCTGTCAAAGTATAAATCTCATTTTTCCAATTGCCTTTGAAGCTTTGAACTTCAATATGCTTGCGTTTTAATTTCCAAACTCAACGTCCATCGATGGTTATCTAGAGTCGAAAGACGGATTGCTGAACTATCAACTTCGAGAGGCATCGATATATAAATATCTCTAATATCAGGAGTATCAATCGTCACCCCTTCCGTCACAGCGGAGGGATAAAGATTTAGAGATAGCATTCCGAAATTTCCCACTTCCAATTTCACCCCTCGCAAAGAAAATATTGAGGTATGACAATGATTCAGCTTATTGAGAAAAAAACAACAATAAATACATAAAAAATACTGCAAGTGCCCGTACATCGACACCTTAAGGCATGTCGATGCTGGGAGGTGTGTCTATAATGCGGAGATCCGTCGTCCAGTTAATATTTAAGGACGAAGATCGTAAGTTGAAGCGACATACGATATATTGCATGTCGAAATCGTATAATTGTCCATGCAGTGAAGCGAAGGTACAAATTAAGGTCCGCACATATTATGCCGATGTGAACAAAATATCGATATAAGTTCGATACATCATGCCACAATACGTGACCTATTAGCATGAAATCAACTAGACGTGGTTGCTGGGGGACAATACTGACTGAGACTGAGATCTCCACTTACGGGTAGGAAGGTGGGATAAGGTTAGGGAAAGAGGCTCGTGAGCTCGGGGGAGGTAATAGGTGGCAAGCACACGGCCTTTGAGGAGCCCACTCGCGTTCATACATCGGCCAAGTCGAACGAAAGGGAGAGAGAGAAAGAGAGCGGTGTGACGCGCTCTTTATTAAGCGGTAATGCAATGAAAAGAGAGGGAAGCATAGTGGGGCGGTGGGAGAGGTGAGGTGGGGAGGGAGGAAGGGAAGGAGAGTGAAGTGGAGGGGTGGGGGAACAAGTCGCGAACTCCAAGAGTGGAAAGATGGCTTTTCTGGTCGGCTACATTGCGAGAGAGCGGCGGCGAATGGAAAAAAAATCGAAAATAATAGAAAGAGGAGGAAAAAAAGCTGCCGGCGAGATTTTTGTTGGACGGCTGGAGGGAAGGAGAGAGGGGAAGGGAGAGTGAGTGGTGGGAGAGATGAATTTGGAAGGGGCGGCGAAAAAGAGAGTAACGTATTAACCCCGAGTGTACGACGAGTAATTTTCTTTCCCCTTCCTCCTCTTTTTTTTCCATTTTTCAATCAAAAGTTGGGAGACTGCGCTCCTTGTATCTTCCCTCTCTCCATCTCTCTTTTGCTTGCCCATTCCCCCTACGGCCACCCCTTCTTTCTGGCGAACAAAGGAATGCAATTATAAATTACAAAACACACGAAATTTTCATTATTAAGTCTGGCTGGTCTATTAAGAGAGGGGCGCGGGGGTCGAACTTCGGTGCAGGACGGAAAAAAAATCAATCGCCGGGAACGTCTAATACGCTATTCGTCGAGACGGTTATCATTTTGAGGAAATTTGAGAGGAACGCGAGTTAAAACTGATGGGAGCCGAAGGGGGTACATGCAAAATCATCCGAAGCGCGCTTTTGTAATCCTGAAGGAGGATATTTGATCCAAAGTCAACGCTTGAAAGGAAAACTCAACTCTTTCCTCTTCGTGAGGAAAAGTCTAGATGAACTAAGCCACACATCATAAATGGTGGTTCTTTCAGCAGCAATACGTTTATAATTGGTTAAGCTTATAAATCTGAGAATATAGCCAGATATTAATTCACTCTGAGAGTGCTCAGCTAGTCTGAGTGGGATTCCTATTTCACAAATCTCAAGGAATTGGCAATGATGTATTCTCCACTTCTGCAATGGCTTCGCTGACGGTCCATACTAGAAAAATCGACACACATTAAATGAAATCTAAAAAAAAAACTGCCCGAGTAAAATTTATCGATTATCCCATTTAGCTTCAAAACTTGACTTCCAATCCAATTAAAAAATTAAGTATTAACTTGTTTGCTCAGCAGGTAACCAATCCCAGATGCAAAACATGCTTACGAGCCAAAATGTCATAGAAAATCTATTTTTCTCCGTCACCACCACTCCTTCCTCTTAATTTCTCATCGTTAGTGTGCATAATTAAAAACTTCATGGTCACAGACGCAAGTTTTCTCGCGCATCAGAATATTTCGACCCCCCATGGAGACTTTTTGATTTTTCAATGCAAGTTATTGGCATTTTTGGAGTTTCATCAAACTTAACCACACGAGTGGAATCAGTCAAAGCTCCTGAGAGTCCAGCACCCTATTTCTCCTCCCCTGATATGACAGAAATTTTCACGAGGAGAATGACTGGAGCCATTTAGCCAGCGGGCGATAGAGCGCGCTCTTCGTTACAGGTCCCATCACAGACTGGCCCTCTTTATCTTTTTCGGCAGCCCACGGAACGAATATAAGAGTCTATTGCGATAGCGCATATGAGTTTGGGGAGCCTGACCTAGCAGCGCAGAGCGAGATTAAACTGAGTGTTTTCAAGACGCAAATGCCGCTCACGGGCTCCTCATGTGCCATACGTCACAGCCCCTGCGACGGAAGACTGCCATAGTGCAAAGCGTATTAACGGTCACACAATGGATTCTCTTGCGTGCGTGAAAAGAGAGAGAAGAGGAAAGAGAAATATGACCTCATTGAGCAAAAATGCTGAGTTACGTAACTTCATAACTTTGGGCACACAACATAATAGATAACCAACAAGTTCTTACCAACCTCGCAAAAAAGCGTCTTAATGACGTACCGTTTTAACAAGTTGCAACGACTAAACATTCTCATACCATGCTTATAGGAATATAGTATTTACACTCGCTGTGCCGAGGACAGGTATGTAGAAACTACGTTTCATTACGTTTCCTTCACAGGGTGGGGGTAATAATTCATGAGAAATCTTCTGTAAGAATTATCCTGCATTATTTTAGCCATTGTTTATGAAGAAAGAATTTGAATAATCCTTGGCCACCAATGAAAACTGACCAAGTGCTCAAAAACAAATTAGCGCTTTAGAATTACTTAAGAAGTTATCAAACTATTAAACGAGTTCAAAAATATTTTAAGCCTTTCACTATATGCACTATCACCAAAATTAAAAATATGCATTTTTTACTCCATTGTAGAGTGCTTTTTTTAGCAAAAACATAATTGAAAATATCAGTAGATAACTGTACTATATGAAACGCGCTATCGTCATAGTTAAATGCGCCTTATTTAATGGTGTCTGTTTGATATAATTTGATGATAACACTAATTTCATTTATTATGGATACTTATAAAGGTTGAGGGGGGGGGTAAAAAAATCATAAAATGGGCTTGCGTATTCAAAGGACGGTCCTTAGCGTAGCTGGAAGTGTTGTTCGCCTCGGGCAATGCTTTTCGTTCACTACAGTGACCGGGGAACATTGGTAAGTAGTTACCCTTAAGGCCAGATTTTATAATCTCACGTTAAACTTAAGGTTAAATTTGGCCTCCGACTAAGACCAAAACTCAGTTCTATGACTGCTAGTAAAGTTCAAAACCGACCGTTCAACTGCTCAATAAAAGACAGCCAATGTCACCACCGTTACAATGTTCTCATTCACTAATGAGCAATATTATTTCCTTATAAAATCGGATTTGTCAGAAATCTTAACGTCAAATTAGCATTCAAATCGACCAAAGATTGGTTTAACGAGACATAGAACCGAGCATAAATTGTGTGAAAACGTAAATATCGGGGGCGGCAAGCTCACAATGGACGACACAAACTCTATCTACGCTACTGTATGGACGGACCCAAAATCACTCTAAACTATCCCGTCGACGCTAGAGAGACTGAGAATTAAATGGTAAATTAACGCCATCCGCTACCCTTGTCCAAGTGTGAACTGGATACCGGGTCAAAGTTTTCATCATCTCGCAAGTGTAACGGAAAGCGCGCTACCGATACGGTGTATCTCCTCGCGGTGCCGCTTCATCGAGCCTCAGTGGAGAGAATAATACGCGACCCTAATCGGCACAAAAAACTCCGCGAGCATGAATTCATTCCGCTGCTCTTATCTCTCGGCGAACAGGGCGCCCGGAACGCTCATGCGTCATGGTCCCCTCCGTTTACTTATCATTGTCGAATAGTAATAATAATAAAATACTTTCAATAAAACCCCGTAAAAATGTGGGCCGAGCGCACGTCCTGCCCCTCGCGCGGGACGGAAAAGCAACGGTCTCTGGAATTTTAAATGAAGCATCGCCGATGTGCCTCTCGTTTGATGGAATTGCCCTCGCTAAACTGCATCCGAAATAGTATCCTTGTCGACCGGCAACCGGTTGTGATTCGACGCTTTGCCTTCCCTCCTCGCTCATCCCATGTGGCCAGTTGGGTGGGACTGACCGAACAAGCAATTTGTGGCATAAAAGCAGAGGAGTGTCCGACGGGAGGAGTGAAGCAATGGCTTGTTTAGACTAACCTAAGCCAACACTACCATCGCAAAATTTCCCTGAAAAAAATTTCGAACGCAGTTGATAGCTTAGACCATTCCATCACCAAAAATAACGTTTGAGCATCACTGCTGCGCAACTAGGTTGGTGAACATTATATCTCTGGCAACCTAAATGATTCTCAACTTTTCAAACTGTTTTAATTGAGTGCCAAGCCATCAATTTGGAATTTTACGGGAACATGCCTACATTGTTCATACAGAGGATATTTCCTTAATGAGTTCTTTCATACCATCTGCGACTTTCTTAATATACAGTTCCCTCTTTTCCGTTACCTTATCGGGTTATGCTACCCTTTAGTCCATGTAACCTAAGCTACGTGAATATCCGGTATGCCTAAAATCATTAAGCAAATGCAGAGGTTTACTTCACGCCTCGGTAATCTTCGACGCATTGGTAGCACGTAACGTTGGTGTCCGTCAATTCTAATAATCGTCCAAATTATACACGTACAATCATCGCATCTGCGAAAGCATGACTGGCTGATAGAGAAAATTTAAATTATGTGAAACGCTTTTTCATCAACTAATGTGCACCCATCAAGTACCCTTCTTAACTATTCAGCATGGCAACTTAATCCTTTCTCCCACGTCACTGTGTCGTTCGTTCGCTCCCAATATTTGAAATTATTTCATCAGCAAGCAAGGAATCAACACAGAACGAAGTGCCACTATTCATGGAGTCAGTCGTCTTCATTAATCTCACTTGATGGTTAATCATGAGCCTCGTTGACGAGGGAAGACAGGCGGAATACATTCAGCCCAAGGGTGAGAAATTCTGACGAATTTCCTTAGCATACGTATTTTTATGATGGAAGGGGGTCAAATTTCCTATTGCTGCAGAACCTTTCCCTCCACCATGTAAGGAAGGGTTCCCTCCACGACAGAGGAAGAAGTTGCTCATAGAAGAAAGGATATCTGTAAAAAAGAACATGAGCACGCTAAAAACCCTGCTATGTGATTTTCTGGGTAACATGAACATACCCGGCGAAAGGAATCAGCCCACTTTCCATCTGGAATTGGTGAATATCAAAAGACGTAAAGCTTAATTCCATGAGAGATATTCACCCCTCCTATCTCCCTAGCATTTACCACAATTTCCCTATCTTTTCCCACAAACCTCATTCTTTACTTAGAATTTCGCTATTTTATTGTTCTATTGATTCACTATTCACTGTAATTTACTTTGAGTACACGTGCATGTTTAGATGTATCCTTAATTTATATATTTATAAAAAACCATAAACACAGTGATCGAAGGTGGGTGGGTTTTGTAGGTGATGGTAGAGTTCACCCAGTACTATGCCCGTCGGCGCGTGAAATTCACACATCAGGGTAGGGGAGGGGGCCAGTTCCTTTCCCTGTGCCGGTTATGGTTTCCCAGGAAGATTTTGTACCCGAAAACTCCCATAGTTTGGGTGGAGCTGCAGGTGCCCAGAGAGACTTGCCCGGAAATCGAACCCGGGCCCTCCAGTAAGTATTCCAATGCTCTTCTCCTGGACTACCGCGACCCACTATTATATATATGTATAAAAATTTGGTTCACAGATATATATGGATATCTATACATATATATAGACATCCATATATATATATATATATTTTTTCTCTTTTTTCGATGTGCAAATCTGTGCATAAAGAATGTTTGCTGTCTATATGTATTTATGCGTATGTATGCATGTAATTATACATTTTATGCCTGATATAGTAGGTATATGATGATTGGTTAAGTAAAAGAAGGGACCATTAGGTCTCAATTTTGTCCAAATAAAGACCTCTCTCTACCTATTAAACTAGCCATAATGTTGAGGCTAATTATCCTTGCAGCCCAAAAATAAAATTAAAACGGTCATTGGGCAAAGAAATTCGGGTTGAAATTCATTATATTTCGTAGGATAGAATTATATATTTTAAAATAATTAGATTCTTTTTCCGAGGAGAAAAATTCGTCATTAGATCATTTATTTAGTTTTGTTAGAACTTTCCCGAGAAGAAAAAAATTCTTGAGAGAAAATTCGAAAACTGGCGAGCAAACACTGAAAACTGCTTTCTGATGTCCGATAAATTTCGAGTTTTCATGAAAAATATCGCATGTTTATTCTCGGGAGAAAAGTTTAACTCATTTAAAATTATGACTGAAAAAATACCGTCTAAATTTACAATAATAAGTGCATCTAAAAGCATGAAACAAATATTTTCCTAGTGAGCATAAAAAATTAAAAGTCTTGAAAAATAAAATAAACCAAAAATTCACTACTGAAAATCAGGACCCTAGATACAGAATTTAGTTAGTCCTAAAATTTAACTATCATCCACGAGCATAATTCAATCATCTAAAAAGGAATGACCAAAACTTAGTCTAATTGAAATAATGATATAGCTAAATTTCCAAATTTGACGTGGAATCACGGTCCGCAACCTTGGAGGGGGCTCTTTAGCGCGATTTGTCTCTCTGTCACTCTCTCTCTCTCTCGAAATTTCGTCGGTAGTGTTCACTCCTCTGATCAAGTGAACGTGAATTATTCAGGAATACGAACGGGGTGTCCGGATACAATGGCACTCATATTAATGCGGTATGTGGCGGCAGAGAGAGAGAGAGAGAGATAGTGAAAACATACGCTTATCACCCCGGGGTGGTGAGGATATATGGAGCGGGGGAGAGTGAGTGGGCGAGTTGGTTCACAGAGAAGCTGGAATGTCAAGGGGGAAGTGTGTGTGAGAGAGAGAGAGAGGGGGGGGTTGGGTTAGGCTGGAGCGGGGAAACTGGCATACGGGCGCTTTCGACGGAATCACTCTTTTGTGAGCCCCACGCAAGGAGGCGCGCTGTAAAAGGCGAGCTGAGGCACGCGCCAAACGAAGCCGCTCTACACACCACCCCTTTGTGGAGAAAGGTAGGGGTGGCAGGGTGAATGCAGGGGGAGAGGCAAAGCGTGAGGGAAAGGGGAGAGGAAAAGGGAGACCAGCATCACCGGCTGAGGGTTTGCGTTTGATACAACCTCGGAAGGAGCCGGATGATGTCGCGCCGATTTCTCACTGAAGGAAGAGAGAAAACTCCTTTTAGGCATCAATTATACGCACGCACGCACACACACACACACAAGGTGCGACTTTCAAGCGTACTTCACCACCACACATCATCATCATTTCCCTTAATTCTTTATTCCATTTACTGGTTAAAAATATCGACGATAAAGCTTTAAATACGTTGGGAGTAAAATGGAAGCCGCTGGGTGAAATCCGAAGATGGGACAAGGTGCAGGAGGTATTCGTGGTCGTGGCCGTGATATTAGAGGGGCGGATACGAAGGAAAATAATGTAGAACAAACGAAATTTGCACGAGAAGTCGAACATAATAGTCGTTAAAGCCCATCCAAAACCTAACTTTACCGGTAGATTACATAGCTAAGTGCTTATGCATAGGTTTGATTATCAGCCTCAATTCTTGGAATTATCAGAATTTTTCCATAAATGTGTGATAATATCTAAGTAACAGTAAATAGCAAATATGTACAGTGTATTACGGTCGAATTTGGTAAATAATAGAACCCTAGGCGTGCTTCTTCAAATATCGACAAATTCTAAAGGTAGATTCTTTCCCACGCTAACTGATCAGAAATTGGCCATCGTCATTATTGCACAACAAAAAAGATTCAGGCAGGAGACGGGTCATAGTCAAGTCTCACGATTGCTAGCATTACAGAGTTATCACCGCTTCAATTCTTCCTCCAGCCGTTCAAATTGTTCCATTCATCATAATTGATAATCTAACAAATAAATCGTTTTTGATTTCCTCCAAAACCTTCTTCTCGTACCGCTCTATGTATTTCCTAATATTATTTCCTTCTTAATTGTTTTTGCTGCCGAATACAAACCTAGGCGAGTTGGAAAGTTGTGTGCCTTCCGATTACTCAAAGCACCGCTCTAACAGAGGCAAAAATTGGATTCTCGGAGGGTCCAACCATGTCAGGTAAGCAAAGGTTAGACCCCATTTAAGATATGGGGATCACGCGAGCAACACTTTTGGGGTAGGCCACGGGAAATCAACTCAATTGTTTTCACCGTGAGAATGAAATCATCGGTAATTGATTTCACCATGAAATGATTACATTTCCACCCAGTCTTACACCTCCTCTGTATAAAACCTCACGGGATATCCACGGGAGTTAGGTCTTCCCTTCAAGACGAGCATCGGCGGAAGAGGAAGGCTCTGGGTTGAGGAAAGATTTCACCCAGGAGATACGCAAGTACCAGATCCTTTTCCCGCCTTCATCTTTCTTTCCCATTGCCAATCAATCACCATTAAAAGATTCGAGGTAGCAAAGGAAAATCCACAGGAGTATTCTGCTTCGAAGTTTTTTCTCCTTGATGGCTCATCAATTTTTTTATTCTTTAAAGGAATAGCTACTCGGTAAAATGTACGGAAATTTTGCGGTGACTTGATATTACTATCATCTTAGTCATTGAGGACTACGTTGACGTCTTTGTCAATTTAACGTTACACGGCAAGACAATTTTCGTGGTGAAATGTAAGTACGACCTCGGGAGTTCAATGGAGAATAAATAACTTTTATTTTGTCAGAAAACAGAACTAAAAGGCTGTTGACGGAAGTAATCCACTTCAAGGTCGGTTGACGCGTCCACGAGTTGAGACATGTGACGATTCCGTGAATTAGTGACGCGAGTCTTCGGGTCTTTTAACGAACTCCGTGTTTAAAACTTCAACACTATCCCGACGCAAGCAGGGGGGAAAAAATGGTTACATGCCAGCGGAAAATTTTGCGCTACACGCCGAACGACCGCGACCAGCACGAGAATGGGGTCATTGTGTCTCACTTCGACCCAGGTGGAACACCCACAATGGCACAAAAAAGCGCAAAATATACCGCGCTAGAGCGCCATTGGTGACGCCGTCGAAGGAGAGTCGGGGATGGAGACGCGCATGAGGGACAGGGATGGGGATGCGGACAGGCGGGAGAGGGACAAAGGGAGACACACGGGAGGGGGAGAGGGAGGAACGAGCGGGGAGGTAGTTTGCGGAGGAGATTGGATGCTCATTGTTCCAGTCTCCCCATTCATTCCCCGATGTAAATCACCGCCGCACCACCACCACCGCCGCCACCCGTCCATTAGCGCAGCGTGGGGAACGTGGGCGACCGCGCTGGCAAAGGGGGTGGGGGTGGAACGGTCGCCTCGGCATGGACACACACTCACGAACACACACGCGCATTCATGCGGTGTGTGCGATGGGACTGTGCGCGCGAGGGTGGCCACCGTGACTCTGGGGGAAGCGGGGGATCGAATGGGAGGGACGTTACGAAACGAATTTCGCTCCACCCCTAACACGCAAACTTCCGGAGCCTCCAGGAAGAGGCTAAGCATCGCGGTGGACCCCAGCCGCGGCCACCCGCGCGAATACTCATCGTCTGCGGGAATTAAAAATCACTCAGCCGGAATTTCGATTTGATCGGAACTGAAAAGAGTGAACGATGGAATGGGTTCGCAAAGGAACCAGGGTCTTCAAGACGTGGCCTGAATGGGGTGAAAAAGAAAATCGGAGGGGAAAAAACTCCGGGATTACCATGGACGGCGCAAACTCATATCTACACAGTAGTACGGACTCAAAACGTCTCGTCTTATGCGGTTTTCCTGCGCAAATGCTGATAGATCTTGCCACCTTGATCGGATCATGACACGAAGGAGAAGGCCGACGAAGAAAACGAACAAGACTCATGATAACTCCTTATCTACATGATGAGAAATTGATAATAACATTAAGAAGGGATATATATCGTTGAGGAACTTGATAAGGAAAGGAACTTGACACGGGACAAAAAGATTGTGAGAGTGGCATTGGGGCGAATTTTATGGCTAATAATTTTTTTCAGCCTAATTTTTTACCGTACTTGTAACCATGAATGCGTCAAAACTAAGGCATGCACCATAAGGGCAATCGGTCACTTGTGTTCAAACATCCACTATTACACTAGTTCTTAGCTCTAAACTTGGGAGCCAGGAGCACTCCCCAATAAAACTAATTCTTTAAATACTTCCTCATGTACTCCAGTGACAATAGTTTACTCAACATTTCTTTATTTCTCAGCTTCAGGTTTTACTCTTTGCCATACTCTAAATAAAGATCAATGAAATGTTTCAAAACGCAATAGGCGATTATCTATGCACACCTTACGTACTTTAACATGCTCTACTAGACACGGGGAAAGTTAGTTTCCAAGTATGCACAGTAATTTCTCAGCATCCTTGTATTAATTGCAATATGTTGTTGAGATTATGTTGATTGATAATACTGACGCTCAGTCTGGGGCTATTTTAGGAATACCAAACGAATGCGCTAATTTAACAAATCTCCGGACATAAACTTAATGGAATATTTCAGATACTTTACCAAGCCCGAAAAAATGTATAAAGCTAGAGGACAGTAGAGTTTTCATCTACATCTACATCTACTCAATACCCCGCAAGCCGCCGCAAGGGCGTGTGGCGGGGGGTGCTAGGACACCACCCATAATTTAGAAAAGAAAAATAATTAAAAAAAAAAAATCGCATGCAATAACGACAAAATCATATATAAAAAAAAACATGGCATACATTCATACATGAACACTTACACCCCACACACATGCAAACACTCAAACTACCAACTAACATACACATGCACCTGAAAGTATACCTAACATCTCTATAGTGTTTAATTTTGTTCCGACTTGTAAATTCAACGTTTTTAATATTTCTAAAGTGACTTCGGTTTCTTGCTATTATGATTACTGATTGTTCGGGGAAAGAATGAGTATTTGTACCTATCTGTCTTGGAATCTATCTCCCTTAGTTTATCTTTGTGGTCTGATCTACCTAAGTAGTGTGGGGCCATTATAATTCCTTCAGTGTCATATTTAAACTCGTTTGTTCTGAACTTTTCTAAAAGTCTAAGCCTCGCTTGTTCTCTCCGCACTTCAAGTGGTTCCCAGCCTAAATCCCCTAAGAGACCTGTCACACTTGTGCTTTTATCATAACAATTTTTAACGAATCTAGCGGATTTTCTCTGGACTTTATCTAATTCTTTTTGCCAAATTTTCTCCCACGGATCCCAAATACTTGCGGCATATTCCAAATGAGGTCTAACTAGAGCAAAATAACACCTCTCTTTAACTTTTTCATTACATTTCCCCACCACCCGTTTTATGAAGCCAAGTTTCTTTAAAGCTGATCCGCATATTGTCCTGATATGTGCTCCCCATGAAAGGCGTGGTGTTAGAACAACCCCCAAATATTTAACTTGATTTGCCGTAGTCAATACTGAACCCTCTATTTTGTAGTTTATATCCAGTTCCTCGCTTCCTTTATTCCAAAATTTCAAAACTGCACATTCATCTATATTAAGTGTTAATCCCCATTTATTGCACCATTCCGAGATATTTTCTAAGTCTCTAGAGAGTAGCTCGCGATCTAGTTGGCTCCTTATTTCCCTGTATATCACCGTGTCGTCAGCAAATAACCTTAGATTGCTACTAACGTGTGTGCTTAAGTCATTTATGTATATTAAGAACAGAAGAGGCCCTATTACACTTCCCTGGGGGACGCCCGAAGTTACATCTCTCTCCGTTGAGCACAACCCATCTATGACTACTATTTGTTTGCGGTTTGACAAGAAGTCTCTAATCCAATTAATTATTTTCTCATTGATCCCATAGTATTTAAGTTTATGTAACAATTTATTGTGTGGGACTTTGTCGAAGGCTTTTTTGAAATCCAGGAATACTGCATCGACTTGTGTGTTCTTTTCTCCCGATCTAAGTATATCGTGAATGAAGAGTCCAAGTTGTGTTTCGCAAGATCTGCTTTTCCTAAATCCGTGCTGGTTGTGGATTAGTATTTTCCTACTATCAAGAAATTTCATAATGTTAGTGACAATAATGTGTTCCAATATTTTACAAGAGATCGATGTTAAAGAAATGGGTCGGTAATTGGTTGGTTTATCCCTATCGCCGCCTTTATAGATGGGAGTTATATGGGCTAGCTTCCAGTCGCGAGGCACTGAGCCTTCTTCTATCGATTTTAGAAAAACAATATGTAAAAATGGGGCAATGTCTTCAGCTAATTCCTTTAATATTCTAGCCGGTATTTCTTCCGGACCAGGTGCCTTGTGTGCTTGGATACTACGGAGCAGATGTACTATTCCCTGCTTGGTCAGTGTAAGATCGCTCATGTGTTCCCCGGGTGGGTGTGGAGGATCGTTTGGTGCTTTTGTGTTTTTGTTGTAGACGCTCTGGAAAAAATGGTTTAAAATATTTGCCTTTTTCACGCTATCTGTAATGATTTCTCCATTTTCCATCTTCAAAGAGTGAACAGTGGGACGTTTACCCTGTATTTCCCTAACATAGGACCAGAATGACTTTGGATTTTCCTCAAGATATTCGCTTAGCATTTTAGATTTAAAAGAGTGTAGTGCTGTGCGCATAATACTTTTCGTCTTACTACGACATTCTTTTAGTAGCTGTTTGGTTGTATTCACATAAATTATATCGTCACTTTTTAAACTCTTTTTGAAATTTGCCTGTAGCTTTCTTTGCCTTCTTAATGCCGATCTGACTTCCCCGTTGTACCATCTAGGTTCCTTACTGTCGCATTTGAGTTTGGACGGGATGTACGTCTTCATTCCTTCGCGTAAAATATTTAAGAAATAATTCCAAGTGTTCTCTGTATTTGTTGTCAGTGTTTTTGTCTTGTATTCTGGTAATTTTATCTTTAAATATTCTCTTAGTCCGTTAAAATTTGCCTTGTTGTATAGGTATATTTTACGCTTTTCTTTGTTTATTTTGACGAACTTCGTTTTTAACTCCACCAGAATAGCCTTATGGTCACTGATTCCGTCTATTATTTCAATGTTAGTAATGATTTCGGGCATAGAAGTCGCAAAGATGTCTAGTATGCTTTGGCCCCGTGTTGGTGATTTAACTATTTGTTCTAAGGAGTGTTTAGTGAATATATGAAGGAGTTCTTGGCATGAATCTCTGTTTTTGGCAGATTTTCCTACGCAGTAGTTGTCCCAGTCAATTGACGGTAGATTTGTGTCGCCAGCGATTATAGTAATACTGTTGCTTTGTCTGCTGCTGATAGTGGATATTTGTTCGTCGAGCTTGTGTAGGACATCTGTGTTAGAATCTGGGGGTCTATAAAATGAACACACGTATAGGCTTCTGCCGTTGTAGTCCTTAATGTTGCACCAAACGCTTTCTATGTCATCTACGTCGCATTCATATCGTTGGCTACTAAGATGTGACTTTACTGCAATAAATACTCCCCCACCCAACCTATTTGGTCTGTCCCTTCTGTAAATTGTGAAACCGTTTGGAAAAACCTCATTGTTTGCTATATCTCCCGTGAGCCAACTTTCTGTTCCAACTACTATGTCTGCGTTTGTACTGACAAAAATATGTTCAATATCCGATATTTTGTTTCTAATGCTACGGCAGTTTAATGTTATAATTTTAATATGGCTAATAACTTCTTGTTTTTCGGTTTTATGTACGCTAACAAAACTGTTTTGAGACGATTCGTGGTGAACAGAGACAAAAGAATTACATTCACTTGCATTGCTATCTGTTATGTATGTAGAGGCACCAATTTTATTAAATTTACGTGGGTTATATGTTGTTTTAACGCAAGTATTTGTTTGTTCAATTTTTTTGGGGATATGAGAGGCATTACCTGAACTGAATTGACAAAAAGCGCTGGATTCTACTTTATTTTTCCCAATATATGACCTACGCTCTCTCCTACCAGCTATGCTAAACCCTCGAAACGTGTTCGTGTAACCTACGCGCTACCAACTGCGATGCCTCGGCAGTATAATGGACCCCGGAGCGATTAAGGGGTACCCGACACGATGAGAGGACGGGCCTCAGATCAACGAAGTCCGCTCCGATTCCCCGGCAAAATCCCAGCAATCTCTGATTTAAACCCTCAATGCGGCTCCAAACGAGCCTTCCGCGGTCATTGCAAATTCATACGAAGCAGTAAGCAGTTAAGTTATGGCAACTTCTTTGAATATGAAACTCCACGGCAAAATCCAAGGAGCATTCATTTGAATATCTAATTTAACTAAAACTAAATGCACTCGAACGTGACTTGTAGATATTACTCAATCACACTGCTCTCCACAATCAAAAGATAACGACAAAAGATACGCTGCACGCACATTGCCTAGGAATTTTAGAATGAAAGAATAAATCATGTTTTTTACCCCCAAAGAGGTTAACATGAATAACAGTTACATCTTGGGCAACGACATAGTGGAGCTCTAGCTGGTGACTTCCACAATGCTTTTCACAGAATCAGCCGCGATTCTCGTTGCCATTTCAACGCAACATATTACCAGAACTGCGTCGTATGAGAATGAGTCAAGACGTATAATGGCGCACGCTAGGAGGAGCATGGAATGAGGCAAAGTGTAGCGAGGAAGCAGACACTTACGACAAGGCGAGGAGTAAAGCAAAAAAAAGAGCGCTTGAAAGAAATCAGCGATGAACTCATCAGGCCAGCGACTTAATCACTTTCCGCTTGCATGCCACTTGGAAATCAGTTTTCTAAATGGTCATAAATTGAGTAGGCACATACCTAGCGGCGGAATTACCTCTTCGTGAGTGGGACCTATGATGTTTTTCACCAAACACTCATTTATGCGGAATGGGGCGCAAAGAGACTTCGTGGGAAGGAAATTTAGCACGAAGATAATAACGCCCTTGAGCTAAGGCCGCTTCCCACGAAGCCCGTCACATGAAGTCATTTGAGTTATGCTGTTTTTCAAACGAACGAAGATTTTCCCGTTTTAGCTGAGAGTTTATCTTTTGTGGTCATTCCGCCAAAGACTAGCGAGGAGTAATTAAACTTTTAGGTGGATAAAATATTAGACTAGACGTGTGAGTCTCTGAAGCCTGTAGAACTGAGTACAATTCCTCTGCGATGCCTAAAATGTGAAACAAACAGGCTTAAAGGACTAGGGTCAACAGGCACGTTTGAAACCAAATGCCCATTTAATTACCACTGAAAGAGTTAAAGCAGGACTGATTACGCCCATTCTTGTGTTGAACTGCTCTCTATTTGGGTTTTCCCACCGCAGGCAGAGGTTGAAAAGATGTGAAATTTCATAAAAAGTTGGTAGCTAAACTCATTCTACAGAACAGCTGCGTGATAACACCTCTAGGGATCCTTTTAATCCTTGTAATCACATCCTAAGGTAATCATCCCTGTTAAGAAGCATTGTTTTAAATTTCTCGCAATTAATAGATTTTTGAAAATCAGATTAAGTTGTAAAAAAGATAGAATTTCGCCAATACACACCAGCATATGAGGGTTCAGGCTCAAAAAGTTATTAGATTTCACCGTATTAATCAGACGATTAGTCTTTCAGCATCGTAATGCCATAGTAACTCGTCAGCTGAATACTGCAGAGTGTTTTTCAGTTCCACATTCCATAAAAGAAAATGCCCTTGGCTGTAATGAATAAGATGAATAAACATTTTTACGGGCGATTTGTTGAACAAACTCGCTCACAATATGATTTGTCTAGAGTTTCAATTATACCTACTGAATGAGAATCAACAACCAATTTAGAGCGTGCCAGGAAATTAAACCGTAGGTTCACACTAATGCCAAATTGACATGGAATTATAGCACATTCTTCACCTAAATCATTTATTTTTTCGATTCAAATAAGTGGCCATGTACAGAATATGCCAGGTAAATTATAATCGCGTCTACTAGAGTCGCCAATAAAAAATCCGTTGGAAAAAATCAAGTCGGTATGCAATAATAGTCTCAAAAATATTTTATACTCTGAATACTTTCGTAGCTCAAGATAAAAATAGAAAGAGCTTACAGATACGTGAAGAGAAGCGAATACACAATAAATACGCTGAAGCTTCTCTCTAAAAAAAACCACTCTTCATTGAATTAACTGACTTTCGATGTTTCCAGACAAACTATTATTGATTTATTCAATGGAAAAAGTACATTTTAGTAAACCGAGTATAAGAGACCGGGAGTGACAGTAAGAGTAGTGGGCTGTAATAAAATTCCAATTAAAAGAAATTGTGAGGTCGGCAATAGTCTGTCGACGGGTCATCAATAGGGGCGCCAGGACACCCTTAACTGCATAATCGTGGTAATATAAATATTTAGCTTCAAAACAATTGAAATGGTTAAGAACAGGGAAACAAAGTTTGTGCGGAAACGTTGCCATCGAGAAGACGGCATTTTGTGGCGTGCGTCTTCGTTGTGCTCATAAATTATGCAAGGAAAATCGTTATTTCCAGTTCTCCTCATCAGAATAAATTCCCTCATGTATTCCCATTAATTCTTATAACTGAGGCGTTATTATTACTATTATTTTGACTATGTGGTATAATTCAGTATCCAATTACATATTTCGGGATCATAGCAACTCCATCGGTGTCAAGAGCACAGTTTGAAAGTCATTGTCATTTCCTTTTTTTTCAAGTTTTGCACCGGCACTTCTAGTTATAAAATTAAACTCTCACCATATTTTTAACGACAATTGAAAGTTTCCGGACGAATTTGAGCTGCCCTCCTTGAAGTTCATCTATTTCCAAGAAACTGCGGGAGATGCCGCAACACTTACTTTTAACGGAGTCAACCGCTAATATGCATTTCAAGCCCCCAAAATTTCAGAGTTTAAGAGGACGCCTCGAGAACTTAACTGGTTAAAACACTCGGACGAATATCGAGGGATCCGAGTTCGAATCCTGGTCAAGGCGAATAATTTTCAAACTCTGAAACTGCTGCATTTATCTATTTCCTTAAGCAGGAGTGGTTATTTCAATGACCCCGATCAATAGTGGCAACAATAATTTTAAACTGATGTCAAAACAATCCACATGGAATCAATTCGACAAACTTTTACAGCCTAGAATGAAATGAAACTGAAGTAAGAGCCCAAAATTTGAACGTTAAGCTGAATGTGCACCATCCAATTTCAACAATTTGATGACAATTAAGTTACTTACTTCCACGCTTTTCTAAATCTCGGATCAATCGATACCCTCCAGCTTTGAGAATTGAGATTCATTTTCCTAAGACCCCGAAGAATTAATGTAAGGAGAACAGAGAAGAAGGCAATCTTAGCCTCCTTCCAATGATGTTTATTCGCCTTCATTGTGACGTACATCTGGGAGAATCCACGCTTCGGTCATTACACAAAAGAACTCGTTCCAGGGAGCGATGCGAAGGGATTCCAAACAAAAGATTAGCTTTACGCATGCATAACGTCAAGCAATGAAAGGGGAAACCAAGCAAATGTTTTGGCTTGTCAATGAAAGTTTCGTAACGTACCATTACGGACACAGAGGAATTCTGAGACCAGAGAGCGAAGGAAAAGAGTAATCCATACCATCCACTCACACCAGGAGGAGTGTCAAATATTACAGCCCCCATTCCTTGACCGGCATAAATTATCATAGAACCCGGTAGAATATCATCTACTTTAAAGTTTAAACACTGGACAAATATTGAAATCCCCAGTCTTTGAAAAGGTATTCAGGTATTGTCATTATTAATGTATTTTGGAGGAACTCTATTAGGACAGAAGAACATGAAATCACTTTTACAAATACCAAACCATGAAACCAAATACTATGGTCAACAAACCACAGTTTCGGCTATTATGGTGGTGATTAATACCCAACCAGGACGTCTATAAGAAAGACAAGAACCTCTTTCCTCGAGGTTTTCGTGAGAGATTTGTTAAAATTCTTTCACGTTTTTACGCGAAAACGCTTTTTCTTGACCCGAATACGATTACATTTAAAAAAATCATTGGCGAAAATCTGCATTGGAATAACAATTACGAAAGGTCAGTTGAATGAATCCATTGATGTCTTCGCCGCGGTTCCAATTACCGATAGAGGAATTCGCTTTGTTTGGTGAAATACTTGAATTAATGCATTCTTAAGAATTGTTAATCTTATCTATCTAAAGAGGGAGTAAGACAATCGACAATGTAGCTCACTTTGTGATCAATTGATTGAATAAACCATTTAATGGTGACTCAAAATGTGCGGCGCAGCGATCATTTGCGTCAAATTCCATTACTGGTTATATTTCTGGTAAAAGCCATTCGTTTTCGTCAGCTGAAGGGCAAAGCTACGCTCATTTCGATTGTCATTTCTACTGCAAAATTATTTCAAAGCATGAAATAAATGTACGTAATATGCTCAATGGATATTCCGCAATTCAATTGAAGACCTTCACTATCGGCATGAAAGGCTACGAAATCATTAGTGCTGTGCCACTCGAGTTTATCGAAACCTTCATATCTCCTTTGCGTGACATTGTGTTATACAATCGCGTTCCCTCTGAAGGCGGGAACAAAGATCCTCCAGCAATTTTCTCATTAGACTCTCTAAGAAACACTCCCTGAAATAATCAAAAAGTCTATCTCGGATATGCTTCACATCGAGAAACGGTTTTCATCCGGTCGAAAGCGGTAGGATACCCCAAATTGCTATTCAAAATACGTATAATCAAAAATTAACGTTTACCTTCTTAGATTTCCTTAAAATTTTGATCCAAGCATATTCCTATTATTTTACACAAAAGTATGCTAAGCATCACTCTATTTTCAAAGACACCTTGAAAGAGTTAGACTCAAGGACCTTACGGGAGCCATATGAGATCAAATACATGGGAGTGGTTGTAAACGCATACAAGATATTCTTACACTCCGTAATGAAGACTGACAAAATTTAAATGACGGTAGATGCGGTCTTTCTGTTTGGATTCCTCAATAAGAGACTAGAAACACTAAATATACAGCACTTCCTTTGGAGAATAAGCATAGAAGTACAATGTTAATCAACGCAAATTACGAGGTCCACTGATCTCACTCTACTTTTAATTTCTTTGTCCTTCAGATCTTCTGGTCTCCAAAGGATTGTGTTATAAATAGACATTTTGAATGAAATAAGGATGCGGAGTACCGGCTACACATTTATTCATGAATACAGACCAATATTGATGCATCACCCTACTTTGTGATAAATACCACTTCTCCTTAAACAGTATTATGGTTTGCCATGGTTTCCAAATACTAAAATCGGACATGTTTTTGATTACAAATTAAGGCAACGTTCCATTGTGAGCAACATCACTCGAATTTTTCCAATGACAGTCTCACCTCCTCTGAAATAACTTCTGAGATAAAAGCAGTATTTTTAAAAAGTTTCACTTCAGCTATCAAAATTAGTAACTTGAACTGATTAATGGTTTCCGGCATTTGTACGGAGAACTGGGAAAAATTCCACCACCTGCACAAACGGTTTCGACAGCTATGGACGATAAAGAATGAAGATACACCTGAAGATGCTTTACCTCCATGAATCGAGATTAGCGCTCGTATAAACCTACTTTCCTAAGTTGCCTAGGAGTAAAATCTCAGCAACAGTTAACAGAAATTGCCTACTGCATCGGGAACACCGAAATGGAATATGTAGACTCAATTAAATACCTGGGCGTTACCCTCGCTCACGACCTCTCCTGGGTGAAACACAAACGGGGAATGCGTGGAAAACCTCACAAAAAATTAGGATTAATTAGAAGAGCACAGGGTAAATGTTATGAAAAGGTCAAAGAGAAATTTTATCTGTGGCTGGTTAGGCTTCACTTAGAATATGCTGCAAGTACATGGGATCCTCAAGAAGTTGGATTAATTTCCACATTGGATGCCGCGTGGAAGAGCCAGATTTGTAAAACGTTGTTATGATACACTTAGTAGCGTATCCCAAATATTAGAGGAGCTAGGCTGGGAATCACTCATGGAGCGAAGATCAAGTCACACATAAATCTCTTGCGTGAATAGGAAGGACGTCTCTTTAGCAGTAATGTGGAAAATGTATTGCTACTCCCACTGTACGACGGTAGGCGAGATCATGTCAGTAAAATTAAAGAGTTTAAGTTTAGAACAGATGGATTTAAGATGTCAATTTTTTCACGAACAATAAGGGATCATGATAACATTGTCCGACCGAGTCATATTCGGGTCAACATTTGTCTGGTGTGTATTCAGCCCCTGCCACACACCCTATCGTTGGCTTGCAGGGTACATAAACAAATAAAAAATAAATAAATATATTTGGACTTCAAAACAAATGACCGTATTCTGATCCGTTTTCGAGGGCCAATATGGTATGGCACATTCTCTGAAAACTAGTTGAGGACTCGGTGACATGCCACCATTTCCTTAATCGCGCCGTAACGCCGAGGGGTGCAAGGGAAGTGGCGCGGTGGGGAAGTGGAGAATAGTATCGCTGGTGAGAGAGTAGAGAAAAGGCAAAAACAACCACTCCATTCTGTCCCCCTCCCCCACCGACATGCGAGGGAATCCTAGCAAAAATTCCAGAACAAACGAGTCGAGGAGAGAAAAAAAACGAAACTGGAAGGGGTGAAAAGGAAAGGCAGGAGTGAAGGAGAAAAAGAATTCCGTGTAAATTCCTGCTCTCCGGGGGGGAATGAGGGGGGGGGGCGAAAGAAGTATGTATTCCTGAGCGGGGAGAAGGGCGAAAAATCCAGACGCGGAATACACACACGTCTCTTTTTCCCTTTCTTTCCCGTCGACCACTGGCGAGGGAGGGAAAGGGAGATGGGGAGGCGAGAGGGTTTGGGGGACGAAGATGAGTGAGAAGAAGAAAGGGAAGAGGCATGCGAGGAGTGAGAAATGCGAGAGAGTGAGAGATATATACGCGAATGGAGAAGTAATGGAAGGGGACGGGAGTGGAAAAGAATGGACGGGCAAGAATTCACCTCTCAGAAGTTGTGGTCAACTTTTCAAAAGGATAAAATGTGATTTCCTTTTTTTTTCATTTTTCTCGAAACGCAAAACTGAGGCGAGGTGAATGGTTCCAACGCATGAGTTTTCCCTTTGGTCCAGGTACGCTTGGAACCCACATCAATGTTGGATATAAAGAATGATGTAGATTAAATGTACGCTGGGAAGACCAACGATGAATTCATGCTACATACTATTGAGCTAGTGAAAAAGAAAGTGGAGACCAATGCAACGATGGAAAGAACAACGTCATTGTAAATACTCCGTCACAAACACTCCAAAAATATTAGAAAAAAATCAAAGAGAAACAGAGCCCACTGAATTAGTTACCACGTGTCACTGACATACCTGTACATGTAAGTAGTCTTCAGTCGTTTGCCATTAGTTACTTTAAATTGTAATTGGGGAAGGGACGATGTTAAAAGTTTAGCGCAGGGCCGAACGTAAGATGCTTCAAGTACCCACATCGCAGCATTCCAGAAGGGAGAGTAGGCTCCGAGTATTCGAGTTCAGTCTGTCTTGCTGATCACATCATTATATTCATTAGATATTTAGCCAGTTAGCGCATTCCGGTTTACTAAGTCCAAATTCAACATCGCCTGAAATACCACAACCTCTGAGTACCTTGGGCGATCGTACCTTCTAGGAGTTCATGAAAAGCAGATTTTTGGATAATTGAGGAAAGACGAGACGAGATTGACATTCCAGATTCCGAGAAATAAAAGAAATCAGCAACCGAGAGCCGTAATGGATAGAAGAGAATCTTCGACTGGGCACTCGGTGCGAGCCATACCATCACTTCCTCCCCCTCTCCTCCTAAGTGCTTCCCTCCCTGTGAAGTACAGCCCTGGGATTAGTCTTCGACCTGGGAAATCAGGTCGAGGGTCGACTTACTGAATGAATAACACGCATTCTTGAAGTTAGCTAAAGGAGACGCGAAGAGGTCCAGGCGGTGAGGCGTGAGTGAAGGCAAGGGGATGAACCAAACGGAGCGGGTTTGAGAATTATACGTTGGGACAGGTGTAGGTGGTGGCAACTAGTACGGAAGTCAACGCCAGTGATACCCGAGGGGGAGTAGCAAGTGAGTTGAGCACAAGAAGAAATGTAGAACGCGCAGGAAGATAAACAAAAAAAGGCTGAGAGGCATGGCACTAGGGGAAGCCACACGCATGCCTATTTGAAACAATTTAGTCGGCGAGCTTCCGCTCCGTCACTTTGGAAGAACAGGGAAAACTTGAACTATACCTCTCTTGTAATCAATCTCCCGACGAGCGCCTTCTTCCTACTCTGAAAAAAGAAAGGTCAGGGCATAAAAAGAGCGCCCATTAACCTTTTCCTTTAAGCCAACGAACCATCGGAAGAATGACCTTCTGGTGCTGCAAAGAGAGATTTCATAAGGGTAGGAAATGAGTGCAGTAAATTGGTGTAATCACATCGAGGAAAACGATCCCAAATCCATTTCATGAATGATATAAAACGTATTCGTGTGTCGTGAAATGCCAATGCTTTTAAAAGATGCGGCCATTACCGTAAAAAGGCCAATTAATATTCAAAATGACATTTCAGCTCGTTTTTCGGTTGATGTCACCCTGTCCAATTCGTTCCTAACTGTAATTATAAATAAAATATGAATGAATTTCGCGACATCAGGCCGGAAAGCAAATCCTATCGCAATTTAATTCATGTGGAACGACCTCTTCTGTTTTATCCCTTGCATTTCGAAATTAAATTCAAATTATCCGTCCTCTTTCTACAATGGCAAGAGAATTAAATACTTTATGATTTGTATACTAACTATATTTTTCCGATATCCTGTTGTTCTTTTGAGCATTAATAATTGAATATATTAGAATGCATACCTATGTGACGCCTAATTCAACGGGGAAATAAAAATGCCTCATACTGACGTTTTAATACTAACTGGTTGAATGCACTAACGGGCATATTATTTCACAGGACGCCCATCCAAATAATATATAAAAACGCGGAGCTTTTTAACTTGAAGCCATCCTCGTAACACATCGTTAGGTTTTTTGATTAACATCCGAGTACAAACCATCCGTCGACGTATTTAGAGTCGGAAAACAATTCATGTTTTCCGTCTCGTTAAAAAAAAATAATTAAACCGCACGACATTTTATCTCGGGCGCAGGGCAGGTGCAGGACCCACGAATGGAACGCGCGCGCGAGTGTTCGGATCCTTCCGTCGAGAAAACACAGCGGGCGGCAGCCACGCCGGGAAAACATAGCGGGAGCAACCGTCCATGCGACGCGGTCCGACGAAATGCCCTTTTTGACGGACCGAAATCGACGCAGACACACAGCCGGGAAACCTGACGCGTGCAGCCAAGTCCAAGCAGATGAGGACAAAAGCGAAGGGAGAGAAGAGGACGAGGAGGCAAGGGTACAGGACGGAAGGGAGGGAAATAAATGAAGCTTAGCGGAGAGGAGGAAGAGGAGAGAAAAAGTGAGAAATTCCTTCCCCCAACCCCCGGCAATTCAGACGGGGATCAGAACGATCGAGGGGGAGTACAAAGGGGGAAGGGTTGATGCATATATGCACGCGGGGAAGGGTTACGAGGGACGGGAGAGGAGAAGGAGAAACAGGGCAGGACATGACCCTGGATACTCGCGGAGGGGGGTGGGAAGGCTGGAGGGAAAGGATCGAGACACACCCTCCCCTACCCCCGTGTTTACAACGCTCAAACGACGGCTTTGCCCAAACTTTCCTGCTTTCCCGGGGACTCTCTCGCTCTCCCTCCCTCCCTTCCGCAATCCCACCCGTCCGTAACCGGGGGGAGCCTTATCGCCAACTCCCCATTTTCCACCGCGGCCCCTTCGCATCCGATTCGCCCCGATGATAAAACATCTCGAGAGGGGAAGCGGTCATCGCTTCAAACATGCAACGAAACAAACGCTAGCCCTTCCGATGATTAATTCACTCCCTCCCGTACCGACGAGCTCGAAAAACGCTTGAATTTAATTTCGGCAGATTCTAAGACGCCCTTAAGTAATAATAAATCCGTGGGCGGGGTCGGGAGATTAAGAGGGAGCGATGGAGTCTTCACACCCTTTGTCCCCTCCCCATCACACTCAATTCTACCCCCCCCCCCCAACGACCCCGGGAGTGGTCGGAATGCGTTCATAAATCTTGTTGTCGAAAGGGGGAGGGGGAGAGGGGGGGTTCCCTTCCGCCCCCGGCGATCATGCATCCCTCTCGCGCCACGAAGGGGTTTCCGTTTCGTTGATATCCGCCGAGTCGATGCATCAATTTCGTTAATTACAAAAGTATATGCCGTATCTCAACTCGTGATTACGCCGAAAACATTAACGGCTCGTGCATTTTCGTGGCTACTAATGTTTATGTCGAGTGCGGAAATTCCTCTTGGAGGGAAGCAAGTGCAGTGGGCAATTTTGTGACGCGTCGAGTGCGCCGCATCAGTGCTGAGTTTACGATAATGTGAAAACACGAGACGAAGATTAAAAAAAGTTCCATTTCAATGCTCAGGGCTTGTGGTTTGTAGATAAGGGATGATTGACGTAAAGGGAAATAAATGAGCACTTGGCAAAAATATTATACGTATGTTAACACATTTCTCCGTTGGAATTTTGCCACATATATTATTTTTTTTAAATAACCACCATTGAGACTAAATCACGCACAGATTTAAAGAAAATTTACTTACGTTTTTCGGGTTTATGAATAGGTCTACTGCAAGGCCTGAATGATAAAATTACGGATTAATAAACAAATGATAATTTGCTTTACGGTACCTCACGACGGTGGTATTTTGTTTCGCAATGCATACGTTGAAGTTGCATATCATAATAGGAAAGTGCAACACAGACTTCCCTCCAAGGAAAATATGTTTATCAATCTATTACTATTACCCATAATAATACAGCAATTAATGAGTATATTCTTTGCGAAACACAGAGAGCCTGCATTACTTTTTCAATCGTCACAATAGTGTTCCAAGAAGTATCGACCTTAGATATCACTCAAAATGACCTACTTCATATGGTTAGGGACCTACTTTAACGCATTACTTGATGATTGGCCAATTCACATTTAATGAATTATTTGAATGGATTATCTCTATTTTAGATAGTGTAGTAAAAAGTCTCTCTTCATTCGTATTTGTAAAATTGTCACAAGAAGAGAATCCTATAGCCAATAAAAATAATTAAGAAGAACTCCAATACCGGTATTAAAGTAGTATTTGTAAAGTTTCAAGCCGATACCGAATAGACAACCTGCATTCTACCCTAATTCTTTCTACCTATTAATTATAAACTCGTGGCATGTATGTAAGAATGTTTTCCGAGTTAGGCACTCGGTGCCTGCGTTGTCATTCCTGTGTGTTCCTGCACTATTGAGATATTCGTAAGTAGCTACATTCGGAAACATGAGAATGGATTAGAAAGCTAAATCTAAAAATTTCCCAAATGTAGTACTCGTATCTAAACACTATATAATAAACGTAATGAAAAAAAGTGTAGAGTAATACGCTCTAGAAAAAATCGCATGACATAAATTTAAGCAATGCACATGGTTGAAGTGAATATTTCCAAAGGAAGTATATGTAATCTGCATGATCATAATCATTTCTACTTGCTCATAGTTATCTTCCCACAAAATGAAGAGAAACCCGATCACATTTCGCTGTCGCCATGCTCTGGAATTAACAGCGGGTGGCAAGACACTATACAGTTTCCACTGAATTCGACGACCCGGCACAAACTCCTCCCGAATGGAATTAATCGAAATAATGCAATAATCCGTAGAGTGGGGACGTCGCCACTTCGGGAAGGCACACCAGACGGCCGAGAAGTTCGATTTGGAAGGATCAGTAAGTCCAGTTCCCATTTTCCGGACGGAGCGTTCGTGTTCGCCGCGTGCCTGGCTCGGGAAACGCGATATTCAGCTTCTGGAGACCGCCCAGATCGAGGGGGATGGAGATCATTTCAAGCACGGTGGAGGGGGAAGAGCTGTCGGTGTACGGCCACGAGGGGGAGCCGACGGGCGAAAGATCGCGCTCCCCCTGGGGTATGCTGCAGTGTGGGTGGGGTGATTTGTTGGAAGGAATCGGGGACAGGGAATGTGAGTCGACTGGGGTAGAGGGACGCGCGGGCTGGACTTGGTCTAAACAGGATGGGGGAAAGTGGGAGAAATGGGGGGAGAGGGAACAAGGAGGGTTGAATTGGCGACTCACGCGAGAGGGGGAGGGGGAGCACTTGATAGTGCAATGGGAGTGGCCACTAGCTGGCACGGGTAGGCAGGCAGGAAATTTACCCGGGAGCTGGAATACTTGCCGGATAAACCCACTTGATTTTTACTTTCGGTCGATGATTTTTTTCTGCGGTTGACTCGAGGATTCCTCCAACCGGGTCTTAGAAATTTACATTTGAAGTTTGGCTCTAAATTTCACATTTGAAGCCTATACTGTGAAAAACGGGAAGGGATGCATTTATGTGACACATATAATGCCATAATAGCTTGCAGAAGATAAGTACTTGAAACTATGTGGATAGTTAGAAATAAAAATGAAAACGCCGAGTGTGATACCTCAGAAAGGTAATCGAAGACGATATATAAAAAGTGGTGGATAAGGGGGTCGTACGGTTAGATGCACTAAATACTCTCGGAATGAAGACTATCGATTATGGCAATAAATCTATTGCAGTTTTTCATGCAACCCGTTTAAAGTGGCTCAGGTATGTTTCATTTTGACTCTCCTTCATTCAATTATTTAGTATTCTCTCATTATCTTTGCATTATGCACCTCAGGATTTCACGCTGAGAGCCGAGTTTGAAACAAGGTACATCAAATATCACATAGATACATACATACGCATCAATTGGAAATTTTGACTGATTTGAGCCCCACGTGAAATGCTAATTTAATGAGTATTATCAACCAGTTTCGTACGTCTATTTCTCGTGTTCCTTTCGTCGGTTGAGAAAAAAATATAATACAATTTTACACAGAAAGATAAAAAAAATAGACGATCCGACTCAACAATATTTGTTAATCAATTTTTTTTGGAAAATTCATAGCCTAAAGTAGCTACTTCATTCGGATATTAGTACAGAAAATTTAATTTTATTTTTAAAACATTTAATCAATACTTGTACAATAATTCAAAATCTTCAACATGATTTCTTGAAATGCTTCCGCGTTCATTGAATGTGGCATTTTTCTAACAGGTACCACTTCACGAAGATATCTCTCATCCACTGAACTACTATTTAAAAAACGATGCCCTAAGAAACTCAATTAAAACTCCTTGTACTATAAAGAATAATTAAAGCATTCTATAATCATTCTTTTGACAAAAGCATTGACCGATCAGTTCGGAGATATTTCCTTTCCCGAATAAGTGTACCGCAGAAGTTCCCGGTGAATGCAACTGATCTTTGAAATTTTGATTAGTTATGAGTTTGACCGTACGAGGGTCAACATTTTCATAGCTTCTCCCTCTAATGACCGCTTTTGATCATTTACGGGTCAAAAATGACCATCCACGGCGATCGAGTGAACCATAAAAATCATCTTACCTGACGAAGCATCTAATATATCGAGCCATCGACGCTACGTAACCATCAAACCGTTATGATAACAGAAAACTTCGAACTATGACCACCGAATGACCCGGTGAAGTTCTAAAACCGACTCTATGATTTCATAGCACATGAAATGAGAACATGAGGTGGTTGAAATTTGAAATAATTTTACCGAGCGGCCCTGGATATGGAGCCGAAAGAAAAGAGAAACTGGAACAATAAAATATTCCAGATGACTAGAATCAACGAGCCAATGATCGTGGAGTAGATGGATAACCCCACTCGTTCGGCGGAATGACGCCTGGGAATAGAAAGGGAGAGAGCACCGGGAGGAAAATGCAGAGACTCGGGGCGGATGGGTCAGTTTGTCCGCGGCGGTTGGACGCGTGACGCCGGCGACTCTGCGGTCTGGGATCGGAGGGGAGGGGAGGGGGTGGATGGCCCCGGGATGTAATGGGGTTGGTGGATGGGCAGGGTGGAGAGAGGTCGTCGGGAGGAGGGAGAGGTAGCCCGGACCACTGGAATGGATCGACGAGAGGGGCGGGGAAAAAGGGTCCGGAGGCCTTCCCGCGAAAAGCAGGGTCTCGCGTTGATGAAAGGGAAATGCGGACGGGAATATGATAGGGGAGCCGGCGGAGGGAAATGATGAGTGGAAGGGTAGGAGAGTTGTGCAACGACGCACGTCCCTCCAGCCCAATATGACTATCCGGTGGACCAGAGGAAAACTATGGGGGCCGGGCGATTACAGGAGCGTCGGATATCGTGTCTTGAAATACCACTTTGGTAACTGTCGTTTTTTCTAATTAAGGCTCCACCATGGTCGAAGCACAATGCTCTCTCTCTCTCGCTTTCCTAAATGAAATACGCACTGACCATTGAACAGCAAGTGAATTTCTTGACTCACCACTCAGGCAGGTTGAAGAGCTACCGTCGGGAAAGCGCATCGCGTGGACCAAAAAATGAACGAAGAGCTTTTTTTTTGCCGGCTGAGTGACTGATCCAGGAACATTTTTGACCAAATAGTATGTTTCATGTGATTTGACGTCTTTATGAAATCAGCCCATCATTTATCTCGCTTGGACAGGTGAGAGGTATTTTTAACCGAAAAAATACATCTCCGACTAACCGAAAGTTGAGCCTACGAAACAAAATTTCAAAAACTCAAAAATCAAATTGAAATACTTATCCCATCGCCCAAAGGGCTAATCCTTTTGTTACGAATTAAAACATTTTCCAGCAGTGAAAAGAAAAATTGGTAAAAGATTCTCCACGAATGAATCATTTGGCTTGGCCAGGATTTACGACTCTCCCACCTCGTTACGGTCGAGTCGCTGGCGTAGTAATGGGAGCTATGGAATAGGGCTCCGCACTGAATCATTCGAATTCTTGATCACTTCCTTCTTTTTAAAAATATATACCCGCACTCCTATCACACTCCATTACCATTATAAATAAGCTTAAATATTTACATATGCACCTTTAAAAATATAAAAGTTAGTGGCTCAAATGACGAAAGAGCACTGCGAATAATGAGCAGATTCAATGTAAAAAAAGGGGTGAAGGTCGAGATCAAAATTAAACTGAAAAGATGAAAGAATATTCATTGGAAATTATTTGAATTAACCCTTTGATGTAGGCAATAGTGCGCACAGTGAGCACGGAAACTATAAAGGAATAATTCATTCTTCGTTAGAGCTTTCGCAGCTAATGAAGATGTTAATTAGGTTTTTTTGCCTTTTGTTTTTTTTTTTGATTCCCTCGATAAAGTTATCGGCATTAGTCAGGAAACGTCGAGTATCAGTCGCAAATTACGCAGTGAAACTAGAGAAAAGTTACAAAGGAATACTCGTGATTAAATATAATACACGGCTCATAATATGATGATGCGCAGGAATGTAAATGCAGGAAGAGTGTAACGTGATTCCGGGACTCTTCATTATGGCAGATTGAGAAGGACTTATAAAAATATAAATGAAAGGTTAAAAGTATAAACCTTAAACTGCTCTTTGATCATAGTTTACTTAGAATTCCAATGGCTTCTATGCGTTGATTATTTCGTTTGATAAACACATTTTAGCACTTCCTTTTTTTCAATATTTTCATTTCTCATTGTTAGAGAGATTGGTTAATTCTTGGTCAAAATTGCCACACTGGGAAGTTGGCTGAGTATATTTTTGAAGAGCAAGGAAGGAGTCCATGAAAAATGTCTGGACCCTCCGGTTTAACCGACAGGTGAATTTAATGAAAAGCTGCATTAAACAAATCCTTGGATTGATGACCAGAGATGATTTATTGTCCAAATTATTTCCATCGGTGAATCGGAGGAAAAATTTATGTGGGAGTACTTTTCTTCTGCTACATTCGGTTTTATTTGGGAAAAATTGGCGTAAAATCCCTGCTAACATCACCACTAGCTCAATTTATTTTAGTGCCGTAGAGAAAAGCAGGATGGAGAACGGGACGAAAACATCAATCCGGAAAAAATCGATTTTTTTTATTCACCAGAGTATTACCTGCCGCTGGTCCGTAGGGGCGGGGATTACGAAAACCATGCCGCGATAACATGTGGCACACGGTTCGCGCCATGGCGCGTTAGACAGCGCACAAACAATTGATGCGGACGGCCTGAATGACGGGATTATGGAACGCCTGTCCATCCCCCACAACGCATTCACCGGTCGGCAGAAGCCCACAGGCGCCTTCCAGTAAATAGTCCATCGCTTCCCGCGTCCTCCGCCATATCCCCCTTCCCATCAGCAACCCGCTGTAGCCATCGCTTTTGATTCAGGCGAGCGGCAAAGTGGGCGGTAGGTGGGTGACGAATCTGATCCATGAATTCCATCGCCCATGCACGGTCAACTGGGGCTGTCAATCGGAGACGGAAAGGGTTCGAAGCGGAAAAGCCAGAGATAGAGAGAGAGGATAGAGAGATCTCACGGAAACTCCAGGACGTGGATAATGAAATGGACGCTAAGAGTGAAGCGGCCGCATTCACGGATTCCGACCTCGATAATCCGGCGCCCGTACTGGCCAATCAAAGATCAAATGCATAACTTTGTGGAGGTAATGCCGGATGTAGTAATGGTCGCTTTATCGAAGACCCTAAAGCCGAGGCCCCCCCTGTGGCATGCTCGATTATTTTGATGAGAAATTTCTCACGTGCCCGTCATCATTACCAGTCACGTATCATTGAAATGGATCGGAGTTTTCCCGAAAAATGCCGTCGGTGAGCGCCTCCTTTGCTATCATAGAAATTTTGGTTGAAATTTTCGGGAAAAAACGTTTTGCCATTCAGAGGGGGGGGGGAGGAGGACTTGAGGTAGCTCTTCCCATTCAATGACTGATCGACAATAACGTACATTTACGGTGCTCATGATTTTTCACTTTTTACCGTGGATATTTACTAGAGTGAACCCTCAAGAGCACGATTCAAAATCCTAGCGAAGTTTCCTCGTTTGTCTTGATTGCACCAAATAAAAAAATCTCCTCAAAGATATTTCATAACGAAATGCAGAGTCCATTCTGGGATACCAGATTGAAACGGATCCCTGAGAGGGGAATGAGGAGCAATTGTTCAGTTTTTGAGATTAGTACATCTTAGTTTTAGATATTAGCAATGGGAAATAAAAATGAGAGTATCTGAAATTTTTGAGAACTCCTAAAATCTTGGGGGGGTGGAAACCGTGGTCCCCAATTATCGGTGTTGGAAATGATATAAAAATTCGTTCAGTGCACGGGAGATTTCGTGCTTAACCAATTCTTTTAAAGCAGAATTTACCGATTTATTACCTAGCAGCTATGTCCACGGTTGATGAGCAGATTTGCCGTGGAATCTAAAATTTTCAACTAAGTAGGAATACGTAAAAATAAGCATAAACGACGCACCTGATGCATCAGCAGCATGCTAGCAAGGCAATAACATTCTGTTGACTAATTTCCTCTTGTTATGACATACTATAAAAATGTTTTACAATCAACCATAATGATCCATTTTTTATCATTGAGAACCGTACCAGCTTCACAGGTCAAATGCATAGGCATAAATTATCACACTATGGACAACTAAAGTAGTTGTAATAGTATTTAGGGGAGGCGACCGACAGCTGAGGTCATTTGCGCCATTAGGGATGGACAGGAAAGGATGAAGGGTGGAGAGAAACCGTCGGCATTAGCCTACTCTTAACGAAAGGCACCAAGGGGTCCGCAGCTTAACGTCCCATCCGACGGACGTCGTACTCACTCAAAGTACCCTTTACAAAGCACCTCAAGTGGGGATCGAGATACCTCTGGAAAATATTCAGCGATATCTCGATCCCATATAATGCCATATAATTTTCCACGGAGAAAAATAATTTCTTATATAACACGGCAAAAATAACCAACATCGACTGTAGACGCACATTGTCCTGATTACAAGTGTTTTGGCCCACAATTTGGAATGGTAGTAATAGAATCGCACCATCTTACTTATTGACGCACGATGTACCTGCTTCACTGCAAGTTAAAATAAATTATGAAAAGGAGGAGCATGTGAGGATATCTTACCACGTTGAAACCGGTCATTGAAATGAACCAAAAGTCGTTGATTTCAAAGCCTTGTCAAAAAATAAATGCACCCGAGGAATTCCTGCGTACAATCAATACGTGTGCACCTCTTGTCGCCCAAATAACATATTAGTGAATTACTTTTGAATCGTCGGGGTTCGATGTCTCCTCAGTTAAAAGAAGCACCCGTGCAATCAAAATCTGAGAAATACGCGAACAGTTCGAGTAATACCTCTCCGAAATATTTTAATTACTCTTTACCTTAGATTAACGCCAAAAATAATTTTCAGCCACGAAATTCTGTAAATGCTCCACTTACCTGCAAAGAGAGAGAAAAAGAGACCGTGAGAAATAGGGTTGAAACATATTAAAGCATAAAATAATCGTAGAAACATGGAAAATAATCATTTATTGCGTTAACTAATTTAGCGTAATAACAATTTTTATTTTCGGTCGGGGGGAATACAGCACTATAATGGCGCAGGACGTAATTTTGCATCCATCAAGTCGGTGCGGTACGCTGTTGCATTTCTAACATGAAGTGGCATAAGCCTGAGAGCCAGTTAATGATTATTGGCATGGACCGCGATATTTCATTCCAACCCAGGAGACGACTTAATCCGCCGGCCTCGCGTTCAGTTTCGGGTAGGGTACACGTGTTCCTCACACGAGTTTATCCAAGTCGGTACGGTGCCAAACTCTCACGCGCATCCGACAAGATTTTCCCTCCGAAACAACCCTCTCCCCCTCCCCCCACCCCAACCTAGCGAGAAACGACGAATCTACCAAGGACTCAATCAATCTGCCACGGGGGTGAATGGGAACCTGGTTGAGGGGGGAGGGAAAGAGGGTTGAAGCGACCACACAATGCCTCCACACGGAAAGCAGGAAGAGAAAGCACCTCCCTCAAGTTACCGCCGCCGCACGTGAAACAAGACGAGAGGAAAACTCGGGACGACGCGTTTTCAATCGAAAACTCACCCCTTTCATCCAACCCCACTTTTGTCGCGCTCCTCGCGCCGCGCCGGAGTGAAGCGAGGGGGGATTTTTTTTTCACGGATCTCGCGGCGTGTCGGATGGGGAGAGGAGGAGTGATGGAAAGGAAGAAGTTTGAGGAGGGAGGAAGGATTTGCGTTTCGGGGGAAGAGAGAGAGAGACAGAGAAGGGGGGATTAGACGGCACCACCCTTATCGTCAACGGGAGAACCAACCCGCCAACCCCGCGTGATCCAAAGCCTCCCCCACTCTAAAAATTACGAGAGAAAATCCGAAGAATTAATCAGAAGCGTCGATAACGAAGCTTCCGAAAAGGGAGGGAAGGAGTGCGGTATAACAAGGGACGTCGTATGAGAGGACTAAGAGAAGGAAAGAATAACGGACGGGATGATGAGAATGGTGAACGAGGAATCAGGAAAAAAAAGGTTGGGAAAGGGGATAGCGACAATCATTGTGAACAGAGAAGATAAAGATCTTGAGATGAATGAAGGCCTTTTACGAGACAAGCTTATATAGGCGAGACAAAAAACACCCGCTGTGTTGATTAAAATATACGGAATCACAAGGCATTCGTTTGATAAACAAATATGAATTTATTTGGAAGGAATATTGCTGAAGCACTTCATCACACGAAGGGAAAAAGGAATTTGGAGAAGAAAGAGAAATACTTAGCGCTGACTTAGAATTTTTACATGCATAAAATAGTTATCAACGATTTACAATAAACTATTTGAAAATTTTAAGATAATTATACCGCAAAATATTTAAGTTCCAATAAAATATTTCCCATTCATTGATAAGCGAATTGGGAAAGCAAAGAAGTCATCGAGAATAGCACACAAAAAGAAATAGAGAATACGAGAATGTATTATGTCTCTCTCTCTCTCTCTCTACCATAATGAGGGAACAAATAAAATGAAAATTTTTATTAAACAAAGAATTTTTACTGTTCTAATGGATTAAATCGATAAATTTTAAACTATTTTAAATCAATATAACCGAGTAGAAAAAAATAAACGATATCCTCGAAAGCATGATCTCTCAATCATTCCAGGCTTGAGTTTATTTAATATTTCGCCGTTAATTGGACATAATCAATTGAAAACTCTTTAATGCCCTCATGTCCCGAAGCAGATTCGACAAATCCAATAGGAATAAAGAGTACTTGCTGATTGAGAGTAAACTTCATTATGGCTCCCGCAGCAACCATTCGGGGAACAAACTTCACGCACCACGTTTTAATTTAAGAATACTCGTTCGCACAAAATGCCTCATAGTCGGAAAACCATAACACAATTCATTTCGACAGTAATTTAATGAGAATCGATTTAATTAGGAACGAAAGGCGATGGCAACTAGAATATTTTCATTCCAACAACTGTTTGCCATTACGATTTCCCGTAACTCCATCCAAAATGCTATATCACCGGGGAGGTGCGACCGAATAAATCCACTCGAAAAATATTGGCAAACATCGGCGGGGATCGAAAAACGCCGCGTGGAGCAGAGAGGTGAGAACGGCAAGAGGGAGAATGGGGAGCATAAGGGAGGAAGAATGAAAGACGGGATGATAAACGAGGGGGGAGAGAAAGATAGCGAGATGACTACGGGAGGTCTGGAGGGTGGAGAGTAGGGGATCGGAGCAGCTGCAGGATAAAGAGTGAATCGGGGAGATAGAGGGGATGGGATGAGGGCCGAGCTACCCCAGAGTGGAGCTAGGGGGAGAGACGAGAGAGAGAGAGAGGGAAAAAGAGAGGGAGGGAAACAAAGGGAGGCGGGAAGGAAGGAAGTAGAGAGGGGGAAATGGAGGAGGAAAATGGGAGAAGAAAGGAGAAACCCATTAGGGAGAATAATGCCTGCCGGAGAATGGGAAGAGAGAAACGAGGGGAGGAGGTGAGACGGAAGATGAAAGACGTTTACGGGAGGGAGAAGAGGATGAGAGAGAGAGAGAGGGAGAGAAAGAGAATTGGTGAGAAGTGGCTCGGGGAAATGAGGAATTTTTTCAAGCCACGCAGCATAAAAAAAGCAAAAACGGACGAGGAATTAGACAAAACGACGTCTCATTGGAGGGGGGGGCGAAAAAAGAAATGCGACAGGAAGAAGTAACCGTTTCCCCCCCCTCCCCCCAACGCGTATTTTTTCTTACGCTCGCACGAGGGGGAGGGGCGAGGTGTCAGTCGGAGGGTGTGCGGGGAGGGCGGGAGAGGGGGAAGAGGGGTGGGGGGATGTGCGGAGGTGAAGCGAAGGAAAAAAATTAGATTCAACCACACCGGGACGTCTCGCAAACCATAATAATTCGACACTGCAGGAAACGGGATGGTGCCATAAAAACACCAGGGGAGTGGAAATAATGATAAAAACTGGCGAATGGCCACATGATTAGAAGGGGGAGGGGAGGGGAGAGAGAGAAAAGAGCGAGAGGGAATTGATGATCGAAGCAAAAAGAGAACTCAGAACTTAAAAAAAAAAACTTTTAGCGGACGGATGAATTCTTTTTTTTTTCTTGTTTTCTTCGGCAAACGTTATCGCTCAGGGTCGACTGATTGAGCGCGCTGCCACCGTTTGCAAACATCGGGACCGATGGAACGGAACGCGGGCGGAGCTCGCACAGCTTATTACTTCATGTCGGGGCTGCCGGTGGGATAATTTTCCGCGCCATGCAAATACGATCGGGAGTTGTTTGTCGGAGGTGGCGGGGCAGCTTCACGCAAAGCAGGTCCCACCCGGCCGCAGCAGCGCGGTCAAAAAGTGACGGCCGCGACCGAATCCGCAATTTGGATCGGCCCCGCCGGAAAAAGTAGGTTTTGGCTCTTCTGCGTGACGCGTTAGACCTGGGAGGTTTTCGGATTACGCATAGGAATTAACTAAGCCACATACATTTTATATGAAGGCGTACATCATAAAGAGGAATGGCATCGCTGTTTCGAATGAATATAGTACATTCGTAAAATGAGTTAACAATATATTTGTTTACAGCATAACACAACAGAATAATGAAGTTGTGGACCTACTGAGAAAGTCCATGGGAAATGATTGATAATCATATAAAAATAATATTGTTATTCTCTTTATTGAAATTATCAAGCTTATATTTAAATTTCTAGATATAATTTTTTTAATTTTATAGGAACACACGATGCTTTTTTAACCTTAAGTAATCAATTATTAATGCAAACTGTGACATTTTATATGCACCTGAGCCAACTGCTTCCATCATTAACATTCTTTGTGATACCCCTATCAGTCATTTCGTCCTGGGTGCCCAGATTACGCCTATTTGATTATGTAGTATTTTATGGTGATCTTGGAGAAATGTATATTACTATAGATGGAATAAATATATTATCATTATATGTTATTCTATCAAATTAAATTAAGAACACTTCTGGGTGTCATTATCAGTTTAAAATACCGTTTCAGAATAGTAACTTCTTCTTAATGGGAAAAAATATAAATATGGATATGACCAATTCTCAATTGAATGACACTTTACGGCACTCAAAATAGTTTCAGTCAATTAATTCGCAAAATGAAATAAATGTTTCCGTGTAATGTTTTTAATCCTATGCATCGCATTCCAACTAAGTCGCTTACAAAATATAGACATTTAACTCAACAACGTCAACAGAATGAATAATTGTGTGATAATCAAACTTAGACTTTATCTTTAAATTTGTATTATAGATGAAAATTAAAGTAATACTCGAACGTTGAGTGAAAATATTATTTCAAGAGGAAACGCGACGAAATGACCGCTCCATATGGCTTCAGTTTTGATAAAGGCAAAGTTGTTAAAAACATCTTAACAGAAGTTTCACGCAATCATTCTTTCATACGTACGAGAACAATGTTAAAGCCAAACAAGATATCCAACCGAATGTGAATAATTTCGCAATCGAAATCCCTTTACGTCTTTCGGAACGATGAGGGGTCGTGTATTAAATAATTGCCGTCAATATATACAAATCCGCACCAATAAATTTTTATTTTTAGTTTAGTGCGTGAAATGTGAGAAGCAGCCTGAGAAAACGGAATACCTAAAACATGATTGTTTACCCAAATACAACGCGAGAATAGATTTTCCCAATGAGACGTCCGAAAGGCGAGAGCTGAATCACTAAATTTGAGGAAGGCCATTCCGGGCAATGTCTGTGTCGAATCACCGACAGTTGAACTGTATAGAGGGAGCCAACGATTTTACTGCGAAATAGTATAAAAGGATCCGCAGAGAGGGAGAGAGAGAAAATCCATTTCATCGAAGGAGGAATGATGGAAGTATAGATACTACGACCAATTTACTCGTGATTTGCGACTGTAATTTTGGATGTTATTGGAAATGAAAATATTCAACTCATGCCTACAATGGTATAGCTTAAATGTACACAATACAATATCTATTATAAGACAAATATTCATGCGTATTTATCATAAGAAGTAGTGTTTTCCCAGCTATGTAGATTAACCCCATTTCTACTGATCGAATGTGGTTTCATGTTGAAGAAATCACAAATAGGTTGGGCAACTTTAATTGATAATTAATAGGATGGTTACGGTATTAAAGCTAATATATCACAATCTACCTTTACCTAATTTTCATAACTATATATACAAATGAAGGAGAAATTGATGGTTTATATATATATATATATATATATATATATATATATATATAAATATATATATATATAAATATATATATATATAAATATATATATATAAATATATATATATATATAAATATATATATATAAATATATATATATATATATATATATATTTTTTTTTTTAAGGCAATCTACCGCTTAAGGTAGGTTTTTGGATGGACACAACTACCAAACTAACATTTTATTACTCCCAACAAAACACAAAATCCATCATCCTACTCTATATCAGGTCCCTCTTCATCTCTGAGTACTTTCTTCCTCCCTTCATCCCGTCCAACATCCCTATCCTGTTACTTCCCTTTCCTCGTTTGCCTAACATTCTCCCCTCTATTACAGTCTTCAACATCCCACTGCCGGTCAACACCCCCTTCATCCACTTTCCCTGCCTCCATAGGATTGCTCCCAACAAACCCCTCTCTTCGCCCACCATACCAAGTACTTCCTCATTTGTTTTCTTCTCTGTCCATTTTACCTTCTCCATTCTTCTCCACACCCACATTTCAAAAGCCTCCAGTCTACGTCTATCCTCCTGCTTCAATGACCACGTTTCCGCGCCGTACATAGCTACGCTCCATATCAAAGTTTTTACGAGTCTTTTCTTAACATCCTTACTCAACGTCCCCGTCATCAACTCCCTCCTCCTTGTGAAAGCCTCTTTGCCTAGCGCAATTCTTCTCCTTACGTCCTTCGCCTTACGTACTACTTCGACCGTATTGGTCCAAAACACTACCGAGATACGTAAACTGTTCTACCTGCTCTAGTTTTTGCCCTCCTATTTTAATGTTAAGCTTGACCTTTTTCTTTCTAGGAAATCGCATAACCTTTGTTTTATTAATATTGATTCTCATCCCATACCTGTCGCACTGAATTTCCAATTCACTCAGCAATGCTTGCAGCCCCTTGGCTGACTGACAAACTAAAGCTTGGTCATCAGCAAACCTAACTGATTTTATGAATTCCCCGCCCACTTTCATTCCTACCTCCAGTATATATATATATATATATATATATATATATATATATATATATATATATATATATATATATATATATATATATATATATACATAAGAAATTCTAAACCATTAATTTCTCCTTAATTTGTGAATACTACTTAATGCAATTCCTTTTTGTTCCCACTTATAGTTTCAAAGCGTATTCGAGTTTATACACTCGTCAACTTTAATCACTGCCTAAAATGGCATGTAATAGTTTTCAGACATTAAAAAATAAAATCTGTCGCGGTAGACTTTCTTCAACAATAACGGTACATAACTTCATCATTACCACGTCCTGACTACTTGGAGTCTCCTGGTCCACAACAAAATAAAGGACAAATGCATTATCTCGATAGTTAATGATTTTCCGTCACACAACGTTCCGTCTGAGGCTTTCCTAATTCAGCGCACGACTCTTCGCGACGGCGAAATCTGATTAGAGCAGGAAACAAAAAAATGGGATCGGGAATAAGGATTACTTGGAAAAACCCCAGAAAAAGTTTACAATAAAACTCATCAAGTAAGATTTTCACTCAACGCCCTTCAAAATTTAATGGCAAGAGGATCGAGTTGCGCTAAAAAACCAATCAAACCAAAAATAAAAAATAACGCACAAGGAAAGAATGAATCTAGGACTCTCGAACGCCCATTCGCCAAAACCGATAAGAAGTCTGCCCACAATCCATTCAGATAGCGAAACGCAATGCCGGTGAAACGAAGGAGGGTGGAAAACAAAAGAAAACGAATCTCCTTACTCGGAGAGCCGTGCGTGAGAGGAAGGAGAGGGGCAGGAGGAGAGACGGGGGAAGGGGGGTTGAAAGAGTACATTCGTGGAGTGCAGATGGGGAGGGACCGTGGGGGGGGGGGGAGGAGGCTGTGGTGGCGGTCGAAAGAGAATCGGAAAGTTGAATATGGGGAGGAGGAGGCGACGAGGCGGGGAGGAGTAGCGGTGGAAAGGGGGAAAACTCCCCTCCACCTCTCTACTTCTCCGACGCTCTAAGAGGATTTGAGGAGGCGTTGGGGTAGCAGGAGGCGCCGTCGCTCGAGGAGCTGAGGGAGCGAGTGGAAGGAGGAGTGGCGCTGCGAGGGCCTCGGGACACGAGCCGGCGCCAGAGAAGGACTTGCAAGAGGGGGGGAGGCGAAGAGTGAACGGGAGGGGGGAACATAAGGGCTTGGGCCAAGTATGGAAGGAAGGAAGAAAACTGTGAGGGAGTGAGGGCGTAGAGGAATAAAAAGAGGAATGGGAGGGATTAACAAAAAAATATTTTAATCTGAATAGAAGGCAGTGCACGCCTGAGCCTTTGCACTACATTCGCGAATTCGCATTCGAAAAGTCAGCCACTGGACGTACGACATTTGTAACGTTTGCCTTTGAATTACTTATCCTTTAAATATTTCATTCTCTCTTTTGTTAAATTGAAAACTGGGCACGGGGTGATTCGAAACATCTGCTACATTTCATTTGGATGAAAGAAGTTGAGGCTGCACGCTTCTCTTTTGATATTGCATCTCGAGGATATTTCTAAAGAATTTCATAAATCAATCAGGCATAGGAAATAAATACGCGTGATTGTGGGAAGGAAATATTTCAATTGAGTAAACCAAGCTTTAAGTAAAAACACTATGAATCCGCAAATTTTTGATCATGCGATATTTCATGGTATCATGAAATGATGTATTTAAATAAATGCTGGGTTATTCGATCCTATAATTGGAATTCAGTGCGTTGAATATTTTCAAATGCCAATCGATTACTATTTGAGCACAACGCAGCCACTTATAAAGAGAGAAAAAAACAGACACGATGAGCTAATAATTTAAACTTCAACCAATCAAAACTTTAGAGAATAGTTTCAAGTGGGTGACTAATTCAAGGTTGGAAAAAATAAAATTATTTCTGAATCTAAACCATCGGAATGAAATGTATGGGAAAAAACAATTCCAGCAATTATGTACATCCTGTCAAATTACAAATGAAGATGACGGTTTAAAAATAAACACATGTTTAAGAACCAGAGTCCTGATTTTTTTTCCTGCAAAACGCACGCAACAATTATGCTTGTCCAATTTTACACGCAAGATTAATGACATAAATAATTATACTACTCGGTAACATGCAAACTAATATTTTATTGGAAACAAATAATTTTTTAAGATATCCCTTCAAGGAAAGTTATTATAAGAGGTGGAAGCACTCGTTTAAATAGAGATTCTCCTACCAAACAAACATTGACTTCTACCCTCTATGCGCTTTGCGGACATGAGTTCAACATGAAGGACGATTTCTTCTCTTTTCCTTCAGATTCCGTTAATTCATCTCTACGACTTGAACACACATATGCAAGGTCATAATCATTTAATTTTAATCTACCAGCAGACCGAAGTTCCTCCAGTCTTCACCTCTGCAGCCACCTTCCTCTTGATCCCCTGAGAGTCTTTACGACGCGTAAACACAAGATTTCCATGTCCCAACTTCATACTAGAGGAGTCTACCCCTCTATCTTTATATTTCTCCGAGGAAAGCCCAAAGTTTTTATTGCAGAAATTCACTCACTAGTTATATCAGAATAGCCGACAGTGCAGAAAACGAAATGAGCGTGTCACATATGTCCCTTGTGAGGTGGAAAACAATCCAATAAACATCAATTTGCCGTGGAGCAGACGTCCCCATTTGCCCCATCACCTCCGGCGGACACTAAAACGCGGTGAGTCCATGCATTACCCACCTTCAAAGCCAGTTACACGCGCCCGCAATGCTTTCACGAATGCATGAGCGATTTTCCCTTCGACAGAGGAGTTCGAAATGAAAAATCAAAAGATTTGAGACATTATTCAGCGCGGGATGGTCTTTAACTTCGGGTTTTTTTTTTTCGATAAGACACTGGGTATATTTCCATGTTCACTTTCCAACGTAGGTGAGAGACAGTGATTGGTTGGAATGAAAAAAAAGAAAAGCAACGTCGAGGAGAGTTCATTCTTTTGGAATGCCTACTCGCACATTCCGGCACTGTGGTTCAGTGGAAGACAAGACCCACGCAAGGAAGTAGAGGAAGATTCCTTGACAATGATGAAGAATTCATCTCATTAAAAATTTTCTTCAGAGGCGGGAGGAGAGACCGATGCGTACTAGAACGCCGAGGGGAGGCCACAGCAGTTGAGGTGGGCAAAGGCGCACAAAAAAGAGCGAAGAAAAAATTATTCTCAAAGCGCTTTGAAGTCTATGAAGTTGCGAAATTTTGCGATAATTCGATACGTCCGAACGCCAACTCGAATCCAACGAACAAGTGGAAGTATCAAATATTCCTTTCAGACGATACCGATGCGCGGCGCAATCCCACGGACATCGTTTTTTCCAGCCTCCTCCCTGACACGCCTGAGAAGAAGAAATTATGCCACTTAAGATGTACTGAACGGAGCTCGAAATCTTTTCCGTTTCTGCTGCATCCCGTCCACACCGAGCCTTCCTCGTTTTTCGATGACTCTTTACATTTTCTCTGGATATGAATCTGTCGATGGAGGGATGGGATTTAGCCCTCTCACGGATAAAGCACGCCTGGCTAACGATAAGACTTACAGAAAGGACACCCGGGTTTATCTCTGGCACGGAAGAATTTTATGCAGACGGTACAATATGATTTCGTCAAATGAATCTACTTGGATAAAAGATAACACTCTCGTATAGATTAAAATGCTAAATTCGCCTTCTTACAATTCTCGATTTAAAAAATATGGTAATTGCCTACGTTCAAGTGTCGGAGGGTTAAATAGAGACATACAAATGTTGGAGGGAAGTTGGCATAGCGTAAATAAAATTTCCAGGATGAGGTTTGAAAATGGGTTGAAAATTCGTTAATTAAAATGTCGGAAACCCATTTTATTCGTGCAAAACAGTTCCTGGGTAATGGATTATTTTATTTCTGGCTTCTTGGCCGGCCTTATATCGTGCATTATCTTAAGTTGTTGTCAATCCAATTCGACTTCAATAAGATTAAAAAGTATACAAACATTTACATCGCAGACATTTTTCAATGGCCGAGTAAAACCCAAAGTAAAATAGCGTATTTAAGTTCGCTAATTTAGTGAAACTAAAAATGAAGTATGGCTTTCAAGAGACGTTTTCATAAGGATTTCCCTCTTCCTGTTTTGTCTTTAATTTCAAATTTCACTCATAATCATTGCGATCCAAAACACTGCATGGGCCTTAGTACCTTACACCCAAAAGAACGATATGTAGAGCGCATTAAAAGTTCCACATCGACCACAGTCTTACGATACTAAAGAATGTCACGTGAAAACCAACCAACTATTATTTTGACGTGTATATCTACACCAATTCACTAGTAACGCACATTAGGTAATGAAAAATACACTGAAAATACATTCAACGGTGTGATGACTGGAACAATCGAATTAATATACTAAAATATTTGACATACGCGGGGAATTCTACTGCGAGTCAGAAAGAGATGTACCACTCAACTTCTCACTTAATGCCCGCTGCACAAGACTTGCTGTCAAAAAGCAGCAGCTACTGCACATGTCACTAAATCCTAGTGTCATTTTGTGTTCGAAACATTTTAACACTTAATTCCAACTTCGAAAAAAAGCCTTGGAGTAGACTTGCACAAGCCCAATGATTCCACGGATTCGTGTCTTTTCTTTCTTGGAAGACCAAGAAAATGATGCCCCAAACTTGGAATGATTTAAAAAGCTTGTGCTAAAGAAAATCAGAGCGAAATTTTTTACTCAGCACTCGCCGATGAAGAAAGTAATTTCGCACACCTGCTCTTAAAGGATAGCTCCCAATTACAGAAATGCAAAATGAGAAGACCGATATACTCTGCCTTTATGTAGACTGGTCGAAGGAATCAATGCGACATACAGGTTGATATCTCTTGGAATACTATGGGGAAGTATACCGCTTTTAAGCCACTCTTCATTATATATGTATCATTAAAAACGTAAAATTGAATGTAATCACATTTTAATACACGGTATGCCGCTCTGTACCTTAATACATATTGAAGCTAGCTATTGGATAATATTCGACTCCTGAATTGGGTTTTCCTATTCGTAGTTGGAGAAAGGTTTTTAAAAATTCTATGGTGCGGTAAGTTTGCTCTTCATTTTTACATGTAAAAATAATGCTCATCAAAATATGCAACAATGACATTTCAATAGAATGACTGGTCGCCGTACTATGAAAATTGTTTACAGTCATTTAATAGGAACTTTTAGTCCATTTTATCATAAAAATGTATTGGGTAATCAAATAAATATTCATGGGCCAGTTAAAATTCTCTTCCAACTGACTGCTTCCTCAATATGGCCCCTCTTGACACACAAATATTTGTGGCCCACAAGCCTCCTCGCGTAAAGAGAAATAATATTTGATTTACATCTGCACCACTTTTGATTGGGCAAGATTCCGATAGCAAATAATAGAGATAATGAATTCAGCATTTTTGCTTCAAGCGTGGCACGTGCCAACAATTCCTATTTTAATATAACTAAGCTTAGTATGTCTAAGGTTAAACTATTCCCGTAAGTGTGGATTTCACTTAAAGCGCAAAGGGCACTCCTGGAAGTCTAACTTCGGTTCCCAAGAATTCCCACATGAGAGAAGTTCGTGTTGGGAGAAACCCTTGAAACTGACCGTATAACAGTGGGGGGAAGACCAGCCGTGCGGATATACCATAAGGGAAAACTCCATAGAATGAGAGCGTATGATGAACTGGAGAGCGTAAATAGGTCTTTTTAATTCGGGGTAAATTAGAGACTTTTAATGAATAACTTCGGCAATTTAACCTACTAAATTAATATAAATGCCGTACTTACATAAAAATATAAGATAGACACATAAAAATCTGCGAGATAATAAAAATATAGAATGCAGTCCGAGAGTTGGAGCTAAGCCAAACGCTCAATCCGTACCAAGGAGGAGGAGTTCCAAAAAGAAAATGTTCGGGGAATACAACAGCGGAGTGGAAAATGCTTTAAACATGGATTTAAACACGATTGGAGGAAGAGTCACGCAGAACACAGGGATACATTAAGAACACCATTCGTCCGTTTACAAAAACCACCTAATGGAAACAAGTTCAAGAGAAGCGAACCTGGTAAAACCGTCGAGACCAAGTGACAGAGAACCTAAAGATTAAACTAGTGGATTAGAGTAGAAGAGGAAGGAACGGGGGGTGCCGCGCGGAAGCGATAATGAGGACTTGATGGCTGCGAAAGATTTGAGAGCAAATGGCGAGGAGGCGAAAGGAAGGGGGGAGAGTGAGCACGACGAGGGAAGGACCAGAGGGCTTTCGAAAGGGAGGGGTTGAGGGAGGAAAGACTCGCCCGAGGATCACCAAATACAGTTTAAGGACGACTGGGCGGACCAAGGGATGGAAAGGGAGGAGGAGGGAAAGAGAGGAAAGAGGGGGATGGGCGAAGTGACGCGGGACTGCAACAGAAGGGGACGCAAAAACAAAAGGTTATGGGGGGGATGCTGGGGGGAAAGGGGATAGGAGAGGTGACGGAAAAAAGCGACAGTGCGGCCGGGAAAACGGGATAAATGAAGAAAAGAGAGAGACGAGTAAAAGGGGACGAAGAACGGAAAGGAAGGAATGATACGGGCATAAAGTAAACAGCTGGGAAGGGAAACGTGGGGGGGGGCGGGGTAAAGGATCCCAGTAGGGTTTCCGAGAGGAGGAGTAGCAGGGTTAGGGTAGGAAAAAGGAGCCCAGGGGTCAGGGATACAGTAAAACAGGGCAGAAATAGGAGGAGGAGATGAAAGCGAGAAAGAATGAGGCCCAATAAAACCAGCAGGAAGGGGAGGGGAAGGGGGAGGAGGAGGGAAATCGGGAGTGAAGACGGGAGTGGCGGAGGGGAGATCAAAAGGGAAGAGTGAATTTGGTGTGTGCCATGAAAACGTTTCGAAGGGGGTGAAAAATACGCGGGACGTCACATTCGCGGGAGAGGAAAGTAACAGCGGGAGTAACGCAGCCCCAGTGTGAGTGAGAGGCGTAAATGGAATCAAATGGCATTCAGGAGTCACTACAATTAGTCATTAGGCACTCACTCTAAGGGATTTTGAGGAGATATTGATAAGAATAATTTTACCTGGGAACCAAAAGTGAGGCACAAGTAGGGAACTTCCAACTTAAAAAATGAAAAGTTCACCTTCTTAAGAGCAATGGGACTGCTTTTTATTTTTTTTCCGAAGATACATTTTATCATATGAGACACCGACAAATTTTTTGACATGAGCTTTCGCGAGACTAAATATGTTTTAATTAAATTTGAGAATTGACTTAAAAGCTATTTCTAATACAGCCGAATTTAAATTGAATGTTATTGGGATTCAATCTTTAACTCAATCAAACATAGAAATTTGACTTAACTGGATTAAATTTTACAAATAACCCCCGTAAACCTGCCCGCAAGTGAGCGGTTATCGACACGTGCAAAATATCCTTTTCCTTTGAATAAGTCTGTATCATAATTAGTACCCTAACTACGAAAAAAATCGTTTGTTTGCACCTATTTTACACCAATTCGTCTCCTAAATCCATAAACCAATTGTAGGCCCGAAAAGTAAAAGAATCTACATCTCTCGCTGGTATAATATAAAAACGCTTGAAAATATTTCATTTTTCTATTATAAATGGACAAAATCGGTATTTAAAAACAATTTTCAGAGAGTTACATGCATTCGTCCTTTGAAATGCCGGTCTAGTATGAATATAATGTACAACTCTATTCATATCAATTAATTTCACAAGGGACAAGGAAGGGAATGACACTTGAAATTTTTTCTATTTGAACTCCAATGTGGCGAAATAATTATCTCAGATAGGTTTTAAAACCGCATCGACACGGTTAGCTTTCCAGAGCCGAGATCCAATTATGTGGCATAGCCTAGAGCCTTAAACATGGCGTGTGCAAACGTTCGCCCTATTCGTTCGCCCAATCCGTGCCCAAACTTGAAGAAATTTGTTTCTGGGAAGCGCTTCACATCCAATGAAGAATTTGAGAGGGCCGTAGATTGATATTTTCACAGCCTTCCAGACTCTCAATCCAGGAAAAGAATACCGATGATGGAAACATACTGGCCCAAGTGTGTTGAAATCGATGGGGAGATTATGTGGAAAAATAAAATCATTTTTTAACTGAAATTCTTGTCTTTCATTGTCAGGCCGAAAACCTTTCACCTTACCCACGTGTGTAATCTTATGGAGTGGCGAAAAATGGTTATTTTATACTTATCGCCAATCGGACAATCGTTTTAAACTAGCCGATATAATTTTCGAAATAGCTGAAGTCACCCCATATTGCGTGATGCCATATATACGTAAACTCCAAAGAGATTTCACCGTGTCCCATCAATTTAGGATCATTTTCACCATGAGACCAAGGATGGAATTGTCGTCCCTGTAACTGCGTTCGATTAACGCAAGTGGCTTATTCCGTGCGAACGATCTTGAGACGCGCGGAAATACATAATGTTTTATTCGGATAATCCATTAAGAAGAACAGCAGTCTGGCTAGCCTGTTAGTTAACGACGCGGGCTTGAACAATTTCATTGACCCAAGAAACAATAACGTAGGTTGAGGGCCAATAGGAAAGCGACGCTGCTTAATTAGTGCACTACTTCACTACATTTGGCAACGAGAGTAAAACGCCACCCACTTTCGCATTTCATCCGAATTCAGACCCAAAAGCGAATAAAAATCGGCGCGGGGACGAACCGCATGGAAGGCGCTTTGACCGATGGGCCGGACGGAAATAAAAATGCTCCCGAGCAGCCACGCATCCCCACGGCACGCTTGTTAGAAAGGGGCACGTCGAATGATTTTTTGAGGAGAAAGAGAGAGAAAGAGAGGGAGGGAGACAAGAAGTGACAATGGACGAGGGCAAAGTGAGGAGGAAACAAAAACCGAACGAATGAATAAACGGTAGCAGAAAGGGTACCGGGGGCGAGAGGGAGCGGGGGTCGATTAATGAGTCGAGGGAAGGGGGGGGATGCGTGGTAAGGAAGGGAAGGAAACTGGGAGGGAAGGACTGGGAGGTAAAAAAATAAACGCTGGGGCCGAAGAGGAGGACCGAGTTCACGAAGTGGAAGGACCGAGGGGGCTTGAATAAGAGGGGCGGTACGAAAGAGAGTGAAGTGGGAGCGCGGAGGGTTAGAAACTGGAGGAGGATAGGGGAGGAGAGTGGAGAGACGAAGGAGGGAAGAAGTCGCCCGATGACGCCACCATAATGGCAGAAAAGAAAGAAATTCATCGGAAGCCTCGACAAGATCGACTGGAATACCTTTTTCTCCCTCCCCTTCTACTCTCTTTCTCCCTCTCCGGGGACGGAGGAGGAAAGGCGCCTAGACCAGAGAGAGATTATTAGAAAGGGAAGGTTTATATGAATGGCAGGGAAAAGTAAGGAAAGGGGCGGATGAGGCGGGCGGTCAGAAATTGCAAAGGGGAGGGCGCTGTGGGGGGGAGGAGAGAATGGAGAGAGGAAAAAATGAAGCCCTCGCGCGCCCGATGATGCCACCATTATGGAGGAAAAGAATGAAATTCATTGGGAGTCGATAAGATCGAATGGAAGGGTCTTTGGAGCGGAGATGATGAGAGGTGAGGAGTTTTAGAGAGTAAAGGCGGGAGGGGGGTTGAGGGGGCGCAATGAGAGGGTCGAGTCGGATGAGGAGGAGGAGAAGAACGCGAACAAGGGAGGAGGGGTGTGAGGGCGAGAAAGAGATGTGGGAGGAGTAAGGGTATAGGTGGACGCCACGGGAATGACAAAAAGAGGGCTCGTGACGCACCCAGTATGGTGAGGAGTGTCGGGGGACGGACAAGGGGAGGGTTGAAAGTCGAAGGGAGGGAGGGGCACGTCGGAGGAAGTGAAGGAGGAGTGAGGGAGGACTGAATGGTGGGGAGTATTTGGAGGCAGGAAGTGAGGGAGAGGGACTGAAAGGAAGAAGGGATACGGCAGGACAGAAATAGAAAAATACTGGCTATATTGAGTCTTCCCCCGTTTTTGAATAATGTTTCATTCACCGTCCATCATCATCATTACCTTGCAATCCGAAGACTGTCAACTGCATCTCCACAACCTTCCCAAAGCCACGTAAATCTCCTTCATTTTTCTCGCATCCATCTTCCTTCGCTATGATGGATTTCTCGATGATCTTCATTCGAATTCTACCCCTCTGATTCCATTTACTCACGGATACACCTCACCGAACGGTGTTCCCAAATCGCTTCCCATTTTTCTTTGGTTTCGAAGTCGAACTTTAATCACTTGAGTCATCCATTATAAATAAACGTAGATTCTAAAAGGCAATTAAAATATTTAATTTCGCGGCAAGGCTCAGCAGGACATTCATAGGTTAATGAATTACAACTTGATGAGAGAAAGTAGGCTGTCAAAAAATCCGACGACGCTGCGACCCTTAAAAAACAAAGATTCCATGAAGTGCAATCCCCTCCAAAGTCCAATTCTGCTCCTTCTGCGATATTCTTTCATCAAATATTTTTCCAGCCTGCGTCAGCTATCAGCAATGGGACGCTTCCTATTTCTCAATCGTACCAATTTCTGACAGAACCTCAAACTTTCTCCGAATCACAGACCGAGTATTTTCAAGGATTGGAGGATTTTTGAGAGAGAAGGGACAGGTTCTGAGGGGGTGGGGATCGACAAAAATGAAGGGCGAGAGGGGTCGGGGGCGAGAGGGAAGAGGGTGAGAAATATGGTGTGAAGGGTTTGTCAAGAAAAAGGAATGGGTACGGGGGGGAAGGGGAGACGGGGGAAGAGGGGGAAGAGGGGGGGGAAGTGGACACAAGCGGGCGCGGATAGATATATGTCTTTAATAATCCAGGGATGGTCGGAAAGCCTCGCCTTCCACCTAACCCAGTTTTTCGTACACGGCATTCCCGACAACGCCCGGCGAAGGGCGGAGGAGGAGATAACATGATAAAGAAACAGAGAAAGTCGCCGCGGAGTTAGCGACTCAAATCCCAGACGGCGCACAGCCCAATATCAAAGACTACCCACAAAATAATTTTACTCCCCGCTTATTACTTCTGGCTGCAATTTTTAGGGATTCCAAATCACCGACGTTATAACTCTTAATCCAGGACACACAATCCGGTGGCGGCGGGTTAACGTCCTCGCCTGCCAACCCATAGGTCGCGGGTTCAATTCACGCCTGGGTGAGCTTTCCTCCAACTACTGCTTAGGTGTTTGAATAATGTACTTGTTTGTATAATTATTAATATCATTTTTAATAATCCGATGAAACGGCCAAAAAGTGTTTTTTTTGGATTAATGCCAAATAAAAATGATCCAATTCGCAAAGAAACAAATCCTACTAGGATAATATGCCTTTCCCAACGGAAAATCTCAATAGATTAATAACGTCATCCATTGAGATAGATAAACGGCGGTAAAATTAATCTATTTTCTATCACATAAAAACAGATCAATTAATTGCAAGAGCCAGAAATGTATTTCTATATGCGCGCACGAAACAAATTACGGAGTTATTTCCAATGCGGAATCACCCATATTAGTCTCAATGAGAATATCAATGAATATAATCCCAAATAACGGGAGGATATTATGTAAATATCGTGCCGTTATGGAAAGATAATAGCAATCAACAAATCGCTCAACATGCCATTAGCTTAATTAACTGCCAGGCGGATTCGGCCACAATGAGAAAATCTCACAAACTGAGTCCTCATTATTCTTAATTTATCTATCAATGAAAATAATTGAAGTACCAATTTTATAAAATGGTCCTGAGCATCACTGATGGGACCAGCGGGGTGTATCGAGTCTTGTTCTGTACTTTTCAACTTCTCATTGTCATTCAAGCATGAGGTGAACCCAGCCCTTAGGGCCGGGCTTTCACTAAGCTTAGTCTGAAACACCTGTATTACCTAAACCTTTTTAGTCCCACCATATAGCGACAAACACTATTTCAATTGAGAAGTGAGCATAATCGAAATCTTTCCAAAGGGCGTTTTTAAAGAGTAGTATGTCAAATACACCCCACATTGAAGGCCAAAAAAATGTGGGCAAGTAGCCATTGCGGTATGAAACAATGGAGTACCGCATTTTCGAAAAATAATGCTAATTTAGTGTAAAATAAAAAAATACAAATCGCAAATTTTAGCGCAGGAAATATCTCGCACTCCAAAGAAAGAAAAGAGTACCACAGCTGGATTTCATCTTATCAAAAAATATTCAAATTCTGTCATTTGCTCGTCACCAAAAACTACACCAAGGTTTTTTGGGATGAGCACAAAATCATCCGTATTATTTCATCGCAAAAGGGACGAAAGATAAATGGAGAGTAGTACACGTCTTTAACGCTCCAGTTGAACGAGGAAATCAAGACAAAACGCCCTAATTTGGCAAATAAAAAATTCTTTTCCACCAGCACAATCCATGGATGCAAACCTACGCGGTTACGATGGCGAAACTTATGGAGATAAAATTCGCATTATTGAAACACCCATCGAATTCACCAGAGTTGGCACCCAGTGACTTTTTATTTAGTTCCAAACCGGAAGAAATGGCTCGCTGGAAAACGATTCACGTCGAACGAGGTCGTCATTACCAACACAGGTGTGCCTATCTTGAGGAACTTCTGAAATCCAACTTTTTGGATGACTTACAAAAGTTGCAGAAACGCTGGGAAAAGTGTATCAAGCTAACAGGAGATTTTGCTCAAAAATAGAGAAACATCTACCCAAAATAGCTCGTTTTTCACTTTTCACCAAAGGACTTAATGAACGACCCACGTTTTAAGTGCGGCGACCTACTTACCTTATTAATGAAGTTTTAAACTCATTGTTATAGGTTCTCTCGGGATGACTTCAACCGAGCACCACTCCCCCCCCACCTCCTTCACCCAATCCCCCCTGAACCTAGAGATGCAGGCATTGTGTGACTTTGGCATCAAGGCATCCCGAGATAATATCTATGCCGCGCTTAATAAAGTAAACAGGCGCCCAAATTTACGATGATGACGACTTAGGGCATGAGGCGAGCGAATGGGAAGGGAAGGAAAAGCGTCAGGGCATCAGGGCACTGCCGGAAGGGAAGAGCTCCAGGGAGGAACGGCGGGGGAATGGCGGGGGGGCGCGGATGGGAGAGAAGCAGCCGCATGCACTCGGGAGGGTCTGGCGTGCGAAGGGCAAGGTGGGGGCGGGCGGGTGGGTGAAGAGGGTGCAGCACTAAGATCCGAGAAGATATGACGGAAGTGAAGGCCTTAGGGTGGCGGGGGATGGCACCGCACTCCGACGGGAGAGATGGCTGAGAACGATAAATAAACGGCTTTATTATCGCGGTGGGAATGGTACCATCAGTTCCTCACTTACGCTCAGCCACGGCAAGGAAATGAAGGGGGAGTGACGACGGGAGTTTAGGGAGGGCCCTCAGCGAAATCAGAGCCCATTTAATGACGCCGGGACAAAGAGAAAAATTGCCTCCGACATATTCGGTCGTGTGATGTATCCTATGGGGGCGAAAAAAATTCCTCGGAGAGAAAGGAAGTGCCCGCGGCAAATTCCTCTGAGACCATTGTGCGATACGGCAGACGCTAACCTAAAAGATAATCGATCAACGCATTTGCACGCTACTTGAGGGGCTCACTTATAGCCGAAAATGGAATATTATGGGATAGAAATTATTAATCAATTGAACAAAGAGGAAATCTATATTTTTTATGAAGAACTATTTCGAAAGGGGAAATAAAAACCCTTCCAAAATGGAGTGTAGCAAAAGCGAAAAGTCACATACTTGGGTTAACACAACACACTACACGATACAGAAAGGATAAATTAGCGATAATCTCATTCTTATGCAAATATCTCAAATAAGACAGACCGATATCAATAAACATTTTCAAGAGGCTTGGGAAGGTCGTTAGTATCGATCCCTCAATTCCCATTAAACATAGCCTTGCAGAGGAAATCTCACTGTTCAGCAATGATGTATCATTTTTCTACATAAAAATTCTGAGTGCATACGAGTATCTCTTGGGGAGTCTAAATTTGATCTACCACTATTCGAGAAAATTAAAGATGTAAACAATAGATACATATGCCGTTCGGGCGATTTTTTTCAGTTACGTCTAATTTCAAGATACTATAAGTTTATATTCGCTTAAGGTAATTTTTAACTTTATAAATGAAAACTTTACCTAAGTTTGCTAACAATAAAATTTTTTCATAACTATAGAGTCTTAAATATCGATTAGTTAGTAAAACAGATGAAAGGAAAAATAAATTTATATCGACACTCCTTTACCCCATTAGAAGCTAAGGGAAAATGGTGTTTTATTATTTTAAACTCTAAGAAATTACAATAAAATACAACGTCAGGCAACATGCGATGGTATAAAAGAAAGTCTATTCCATTTCATATTAATAGTAATAACCTAATAATGCATAGCGTTTTGTATTAACGATATAAAGATAATACATAAAACAGGTAGTTCATATTTTCTGCTATTCTGATTGGTATCATAAATTTCAAATAATTATGTATAACAATTCGTAAGTATGATTATTCATGGTATAGACTAGTTTGATTTCAACTGCGTTCGAACGTATAAAGTAACTGCATAATGCTATAATACATTAGCCATAAATTATTTCAAGAAAGGCCACAAATAAGTTCGCGTCGCTAAAAATCACATAAATTCGCTCACTGTTAAAGTGATTTCAAAGTGAAATTGAGTTTTCAAGTATACTATATACGTATGGTAAATAAACCTTCGCTGGACTGTATGCATTTGAAATATGCCATTACTATTACCATACATTCTTTCATGAGAAAAATATTTGGGCAAGTATTTTAGAGTGTCACAAAGTGTTTATCGAAATGCGCCATTGCCTAAACAGTTGTAGAATAAATCCCGAATCGCATCGGGGCAAACGACCGATCACATAGTTGCAGTAGTTGATAAATAAATAATACATATGTTGCACCCTCGATGACAAGATTAAAACAGAAGCCAAAGTCCCTGTAATACTAAGAAATGTTGGGAAATGCCACAAGAAGGCAAACATGGAACGCACCTCCACAAGGATACGCGGAAATCCGGAAAAGGGGATAGACTTAAAGCGATGGTGATGAAGGGAAGATGAAGAGGCTGGCGGAGTAAGGGGTTCAGACTGAGAGAGTGGAGGAGATGAAAGCGGAAGATTGAGCGAGGTTGAAGGGCCGAGGTGGGAAGTGGAGGGTGCGTGGTTAGGGGTTACTTGACAGCAGCATTGTGACTTAACTGGAAAATACTTTTATAGCACTTGATAGTCACAGGATAAAATTATCTAATTGATATATTACTCCATTCTGCCATTATTCATCTGACTATGAAGACTTTTATCTATATCCTTATCTTTAACTTGACCTGAAGTTAAGCAATTGTCGTACACTCGCATAAATACAGGCATTGTTTTCGTAAGTAATAACCATTATCTCTGCTCGAAAAATCGCCAAAAATTTATTATCGCATTTCAAAACTGTCAAAAAATCTGTTAAGGCAACCTAAAATAAGAATACTCCCGCACGACAATACGACAATGAACAATATCAATGCCATTCACCATTTATCACTATCACGCTTTTCCTGATGGAGATCATTATTCATATTTCCGGAAAAGAGTCGAAAACTGTTTTTCATATATTTTAAGTGGATTAAAAAACCACGACTAAAAAATGAAAAGAAATTTCATCCTGAATATTTTTAAATTTATTTAACTCGATAAGAACCGATTCACATTATCTTATCCTTAGATGAAATTTAAGAATAGCAAGAATAATACTTTAACTGTACAAATTCTGTCGTATTATCTTTTCTAAGATAAGTAGAATATATTAAACTGGTTGGCATAAACTCAACCGTATATATTTTTTATCGCAGTTCTTTTTATCTTATCTAGATAAAATTTTTATTTTATCTAGATCAAATTATCCATTAGCAACAACGAGGCATGAAGAGAGAAGGAGATGGGAACTCAAGGGTAGCACACGTCTACAAGGGCCGAAGAGAGGGATAGATAGATAGAGGTCTTTATTTGGGCGAAATTGAGGCCAAATGGTCCCTTCTTCCATTTAACCCATGGGAGAGGGCGAGGGGTACGAAAAGAATTCTAGGGTGATGGTGTGTGTGGCTGGGGAGGGGGGGCAGGAAGCGAGGGAAGAGCCTCAAGGAGGGCACGTAAGAGGGGGCAAAGGCACTCGGGAGTAATCCGGTTGGTGCAGTGGGAGGACTGCGCGGGGGAGAGAGGGGTGAGCAAAAGAATAGAGGGAGGGAGAGGACGGGAGGAGAAAGCGTAGCCACTGATGCGCATACACACGAGAATGATCGAAATTCTCGGCGTTGGCTTCATTTTCCTCGTACCCAACCCCGATTATTCCTTTCCGAGGGCGAAGGTGGCTATATTTAGACCTTAGGATCACACCGCGGTGAAAATTCAAATTGCCAATGGCGTAGATGCATCATATTCCGAGGATATTATGCACAGCGGTATCGCACTACACTGTTACATTGCGCCTTGTATCTCCACGTCGCGTCCCAATATCACAACGCATCGAACAGACACATTGCATGCCGATTCAAATATCGATTACGCATAGTACGATGCCGCACGCATAGCTAACTGGAGGCACCTCACGTCAACATCGTTATCGTTCGTCAGAAACCAACGATAGCTGGCGCGTCCAAAGGTTATCAACCCGAAATACACGTGTTTCTGGAAAGATAAAGAAATGCCGCGGTGGTCTCGGGCAGTACTACCTCTCCCTTCCACCGTCCCATCTGAGATTGGGAAAGAATAGGAATTTCGGGATAGCCGAGACCTAAGATCCTCAGGACTGTTTTTCGTCCCTTCCACCCAACGAAGAGCTCGCCCGTCAGCCCCTGCGACCCTTGGGGAAGTAGGGAGAGCTGATCCGAATACCCTTACGGTTTTTTTCTATATGTGATACGTGCGATGTTCTCAATCGGCGAAATTCCGCCGCCAGGAAAAATATGATTCTCAGCCTCAACAGGTTGCTCATATGACGCATGAAAGGAAATCTATAAGAAGCCAATCGGTAGGTTTTGCCTCGATGACACACGAGCACTATTCTTTTCGGGCTGTATACGAAATAACGACCCATAACTTTCTCGTCTTTCTTGATATTTCAACATTTTTATCGTCAAGGTAACATTTATTTTGCCTCTGTATTTTTCCAGTATTTACATCAACCAAGCCCCTGTTTTTTTCTCTCATTTTCTTTAAAATATTGCATCATATGTTATTTGGAAAAAAAAGCCTGAGGTCCCTCGAAACTAAAAATGTTGACAAAGGGTGGCAATGATTCAAAGTGATAAGGTACAAAACACAAAAATTAACGGCAATGGCCTGGTTTATAACCGAAATGTTAAATACAAACTGTGTAAATTGATCTCTTCAATTCCAATAACACATTCATTAATGATAGAGATGAAAAAATTGCATTGAATTTAATTGTAAAAGGTACGAAATCATTCATATTGCCGAAAAATAGGGACCCTTTGTTTCTACCCAAACAATTCCAACGGCAGCACGCGGCGCAAACCGTTTCGTTGAACTTAAAAACTTCATGAATTTTTATCCTCACCCTCTCAAGCGATATACTCTAATTCGTGGTAAGGTTTCACAAAACCTCCCTTCCGTTATATAACAATAAACCTTGCGCTTTCCTACGGCCAGAGACCCGCAAAATTTAATCCCCACTAAATTAATATTTCCAGTTAAATAATAAGCAGCCATAAACTCGCAAAGAATTCACTGCAAAACACAATACACCTTTAAAATCAATTCTGCCTCTTTTTATCCTCATTCGACGTAGTAAATGGCCGGGATGAAGGCTGAGCACCACTCATCGGTACCTTGCCTTGCCTGCTTAACAGCGCCGCTGCCGCACCCCTACCCCCAACCCTCCTCCCGTGCCGCGCTCCTCCCAGGGATGAAGTGGAGGGCTTCCTCTTCTCCACTCTTTCCCCTCGGAGGAACGACTGCCACTCCTACCACTACCACGGCTGCCGATGCTGCTACGCCAGTCGACCACTTCGGGGAAGGCTCTCGTTGAACAGACGACGGAAACCCAGTCGAGAGCCTTTGGGAAGATGCGAGAATCACATCTAGCTCTTTATTCCCCATAAGCATCCCCGATGGTGCAACAGGGTGCATGGGAGCGGCATAACGCCGGCACTCATCTATAACCCATAGTGTTACGAGGGTCCAGAAAAATATAAATTCAGCCTTAATTTGACCTTAAAAAGGAGAATTAAAATAGTTTAAAGAGCTATTTCAATTACCGCCTTAATATAAAGTAGTCATTAGTCCGCAGAAGGAAAATAGGCCAATAATGCACCTTCAAAAACACATAGGGAGATCGACCAGCAAGGATCCGCGGAAGAAAATGTGGAAGCCGACGTGTTTTGGGAAAAATATTCATGATGAAACGGTAAAAGGAAAATACGGCAATAATGAATGATAGAAAAGTAGATTGAAGAAGCTTCCCAAGGTGTTATTTTAAACCGTTCCCCGGTGGGAGTAAGGCGTTAAAAAAAGAATCGCGAAGGTCATAAGCAAATTTTATTTAAGCGTAGGATTATTTTTCACTGAAATTCAACGGGGACTGCAATTTAACTCATTGCTTCATATAGAACATTTTAACTGCATTTACTTGGCATGCTGCCTCACTGTAGGACACATTAATTTCATAATAAATATAATAATATCAATAAGAAACCAGCAATTTATCATGCACTATTTTCCCATGCATTGACCACTCTGTCCCTCGTCTGTGAGGTCTGACGGGAATTGCACGCATAAACCCGAAACAAGATATCTATAATGAGGCAGTTTTAATGAAAGAAGTAAGATACTTACGTCCTCGGATAGATGATATGAGGAAGTTGATAATAGAACAGCGTACAGTGTGAATGCAAATGCCGACGTGATTTTTCTCGGAAGGTGATGTCCGCAGTAGTTGATAGTAGGCATATTTTAAATTTAGTTTCGCAATAGCCAATTATACTGGAATTACGTAAAGGCACAAGTTAATGCTGGCTTTCCCTCAACATCTGAACAACTCTCCCGCTAAATTTGTTAAACGGTTACACACCACAAAGTCACTAGGAAATCTATTCCAACCGAAAATCTTGGAAACACTGGAAACACAACAGAAGTATCATGGGGTTTTAAACTAATCACTTATTAATATTATGTACATTGACGATAAATTTATTCAAATGAACTTATGTTCACGACTTCGGACTGGGATGGCTCTCCGTAGGGCAGACTAAGTAACGAACTCGGACTATCAAACATTGCCCATAGTAATCTATTTAGTGAGTGAATTCCATGGAATATTTAATTCGACTGATATTCAGCCTTCAAAATTTCACACGCGTGCCTTCTCTCTATCAACGGAAGTAATATTTTGCACCCAAATGGAAGGTGATGGGTGCGGACGCCTAAACTTCAGGACAAATTCCAAAGAAACTGCGGGAGATGCCGCAACAGTAACTTTTAACGGAGTCATCCGCTAATGTGCATTTTACGCTCTGAAATTGTTGCATTAAACTTCAGGACTTAATACTTTATGCAAAATATAGCCATTTAATCTTTCCAGATGGCACGGTCACCAGGCCTACCATACCTACGGAGGCTGAGATTCCAATTCCGCCTTGAGATTATTTTTTACCCGCAGATCTGGTTCCACTAAGTCTGTTTGGATGGGAACGGAAGGAGGAAGGTCTAAATGGCGACAGCCAGAACGAAATTGTACCTATATAAGAATCCAGGGACGCCTTGAATTCGCTCTTGGGGACTGAAGCGATTTTTTTAAGGAACCCTGAGTGTTTTGTCGTAAATCTTCAACAAAAGACTATTTTCAAATTAAAAGTCATTTAAGTTAATGCGTTGCACTGAAACTCTGTTTTATCCAATTCCGAGCCGTGTCATCATGAAAAATCGAGATCTTACTTGTTTACTACCTCTTGTAACAGCATACCAGTCATGGCAGAGTCGTTGGAAAAAATGTGCAGAGGCCCAAGGACAGTACTTTGAAGAATTTTAAGTGTTTGTGCAAATCTGTTCAATATATATAAATTAAAAAATAACTCAAAACTTTCGGAACGTACCCTGTAAACACCGTAGGCATATCTGGGTACCGCGAGTCACACAATATAGTTTCAATCTTGAATTTTTACATAAATCTGCAGTATTATTCAAGCAGATTTTCAAACCGAACGGGAGGTGCATCATTTTGTAAGTATAAGACTCGCTCGTCTTACGGAAGCATAACACTGTTGCACGTCGAAAATGAACTCAACCTCCGGTAATTTCAAAACGACACGTAAATCAGAAATTTATGAAAGAGAATATAGATTTGTAGTTTCAGGCTGGGAATCATGTAATACAATCATTTGAAACAGGTCTAGAACAATGAGTCAGAGTGTTCATTACTACCGATTCTCTTAACCTTATAAATTATCGTGCGCCTGCTACGGCAATATTCAGGCTTAAGGAGTAAGTTAACAAAATAAAGGGTTATGTAAGAGGTATGCAAAATTTTGAGAACTTTTCTACAATGATGTAATGAAATAAGTTACAGCAAAATTGACGAAGAATTACTCAAATAAAGAATTAAATCCGTGACCTATAACCATGCAAATGAGCGATAAGAACTGTAATTTTATAATGAAATACCAAGAGTTCTAAGAGCATCACGCTAAGGCTTAGAATAGCTCAACAAAATAAAATGTTCATAAGAAGCAACCCAAACCATGAACCCCGAAGGTCGGTTGGGGAGTTGATGGTAGAGTTGAATCGCCCTGTTACCGCCCATGGTTTCCCACAAAGTTCTGGTACCAGAGGGGGAACTCGGGTGAAACTGAGGGTTCCCAGAGAGGCGTGCCCGGGAGAAGCAACTACAGAGCCAAAAAACAAACTAAGCTACAAACGAGGAGGTAGTGCGTAAAAACATCCTTGTAGAGTGAGACACGTTTTGGATCAGGGTCGAAGACTAACCTGAAAAGAATGGAACCCTTCACAACCTTGCATTAGAGACGGGTACTGAAGATAAAATTGATAGTAACAACGGGAAACGAGGAAGTCCACAGAAGAAGAACAAAAAGGAAAAGATTGCATAGATTCATATAAGGAAAAGAAGAACCTGGTGGACGGGGTACACTCGGAGACAAAATGTGTGTTTGAAACGTCTTGGATGGGAAAGGATAAAGATACTAAAATAATTCCATAAACAAATCAGTGGATCAAACAAAGAAGAAATTAGGGGAGAAATTGAATAAAGTTATGCAATCCGAAGAGGTGCAGAAGTGCAGAAATGAAGAAGTGCAGTCGAACAATTCCTGATTTAAAACGTGCATTTGGGAAATAAAATTAGAATTTTCAATAAAAGATTTTCAGTTTTCTTTTCGATATTTTGACCATTCCCCCGAAATCTCTCCAGGAAGTTGTGGTGCACAGTTAAAGCATCCTGGCACAGGGCATATGAGTCGAAATTCGATGAGGACGACTGATCTGGAACAAAGTAAATTGGAGATGCCGACGCTTCGGAGACCCACATTCAGGGGTCGGTTTCCGATTCAGTTAACGAGGCGGGCGATACGTTATCGGCCCTGGAATATGTAGGCCATCATTCTACTGCGAGGACTGCGAAAAATCCCACGACTTCCACAACAGGTATCTCCCACCCGCAGCAATCGTGCCGCTGTCCTCATTAATCGCGGGATCAAAAATCCGCTCGCTCAGAGACGCGAGTAGACGTCGGTTCCCTGATTTCATGGTTTTTTTGCTAGGCGAAATGCAGGTGCGCGCATTGCAACATTCGACATTAGCTCCCAGCTGTGGTTCGTCACGATGGCTCTCTCTACGACGAACGTGCTTCATTTTAAATAAAATAAATCGGACATCCCGAGAGTTGAGAAAGATGGTTCGGACGGAATAATTACGGCAACGGAAAGATGAAAATTATTTCCTCTGAGATGTTTATGATATTCGGTAACGGCTTCCTCCCCTACTGCTGGAATGAATTTCGCCATGCTGCGGGTGTAATTGATAAAGCCATGATGAATTGCCTTCATTAGCTTGCAAAAAGTGTCAACCACAAAACCTGGTTCTTACAGCATATTATGACTAAGCTGAGGTTATTAAATCTAACTCAAAAAGTAATATTGATGAGAGAAAGGAAGGAAAAGGTTAATTGACTACTAACGCCAACGGAAACGGTCCTTAAATATGCGATCCTCTCGGGAGGTACTATTGATTCCTGACCTTACAAGAAAGCGATGTCTTCCAGAGTGTTTTTGTGTACATTACCAGGAGTCACAAGCAGGTTTCATGGGTGAGGAAGCCAACGATTTTTCCCTAAGGTGTTCCTTTGGTTAAACAAAAATGAATCGTAAAAAAAAAACTTTTCAAATCGACGCTGATTTTTGGAAATTTGCCAAGAATTCAGATACTGTGACGCAGCCAGATTTCGAGCCTGGGGTGCGATCGTCTATCTTCATAATGTTATCGTAATCGTTCTTTACGTGACTAATACTAAACTTAACATGAATCCACTTCAAATTTTGGACCAACCAGTGCACCACACATTATGGAATTGGGCACCAAAATCCAATACCGCGAGCAGTATAATTGAGGAATATTTTTCAATTTAATACTGAATACTTTCAGAGTAGCACTTGACCATTCAAGTACGGAGACAAACTCAAATTTATACTTAGTTAAAAACCGTCGCATAAAAATATAGTTTTCCGTGTATTACTCATGACATTGCTAACACCGTATTGGCCACGGTGGAAGTAAGCTACACGCAAGTAAATGCGAGTATTTTTTTGAGAAGGTAATGCAACGTGAGTTATGAAACCATCCATGATAACGCTTATTTTACCATTAACTCCATTGACTCCAAAATAAAGGGCCTTAACAACGTTACACAGGAGGTTAACACCTAGAACCACACAATTAAATGAATATCGATAGAAATCCCATAAGACATGCATACACAATTGAAATTGTTTTTAAATTTAGTCGCCGGATATGCTGTGACTATTACAATGGTCACAGCATATCCGACGACTTTGGTGATGACTTTAATCCGTCTGTCACTTAGTAGTTCGCAAGAAAATATCCTAAATATGAAGTTTTCAACTCATCATATTTTACATTCCTGAGGTTTGGTAGAGGTATGTATCAGAGCATTGCAAGAATGAAAAATAATGCTAGTTAATAAAAGTTAATAAAAAGTTAATAAAAAGCAAAATACGTCATTTATCACCATGAACAGGCATGGGCATATTTTGCCTTCTTTTTCATGGGCCAAAAACGAAGATAGTTTCACGTTTACTGGAACTCAAATGTCGTCACCTCGACTGTAAAAACAAAAAGTAGTTCAACTTTTTTCCCTTTCTCTTTCCACCTCCTCTCTCACTCACCCCCTCTTTCTCTCTTATCCCTTATTTCTTTCTAGCCCTCACTTTATCTCGCACCCACTCTTCCTCACTCACCCACTCATCTCTCATTCTCTCTCCCTCCCTCCCTCCTCACTTTCACTCCCTGTGGTGCCTCTCACGACCCTTGAACTCTACTAGTTCCCGCTTATACTGCGGTCCTTCCACCATTTTCCTCCCATCCACCGCCGTCATTTTCCCTCGACGAGGACTTGGAAAAACCACGCGCATCCCCGGGGTCTCGCCGCCACAGCGTTCTCGGTACTCGGCAAACCTTCCTCTCCCTTGCCTTCACCACTTCGCTTCCAAATATTCCCTACCTCCGGCCAATACCCTTTCCATGAGGCTTTCCACCGACACTTTCTCCTCACGTAATCCCAAGGTCCCTTGCCAACACTCTGAACCCCGACCTCCAGGTTGCGTTCGGGAAACGACCGACAAGCAAGAAATGCCCAAAAGCGCAACTTCGCTATTTTCAACGCAAACAGGCATCAGGAAAGCCGATGTGACTCATAACAGCAGGCTCTTCAAACTAAGGCTGCTAGTAGTAGATGAACATACGAGGGTCATCCGGAAAGTAGTACCCGTTCGTGAAATAAAGACACAAAAGTAAATATTAACAAACATAAAAAATTTTATTTGAAAGAGGATACTTTAAACTACTTCTCAACATAATCTCCAAGCAAATTAAGGCATTTGTCATAACGTGTGACAAGTTTCTGTATTCCTGCTGCATAGTCCTTCGCCGCCAGCTCATTGAGATACGCGAGGGACCCATCTTGCACAAATTTTTGCATAATGCAGATGGTGTTTAACAATTTCATGAACAATTGTTCGAGAAACATTGGGAAAATGCTCACAGATGTCATCAATTGTGACGCGCCGATCGTTCCTCACGAATTCGTCAACTGAGCTCACCAGTTGGTCTGTAATGACAGACGGTCTCTCCGAACGCTCATCGTCGTGTGTGTTCCCCCTCCCCATGTTGAAGTTGCGACACCACCGCCGAACAGACGACTCGTCCATTACATTGTCTCCATACACCTCCTTTAATTGGCGATGAATATCACATGGGCGAACGTTTCTTGCATTGAGGAATTTAATCACTGCCCTCACTTCACAACTGGCGGCGTTCTCAATTTTTTTAAACATTGTAAACAATCACAGAAACAACACAGGCAATGCTAGCGTCACGCAACTTGGCTCAGAGAAGGCAGACAAGCCACTGAAGCTATCTGACCTCGTCCAGCGGCTACTCGCGTCGTCAGCACTTCATGCGGCACGAACGGGTACTACTTTCCGGATGACCCTCGTACTTACAGTTTCAGGCGTATGTATGACACTGTTTCAGGCGTAATATGGTGAAAATACTCAGACTCATCTTCTATTTGGAAAATGAAAGAAGACACTTTCCTTTTCCAAATAGAATTTTTTTTATCATTACCTAGGTTTCATTATAGCGTAACATCTTCAGGTGTTTTTACACTTCGGATGTTACTACCGGGTGTTACTGTGTAACATCTTCAACACCTGAAGATGTTACGCAGTAACGAAACCTAGGTCATAATAAAAAATAACTCTGTGTGGAAAAGCAAAGTGTTTCCTTTCATAATGAATATGAATGATAGCGTACAGGGTAATGCAGTATTAAATAGAAAACCATTCCTTCAAGACTGTTTACGTTGTTTCTTATGCCCAAACTTAGAAAATCACTCAGCATTAAAGAACGTTTAGCAACTTTCAGGTGATGCCAGGGAACTAGATTTTTATCAATTTTGTCTTCATTCGATGAAGAATACAAACCAAAAAAGCACTACCACCAGATTACTACTTTCAATTTGAAAATGATTTTCGGGGTAGTTCAATTAAAGAAGATGTATTCTAAGACGACGCATTTCCTTCAGTGAATAATCCAAATGTATGAACGTGCGTTTATATATAATTTGAGCTCGAATCAAATATCCAAATTTAATGAATTTGATCACCTTTGACATACTCTGTACATATTACTACAATTATTATTTACAATTGCAGGCGTCTAAATTGGTTGGTTGGTGGAAAGGAGAAAGATAACGATTCCAGAGGACGAATACGTTTCAGTGAGACGTTACGTAAATTTGCGAAAGATGGACTCGGAGGTGAGTAAGTTTAACGTGTCATTCTTTTCCACTGCGTACCAGCATGTGCTATGCAGAACTAGCCACTATGAGACACACGAGTTCAAAATTCCATAAACTGGTTCAACTTGGAATTAACATGAGTATAGAAAATAATCTCAATCTGTCTGAAACTATCATAAAGAAACTGATAGAAAGAGGAAAACAAACCAATTTCAAGATTTCCTATTCTGTAAAATAAAAAGATTATTCTCGTAATGTAGGCTACTTGCATGTTACCCGTCATGAGTATTGTATGTATCTAATATACCAAGGGTGTAATTGAATCTAAAATTTAACGAGGGCATTCAATTGTCTTCAACTCTTGCCATGAATATTTTAGAATCCGGCAGACATTACTTGATAAAGTCTTACAGCATTTACTGTCATTTCTTACCTCATTACGTTGCCTTAAAGTAAAAGCACGAGTACATTACCGAACTCATTTTTCGGCAACGAATACATTAATACTTCTTTCAAAGTACCAAGTGAAATTCGTCGGAATGGTACCTAACCTGGTAAATCTATGGTGAGGAATGTTTACTGCGCGGAAGCAAGAATCAAAACAAGGGCCTCGAAACAATTCAAATGGGGGGGATGGATGCCATATCGGTCCATTGTGTGCGGCACAAGCGCCCGGCTCTTTTCGTGTCAATGCTCGGCGGTCACTCGGGAGAGAGGGGGAACCAGTGGGTGAATCACTAAAAACACGAAATCTGGTCGTTGCCATTCGGTTTTAAAACCACTCTTCATCCCGCAGATGCATTAGTAAATAAATAAATCTGGTTCTTGGTGTCACCCCGACGCGCTTTCCGTCCACAAAGGGGAAGCGGGCGCGCGAAGGGGGGATATGTCCACTGTGAGGGAAGAGAGGGATGGGGACGAAAGGGGGGTGGGGGACGATTATTCGATTTTTGAGAGAGCGGCAAGGGTGATAGAGAAGAGTTTTAACCATAGTGAGTGGGCGGCGTGGGCGGGTTTGGACGGAGGGAGAGAAAGAGAGCGGATGCAAAATGGGCTTGCCGATAAAATGAATCGAGGACCAAACGCCATTTCGTACGCGGACGCTCACTCATCACGATCGACATCCGTCGGACCCGTTGAAACAATCCCATTCGGCCGGTCGCGTCCTCTTGATAATAATCCTCCTTTTCGAAACTAGTGTCGACGGACGGTTCTCAGAACTCCGCCCGTCCTCGGGAAAAAAATGTAAAAAAATATCAAGGGGGAAACTTTTTTTTTTCTTTTCACCGCCATTGAAAAAGTTTTCGAGAGGAGACGATGGGAGGTTGGATGACCCTCAAACGAAATTTCCCTCGTGCAACGCAGGGGGATGGGATCGAGGGGGTGTTCGAGGAGAAGGGTCATTCAAAAATCATTTTACCATCTCTATACACCCCCTTCCCGCCTCCCCTCCCCCTCCGAATCACAATTATTTCGCGATCCGAAACCGAAACCATTCGAATTTTCGCATCCGACGAGAGAGTGGGTTGACTCGTGGGTGGGTGGGTGTGAGAGCAAAAAAAAAACACATTACGAAATGAACCGGACAAAAAATCGTGTAATACGACAAGGGTTAAAAAAAAGTGGGAAGATTAGCATTGGTGGGGACCGACCGGTGCAGAGTTCCTCAATTTTCGGGCCCATCCGGTTCCCTCACGGGATTCGATATCCACCTCTGCTCTTCCCTCCTCAATCCTCCTTCCCCCCCCCCCAATTCTCACCGGGCCACAATGACTGCTCCCCATTCACCCACTCCGAATTCCTCCACTCCACCGACTCCCCCTTTCCCTTCGACGTGAAAAAAATATAAACCCTTCTAATGCCACCCCCTAACTGGTTTCGCTCCCCTTTTCCCTCACATTCTTCTAATCCGTTCACCCTAATTCCTCTTCGCTCGCCCATCCCGCGTCCCGTCGACGACAAACTAGGCCCGGCTCCTCTCAACGAGAATGAAGAGGGCAAAAAAGAACGAGAATGATCTTTTCAAGCGTTCCCTCCCTCTCTCTCTCTCCATCACGAATCCTCATACCTCCCTCCACGAAGCCCCCTTCACTCGTCCCACACTCGCAAACCTCACTTCGGTCCACTCACTCCCGTTCCCCTGGACAAGGAGAAAGAGAGAGAGAGGGAGTGAAAAAATGGAACCCTCTCGAGCCATCTCCCACCATCTCTTCCACTCTCCCGTCCCCACGCCTCACCCCGCCGCATCGAGGGGGATTTTCATCTCCTCTTCTGTATTCCTGTCCTCGAGCGCCCTCTCTCAACCCTTCCATATCTCTCTCCACACCCTCCCTCCCATTACTACATCCCCGTCCGCCGTACCTCCTACCTCGTCCTCTCTTCCTCCCCATCCCTCGGCAACCCTTGCCTCGTACGTGCGAGCATTATGGCGACCTTCCCCACCTCCACCCACCCCCGACGGACACCTTCTCCGGGGGCCTCCGTACTCGTTCCTCCCTCCGACCCCCAGCCCCCCCCTCCACTCCATCACCCCCGCACCCGCTCCCCACCGCTCGCCCCACCCCGCCTCTCACACCTCCTGGATCCAACGGATTAAGGTGGGAGGGGTGGGGGCGCGAGGATCGGGAAATTAATAACGAATCAATTGGACTGTCTGGGGAGTGGGACATACAGTGTCGGATGGCGATAACAAGATAACACACGGAGACGGAGCTCGTAAGGACGACGTCGCGGGGCAGCACACGACTCGTCGGATGCCTTTGAGGGGCGATTACGCGATCCATCGCGGGAACACGAGCGGTGAAGCAATCAAATCGCGCGGGAAGGTTTTTTTCTTTCAATCACACCCGCCAGCGTCCTACCGGCCGTGATGGAAGGGAATTAGAAATGAGCAGGCGGGTTTCGTTTCCGCCGAAGCGCTCGGTAACTAGTCAGTCGAAAGTTAAAATTCTTTTTTCCTATCGGACGCATACTGCCCTAAGGGGGAAGATATTTATTCATTCATTTAACGACTTTATTGGGGTAAGATTGAGCCTTGAAGTCCCTTCTTCCACCTAACCCATAAACATAACATTAGAGACGATTACAAACACCAGAGTTGTCTTGAGTATGAAGAACACGCCACCTCCAATGACGGGATATGCTAGCTTTTCCACTGGCTGGAAAAATATTCTGGGATCATATGTGGCTCAAAAGCATTAATTATTATAAACAGTCTTCAGATGAAACATACGCTTATAAGGTGGCACTTTAGACTGCCCACAGCAAAGCAAAAAAACAGTTACTTTCGGCCGGATTGGGAAGGATAGTGCTAAAAATAAGCAGGCGTTTCATCCGCGTTACGGTTGAAGGGGAACCCCGGTATTTAAACTCCAGTAGGTAGAGAAAAGGATAATCCAACAGATGGCATAGTTCTCATATTGACCTGTGCACCCTTGCTCAAAGTCTCTTGAACAGCGGCATATCGTGAGCCAACCGGCTTTGTGGGAGTGAATTCATTGAAATTTCTCATCCTGACAGTTGCATAGGGATAAAATATTTACGATTTTTACTGGCCATTGTCCATCTCTTTGATGCATGCATTTGCGAGATTTTGATACATATGTACATGTATTCGCGAGTAGAGTCCAGCAAAATATACGGATGCTGTAGCGAATGTCAGATCAAACAAGTGAGGCTTATCTCATAATGAAAGAACTAAATGCTCTAAAATGAACTAAATTGCACCCTTCTGTCAAAAAACTGGTCAAGGATTTTGTTTTTAGTTTTACGTGCACAATCAGAGGGTTAATTCAACGTGACAACGCGCTAAATAGAGCACATAAGTTATTAAACCTGAGTAGATATTTAGAGTTGTCAATTGTAATCATGCAGGTATGTCATGGAATACATATAATATTTACACAGTGCTTTGAAATATCCCTGTATCTATCTCTACCAGCACCGCAGTAAGCAACCGGCAACTGGTGAGGGATTGTGCTCATCTAACACTAAGCCACACGGTGAAATTAACGCATCAGGATAGGGGCGCAAGTTCCTTCCTATGTGACACCCACGGTTATCCAGGTAGATATGATACTGGACAATTCACGCGGTTTTGGTGATGCTGATGGTGCCCAGGGACCCGGAAAAGAATTCGAGCCCTCCAGTCACTAGCCCAACTCCCTACCCCCTGGACCTCCACGCCCCCGGCATGTATCAATAATAAATATTGTTGCAGTAGTATTGAATCATATGAGTGCATGAAATTATTTACTGATTAACCTTTAAATATATTAACCTATGTATTTACCAAAGTTAACCGATCAAAAAAATTTTTATCTAAAAGAAAGCTGTAATTTTTAATGCGTAGAAACTGAAAGGAAATAAAAAAACGAATGATCTACATCCCTTTGATAATGATCACAAAGATGAAATGAGTAAGGATGCGGACAAAAAAACTTTTAAATGTCGACTTTTTACTTTCTAACCTTAAAAATGTAGTGATATTTCCCTCCGTGAGACAAAACGCCGCAGGGTCTGAACCGGAACTCATATGAAACACGTCTAAACATTTAATATTTTCCTTTGGTGGACATCAGTCTTTTGATGTCGTCATGCAGCACACATTTCCACCGCAATTCGTTCACCCTCGGGAACCGCAAAATGCAAACATCATAACGCGGCGGGAGGGATATTGACAGCTCCCCCAGCCACACACAAACACACTAAACACACGGAGCGCGCCGGGGTCCATCGGGACGGGTAGACGGTCAAAAACCCATCGAAAAGAACTCGAAAAGCTCGTTCGAGTGAACCCTCCGAAAAAAAATCATATACACCCCCGTCGGCCACATGAACGCGCGCGGACCGCCCCCCCACCTCCCCCTTTCATTCCCAAGGAAAAAAAATCACGGGAATTACATCGAAACACGTCAAGACGAGGGTGTTCACAGAAAAAAAGGAACTGAGGGAGAATGAGCCGATCGCTGTTGCCGTGAGGAGGAGGGGGACACGGAAACGGCTTGGGAAAGTGTTTCGGAAAACTGAAATTTCGGATTACTCCGCCCCTAAAAGTTCCCGAACGACAAACCCAAGTTTTGAATGGAAAAAAGGAAGAGTTTGCTTTATCAAATTTCGTATTCAACATCCCTCTTCCTCTCTCCACCCCTCCCATGATAGAAATTTCCTCCCGACGTTTCATTCTTTCTTTCCGCCCCCGTGAGATCTCGTCACTCCCACTCCCACTCATTCTCTCCCCTATTTTCAACCCCGCTCCCCGAGGCCACTTGTGCCGCACCTCTTATCCTCTGTACCACTCCGAACACGTGTCTCCACGGCACCACCTCTCTTTCTGCTTCAAAAATCCTCACCCTTTGGCGCCATCCACACCCGGGTCTTCCCTTGTCTTCACGCCTATCCCTCCCCCCCCTCGCCCCCACAAATATACTGGTGTCGCTTCCTGTTCTCGTTTCCCTTTCCTTCGTCACCCCTTTCCCCTACCCAACCACCGCACCAGGACGGGGAGGCTGGGGCAGATTACGCAGCTACTCGTATAAAAAAATATGCATCGTCAACACCTACAGTAATTCATGGGACCGATCGCGCCGTAAATTTTATTTAGGGCTCACACACTGAGTCACCGCAGCAACTACACGTTACTCAATTAGAAGTTGATAAATATTATTAAAGTAATATTTGAAATTGGAAGCTCGTTTGATTGATTTCATTACACGGTTGATTTATGCAATAAGCGCAATTTTTCTAACCGGATTTATATCCACACGGTGCATTTCATTGCGCCGGTTGATTTTATTCGCCAGCTGAGGGACATTAATTTTCGTTTTTCCAGTTTTTATTTGGAAAGCAATAGCATTTAAAAATAATTTTTAATTAGGGTTATATTTATAACATTTCGCGGAGCAGTAATTCAATACATGTGGTAAACATTGGAGCACCCCCGGCTGACATTCATGTTTACGGAAGGCCAGAAGAACAACTAGATTACATTTTTTACATTATGCTGCGATCGAAAATTGAAATACATTATGCACAGCAGAATTGAAGATTAGATTGCCCAAAATTTTATTTAAACATTGGAGCACATTTTCTGGCAAAGTTTTCGGATTCATTCGCTCACTGTAACCGTCCAATGAGCCTGAATTGTTGAGAGCAATATGCACCCGATCTAAGGGCCTATGGCAAAAGCAAACAACATATGAAGTTAAATAAACACAAATGGTTTTTCGTTTCATTAAATATTCAGGAAATAGAGCTTCCACTAGCGTAGCGAGTCTCTTTGCGTGTATCGTTTCAATCAAAAGGAATTTTCGACTGTTAAAGGCGTACATACTACTTAAAATGGGTTCCTGATGTGGTTGAGGAAATGAAGTTTTACCTTGTCCCTCCTAAACAATGCAACTCCATTCACCTAAAAGACGTGTCATCATCACGGGATATGTGGATAGATGATAACGCTGAAACCTCATAGCAGAATGAAATCAGCACGTAACCGTTGTAAGGAATTACCGAATCCAAGGGTATACCAACATCGTGGAGCAACCAGTATCGACTTCATACGGGACTATACCTGAAAAATACACGTACACTTAATCAAAAGAAGCCTGGAAGAGCTGCAAAGCCTCGAAGATGAAACCGCCGAGAGCGGGGAATCTACCACAGTTTGAAGTACCTAATGCACTTGAACGGAGAAGAGCGCATGCAAGGGTGTAGAGAAATAATTATGCCGAGACATCGAATCAGCTCGAGGGCGAGAAATGGCCCCGCGGACAAATCCAAATGCCCGGGGAGACAGAAATAAAACAAGCATTCTTCTAGACTGAACATTTTTCGGCACTTCGCTCATTCCATCCCAGCAAAAAACCTTTTCTCCTCCACAACAGTAAATATGAAAAAAGCAAACCTCATCCTTTCTTCTTCAAAAATTCACAGAAAATAAAGCAACTCCCTCGCTTTCCCTCGCTCACTTACGAAAACTCCTTCTCGAAACATTTCCTACTCTTCCTCCACCACCAACCCCTCTTCCCACCCACTTACCCGCTCTTACATATTTATTCATCCTATCTTTCCTCTTCAGTCCCATCCACATCTGCGCGATACTCGTTCCATTTCAATCACTTTCGTGTGTATACATACATGCAAAAATACATGTTGGTTTACATGCGCATCTAAATACGACTCCAACCATCCCTCCCTCGTTCCCCTCTCCCCACATTCCCGATTACTTCTTCGTTTCTCTATCTCCCCAGTCCCAAGTCTTTCTTCCCCAGCCCGTCGTCGACGTCGCGAGAGGTCGTGACCCCTCCCCGCGCGAGTGTGTGCCGCTGCCTCTCTCTCAATCCTTCGTCGCGCTCAGGGCTGGGTGGGAGGAGACTGTGGGAGCGAGGGGAATATACGTGCGTGCACGGCGGCGGATGGGGAGGCGGGATCGAGGGGGACCGGTGGGGGGGGGGGTGAGGGGAGGAGATGACGAGGGACGCTGAGGAAGGGACGAGAGGGAGGGAGCTCCTCCCTCTCCGCCCAGTCAGTCCTTTTTCCTTTTCCCTCATTGAGATTTCCTGTGTATCCAGCCACTCGTTCACTCGCTCATTCACTTCTCTCTCTCTCTCTCTCTCTCTCCCCTTCTCGCTCTCGCCCACCCGCTATCCACCCCCTCCTGCACCGGTTCCCCACCCACTCGCACTCTCCCCGCTCCCTTCCCTTCCCAGCCCAGAGAACCCGGACTCGACCTCCCCTACCCACTCGCTCTCCCTCCGAGCTTGGAGCCCAAGCCGATCTCCTCTTGCCCTACCGAAAAAAAACCCCGGCCCACACCCGAAGGTACACGCGGCCAGATCCCTCCCCCCCCCCCCCACACACACACGCCACACACTCACTTTCCCCTCTGACGTGGGAGGAGGGGTGAGATAGGGGTGAAGGAGCGTCGACATCTGAATTCCTCTCCGCATTATCGCCCTCTTTCCCTCCCCCCAACAAACCCACCTTCTCTCCCCCTTTCCTCCCATCCTCCACTCCTTATCGTTTCCTCCCCACGTCTCCCTCCCTCCTCTCCTACGGTTTATCTCTTCCCCTCCATCTCCCCATTCCGACTTCAACAGACAGGACTCCTCCCGAGTCTCTTCTCCGCCCCCGTCGTGGAAGAGTGAGTTTTTTTACTCCATACTGGAGGAAACTGTTTAAAATCTGGATTAATCCCGCATAAAAAATCCCCCTCACCAAGAAAAAAAAATACCCCGTGCTGAATCGAATTGGAATGCGTGAAAATTCATTTAATTATGCTCTGAAGTACTCTTGTTTGCCGTATTGTATTCGTGGAAATAACGCTCCCTTCGGTATCCTCGGCAACAGTCATATGCCAGGAATTCTCAAAGCAAACGCACGTTTTTCTCATTTCACGATAATTGATCTTCGTATCCCAACACTTAAGACAGCAATGTTCACCACACATGTTTATTACAGTATTATACATTTATATATCCACAGTTACATTACTTCCACCATTTAGAGATGCACATACTTATCAACGGAACTCTTACTATCAGTTTGGATGATAACATCTTGCATTTTTCGAGAAAAAGTTTAACTAAGATTTAGTTTGGTATCCTAAGACGCAAATGCTTTATTCGGTAAACTGGGTCATATATTCGATTCACCCTCTCTCTCTCTCTTAAAATTTTGACTGGAAAAGAAGAATTTCTCATGACATGAATTGAGTCTTAAACGAGAGGAAAAATATGTTATTTTATTGCTCATCAAAATAATAAAAAGTTTACAATCCTTGACAAGAACAACTTTCAACGGACGTCAAAATAGCTAACTTGGGATTCAAGAACCCGGGCGAGTGCCAATAGTTAATTTGAATGAAGTACGATAAAGGGAAATAGAAATATAAATGCCTGTAGAGAGCTAATGACGTTAAATAGGTCCAAGTCATTTATTCACCTTACGGTTATATACTTCACGATAGTTCATGTTTCTTTCTTCCAATTGTGGAAACTTATTATACGATTTGAAAAGACATTTAGGGAAATTTTAATGATCATTAATTAATTACCATGAAAAATATTATAATGTCAATTATAAATTAATTATGAAATGCTTCCGTGACATTGAAGCAGGAAATAATTTGTATCCATAAGCCTTTCATTTTTTACTTCTTTCTTTAACCGCAAACAATAATGTTTCTCAAAGAACTTACCTTCCTGAGACAATGAAATTCTTTTCCTTCTCCTTGCTTTACCTCTATTAATTTAACAAAACTAACCCAAGGCTAGATAATAACATACGGCCTTATAAATTGCACGAGCCTACCATTTATTTGCTTCGTTTGAATAAAAATGCATATAAAACATAACTAATTTGTAACATAGAAAATCTAATCGTGTAAAACACCATTGCTTCACTATTTAATCTCGTGTCTTGGATGAGTCGAATATTCAAATATTCATTAGTGGAATCGCTGAATACCTCCTGATGAAAATTCGCAGGAGCGGATGAGCTAATTAAAACTTTTGGACAGCATTTTTCTCATCTTCAGCTCACTACTGTTACGAGGAATTTAATTCTGTGAGGGCACATGTACGGAAAGATAGAGGCACGCCGAGGGACAATGCGGAGCCAAACCCTTTACTTACCGTCCCCAATTCGCACGCGGTTTAAAAAGACGTACGATCCTTTCATCCTCCTTATCTCCTCGGAGTCGCTCTTTCCATTTCCTCCTTCCGCTCCTACCTCTCGCCTCTTCCTCTCCTCCAACCACTTCTCCCGTTCCCTCTTCATTCCCGACGCCTCACCATCCCGTTTTAGCACCCTTCCACGAAGTTTCCGGACTCATTCCCCTTCACATACATTCCCACACCTATCTACTCTCTTATCGCCTCTCAAAACCATTCCTCCACATAACTATTCCACCAGCTCTCTCTCTCTACCAACTCTTTCCGCCTTCTCTCTCCCTCTCTCACCATCCCCTTCCTCTGCTCTTCAGGTGCAAGAAAAGCCTCAAACTTAGCCTTCCTCAAACTTTACGACTCCCTAGAAGCAAATTTTAAAACAAATTAATTTCCACTGAGTAACAGCAATTACTGAAAATAACTTACATGTGATGTTGACGTGTTTTACGATACATACTGAAGTTTTAACTCAATTCATTAAAACAGTAGCATGTTGATTTGACGTCGGGGGGAACAATATTTAACTATAAGAATTAAAAACATATCAACGGAATATTCAAAAATAGAATTATTGAAGTGGTATTATGGGTCATAGTTCATAACTTTGGCATTTATTTACTGCCAGAGATGAACTTTTTATTTAACCACACCAGGTGATACTTGGGTCTGTGAAATTGATCTCAATTTGATAGTGTTTATGGATGTGTACCACTGATAGATCCCATATCACACTTCTATTGCGTCATATCGATATTGATAATTGCAAAATTTCCCTCTCGTATGAATGATACAGCAATTGGATTGCATAAGTCTAAGGCACAGAATAAGGTTCATTCATTTATTTGTCCATTAATCATTGTTTTTTTCTCCCTTCCTCATGTTACACGCAGCCGGTCGTCATCCTCCCCCATTCTCTTCCATTCGCCCACTAGCACTTCCGTCGCCATCAGACGATCCCCGCTCCTCCTCGACCTTTAATCCCTTTTTCCGTCCCTTTCGTTCTCTCTCGCCCCGCAGGCCCTACCTACCCACCCTTGCCCCTTCCACCACCTGAGTTTATCACAAATTTCAACTGCATTATTATTGGACGTCATTTTCGCAGGGTCAGGAAAGTGCGTGTAAGAGGGAGAGAGGGAGGGTAGAGACTGCGACAAAAAGGGATAGAGCGATAAATATGGGAAGAGCAGAGGGCAAAATTACTAAGCTCTCCGAGAAAAGCCGACTGGGGGTAAAGAATCCGGATGATTTTCGGGGTGCAATACTGGAACTCCCTCGTTTCCGCAAGCGTAATAGGGAACTATCGTACCTTAAGGCAGGCGGTGTGGTAGTATAGTGGACAAAGCGTTTTGCTCTGGACGGAAAGGCCGCGGATAAAAATGAAGGCGGTACCGAGAGAAGACACTCTCGACTAAACCCAATCTGCGGTATTCAGGAAAGATATGATACTTTTGGGTATCATATATTTTCTGAAAACCGCATAAGGAAAGGAAAAGGAATTGCATTCACCGACCCCAGGGGGTATGGATGCATTTTAGCATATTTACCATTCACTTGGGTCGAAACGAAGTAACGCCTATCCTCACCAATCAAATTAATCGGCGGATTTACTACTGCAGTGGGCATGTAAGGACGATTAGATAAATACTCAATTGAAACTTATTGTCTCTACGCCATGGATGTCAACAGACCAAATCTCTAAGCATTCACTTTGACCTGATGCTCTGGCGTAAAGAAATTTTTAAACAGTCTCGAAGAGAGATTGCCGCAGCGCAATATATGAAAATTTCCAACAACTTCAGTAAAACACGACCATGCCGATACAATTCAATTTCCCATGAGGTATAAATAAGAGAAAGGAAAATATTGGAGACTATGTTAAATAAAGAATTCCGAATGAAACCACCAAGAAGTTCCGCCGCTTTGAAAAAATTCTAGGGTTCCCAGAAGTAGCCTTAAGGAAGAAGGAGATTAGGGGCGGGATGCGCGCCCAATTGGCTCCTTCTTCAGCCAGTGGGCATCGGTTATCATCTAGCCCTCTTAAAACCCCTATGAGAAAGAGCAGAGAACATAGAACGGGGAAAACCCCCCTATTATTGTCAGAGTGCCTGAGGGAGGAGAATTATTGCTTATTTTATTTCTTCTTTATTGGAAAAGAAAACGAGGACAAACTTACAAATAAAACCAGTAATTTTAATGGCGCAATGAACTGTATATTGTGCGAAGCACGGCCGTAAAAGAAACACCAAATCGTTCCCGCGTTCCTTAAACTATGTCGATCTGCAAAGAAGCACGTACATGGAAGGCAAAGGCGGGAAGCACTAGGGATCGCACTCGAAATAAAGAGCGCACACATTCCTACTCTGGCCGGATAAAAATATCCAGGGAGCTGAAAAGTACCTCCGAACCGGCACGATAAAAGTAATAAAGTGAAGAGTCAGCAGGAGGCGCGGGTGGATGGGACGGAAATGGGAAGAACTAGGGCGGGGGAAGAGGAGAGAAACGGCCATTAAGAAGGGGGATAGGGGCGAGGTGGAGGCGAGAGGGAGAGGGGAATCGCAGAAATTAGTAGCGTTCAAGCGCCCATTTTTCCCGCCCCGAGGACGTGATCAGAAGTGGATATGGCAGTGCATACAGCCCACGGTTCTTGCGTCGACCCTTTCCGAGTGACCCGACCGGAAGAGGGAGGGAGTGTGGGTGTAGGGCGTGAAAGAAAATCCGTTGCCGTTCTCCGGGACACACACACACACACACCCACCACCGCTCGTGACGACGCATTGTGATCACGTCGTTTTGACGAAAAAAAAATGCATTTAAATATAATGAGCGTGGTAGCATTATAAAAGGTCCGATAAGGACGATCAGCGATACTGGAATGAAAAAAATATATACATATAAATCCAGACGGAAACACGAAACTCTCGCCGTCTTCGTGTTGCGATTGCGACGCACGGATGAATAACGTTTTTAGACGACGACTGAGATAACGAAACTCTTGTCTCACCGAGAGAGGGCGGTAATGATTTTCGTGCGGCGGCGGTACCTCCCTCGCCGTTCGACGTCTCGGCTCCGCACGGGGATCACTCTTTCTTTCCGAGGGAGTTTCGGATGAGCCTTCAGGTGCGCGGAAGATCGTATCTTTCGTCTTTTCTCCTACTCACGGGTTCTCCCGACGTTCTCGCGCCTTCCTCCCCCCTATGCGGATTTCGGCATATTAGCCAATTCCAGACAGAACAGACTGAGGCGTACTAACTATATTAGCTACTACCACGAAATCGAGGCGTAAACGTGTTGGTTTATAAGACTTCAATTTAAATTTAAACAAGTAAATATGTAAGCACCTGAGTAAAGTTTATTAACTTTTTTCACTTACGTACGTGTCACATTACCGTGATTGATATCAGCAATGGTGTGAAGAACAAAGGTATTTTATCGCTTTGGTCTGAGATGAATTTTCCGGGGCAAGAAGTTGCGCTCCTAAATAAATCGTGGCTTATGATCTAAAATAATGAATCTCAGTTCACACGGTGCATTTTTCCGTGATGGATTCCTTGCGTGGCGACCACCTGTGCGTGCTCTAAAATTCTGCCCGCTGCCTGGCTGCTCTGGTTCACAGAATACTTCCGATACTATTATTCCTGCGTGTTTTGCTGATGATTGTCAGCATCCGCCAATCACCAATGAAGAGTAGCACATCACGTGATCAGTCCATATCACAATTACTCCTGTTGAGAACCACATATCGTTGGAATGCGAGGTTAAGTCCGTGAATGAGGGAGCAAGTGATGGATTTGATGGATTCATACACGGAGGAAACATGTTTATACGCAATTAATGGTCCAACGTAGTGCACCGTTTAAATTGTTCTGAAACAACTTTCCACCCATATGAGGTCGACTAAGAGTGAATTTCGGGCTCGAGAGCCAAGAATATTTATTTTAAGCATCGGACTCCTACTTCTACATTAGAATTTTATTCCATCACTGTAGAAAATGAGATCCTGAAATATATCACTAGTAGCCAGGAGACGCAAAGCAGCTGTAAGTGCTGCTCGGGACCAAATAATTTTTTTTCATTTCGGACCAAATAATTTTTTTTTAATTCGGGTCGTTTTTCTCATGAAAGGAGTGATCAGCAGCAAACGTTCCTGCAAGCCTAGATGCTGACCGGAGGGATCCGGGATCAGACTCCAGGTTAAACCCTAGACATCTTGGCATTACGATTTTCCGTTTCCGGAGCTCCAAAATGGCGGCTCAGGAAAATTAGCTACCCCTCCTGCCCTAATGTATGGATGACACACGTCACACCGCTGGGCTTAGTATTGGGAGACCTCTATCCTCACATATCAAACCAATCTTCGAATTGTTTACTCTGGAAGATGTCCCAAATTTTCACAAATTTAGAAGATTCAACCAATATTAATGTTACCACAGTGACTGCGCCGAAATAGCTACGGATGAAGAACTTAAAACTAATTCAAAACAGAAGGATTAACTCATATCATCTGTAACCATCATCATGAAATTTTAACAAATTTTCCGATTTTTGGCACACTTTTTATGAATGAGATAATCGAAGTCAAAAAAAAAGCGAGAAAATCCATAAAAAAACCTCCTTTCGGTGATTCATGGATTCAATATCCCACGGGCCCACGCCTGCTAAGCAGAAGGGAAAAGGACGCCTTGCATTCACCGTAAACTCAAATTTGCGCTATTACGTACGTCGACGCATAGCTCACACATCCTCGTCTTCTTTCTGGGGTTCACCCGGAGGCGAAAAGATTCTATGGCTGGCGACGCCCGCCGGCCCCATCATCTCCGTGTCCCCCTCCCGATTCCTCCGGAGGGGGAAACACCCTCTCCGGGACACCACGGGGTTTATCTCATCTCCACAAGTTCCCGACTGCATGTTTTCCCCTTTTCGGCCGTGTTTTTTTCTCTCGAAAAACTTATCGAGGCGAGCTCTTCGATCGTTATTCCCAACGACACACTCGGATGCTCCCCGTAATGAAGATAAGACACTCGCGCGGGGTCACCCCGAGGTAGGATTAGCGATCCAGGTCTGGGAAGATCGATGGAGTGTGGGGTGGGGAGGAGTGGGCTCGCCTCCCCGCCACCCGACCGCAATGGAGTGGGTGGAAAAAGGGCGGCACAATTCATCATCAGTGTTGACAACAGGCACACGAGTTTCCAAAAAAAATGCACCGCGCCGGCGACGGCTGATGCGTGCACGGGCTCTCTCGCCACGTTTTCACTGTCGTGAACTTTTAAACTACGGTGAAGTAAGCTTCCATTATTAAAATTCCACGGAAAACTTCATGACGGCGTGCCCAAGTCTTGAATTTTCAAGCGATCATTTTCTTATTAACCCCAAGTGTTGCAGATTTAAAGCATTTATTACTTTTACTTTCAGTGAATGTTTCTGAAGAAATAAAGGAGATAATTACAATTGTCGATGACAAGACATGCATATTTCATAAGGGGTGACGCAGGAGTCAAGGTAAATTTCTTATAATAGCCTCAATTGACACACTGAATATAAAAACTATCACTTCAAGCTTTACAACTGATATTTGTAAAGTAAACGTAAATTTTAATTGTTTTTGGACTTGATAATCTATTTTTTAGCAGTGTATCTCCAATGCTAGCGTTTCCGCAGTGGAAAACTAAATCTTTCATGTCCAAAAGGCATGATTTTGAAAGCTTTATGTATTATTAATGATTTCTCATACAAAAGAATATATAAAAAACGTGATCTCCTTATCGCTAATTCAATCTGATTTCAGGTATGTATAAGGCACTAATATATATATATTCTTTTCCTACTATTCGAACCTAGTTTCCCCGCGTGGACTAAAATAGTTCACCGGTTTAGCAGACTTACGCGGGCTAGAATTCACCATCGGCCATGGATGTCGTGTCCCCACAACTAGGAGTGAAGCCTTTCGATGAAATATAATCTCCCCCATCGGAGCAACAAAACTCCAACCACTAGGAACCACGTAACATAAATTACCCGTTTCTAGATGCTGCCAATTTAGGGATGCGTTAACAAGTTTTCGAAGCCATCTAAATGAAAAAAACAATGCAATTGGCATGCCATCATCGGCTTTCTTCATATATGTAGTTAACGATTTTCGTGGTCACATAATTATCTCAATTTTCAAATTTTAATTCCCAATTATTAATGATAGCTTGATGAAGTAGATTTGCCTTTTCATTAACTTTATTTATTTTTCCTTCCTCTCTATTAGTCATCAAATAGGCCTCAATTCTATAACGTTAATGCTTCAAAAAAATTGATAATGGCAAGCTGAAGGAGAAAAGTAAAACTCTATCATGAAACTACACGTGAAATGGCGGCATGAATTCGAATCAAACAATGGCGATATTTTTATTTCTTTATTCTATGATGATTAACAAACATGTGGAAAACGGTGATGTTGTTTATCACCAGAACCTTGAAATCATAAGCCACGGAAATATTGTAATTTATTATTCATCGCGAAAACTGCCATTTGTAAAGTGGTATGTTAAATATTATCAATAAAAATGATTAATGATAGTCCAAAAAGATATTTCCTAGAAATCGTTTCAAAGGTTTTCTATTTTCACGAAAACATTTCATCTTCAGTGAAGATAGAAGTGTTTCAAAACTGCAGCCACTTTGAACGCTCATAAATGCCACCACACAGAAATATTACAGCAAATACTATTCGGTTAACCATTCATTTAAAATAATCTTCCCATGATCCAATACGCTGCCGAACGTATGATGATCTAACAAAGAGTTATTCTATGAAAAAAGTTAGTTTCCCAGAGCAATAAATATATATATATATATATATATATATATATATATATATATATATATATATATATATATATCTACACACACACATGATAAAGCAGAGACGGTACTGAAAAGGCTTTGTATAAGTGCCCCCAAATTGTTCAAGGAATATGAGAAGTCGCGCACAAGTATTTTTAAATGTTTTGATTATGCCGAACTTTGGAAATGTCGTATAATGTGGCAAAAGCATAATCGTAAAACTCACAAGAAATTTAAGCCGTCAACTCATTTTCCAGAGAACGTATAAAACTGCCAAGAGGCCCACGACTTTCAAGGTTTAAGGATCTTTAAGGCGTTTAGCACCATAAAAACGAACTGATCAAACACACATAAAAAACATTGCCATTTTATCTTACTTTATTTTACGAGAGGCGTGACGACATTTAACGAATTCACGATAATACGGCAGTCATCATATTTCAGAACGGTTTTATCAGTTAACAGGTTTGTCATTGCCGCGTGCCGCTCGATAGCAGATCATCAGCATTGACCGTTGAAAAATGTGAAAAACGAAGGGTGCAGAGCAATTTTGCACTATCTTCAGCTTTTTTTCAATGAAATTGAACCTACACACTTTTTAGACTCTCAGTACTGTATATACTTACAGTAGTTTCTCTCAGTTATGCAACCCAAACTTGGCAAACAAACAACAATTACGCGACACAGAAGAAAACCTTCACGGTAATTAGAGTCCATTTTCCACTATGAACCACACTACCTCAGGATAAATTAAAATTTGATAATTTTAATATCTAATGAGCATTTAAACCTATGCATTTTTAAGATCTTGAAATAGTTTCCATTTATAGGGTATTGGAAATTTATTTAATTCGGTAACTATTAAGGATATGAACTAGATAAGTAACAAATGATAAATTTAATTATTATATATATACAATATATATATATATATATATATACAATCTTTATATACAATATATATATATATATATTTATATATATATATATATATACACGATTAACTAAGAACTTAAGAACTGGGTTCTATCCATCCTTCATCCTTCTCTTTCTTGAGAAAGGTGGCTTGGACCACCGAAAATTTGAAACCGAGTGAGTTTCTTTTCTTTTTTGTGTGTTTCTGTGATTTTGTTTTTGTTCACAAGTGCTAACTTCATATACATTATTATTCTCGTCCTTGAGACTTTCACAAGTGTTATGATATTTATTTTTCACACTCGATAGTATGCAGGCTTCAAAAGTTCTTCATTGTTTTGCGTCGTTTTCATTTCATATTCAGTCATATGCTGCAAGAACTTGCGATGACGTGAGATAATGTCTATTAGAAGCGGTATCGTAGGTCTTTTATGAAACAATAAACGAAAGAAGACTTTTAACACATTGAAAAATGAAATACGTAGCGAAAGGGAGGAATAAAAGGAAGGCGGTCTTTAAGAAAGCTGTGTAAATCGTAATTTTAATCGCTGGGGCGACGAAAATTTTATATAAAATGTTAGAATTCGGTTCTTGCGTATCTCTGTTTTGTCGTGTGCTTCAATTCAGGTATTCCATTTGTTAGTGTGTGATGCATACCCATAAATACATGTATTTGTATATTTTGTCTAAGAGGAACATCGTACTCGTATTTCACGTGAAATGAATACCTCCTCTCAAAAAGACAGAGACGCAAGTATGCGCATGAATGTATATTTATTTCTCCTTGGTATTTTAGCTTTGAGCCGGGCACCCAAGTAAAATCGGAAGGAGAATTGTGGCACGTATATACGCCAATCGCATCTCAAATGAATAAAAAGGCTGTTACCATCTGCTATCTCTTCGAATCGCACGTAGGTCAATGAAATATGCCATTCACCTCCGACTTTTCGGAGCATAAAGGGAAAGCAACAATACGGGAAATGATCAGGGGTTCGGTATTCGGAATCTTTTCGAGAGCGAGGATGAAAGGCCGACGAAAAATTTAAGTTCCCCAGGGTTTCCCGCGATGAAAAATGTGAAAAATTCCGGTAAATCGAGACCAAAAACGAACTATCATGCATTCATGGCTACGGACCACACGACAATAAATATTCTCCATCCCAAAAGCATGATAGATTTGAGCATAAGGTACCAGGCACGCCAATGTCCCCTTGATACGTAAACTCTCCCAGAGCGCTCCTCAGGGTAGGGACAGAACGCCGGATACCAGCTTCCCGAGTCGCATTTCCCACACATGTTCCTCTACCCACTTATCCTACTCTTGGCCACCACCTCCACGATGGTGCAGACCCTTCTGCCTAACGTTTCGTCCGGCCATTATCTTCCCAAGTGAGTTTCAGGAGATGGACATGGAGAGAGAGAAGTCGGCCTTTGAAGAGCGAAGGCAGGCAAGAGCATTTCCCCCGAGAGACGAAACGCTTCGGGGCTTGTGAAGCTTGTGCGATGAAAACGGCAATTCTCAGAAATCAAATTGCGATCTTCGAAAGTGGCACTTACGAAACTCTACAGCTGTAGCGCTCTAGGTCATCCGGAAGCTGAATAAAGGCCGGCTAATTTACATTAATGCTCAACTTATATTGAAAGTCATACAACAGAAAGAACCTCTCCGAGTTTCTAAATTAACTTGAAGTCACAAAAAGATGACACCAGAGTCAATTATAGTTTCCCTGTGATGATAATTTTCAACAATTAAATCGTAGTCATGAATAATATATTCACTTTGAATGTGGAAAATATATCTTCTGTTTAAAGATTTAAATTACCTAGGGTGAAACTTCCGTTACCCTGAAGACTTTGGCAAAGAGAGAAAAATTTCAATAAGTAAGAAGACCTGTTCTGAAAACTTCTAATCGGTAGTCCATTTATTGAGACCATTGGATCCTCAGTTAAAAGTACTGTACATTGAAAGCCTGACGCCTGTGGGTTTCCTTGATGAAAGGCCTTTATCCTTTTTCATTATTTCTTAATTTAAGGAAGTTAATTCGAATTAATGATGAGAGGCTTCTTGAAATGTAAATCTTTTCATTAAAGCATTGAAATATTTATTTATTAGTTCCATCTAATATATTAATAAAGGAAATGTTGGAAAAGGAGCAAATGAAAAACTGGAAACAGTGATGGTGCCGTGATCTGCACGAGGATATTTCTGTTCCCGTCTCCAAGTCATGTAGGCCTGGAATCTTTTAGGAAAGTCAATGTTCAAAAGGGCAATATTCGTGGTCTCGCAAGAGCCATAAGGCCAATAAAATGCAATATTTTACCCCGCAAACAATCCCACAATATATTTGAGGTTTTCGGCGAAATCTGATTACATTTCAAGTATTACACGGGACCATCCAGAACATAGAAGAAAACATAAGCGACACTCGCGCATGGGAAGAATTCAAAGATTCTATCCCAGAAAAACCTAAAGTAAAAGCCTTGTTTTTATGAAGACAATGAAACCACCGAGCCAATTCCGAAATAATACGCTTACTGAGAGACACAAGTTAAGAATGCATGAAATACTATATCGTTCTTGTCTCAAAATCACAACACCATGGGAAGGGCGAGCGAATGCTCGAGCGACTGACAGAATGCGAAATTGATGATATATATATATATAAATATATAAAAACGCAGATGTAGATTTTTAGAATATAGAGACACAAAGAAAGGACACTCACAATTTGTTATTTTACGTTTCGACAGCACGGCTGTCGTCTTCAGAATGGCGTTCTCGGGGAAGAGCGGAGAGGATGTGCGGGGGAGAGGTGGGGGAAGGAGAGGTAAAGGGACCAATAGGAAATGAACAAGGGGGTGGGGGGGATATCACTCACTCTCTATCCGTGGCTTCCGTCTCTGCAACAACACCCCCTCCCAACAGAAATACTTGGACCAGCTGCATGAATCCCTCAGAAAATGTGGGTACCCTGAAAAACTGCTAAACAGTAAAATCCTCAAGCCGTCAACACAATACACTCCCCTCCCCAAACCAAACCGCCCAAAATGCCCTAATCTTATTACCACTTTCTTCCCCGGAACACACAAAATTAAACATCTAATCCGTGACCTCTTCCCAATTATCAATAACACTCAGTCCACATCACTTTTATTCCCACACTGTCCCTCTGTTTCATTTAAACGCCCGTCGAACCTGCGAGACATCTTTAAGTCCACAAATCCAACTTCAAGCACCCCCGTCTCTCCCCCGCTCCTATCCGCACCATGCAACCGCCCACGCTGCAAATGCTGTCATCTTTTAAGACCCTCCCCCTCACTCAGTACCAACTCCCAACCACTCGCCACCTGTACCTCAAAAAATATTATATATCGCCTCTCCTGTAACTTCTGCCCTGCCTTCTACGTGGGCGAATGCACGACCGCACTTTCCCTCCGCATGAATAACCACCGATATTCCACCAAATCTCCCACCTTTCTTAATTATCCCATCCCTACCCACACCGCTTCCCACAACCAATCTTTTGACGACTGCTTCTCTGTTTCGGTGATTGAAATCCTTCCCAAATCTGCGAGTATAATAGAGGTGAGAACCCGCGAGATGGCGCATATCTGGGTGGCCCAATCATTCAAACCGCCCGGGCTGAACCAAGCCCACTGAATGCATCAATTGGCTGCCTACATATCCCCCCCACCCCCTTGTTCATTTCCTATTGGTCCCTTTACCTCTCCTTCCCCCACCTCTCCCCCGCACATCCTCTCCGCTCTTCCCCGAGAACGCCATTCTGAAGACGACAGCCGTGCTGTCGAAACGTAATATAACAAATTGTGAGTGTCCTTTCTTTGTGTCTCTATATTCTAAAAATCTACATCTGTGTTTTTATATATTTGTGTGTCGCCGATGAGCGTTCCATTTCGAAGATATTATATATATATATATATATATATATATATATATATATATATATATATATATATATATATATATATATATATATATAGCATGCCATGTATTGGACGTAAGGCATGTGGGAGGTGTGCGCAGCGCTAAGGTAACGCATTTCAGAAATTGACGCCGTCACCACCCGCGCCACATTGGGAGCGAGTCGATGTTGCCCGAGAAACTGCGAACGGGCAGGGACGGAAAAAGCGTGAGAGAGACTCACTCGAGTGGCAGAGAGAGAGACACCGAGAGGGACGGGTAATCGAATCCCCACACAAAGCGCTAAATGGAGCGACAGGATCCCCGATAAGAGGGGGGAATTCCTTCCATCTCTCCCTCCACAGTCGTTCCCTTTCCCCGACCACTACCCTCTCATTTCTCGAAGAGGGACCATAACCCATCCCACCTTTCCCACCGTGGTGGGCGGGCGGATGCAACGAGAGACAGAGGTGAAGTGGGGAAGGGGGGGGAGATGAGAAAGATCCCTGGTGGTGACGGCGGTGGAAGGGGTTGCTTCTGGGTCGAGCGGAGGGTACGGAAAGGGTAGCGAGAGGAATAAAAAATGTTGAGAGCTACCTAGCAGGGCACAGAGATCTCGTTTTCATTACCCACTCTCTCTCCCCCTTCCCTCCCCTCCTGACTCCATTAAAAAATTTTCATTCTCCTTCGACGATTGTTTTTATTTCTTCCGCTAGCTTTTGCTCCTCCACCATTTACTTCTTTTTGGAATTAAATCTTTCCGTCCAGCCCGTTGGGAAAGCAACTTGAATGTATATCATAATTACATCGCCCATCCAAGGCAGAATCTTAGAGAATAAATTTCTAAATCTTTTCTTTCAATTTAAGTCTAAGGCCAACGCGCGAAAATTGTTTTTGTGATAGCTTAATGGAACCAACTGTTCAATTACATTACCTGTGGTTAAATTACAAAATAGCCTAACTGTCCAATAAAGAGTTTTAACAGCAGCCGAAAAATATACGAATGCCCCAACAACTCTGCACACAAAGTAAGCGTCAGCATGACAAAATACAAAACCAAATATTCAATAAATCCACATTTCTTATCGAATAAGTGTGTTTCATTTCTTCAAACTTCATTTTCTGTATCGTAAGATGTGGTACGTATTTCAGGACTCGGCACTTAATACATCCTCCGAGGTGAAAGAGGCTCGTTAATTTTCTCCCACGATCAGCTTTTAATTTAGAACAACCTATTCGCAGCTAATTTTCTTCATTTCTTGATAAGAAACACATCAATATATCCTTTTCCATCCGTCAAGTCAAATCTCCGGGCCAAGAGCTGCTCAACGATGCGACCATTACGTACATACCCACGAAAAAACTGGTCAGTATCCAAAGAAAGCACAAATATAAAAACTGACGCCTAATTCAGACTCTTTTATTTCTTCTGGTCTCACTAACCCACAGATTCTCAAAACTTTAACTGTTTCAGTTTCCCTTCTATTCCCATTTCCATATGACGATTCCAAATAATAACCTACAGGATTAATCCACTTGAAACCTGCCTAAGTCTCTCAATACAACACAAATCCCTTTCCCTATCGCCCAGTACCGCTTTATATTTCTTTCTTTTCGACTGAATCGATGGGAAATGGCAATGGAGGTAGGGGTTGGCACTTGAGGAGGTAAGTGTAACTGGAGGTGAAATATTAATCTTGACTTCAATTCGCGGGGAGGGCGAAAAAAATCCAAATGTCAAACGCGATCTGAATCAAGAAGGTAATCACTCCTTCACCCAGTATTACAGTGGATCCCAGAAGAAGAAAAAAAAATTCCACTTTATCTCAAAATTATCCGTTTATCTTTCCCTACGCGTTGTAGTAGATTTTTTATCTCCCGTGGAGGCCACAGCAACTTCCTCGGGCTAATAAAACGTCCAAATGGTAGTCCCCAGTTTTCTCTTTAGTAATTGGCGCGCTAAAGCTCGCAAAACGTAATGCTATTCCGCGCACGCATGAACGCACGCACACACACACACACACAGTGAACACGAATAAAGTCATGAGATTCCCATCTCTCGGCGGGAGAGGGAAAGAGGAATGTAGAGAAAGGGAGGAAAGACGGAAAGAGTGAAAAGGAAGATTGATAGACAGAGAAAGAGAAAGGGAGGGGGGAGTTTCAGTTTCATCCGTTACGCGGAGGAACAAAAAGGGAAGGCGTGGAGGGAGGGAAAGGAGGGGGAGAGAAAGGAGGTGTCTTCCTCTCCCTTCCATCCGCCGTAGCGGCCGGAATCCGAGAGGAATTAGGTGAGTGGGGATGGGGGAAGATGAGATATGACGATAAAAGGGCTCCGGTGGTGGGGAGGGGGCGGGAGTGACGGATGGGAGGCGTGAATGCCTGCTAGTGGGAGGGGTAGGGAGAAGGCGGGGAAGGGAATGGGACTCAGGGTGGTAAAAAATAATGGAGGGAAGAAAGAGATAGAGAGGGCGAGGACGGAGAGGATGGGAGAAGACGACTCCGAGGAGAAATTCGGGGGTGGTTAGTGGGGGTGCGAATACGCGGGAGTGAGAACAAGGCGGGAGAGGAAGTAAAGTGGGGGTGGGGGATGAAACATACTTCTTTTCCTTATTATTATCATTATACCCTTTTTCCTCCCTTGATGTCGCGAAAGGACGAAATGGAAACTTTTCCACCCACACGCCATAATATATTCACGTACGCACATTCGGAGTGGATTTGGTAATATATTCCGCCGGAACGGTTTTACAGCATTCTAAAAACTGCGCCCAAAGGGAGGAAGCGAGCCGTCGAGACAGAGAGCTCGGGCAGACAAATGAAGTCTTTCTTCTATTCCTGAATGCTGCGGGTATGGCTGCCAAAGGGATTAACCGCTTTCCTCCGCTCCGCCCTCCATGGAGTCTTCCGTTAGGATACGCGACGATACCGACAGAACCTTGCGGAGAGCAGCACGCATGTTTCACGGCCTGGGGGACCGGCGATGGAAATAAGGCTGCAATGCGCGCGGGGTCCTCGCAAGCGGCACTATCTCTTGGAGCGGTGGATGGAGGCTGCACGGGATAAATGGATGTAGCTCGACACATACCCTTGGGGCAGCATTTCATCGGCAGCGAAGACAAAGCAATTTCTGTCACTCACGTGTTCGGGCCGTCTATCCCACACTGTATTTTCATGACTCGTGGGAATGCCATTAATATCTACTTGCCTCACAAACCATTAGCATAACGATATTTGGATAAATCAAATAGTGAAGTAGAAAGGTCGAAAAATAATGGCTTTCAAGAGACTATTGTTCTGGCATAGTGCTGAATACCAAATGCAAGGTATTTAATCAATTCAAGGTAATTTTTCGAAACACAACAATTTAATACTTTCATTTTTCGCAAACAATGGCAATACTACGATTATTATCCAAGATATTTTCAGAATCAATAAGCGGTCTGAAAGTGGAGAAGCAACAAATGTGTATTATTCTATCTATCTACATTCAAATATGTACGATTATCACAAATAAGCATTAAGGGAAGACAAAAACATATTGTCAACTTCGATTTCATGTCGTGCTCCTACGATCAGCTATTAGCATTAATTGCAGACTCTCGAAAATACTACCTTGATCAAAAATTTCCCGGAATTTATTCAGAAAATTAAAAATACAAGTTTATTCATCTAAATCTATATTGTCCCCTTCAAAGTAATCCCCATCGACTGCAACACACTTATGCCAGCGCTTGATCCAATCCTCGAAACATTTTTTATATTCGGTTTTCGGTATGTCCATCAGTGCTTCCTGCGATTTTTCCATTACTTCCTCTCGGCTGCTAAAACGCGTTCCCCGTAATGGTTTTTTAACTCGATTGAACAGAAAGAAGTCACAGGGAGCCAAATCAGGTGAATTCGGTGGCTGTTGGATGGTATTTGTTGCATTTTTCGTCAAAAAATTACGAATAATGATAGCACTGTGCGACGGTGCGTTATCATGGTGCAAAATCCACGAGTTTTCTGCCCACATTTCTGGTCTCTTTCGGCGAATTGCTTCACGCAAACGTCTCATAACGCCCAAATAATACTCTTTGTTTACTGTCTGGCCTTCTGACAAAAATTCATGATGCACTACACCGTTGTAATCCATGAAAACCGTCAGCATTGCCTTCTTTTTTGACTGAAAACGACGTGGTTTTTTTGGTCTCGGCTCATTTGGTGAACGCCATTCACTTGCCTGATGTCTGGATTGCGTGTCGTACTCATAAACCCACGTCTCGTCTCCAGTAATGATCCTTTTGATGAATGTGGGATCGGATTCAGCCTCGCAAATCATGTCTTTTGCGACGTCAACACGGTCTCTTTTTTGCATGAAATTGAGGTCTTTTGCTGCTACACGACGGAAACCCAAATCATTAACCACAATGTCTTGGGCGGATCCATAGGCAATGTTCAAGTCCTCCGCTATTTCTCTGATGGTTAATTTGCGGTTATTGACCAACATTTCTTTTACTTTATCAATTTTTTCACCGACTTTCGATGTCGATGGTCTGCCACTGCGTTCATCATCTTCGATTGACTCACGACCACTTCTGAACCGCTCGTGCCACTGGTAAACGACCGTTTTTTTGTAGAGAATCGTTGCCGAAACACTTTTCCAACATTTCCAACGTCCGTGCGCCACTAAATCCGTTTTTTACGCAAAATTTAATACAAGTTCGTTGTTGCAAATTTAAATCCATTTCTGAAATTGTAAAAAATCGCCAACACACACAGAGATAGATGTACTCTTGGCTACGTAACTTTTGCAAATGTCAAGTTATGACACTAAGATTTAAAGGGAATATCAACAACAGATGTACCAATTTAACAAAAAAAACAGAACTCAAATCGGAACGATGGGAGCGCCACACGGTGGTTATTCCGGGAACTTTTTGATCAAGGTAGTATATACGCAAGAAGGCGCTTTCTTCCCATAGAGATGCCGGTTCACGTGGGAATCCTTGAGTTCAGATAAAACGAGAGTCAATCCATAATTTTAAAATAGTAAACTAAGATGAATGGACCCGTGGAAATAGTTAGATTTCTGATCGCACAGATATAATGGTACTCGTGGAGACCGTAGGCAATGCTCGATGCCATTTGGATTATCTAAAATTCATCTTTGAATGAATACTCTAACGAGACTCGGCTAAAATGCAAGCAATATGTTTCTGAGACGGTATCCATTGACGCATGCATTAAGATGATGACGGAATTCTGAGAACGATATCGGTTTTCACTCTTGCGAGCAAAAAACTCCATGCCTCCTTACATGACTCGTCTGAAAGATGCTGCAGAAACTCAACTTCAATCAAAGAAAGTGAAATGCGCCTTGATTATTTGACGGATTCCATTGAAAACCAATAGCTACAACTTAAATTCGGCTAGACACTTGGTATATATTTACATTGATTAATATTTCAATAAACCATTGTCATTTGTGCATAGAATGTACGTTTTTATTCCACACTTATCGCGAATTTCCTTACTCTGAAGACTGCAGTCCTTAGCTAGAGGTAAGAATATAAAATTTTATACTTTCGCATTTTTCTGGGTGAAAGGACAATGTCTTTCGAATTCCCACCCCACGTTCATGTTCCAAGCCACGGGGACAGAAATTTATATTTTTAAGCTTGACTTCTTTCATGCTCAATTTAATACATAAAAAATGAGCAAAATAAATTCATTTGTAAATCACAATTTAGGATGTATGGAACACGTTTGATAAATGTAATGATATAGAATTTTACAGGATCAGCGTGGCTTTCAATGATGCAAATGGCGATGAAAAGTGATGCGTCCTTACAACTGGGATTTGATTATTCCGAGGGAGAGGCATACAGAGAGGGTGAGAGAGGACCCGGCCTAAGAATTAATTCGACGGGCGCGAGCGCGTCGACAAGCTCGAAAGTCGTGGGTTCAAATCCTGCTTCGGATATGGACGTACGTTTTCCCTTCAAATGGGTTAATGAGGAGAGTGACCTGAGATGGCATCCTCAGTCAAATTCCAACCATCAAACACTTCGATGAAAAGTGATGCGTCCTTACAACTGGGATTTGATTATTCCGAGGGAGAGACACAGAGAGAGGGTGAGAGAGGACCCGGCCTAAGAATTAATTCGACGGGCGCGAGCGCGTCGACAAGCTCGAAAGTCGTCGGTTCAAATCCTGCTTTGGATATGGACGTACGTTTTCCCTTCAAATGGGTTAATGAGGAGAGTGACCATGGCATCCTCAGTCAAATTCCAACCATCAAACACTTCAAACTCCACTTCGGGCGATCAATTCGGCCGCATGCGTTCAGCAACAACGGCAGTCAGCGTGAGTGAGTGATTCTTGCCATCGCTCAATGGACCAAATCACTTCACGAATCACCTCAGGCAGCTCACTTCTTCTTCCCGAGATTCAAATTTCATCACCAAATGCGCTCAAACGGGACAAAGAGGTCTAAGAACAGCAAGGAACAGCGTTATTTAAATGGCACCTCACGCTTTCAAACGCACAATGCTCTAGTTCGTAGGATTGACTCGGTAGTGATCTCCCGTTTTTTCCGGTGGTCCAGGAAAGGGCGCGCTAACTCTCACTTATCGATTCCTGAGGGATGGGGTGAAGCGGATCCATTCCTGATAGAGTGGGGTGAAGCGGCCTTACGGTCGGAATTGCGAGGCTTCACCCGAACCGCTTGCGAGAGACATAATATGTAGCTCAACTCCCACACCTCCCTTCCGAGTCTCCACATGGATTCTAGGGGGGAAGAGTGAATGAGAGAGAGAGGGAGAAAGGGCAAAATGAAGAGTAGGTTTAACGCGTCGAGGCAATCCCTCTTCCATTCATGGAGGTCCCAAAGGATACTCTCCGCATAACCCTCACTCTCCCCCCTTTTCTCTGCGGGGAAGGCGAGGGCGTACAGCATGCCGCGCGATACTGCGATACATCGTCCAGGTGTATGCCAGACCGGAAGTGCGGCGTCAATAGAAATCGCAATCAGGCGTCCATTGACCTAGCGGTACATCATTAATGTGGTGTTACAACAATAATTTTGGATTTCAAAGGCTCCATTTAATACGTCCACATGTATAGGAAAAAAGATCTAGGTGATCGGTAAACAGCTTGGAAATACCTTTCGTATTCAATAATAATATAATTGATATTAATGCTGAGCTTAGATATCGCTCTCGCGAAGGACACGTTAATCTGCATTGCTTGTTAATTCCGTTAAATCGCCCTTACTTACAGGTACTAGCGATCACCAGTTATTTAAATCCGAAGATAAGTTGACTTCAGCCTTCCACTCTTCCCTTTCTAATGATAACTCCCTTACTTCCAGATAAGTCTTCCGTCAAACAACCCCCTTTACATGGCTTACGTATTTAAACTTAGTCCTCCTCATGGTAGCTTAGTTTCTATTGTGTTCCCAACAAATTGATTATTCCACAAAGTGCACCCCATCCACCTGGTTCGTCTTTCTCTCTTTCTGCTTCATTTCGTCTTCCCTTGCTCTTTTCTTCTTCATCTTTCTTCATTCGTATTGTGACATAAAATACCAAGTCCCAGATTTCATACGCTGATAACAGTTAGGTTATAAATTGTTCACTGTAATGTTCACATTCAAACTACGCACAGTGGGGAGGTAGGTACAGGTAGGGGATCTCGTGAAAGGTAAGCGGCGGGCATGGAGGGGTAAGTGGGTAGGATCCGAGAACGCTAGGTGGGTGGGTGCCACCAGAGACCAAGGGGCCACGCATCCAATCTCCGGTCCGCTCCCCTCCATCCCTCTCCATCTCCCCGCTCTCCACACCACCGAGAGAGCATTCTCACACAACGGGTGTCTCATACGAACCAAATATAAAAATTTGATACAGATATCACTATGGTTTCCCGCAGCATTATTCACTTACGTATGTCACCGTGAAATACTTTAAGTCGAGATGTTGAGTTCGCACAATGCATCGTCTATTCTCCAAACGCATGATTAGGATATTGAAGAGAATTCTTCAACACAGAAACTTCGTTAGTACATTAGCGGAGGAGATAAAAATTCAACGAAAGTAATGCATTCTCCAATCTCCATGACATTCCGAGTTTTTCGATCCAAAAACCTCAATATTTTTCGGGAGAAGTTTTCATTGAAGGGAAAAATATTCCAGCGATCATATCCCATCCCACTTCTAATCTATTCTTATCAGTTAATGCTCTACATTTTATTCATAAATAACTATTCCTGGTTTTACAATTACTGGTCCTTTTAAAGAAAGTAAAAAAAACATGGGTATATTATCAAATGCGGCTTTATGAATGACACGCCCTTAAGAACACGTATTATTTACAGATTAATCGTAATTTTTTGACAACTTCCGGGATTCCTGAGAAACCGGAGAACATAAACAACTATGATTCAAACAGTATGAGTTTTGAGGATTCAGTGACATGTTTTATAGGTTTTCCTATGCGCAAATAAGTATCTGATGTGAATGCACGGCCACCACGAGTGCGTGATCATTTCTGTGGACCGTCTAACTGATCTTCCTATCGTTTTAAAGTTTAATCTTAAAGTTAATTATTTTATCAACAGTTCATTATTGTAATTGTTTACAAGCTATCTTTGAAAAATGCTGTATTTTCCCGATAATATTCCGATTTTTTCGTCGCAAATGGTAATGAAAATATCTTCTATTGGCTTTATTCGAACCTCAGGAAAAATTATTTTGACTGCGCAAGGCGTATTGTATAGTACAGAATAAAGGCTAGCATTACTGCTCATTTGATTTAAAAGAATTATCCGTTAATTTTATTTTGATAGCTAATGTCTATCATTTTTCTATGCCATTTCCAGCAAGAAAACTGATTTTGAAAGAGCACAGCACTCATGAGGTGATTATTTGCATTGGAGAATAAATCCCTAGCGTAGGGTATGCCGATGTGGAATTGCAGTGATACGGAAAGAGAGAATAACATCAAGCAATATAAATCCATATTTTACTTCGGCAAGAGTGACATGGGACATGGTTTCGAAGGAATGCTGATGCTGATGCGGAATGAAAATAAAGGCGGTCAGGGGAAACCTCAGAACATCCGCTGTACTCCGAAGACATGACTCCGACCGAGGCTAACTGACATGTTGTGCGCCGTAGGGCGGACGGTTCGACGCAATATTATTGAAAACGGATAGGCAGACATCATCCTCCTACTCCCACAGGTTTACAAAATACGCGTATGCACTCATAATCACTACTATTTCTCACGTCACTCTGGTAAAAATGTAATCCATTAGGTATTCTACGGTATGTTTTCCGTCCATGCTCAAGGATGTTCTAATACAAACTCTTCAAACATAAATATTTATTTTTTCAAAATAGATTGGTGTTGGCTTCGATCCGAGCAGATACTGTAGTCTTGAAATATACATGATCGTACTCGCACTGATTGAGATCTGGAAGTCGGCATTGAAACCTTGTACGTGATTAGTCCGATTTCCGCTAAAACCCAGTTTTTAGTCATTCTCACCATATATCAGCTTCAGGCGGTGCTCATCCGGGGTTGGGGTAAATTTTTCACCAGTAAAATTCACACGTGCAGACAAGCAGGGCATAATTCGGGACTTGAGCGTCTGAAGTGACCCGTACAGTTATTATTTGTCAGGCAAACCATTTTATCATACCTTCCCGAGTCGAAACAAGGGTTTTCGTTGAGCGGCACTTTCCCTATGCCTTTCGAAGCAGTAGGTATGCGGCACTCGGACGCGAACGATTGAATCCCAAAGAGAATACATAAAATACATTTTCAAACATGTTTACTTGATGCTATGACTTGACAATATAAAACAGTTATTAGGATCAATGAAAGGTATTAAAATAATAATTTGCTATTGCGGAATGCTTCACTTAAATAATGCACGTCAGTGCCTATGTTTCGTTACAGAAAATTGTTCAAGCTAAAATAATATTCATATATTCCATATCAGATGATTCATCAAACTAGACATTCACTGTAATTCATTTACGGACAAGAATTCAAACAAAAAAAATGTTAGCACTCGGAGATCTGAGAATACTGAAACAGTAATTTCTTATAGTACCGCTTCAAAAGAAAACTCCCGTTATCAAATTTCCAGCACCGTTTAAGTGCTTTCATTTGCCACAAAATATAATAAAGTTTCATGGCACGGAACTATAAAAGGGGATGAGTTGGGCAACTTTGGCAAACTCATTTGGCAAAAAACCTTCTCTCAAGTCTGCGGGTCTCGCGAAGAGCGCGCAAAATATTTTTTCCTGTTATTCTCTCTCCGGCATGACTTTTTAACGGGTGAATAAAGTCGGCATTAAATAAAAAGTGTGTTTATTTTTAATTCCACTCTATGGGCAGGAAATGGATCACAACCCATATAAGCATAAAACTTGAGTTAGCATTCATCACTTTGATGAAAAAGACCTGCTAAACATTCCATTTCATTATTTTAAAATGAGCCTAAAATGAACTTCTGGCTTTCATTTTGACAGAAGGTCAACAAATTCCACAAATTCCTGGCGGAACTCTCTCAGTACAACGCATAAAGTGTGCCATATATGAGCTAAAATATAATAAAACGCCAATTATATTCATGTGCAATATAAATTGGCATTTCGGAAGCATCCTTTTATTTGATCATGGGCGAAAAAAATGGATACAAAATTAAATGTATTTCAATTTAAAAAAAAACGAAAATGTTTCCCGTTAAACTAATTAAAAAGAGTTAAACACTTTTTTGAGTGCCCACATCTAAACCTAAACTTAAAACTGATAGTATAGTAATGCAGCAAGAGGTTAATTCTTCACGGGACGTCTAACGGGTTAACTTCAGCATTATTGCCGACGTTTCGAATGCAAAATACAACATCGGTGAAGATCCCGAGAGGAGTTCACCATGAACGTATGCTGAGAAGGCGCGAGACATTTCGAATAATTCAGCCCATAATATATTTTCAGAGTTTTCTTTAGGGATGATATATTTTTAGAGTACTCATTCAACGCGCCTAAGGATACAGGCATACCATTTCTGTCTTTCACGTCCGTTTCCAACAAAAAAATATTCCACCTCTTCCTTTCATACAGATACGTCATCATCATTTTACCTCCATCTACCGCAGATGCATTCTTCCGGAGCCGAGAGCAAACCAATCTTCATGATGCTTTCGGGGTTTCTGGGATCGCGTGAAATTGCCCTTGCGCTCCGAATTACCCGTCACTAATCCATACTGATGCAGGGATGCTCCCTCCGCCGCCGCCAGATATCTTTCCCGTCACGAAGTTGACTCAGGGGTATGCAATTGAGATTATTGCACGGCAAAAGATAATGGACGATAATTTGGTGCAATGGAAGACTTTTCTCCGCTCGGTACACTCAGGATTGAACGTGCAAGACAGAATGCGATGCACCACATTGCTTGATGTCCCGGCATGGCAACGTGATGAAGTGGCGATATCTCGAAGTGATGCAGTCGTACTCATCAGTCACAGTTTATATCAATAGCATGGCTGCTATGATGTGTTAAATTTACAGTTCCTGCCAAATGCATGCTCCTAGCAATTCTTGTTTTACTCGAGGCCTTAAACAGCTTTGCGCTCGGTTCTGCCTTTCCACTATTTATGACAAAACTCCAGTCATCTCAAGGGAGTACTCTGATTTTCGTCTTTGAAAAAACTATTCAAGCATTGGCGCAATCGGTTTCCGAGTTCCAGAGTTCGATGAGGCATGAGGCTAACTTTGACAGCATAATGACGAAAAATTTAGTTTTACCTCTCGGTAGTCGTGTTACAGAAAAAAAATTCAATTCACTGCGCATCAAATGATTTCTGGTCCGAAAAGTTAAAGTACCTAATTGCAAGGGTATTTTTCAAGCACGTGGCGGCTGTTAATTAGTCTTTGAGTCCTGTCACCTGAGGCCTCTTCGGTTTCCATTACCGAATGAGATCTCATGGTGAGTGTTCCTTTCGTAATAAAAAAAAGTCTTTTCCAGTGTTTGCCCGACACTCTTCCACCATTTTCCCACCCTCGACAGCACTCTTCTCACCTGGAAACGTCCTTCCGAAAAACTCTCTCCTTTTCCTCTCTCTCTCTCGCTCCCCTCCGACGACACAACTTCACACTTTCCTACATTTCCCCCATTCTCGCCCCCACAGCCGGGGTAGCAAGATGACGCGGGGAAGGGTGGATTTCTGAGGACTGAATTCCAAGGGAACGCGTCGTATCCCATGGGACACCCCGCGCCCCAATTGCGTCACATGTATTGGGTAGGTACTTTCCCTCAACGCGGGGAACACTGGAAGGTGATCGCTTCTGAAAATCTATTCCGTTCACTTGTGACCGAGGGTCAAAAATCAAAAACAACCTCGGTGCCACAAACATTCTCGCGTCCACCCGTTTCAATCTCGCTACGCGTGTCAAAGTTTTGAATCTCATACAAAGACGTGTTTACTGATTGAAAATTTCCTCATTGCATTCGGTCACCATTCCAAACAGTACACGCATGAGGAAGGTGAAAAGAAGGAAGGGAATGAGCTGAACTCCCCTTGGCTACCTCTATAAAGCCCCCTGAAAACGCAATGCTACCATAAATTATCTTTCTGCAAATAATTATCCCGTAATTCATGCCTGAGACGCGCACATTTTGTTTATTATGTTTCAATCACAGAATGAAACGGCAAATACTTTGCTTTACGTTCATAGAGTATCCCCTCACGTGCTGGCCATGGGGCCATGTGTCCAACATGAATGCGATACGATAAAATGACATGAGCAGAGATCTTTTATTATATATATTACAAGATATTAAGATCTAATTATCAATCAGTGGAATCCGTTAAAATCCCTTCTGGCCAACCGGGCATGGTCTCTTTCTGGCGGGTCCTGTAAGTCAACTCCAAGGATCACGCAAAACAGAGCACCCAGCTCTCATCAGAATTAAAATTTTACACAGTGAAATTCCCGCCTCCATTTTTAAACCTGAGAGAGGCAATTTTCGCCGTAGTCCAGTGCCATTCAGGGTCTTAATCCGAACCTGTCCACCACCATCTCTCCCTTTCCCTTCTCGAAGCTTCCAATTAACGCCTATGACAGGTACGCCTTAACCCTCTTAAATTAGTTTCCACGATTCCCATGCGCATAAAACGCAGTAAGTGTCCAAGAAATAATTTATAGACGCACGAATCCTCCGCTTTCTTGAATCAATCTCTCCTAATACCGTCCTCAACTCTCAAAAGCTTCCTCATTTTTTCCCACCTCAATTCCTTTTCTGGCTTGGGACAACTTTTAATGCCATAGACCTTCGAAATAGTAGAGAAGCATAATACGTGTATCACCATTTCTAGGTAAAAAAATGGTGAAAGACACTTAATTATTCATTTTTGGACGAATATATGAACGCAGTTGCAATATTCTATGTTAAAAATATGCCCGCCTAACCTAATAACGGAAAAATCCGCAGGTATAACCATTTAATATACAATGGAGCATTGCACACGTTTTCATAATTTTTTAGGCACTTTAAATTCATAAAATAAACAGGGAGTCACAATTCCCAGCTCGAGCCCATTAATATCAAAAACCTTCCCGATTTCACCTCCATTGAGCACGGTCATGTTCTTTACTTTCCAAAAGAAGGCATGTGCTTAACATACTAGCTACACGCAACATGCGTCGTTCTATACCTCTCTTCTTAATTCTCCTTCTCCCTCTCCTGCTTTCTTCATTCCAACCGGACTACTCATCTCTCTCCGCCGCCCTCCCCTCCCACTGCGAACCCCTGAAAGCCTCCACCGCCCTTCACTAACCTTCACCCCCTTCCTCTCACCCTCGGTTATTTATTCCTCGGACGACCTCTGAATTTTATCCCCCGGTTATCCTCCTCCCTGGTTCTTGGTCCTCCTCGGTGGTGCCTCACTATCTTCCTCCGCCCCTTAACTCATTTGCATGCCTTACTATTCACTCTTCTTCCCTCTCCTTTCTACCGCTTTCACTTTTTTTTTCACCCGCATCCCCGAAATCCTCCCGCAATGACGACGTTACGAGATGTAAGGCATAAACCACCGCGGACGCGATTAAAATCGCCGGTTAAGCTCGAAGCCGTTGAAAATATTTTAAAATATTCATAATAAAAAGAACTCGAGGGGTCGACCGAGGGGCTGCAGGTGTCCGGTACGATGGGCGCATGGACAGGGTAGCAAATTCTAAGGAAGAAACCCCCGATCGTTACAGCATAAAAAATGGTGAAAAGAAACCTTAATGAGTTCGCTGTAATGATCATTCACCCGTACTGTGTAAGGAGACAATTGGGAGAGGAATTGCCATCAGCCGTGTGCAACTGAAGCATATTGTTTGTGAGTAACGTGTGACATAATCTGAAGGTTATATTTAGTTAATCAATGCTGTTTTTTGTAGTAGTTTTGGCAGCTTATCGATAGAGATGAATGAATCACTAAGTACTGTACCGACTATTCCTGACAAAATAAGGTACATTGACGAATAGAAGCACCTCAACAACACCTTTTAAAGGCAAAAACCTTGTCATTGCAGCCCACGGTCATCTCCATTGCTTTAAGTATTTTCAATTCATGATATTTAAAACCCATAATGCTTATGCTTAATGCTTAATGTCCTTCGGGATTTCCTTTCTTGGTTTTTCTCTTCCTTTTCATCCAAAGACTAATCCTTATATTATTATACATTTGATAATCTTTTTTTGATAAGTTACACATATTCCAAATATTTATAGATAGGTATGGTTTTCGAGTAAAGTTTATATAGATTTTAATGAAGTATTACTATGATTACGCCTCCTGTTGCTCATAGAAGAATGAAGATATTGATAGAATTATTTTTACTCATATGACGATATTTTATCGCGTCGCTGCATTGTATGGATAATTTACATAAAGTTTCAGCTTAAAATAATTATCCAGAATATTTTTTAACAGACACAAGTGATGCTGACTGAATATAATTCACCTTACACAATCCGTAGAAAGTTTTCACCAAAATAATTTGACCGGGGTGCGAACTCATATCTTTGGCTGACAGGTTCATCAACTAATTTAACCCACGACACTATTCAAAGGTTTTTAATATTTGTTTGTTGATACTCTGGTTTAAGTGGGGCGCTTCGAGCCGAAATATTCTTTTCGGCATAGGGCAGTAAACAGTCACGCATTCTCGGAGTGAGATCATACAATCGTTCCACTTGTTATTGAGGCCTTATTCCGGGGTATCGGAAGTGAAAAACACAGCCTCATAATTTTTGGTGTAATTTTTATGGGGATAAAAACCAGTACCATTTCAAATTAATCCGTTGATCGATTGGTATGACATGTACTTAATACTCAGTAGTCGTTTAATAATTTTTAAATCTATTATTCAATGCAGGAGCTGTAACAGATTGGATTTTTAAATAGACTGGAGAATATATTTAAAGTACGTCTAGAGTGCTGACAACTGCACCGTCTCACAATCATGAGTGATACATGCGGAAGGCGTGTAGATTGAATAACTTATCGTCTCTCGAAGTAACGTTTTTTGAAATAGATTGATGATTTGAACACCGAATACATGTATTTACGTAGATGAGTGCATTGAGCTCTGCAGGCACAGGTGAAAAGAGCGAGGAGTTAAAATTGTCCATAAAATTGGATAGCTCTCAGCTCAAATATGTGGTGCCGTGGGATCAGTGTTGTAAGTCATCACATTATGCATCGACATCTTTCGGATTGTAATAGTAGTTTTAGGAAATCAAAAATCTACGGCAAATAATTATCGTTGAGTTAATTATATGAACGATATCGAAAAAACTAACTACGTACTCATCGATTAGGGCTATATTCTGGATTTGTATATAGAATACCATGACAGCTACATACACGTATCGACCGTTCCTTAAGACACTATCCTCATTGAAAAGGTACTTGTATTGTAATAATACTGTCGACATTCGATATAAATGATACAGTTTTGTTAATGGGAAATGTTGTCTGCACATATATGAACAATACGGTCAATAATATAGACAATATAGCTCATAAAGTCCCAATATTGTCGATGTTAATTTGTATACGAGATATAGCAGGATATAACCGTTAATTATCACCACGTTGATAAATGGTCACCTTCTCATTCTTCTATATCGACGACCGCTACGTGAAATCACATATCGCACCGCCCTAGGCACGCGTACGCCCCGCTAAATGAAGTAATCGTGACCGAGACTATTCTGCCGACCACCTCGCACACCACCATGCCACTAAGCCGACCAGCGACTACAACCTGTGGGCCCAGCGCGGTAATTAAAGCGCAAGGAAATCCGGAGACGGACTCTAACCGAGAACCGTCCGTCTTGCCCACCTCTTTTGGCCCTCGTAAGCCCAAACACAGCCGCGAGGAGAAAACAAGGAAAATTATTTGCCACGAAACAAATCTCCTTTCGGACAGGGTGGACCATAAACATGCAGCACATAATTATTAACGGCCAAACGCTCGCAGAGATAGGGTGGAGTGAGGCGAGAGGGGACGGCAACTAATAATCTTAGTGGACTCTCCGAGGATCGTCTGTGGTGAACAATGTATAGAGCGTGGTGATACACACGCTCGGCAATACAGTCATTATGGCGAGAGAAAAAATAGATACGACGCTTATTAGATGTCGGTGAGAAAGAGGAGGACAAAGATGAAAAATACATGGAATAGAGAACAAAGAATTATTGTAATTTCTAGTCAGAGTGGGGAGCAGAGAGAGTTGTTGGGTGAAATTCAAAGAAGGCAGGAAAAGTGGATGCAAGAGACATTGAGTGGCAATGGTATGTTGAAGACCGGTAGTGGGGGAGAACATAGCGTAGGTGAGAAGGAGACGGAGGAAACAATTACGTATGATGGATGAAATCAACACGGATAGAGAGAGCATTCGGATCTCAAGAATTACTTACTTTAGAGTACAGTGTTACAGAGTTTTGGGCTGTGTTTTGTGAGGTTTAGAAGTGTAGCGATCTTTGTGACCATCAAACCGCTCGACTGTCATTAATTCTAATGATCATAGACAGACTGGTGAGCTGAAGAACTTTTTGAGACTTTCTTTCGATCCATTTTGAGAAAAGGAGTATATTAAGCCCATAACTTAATTTGATTCAAAAATGACCCTACGATTTGATGAATTCGTCAAGAGGGGAATGCTGGGGGGAGGACATGTGGGTGGCGCTGTCCAGTCGGCGGCCCCTGCTATCTCCCTACCTCGAATCCACGTGGTCCTGCCCTAGCGGGGTGGCGACAAGAGAGGCGAGGGGGTGGGCCCCGGAGAGCGGGTGGCCCTGAAGGGTGTGGTCGAGGCCCCGGGGGGGGGAGAGGAGGCGGGGGAGCCAATCCCCCCAACCGACATTAATTTCGGCCCCCCGAAAGCGAACGACCCTTTCCACATCCCTTTTATGCATGAAAATGTTCACTTTGCCACGCAGATAGCTGACTCGGAAAAGCATCACACCCACGGAGGGGTTGTGTTGCTAGGTGTGGAAAGCGATTTCCTGACAAGTCTCCTCATCCTGTTCCCTACCACTGCTTAAACTTTAAACGGCTAGCGAATATTAAGGTTTAGGCTTGCATTCAACATTTGCACTATGTTTCAAATGGACTCTCACTCTCGCAATTAAGACAGAAACAGTAATTTCTATTTCTCGTATTTTGACTCATTGTATCTTGAGTATACACGTACTTGAGTAAGAAAAATGTCCTTATTTTAAATCTCTTTTAAATCTGTACGATAAAAGTTTCATAAAAATTCTAAATTTTTTGGCACGATGACATGCATCAGAAAATATATTTTACACTAAATACTCAACATAGAACCCGAAATGAATGGACCACGGAGGTTGAGCTTACTTCTATTACATGAAAATCTTCAGGGTCTAACAACGAGGCGCATCACGGAGGAGCTCGTCTCCAATTGGTATATGGCAGCGTTCGATTAAAACATCCATAAAGAAGATGAAAAAAACCATAAATAAAAACACAGTAATCAACCCGAAGGTCGGTTTGGTAGGCGATGGTAAGAGTAGGTAAGGTTATATATATATATATATATATATATATATATATATATATATATATACATATATATATTTACATTTTATTTTCGTGTATTTACGAGCAAGTATGTAAAAATAAAATATCTTACAAAACATGAATATCATACCATCATATCAAATGATATAAAAGGGGCTAGATAAAAAGAACGAGAGTTCACATTTTTTAAAAATTTTCTTTTAAGAAGAAATGGTAAACGAGAAAAAACGCCGGGCCACATACGCCAATTTAAGAATTTTCTACAGTACTGCGACGCTTCAAATGTACAGGGTTCACTCGCAAGAGAGAGAAGGGCGTGGGACCGGAGGGCGGAAAGATTAGAGCCGAGTAACGCGCGCACTTATGAAAATATATTTCGTCGCCTTTCCCTGGGGCACTTAAATGCCAAGGCGGCCGATAAACAAGAAAACCCCCGCACCCCCTCAAGGGACCCTTAGCGTTAGCGTCCCGTTTGAGTCGAATATCAGTCTTGGCGCTTCCCCAGCCACGACGAGGGATTTTGCATATGAAACGGCCATTCGCAAGCGACCGGTATTGAATGCACGACCCCACGACCTCCAACGCATTTGACCGCCCTTCCCACTCCTTCCATTGCCTCCTGACCCTCCCACCCACCCCCAGGACTAAGTTATTATTCAGCGTAAGGCCACGCCTCTTCGGCCCTCGACCTCCCCTCCCTGACCCGAGGGCTATCCGAGGTACACCCGTTCGCCCACGCCCACCGGAGGAGGGACAGCATCCCCCGCAGGGATTGAGAGACGTGACTCAGAGCGACCACTTCTTCCCTGAAACAAATGAGGCGCCTCTGCCACCAGTCTTCCGTCGCCAAATGACGTCGTCGAAGTAGGAGATGATTTGGATTTCAGGTAACACAACCGAATCTGTTACGTCGCACCCCCTAAAAGTTAGCAACTACATATAGAACGTTCACTTTAACCTCGCCAATGGCGTCATGCGACTGGAGGGTTAGGTTTGAGGAGATCGAGCAAGCCAGACGTCATGCGCAGTGACCGATTTTAGTTCGGACGACTCCAAATTTGAAATACTCCACTTCGATAAGTATTGCTATCCCTATTATTCGAGGTGCACTATTGCCGTTGGTGAAGTCGGATAACTCAACCATATTATCCTGGGTAGATCTCTAGATCGCCGTACCATTGTCCGAATTCAAACGTAACACCTCTTGTTTCTCGGCTGTTGCATTTATCACCCTAATATTCATCCTGGAGATTTCAATGAAAGGTATGTAATAATTGAGAAGGTGGGCATATATCTTCGACATTCTAGTCACATGTAACAGTAAAAAAATTTCTGGGCTCCGCAGAAAGGGGAGAGTTATAGAGTAATAAAATTGCACTAAATATTTGCGCGACCCGTTCACCTGGATAAATAAAACAACTTCTGCAGAATATGAATAGCACATACCTGCCTTAGCTCCTGAATTTAACTAATTTAAATGAAATGCAATATTTCATAAAAACATCACATCATCACACTCTCTGTAGAGTAGCTAATAAATGTATACATCCTCCGCTAATTTCCTTAAATAGCGTTTGAGCCTAAATTTTGATTATATACGTACACATAATACCTCACGAGCCGCCGTAAGGGCGTGTGGAGGGGGTTGTTAGTTCACCACGCGTAAAATAGAATAAATCTTATATAATTTTGCCCAATGCAATTATTTGAGCAAGAAAATGATTTTAAAAAAACTAAGGGAAAGTTAACTAGACATATTTTCGGCTAGTGTACTGTACGAAGAGAAAAAAAATGCTAAATATTTATGTAACAGTACGTATGCTAAGAGTGTGGTTGAAAAGTAATTTTGAGTGAAGGGGTACAGGAAAAAAAAACAAATCTTAGGCAAGGTTTTAATAAAATGAAATATTATTCAATTAATTCGTAGATACAGTACTACTCAGTAAGAAGAGCATCTATTGACAAGTTGACCATTCTGAGCTTTAAAACAAACGATTTAAAAAACTATCGAATTTTATTTAACCTCCACTATGAATGACGCAAAATGAGGAATACACAGTTCTTCCAAATTTCAGCCACAACCTTAACCTATGCAATTGGGACACAGTACTCACCTAAGCAGGACATCAACTAGGCGAGGTATAAGGTTTTGAATAATAAGAAGTACTTCCCTCATAATAACGTTAACTTCGCCAACCGATTAGCACCGAAAGCAAATGGGCTCAAGGTGAAGAAAAAAAAATGTTAATCCGTCTACAACGATGATTCATATGTTATAACCATCGGACAGGTGAAGTATGAGCATGAAAAAATGAAAGTCACTACGAATGAATTTCGTTGTGATTTTACTTTAACAACATTGCATAGTTATCAAATAAAGTCACAAGCTGCATGAAAACTTCAAAGGCTGATTTCAAGTAATGCGAGTTTACACAAAACTTAATTAGTTATTAATATTATTATTAATAACGAATTAAGTTATTACTTATTAATTATTGGTATTATTACTTATTAATTACTAATTATTATTAGTATTATTAATTCCTGGTATTTGTATTACAGTGGAAGGGAACTACGGCATGTTTTTATTTAAATGGCTGCCCATACGAGTGTAAGTGCAGCCATATGTATGTATACAGGTATATCATTGTCTCATTTATCTATCCAACAACGGACCCCTCTGCCGATTGAATAACGAAAAAACAAGGCTTCGCTGGGATATCATTGAAAAATTAAGCAAATAATCTTATAAAATAATGAATCACGAAGAACCCACGAACTAGCCAACCTCACAACCGTTCTCCAACGCTCTAACCAAGCAATTCCACCCGAGGCATAAACTTTCGACAGCGTAGAAGGGACTTTAAATATCAATATGGTGTTATAATGAAATATAGTTCGTATATATATACATATATATATATATATATATATATATATATATATATATATATATATATATATATATATATATATATATATATATATATATATATATATGTAAGTGTATTTAACAGCAGTTGACATACAAAACATTGGAAACGGAAGAGAATTACGATGACCGTAGCGTGCATGCATAAAAATAACTAAATTTCTTATTTATTTATTTATCAACGACCCGCCGGGGTCGCTTAATAAACCTCGAAGCATCAATCAATGGATAACTTACCTAACCTCAATTACATACTAGTTTATCGATATTATCTCAGAGAATTACTTGTCAATACGAGTATCATGCATAACTAAGAACAGTGGCAAAAACACTTCATATGTCACGCAGAAGCATTAAAAAAATCGTCGTGAAATGGAAATCAAGCGTGGAAAACTTTAGCAGTTGACCACATCCCACTTCTCTCAATAGAATCGATTAATACCAACGGCAAAAAGTTTTCAGTGAAGAAGCATGAATGGAAACGCATCGGATCTCTCGATCGAGTGCCGACGATGGTCGCGCTCTTCGTGGGCGATCGAAGAACTTTTATCAACAACATTTTCCTCCATTTGAGGAAATATTAGTGACGTCAATAGGTTTTTTTTAATAACACCCGTGACCTGCCGCACTAAATCGGTTGGACACTTCTCGACCTCGCCACCGTGGCTGCTCACACGTGACGAGCAGAGGAGCCTTATCACCACGTCTCCGGCACCGTACGACGCGAGTCCTGGGCATGAGGGACGCACGCAGACCGCAAATCGGAAGTTGAGCCCTCCCACTTGTTCCTCCTCTCCCCCTCTCATTTTCCTCAATTACGATGCAATACGAACGCAGTGGGAAAGCTGAATATCCCCAGCGGTAAATTCCGTGTGGTGCACCACGCACTTCCAAAGTTTCTAGAGATACCAGCGACCGGAGAATTAATAAAACCTCTTCACGAAATAACAGCTGAGTTTCCAAAATTTCATCAGTTTTTTCGACAATATATATTAAAATTAAAGGTTAACCTAAATACAGGTTGGATTTGACATTATGCAAATATACAGGCGCCAATACCGTCAGTATTTAAAAAGTTATCATTCACCCGCAACGCATGTTTTGGGTCCATTCAGAATTCTACTCTCACAAAAGTTGTGCAAACTATGTAATTGGCTTACGGTACCAACGCAGGTCATTCTCATGATCCGTAGGCTCAAATTAAAATTTGCATTGGTGATGAAGATTGTTAATAATTAGGGCCATTTTACGAGGGAGTTTAGTATCCGTACACTTAGCACCCGTATTTCACATTTAGTTGCTTAAAAAACTTTCTATACCTCGCCATGAAAATGAACTCTAGCATTTTTTTTACATTTTTCAGGTTTCACGTGTATTATTCACCTTTAGACATGTTCAGCTTTTATATTATAATCAGTTGCGGCCATCCGACTGTAGCAACGGAATGGATTAGAGAATGTCGCCTATGACTGAACAACGGTTTTGACATACTCGTAAATACATCCATTGCAATGTACATACTCTAGAATTTTTCTCAACATGAGGAAAAAATTACTGATTGGAAAGTTTATCAACCACACGCGGTGGATGTCAGCTATGTGTGAGATGTGTCGTTGAAAAATTTTTAAGCTAATTTAAAGCAGAAAAAATTGAATGAAAAATTAAGATGTTTATATTCTACGCAATCTATGGCCATGCTAATGTAACCTAAACTTCCAAAAATTGATATTTGGGTAATCAAAGCTTGCTACAAAAATATTGTTTTTTTCTTCTTTCTGACTTTCGAATTTGCTCTTTTTTGAGAGCTTACTTCATTATTTACCGCTATGTGACGGTGTTTTTCGCGGGGATGTATAGATGGCGTAGAATTACCTTTGTTTCATCTGTTCGTAAGTCGGTTTCACTGGCGTATACTCAGAATCTTCATGTTCGAAGAAAAAGTCTTAGGACCAAAGATGCTGACTATGACGCCAGCGAAACAATTTTCCAGCCGACAGAAACAACGCGGGGGCTACTTGAAAACCTGGGCCGCATATCCAATAACATCGAATGAAATGTAAACATTTGTGCTCAATCCCGGAGGTTTGAAATAAAAATTAACACTTCCTCAATCGAGCCCCCCCCCCCCACTCTTCCCAAAGCTCGCATGAGCATCGGACAGTGACAGCGTTCCTGATCCTATCTCCCCTCCCCTCACTCAACCCCGCCATCCGTCCCCGCGCCCCGCTCGGGTCGGCTGTGCGATAAAAGACGAACGCTTTCGTGGTACGGCGAAGGGGACTTACTAAGCCGTCCTCCCGGACGAGAGGGTGGCTTATACGAACGCCACAAAACCACCACTACACCCACGCAGCACAGTCACGAATTACACCTCCAGTTCCACAACCTTAAAAAAATAACTGTAGGAAACGTGGTGCATCCACTCAACCAAAGCCCACACCCACCCCCAACACCTCCCCAGTAAGGCAAACTCGAAACGGGACCACTCGCGCAAGATCGCGCAAGCACACCACATACACACGCAACCGGTCCTTCAGCGCGCTCTCTCTCTCTCCTTCTCAGTAAACGGGTCACCACTCCACGCGATTCCCGTCATCTTTCTTTTATTCTTAAAATGTTTATATCCACTCCTACATCAGTCGCCAATTTGTTCTCCAATTATTTTTCTTTAAATTTATTCACCACGTAAACACGCACACGTGTATGCGTCAACAACACCTGAACACTTCCAAATGCACATTAAATCATTCCTACACGGTTTACATTATACGGAGACTGGAGTTGAGAAATTGGGGTGAAATGGGAGACGGTAGAAGAGAACAGACGGGATTAAAGAGAGAGGAGAAAGAGAGAGAAAGGTGAGAAAGAGAGAAAAAGAGAGAGAAAGAGGAGAATGAGACAGAAAGACGAGAAAGAGAGAGAAAGAGAGAGAAAGAGGAGAAAGAGAGAGACAGAGAGAAAGAGAGAGAGAAAGAGAGAGAGAAAGAGAGAGAGAAAGAGAGAGAAAGAGAGAGAAAGAGGAGAAGCAGGGAGAGAGGGTAGCAAAAGGGGTGGTGTACATTTGGGCCCCATTTTTTTTCGTTATAATCAGTTAACGCCGGCCCATTTATTAGTGTCCAAAGTCTTCTCCCTTTCATTACCGAAAAGCGAAGACCGCGCTGGTCCTCCACTCCCTCTCTCTCTTTCCCCGCGCTGACCTTTCTGGCTTATTTAATCTAATGATGGATTATTTTCACACAAACAAGAGGATTCGGCAGTGGAGTTACGAAAGGGTACGGTGTCGGCTGAAACTAAGCCATAAAGATTACAATGATACGGCCGGCCGCGTGCTGCTGTTCATTCTGAAAAGGGGATTGAAAGTCAGGAATGATATCCGGCAGGATGACGGCATTTGTTTTGTTCCCGCCAACAATTACAGGTGAGAATATAATAAAACTCAATTATGCGGCATTAGCTAATAGGATGAGGCTCGTTGACTACCTGGGCAGCGTGAATGGAGGGACAACAGGGGATAAAATAAGAGGGTCCAAAGCAGAAATTTAGATGTCAAATGAGTACCGGTGACATTTTTTTTGGAATAAAATCTAATCAACTTATTACAGCAATTTATCTTAAATCAGATTATCATGGGGATCTGTACATATTTTTATATTTAGATAGATATATATTAGATTTACATATTAGCCGATGTAATTTTCTCAAATAGATAAAAATCATTTATCAAATTTTGAAATTTCATCAAATTTCACCTTTTGTCACTGTTCCACTGACATGGAAGCTGTGACAATAACTTTACCTAGAAAATTAAACCTAACTTAAGGATATTAAAATGATGAAGTACTCATATTTTACTTTTATAGAAAATGTAATACATTCATCTTTGGAACTTCGTTTCGTATTGACCCGACGCTATCATTATTTTCCCTCGCTTCTGGAAAATGGGAGTGTTCATTGATATACAGTCATACAAAAAAGGAGATTTGAAGCTCGTACATTGCCATATGTTGTTTTAAAATTAAACCTGCACTTCATTCCAATATTTTATTACCTTTTTCTTGCACCGAATATAGTCAGTTACACTATTATTTGTTGAAGTAGATAGAGGAAAGGATGGAAAGATAATTAGTAGAACAATGACGAAAAAGATTCAATAAAAATGCGACAAGAGCTTTCATTAAGAGATTTTTAATAGAGAGCCGAACATTTTTATTCAAAATGACATCAAATGTTATACATATCTTTTAGGGCCGTTCAGTCACCTGCGAGTTACCATGCATTTTGGTAATGTGGCACGATTGGACCGTAAAATGTGAATTTGGCGAAATTCACTTTTTAAATTTAAATTTTAATATCTGTCCAAGAATTGAGTTGCATTAAATCATTAAAAATAAACGTAAATGAATTCCCAACACCTTTAACTCCAGGTAGTCGAAGCCATAAAAATGTAACAGGTGTAAGTAACATTTTCAACTAATTTTACCAATGATACAACAACAACAGATGCTACTAACACATTGCATGCATAGTCTCTCACGTAATCCCAGTTTTACGATGAAAAGTATGGAAGAACATATACTCGTGGAGCAAAGACTATATTTGCACTTTACTGTAGCACGATGCAATTCCTCAATAAAGCGAATACCAACGCTTTTATCTTCCGAGTGGATTGAGATCCTTGCGGAAGGGTTTCAGAGCTGCCTATGAGGATCAAAAGATATGTTAGATATATAAAAAAGACCCTCTCGCGGCAGCCAACTAAGCAGAACATTCCTCTACCCTCGCACAACTTTACTCGCCGAGTGCACTTTCAGCCATTTACAAAAACGGCTAGCTCAGACTCGACTTAGACACACACACACACACACAAGGAGTTTTAACGTCCCAGGAAATGCACGTCTGTTTCGTCGGTATGAAACCACAATTATCCCCACAAATAACGCTCGTTAAAGGGAGAGCATTAAAAAGGCAGACGAAATCTTGCTCCTTCAGAAGTTTTCGTTGCAGTTAATCCTAGAATTTATGCCCACGCTCGCTTAAGGAAGGAGGAAAGGAGGGAGGCGTGGGAGGAGGGAAAAGGACCGTAAAAGCATCACCGTCTTCCCGCTATTTTTACAACCCCTTTTTATTGACCCGGAAAAAAAATCTTGAAGAATGAACCGAGGAAGCGTCCTTGCTTATGAAAAGAGTATTTTTAGTGCATCGCCGCGGGATCCATTACGTGAAGGAGGGAAAAGAGGAAGAAGAGAGATTGGGGAGGAAGAGGGGATGAATCGCCCGCCCACGCCCTCCCGTGCGACACGACGCACATCCCTCCCCAAAAGAAAAAGAAGAACAAAAACGAGTCGAGAACAAATAAAACTCTACGCGAAACACGGCAAAAAGTCTAGAAACGCCTTTCCCTCGCCGGCGGCGAGAGTAGTCACCACCACCACGGCGGACGGGACGAAGGGGGGGAAGTGAGTCTGGATCGGTGGTGGGGGGTGGGGAGGAGGGTTGAAAGGAGGGCTCGAAAAGGATGTTGGTTCGGTGGAGAAGACGGAAACCCCTTTTTCCTAACGTCCGCTGATCTTAAGGAGCTCCTCCTCCTTTTTCTCTCTCTCCCCTTGGCGAATTCCCACGGCCAGTCCTCGTACATTATTTTATTTCTCCTCTTTCGCCGAGCCGCCTTACCCGCAACAACCGCAACATCTATTCGGCCGGTCTGCTACGATAACGGCTCAAAAGTCCTCCGTCTCCCCGCCCTCCTCCATCGACCGTGTCCTCTCCACGTGTATGGATGGAGGAAGGGTCCGAAAGGGATTAAGACGACTCCAGAAAAAAAATCCCTTCTCTCCAGTGTCGCACAAACAACCTCGGACTGAAAGATTGACGATACCGATTCGATTCGCAGCAAAATCGATAGCTAGGGACGAGGTTACTCATACATCCCTTTTCCCTTTCCTTACATATCACTTTCCAACACAAAGGAGAAATGGGTAACTCTTTCCAAGCATTCGATTTTCGAGTAATATTTTTCTTGGCATATCACTTCGATGGCAATGGAAATACGGTGTGGTGCAGTGTTGTAAAAGAATGATGTGGATCAAATGGGCGGAGCGCGTAGCCAACGAAGAAGTTCTCCGAAAAGCTTTTGGAGCAAGAAACCTTTGTAAACCATTGAAAAGGAGAAGAGAGCGCTGCCATCCTAAGTATCGTGAGGCACGATAGCTAGCTGAAGGCAAGTGGGCGGAAAAGCGGGAAGAACTACAAAGAAAGACCCGGAAACGATGCATGCCACAGATAATGGAAGACATTGAAGCAAATAAATACACGAACACATGAAGAGATTACGGGAGAATGGGCTCGAGCGAAGAGCTACGCAAACCAATATCAGGATCGATGGTAACTAATGAATGCAATGACTTCAATTGATTGTTTTTCGAGTGAAATTAAGATACGCTGTGGTCTTAGAGCATCTCTCTGCCCATAGAATCTTATCACTTCCAAGGTAACATACACGATTATGTCACACTACTATGATTTGGGAGAAATAAAGTTACGAGGAACAATTGAGAGATAATCTCGACGCCGGTGACACCTGAAATTTGTATCCAAGTGGGCCAGTCTGAAAAAATAAATGAGGCAAGGAAATCCAGCGTTAATTACTGCTTACGGAGTATCCTAGTGGTACAAGCGTCCGGCTATGTGCTGTTGGCCCCGAGTTCAAATTCTGGCCCACCTTTCTAGAGAACCCCATGTAAATTCTCAACGTTTGGATGCTCTGCATAATGGAACTTTGCGTGAAACCCCAGATGACATGGGGAAAGGACTGGCCTCTATGCCCTTTTGTATGTGCACATTTCACACGTTCTAGACTTAGTTTAAAGTGAACTTTATCCTCAACTAACAAAACCAACCTTCGAGTTGATTACTGTGGTGGTGCAGTGGAAATTACTCTGGGAGGCCCTCCGAAGTCGAAGCCATTTGCTTCATCCAGGATAAGTAGGTATTAAGGAATAGATTCACAGAAACTCTGAGTTGGCTTAATCCTATTTCCTCAGAAATGTGCATCGTTCCGACAGACGATGCAGTACGATTAAAGCGCTACCCATAAGATAACTAGGTAAGGAGGGGATTATCACGAATTCCCGTCGTCCATTGGATTATAACTGGGGGGCGGGGAGTTAGAATGTGGAACGTAAGGCGACGGAGCAAGCCGATATACCAGTATGTAGTATAACGAAATTTAGCTTAAGTCCTAAGATGTTAAACCCGAGTTTTTCCCTGAAATGGTATTCCTTAAGAATTATCTTCCTCGGACTGATCAAGTCAACGATATATTCCACATTCACGTCACGTAGCTTTATTAATCAGACACTTAATAAATTGCGTCTAAATTTTACATGTATAACCAATGATTGCAGAATATATCCAATGATATTATTCGCTAGTTTACATTCATCAAAGAACGCATGTGTACTGATTACAAGGCAGAGAGAGGTTAAACTTCAATTGCCGATAGCGATAAACTTTTCAAGTTTATAATTTCGTTTCTTATCGGGGAGACCACGAAGAATATTTTTGGGGATAAAACCGTTCAGAGAATATATGAAACCGTAATTGAATACTTACCTTACATCAACTGTCGACTAGAAGGACAAACCTATCTAGCCATTCTCACTAACCTCTTCAAAACTAACCAGTGTTCACCCCGATGGTTGGTTTAACCGGTGACAGTGGAGCTTATTTCGTCTCATGCCTTATGGCTTGCGAAATTCCCACATGCATCGTTGGAAAGCATGTGCTAGCGACGGTTACTGCCCGCAGAGCTTGGAATCAGTTGAGGATATCCAGAGGATTTGAACCCTGGATTTTACTCGCCATTACCAAATACTTCCACTGAATCGCCATATCAGGAATCAGCCACATTAATGGATCCTGATTACCTATGCAGGATAAAAGGATAGCTCGGTGAACTCATCGTCGTCGAGGCCCAATCAAATGGGGCATCTAATAAAGCACGGGTATATATACTGTCGCACAATCCATGGCAGCGTGAGTGAGTTGGCAGCCATGCTTAAGGGAGATGACGGCCAGGAAGGACCGACAGAGGTTGGGCTGGAACATCATCAACTTGCATTACTCTAGCCCATCTGTTGTTACATAAAAGTGAAAACTTTGACTCCATCCACCTCACCTCGCTTGCAGGGAATATTCTACCACATCGAGCAGGGAGCGCTGAAAAGATCGAAGTGTTTTGCACCCATTTGCCAAAAATAGTGAGTCACCACCAAGACATGGAGGGTGGCTTTGCTAAATGGTACCACACATGCTGAAAACAAGTCAACAACCACCATCGAACACACCTATTACTGAGCCCGACGGCGCGGAGTGCAAATACAATTGTCATTGAAGGCTTTAAGGTAGAAGCATTGGCGTAAATTACGAAACATTTGTACAGAAATCATCCAGTGAAATAAACAACCATTTTTATCGCATTTCACTGAAATATTTGCTCCTCTTGCCGAAAACCATGCGGCAGTAAATCTGAAAAAAAATGTACGCATTCTAACAGGAAACGTATAATTCAAAAACCTAGTAAGTTTATCCCCCGATCTTTCCTCCTTTGCTACACATTGTTTACCAAATATGCGTTATGTCCATTAAAACCTCTGTAAACCCCTATCTTGTAACTCTCCCTTTGGGCTCTTCAGCGAATTTCAAATTTTATGCTATGCCTTACCTACTGAGTACCTAATAATGTTGCAACGCTACGAAAACCAGTTCTTAATTCATAATACTCGTAAAACATCGATGTAAAATTAAGTTTCCTCCGTAAAGTTAACAATGGCTCAGTCTGGGATTTGTTTAATTAACATCGTTTTACCAACATGATACTGATCAAGAATTATCTTCGGAAGAGGCAACATTAACCAAAATACCATCACATGGACCGAAAATCTAATAAGATCTTCTTCAGAGAGTGATCATACGGGTTAGTGATGGCAAACACAGGGAAAAGAGGAATAGAGAAAAATATTTGAAAAAATAAAGGAAAAAATTTGTCGATCGACGACTTGATGGCATAATAGTGAAAGGTGAAGTGAACTGGGAAATCCACAGAGGAGGATGTTCGACGACACACATACAATAGACGATGACAAGTGGAGGAAAAGAAATGTGACGGCATAAAGAGGTTAAGAGATTAAAATGAAAAGCTGCTTCTTCTCAAAACCTGTACTGACGTCTACCTAGTGACTCTCCGTGGTCAACTGCGCGGTCAACCAATATCGCCACCGGTCTCAAAATAAGGAAACGATGAGATTCATTTCACAAAATCGATTCGCGGGAAAATATCGTAATCGATGTCATCGAATCGATCTCCAATTTGATTACTATCCTCTCTCCTCACCACACCACTCGATCTCCCCACTCCGTAAACTTTTGTCATCTCTCCTCCCCATGCAGCAAACACGCCCTCTGAGCCCGAACCCAATGGTTAGAGTGGACGGATGCTCCACCTTGAAGAGGGAACAAAAAATATAAGAGATGGTGGCAGATCCATCCAGTTTACCCGGAAAAAATCATCGACTGCTTCCTCACCCCTTCAACGCCACCATTGGCTCCATCGCCCGTCTACCGAGGGATTGCTGGCCCCGGTCCATCGCCTTCCGCCCTCTTATCCGCGCCTCTTCCACTCTATTCGGAGGCCAAACGTCCCTCATCCTCCGACTGCAGCTTCCTTCCCGCACCAATAATCCTCTCCTCACACACAATTCCGCAGGATGGGGGAGGTTAGGCTTGTGGGGTGGCAGGGGCCTATCGATTGTTGCATCAGAGAGAGAGAGAGAGGAATGGAGGAGAGGGAAGTTCGGATTGGGGTTGGGCGGTAAAAAAAAAGAGAGGTAATGCTTGGAGGAAACTCGCACGAGGATGCAGAAAGAGTCAATGGTGGAGTACTAATCCCCATTACCGTTTCATTGAGCGCGATGGTATTTTTATCAATCGAAGGAGAATATCATTGCACCTAGACTCAATTTAATGGGAAAAAAATGCTTCCCTATTGGCTAATCCCAATAGAAGACTGAATTTTCAAGTGATTAGCAATACGAAATTTGCATGAATTCTGGAACGGCATGTCTGCACCTCTGTACATCCGTCCGATTCATAATAGCTTGCTCTATAAACACTGGGAAGAGTCACGCAATCTTCAAAATTATTTGGACGCTTTTCTAATACGGTTTTTAGACTGAATTTTCAAAACTTGGTAACATTCGGAAATGATTCTAGGTGCTTGTAAATAAAATCTATTTCCAAACAAATGGAATATTTAAGTGAGTAATTACTAACTTTACATTACTTTATTTACAGATATACCTGTAAATTCCTAGTAGCTGTATGCCTCCTTACCTGTGTATTTTAAAGCGAGCTCTAGTCGCACTGATTAGGCACAGACATTTAATGGACGAATCATTAAAATAACATTTAATGTTAAAAAATGCATTGGATGATAAAATAATTGACTAGACAAGTTGAAATTGGGATGCGAGCTTCATTGAACACCCACAAGACAAAATCACACTGCTTACACATCAAGCTACGATGCTCGACGAGCTCGTATTTACTGTACGCAACCCTATCAGGAACGCAAGTATAGTTTTAGTCGTAATGTCTCTAGCAAAATTTCCTCAATGTCCAACGCCGAAATATAAATTATTACATTCAGCTGTGTACACTGTTAAGCAAAGCTGTTTCTAGGATTCATATTTATTTTGCTTAGACTTTAAAGCCAAGTCACGATTTTCGTTTTTTCCAAAGAGAGGGTATCAGCAACTGTCCATCCACACACAACACAAGTCCACATGATATAAAATTTATGAATTTCCATGGGGACGTTTACGGAAAAAAGGAAGGCTTCGCACGCATCAGTTCTTATCGTTTGAGATATTTCTCAGTTATGTCTACGACATGATTTTCCCTAAAACCCCTGCCCATATTTACTCCTTCACTACGTGTTCAAAAAATGGGGTCGGCAATGCTACGGAACTCCTAAGGATAACGCCACGGCATGTTTTAGCAGGCTTCATTCTTTTCGCTCCCACCTCACTTGTCAGACCTGTCAAATTCCTTCACCCCTCCATACTAAACTGACGTCAGAATCTCTCCGAAGTGGGATATAACTCGGGAGAAAAAAAAATCTCAGGCTGGAAACATTTTCCGTCGAGGGAATCATCGAGTTTGGGCGCAACTTGCAAAGAGGATTGGTGGAATTCGGTGCTTCGCTAGAAATAATTTGTTCAGCGCGGATTTGTCGTCGTTTGGCTTGAGGAAAGCTGGCACGAGGCAAATCCCATTCTTATCCGATCTTGAAGGGGCGAAATTCTCCCTCGTCTTGGATCCAAGGGATGAAAGCGTTCACCCCGGACGAAGTTAAGGCTTCACGCAAAGTATATCAGCGGATGACACGGGTGCAAAAAAAACTGGGGGAACAGCACCGGATTGCGCTTTTCCTAATTTTTTTTTGGCTAGAGGATGAAACTTTTAAACGCTCACGGCCGGCCGGTATATCTCTTAACGCAGTTTAAAAGCGTGCCGAGCATATGTAACACGACGGACTGAACCAAAAATTGCGTGCCCAGACGAACCCTGCCCGCGGTGTTGGGAAGGGGCCGGAGGGCGAGTGGGGGAGAGAGGGGATAGGGTTCAAGACGAGACAACGGAGCGTGAGAGAGCGAAAGGCATAGTGTAGAGAGAGGGGAGGGGTGGACTTCTCATGTGGCATTCAAGGGGAAGAAAGAGCAGAATCGGGAATGCAAGAGAACCAGTGCGGAAGAGGCGAAAGTCCACGAGTTGATCCCCTTCCCAATTTGCACGCCTCGGCCCTAGATCACCTTTCCTCCCCGCCCCCCGCCTCCAGAGTGCACCCAAACCCTGATCCCCTCCCGTCCCTTCCTCCACCCTTTCCTCCTCTTTTTTTCTCTCGTCCCCTTTCCAACTGCCCAAAGCGAAGTGTACCCACTACTTGCGAAGGGGTGAATGCCTTGAATTTCCCCAACGGCTCGGCGAGATCCATCCCGCTCCCCAACTTTTTTCCCCACCAGCGCATATTTTTTCGTAGTGGATCAAGTTAATGAAGGGTTGCCAATCATGTGGAAGTTTGAATCAAGGGGCGGAGTTTATTCACAGGCCAAAGTTTACGGAAATTTATACGAGGGACGGTTGTCACTGAAACAAACGCTCGACGTCAAAGAAGGTAGCGCCTCAATGTACATAATTTTTTTGGCACGATTTTCAGCTTAGAGCCCCTAGAGAACAGTTATTGGAAAAAACATTGGAGAAATAAAAAAAAATTGATTAAGTAAATTGAATGTACAAATAGGTGGAGAATCTTGATGGAATATATTTGGCTCGATCGGGATGTCAACCCGAGTATTTCAACTGTCAACAGTGGGTGACAGAAGTGTTTTCGAAACTTCTATCACCCACAGTTGGTTGTTAATAGTAATGGGTGATAGGAATTTTGCACCGGGTGACAGAAAATTCTTGAGCAATTTTACTGCCCACCAATCCAACGTCAAGTGAACATACGAACACAACGTTCCACCTTAATGACAACTATAATGAGTTCTCCAGTATCTTCTCTAAAATAATAGCGATTCTATGCCTGTTTGTTCATCTGCCACGGTTTTTCCTCCAAGAACTTTGCTAAGGCACTTAGCACTCTTGGAGTTATAGTTACCTACGTATTCATTACCACTGACCCTATGGAGGATTTGAAGGCTTCAGGAATGTTCTCCCTAAAAAAAATGTCAACACTCCGAAACATTCCAGTCGAGTTAACATTTTAATAAAAATCAATAAGAGTTAGTGTTTCAATGCAACAATTTCAGAGCGTAAAAATCATTCGCCTTGACTGGGACTCGAACCCAGATCCCTCAATATCCGGTCGAGTGCTTTAGCCACTTAAGCTACCGAGGCGTCCTCTTAAACTCTGAAATTTTGGGGCTTTTAAACGAACTAGATGTTATGACGAAATACCGTACATACAATGTCACATGCATTCGTAGTCGTGCGCGAGGCGCCACTGTCCACGAGGTTAAAGCCAACTTTAAACACTTATGGTGTTTTCCCTTTGACAAATTCCAAAGAAACTGCGGGAGATGCCGCAACAGTAACTTTTAACGGAGTCATCCGCTAATGTGCATTTCAATGCAACAATTTCAGAGCGTAAAAATCATTAAAGCACTCGACCGGATATTGAGGGATCTGGGTTCGAGTCCCAGTCAAGGCGAATGCTTTTTACGCTCTGAAATTGTTGCATTGAAATGCACATTAGCGGATGACTCCGTTAAAAGTTACTGTTGCGGCATCTCCCGCAGTTTCTTTGGAAAGAGTTAGTGTATTGTATAAGGTTGAGCCAACTCCCATGGATAATAATAGTAGTGGACAAAAGTTGACTTGCCGAAGGAAGCTAAGAAAAAAAATAGTAATCCTCTATATCTTCAAAACCTAACACCGTAGTTATGTCGCTAACAACGACGCTAAAATCTAAGTTGAAGTGAATATTTTAGGTGGTTTGGACGAAATACTATTACTCCATCCTGGACACTTTGATGATCATTCTCATATACATATTATCATCGATAACGGACAAATGAGTTCTTTTCTTATTTAAATTCAATCACCTCAATCACTCATTTGTCCCATCATCGAGTGAAAAGAGACATATTAAATAGTTCAAATGCAATGATGCTCGCAGATATGTAAAAATTTAGAAATTAACCAGCTTAATCTCTTTGTATCTTAAGTTGTGAAGTGAGTATCGAATTCGTTAATCGTAATGTTTCCTTTCATTAAAACGGAAGTCCAATGCATTAATTAGGAATGAAGCAACGTTTTTTTTCTGTTGTTCAATTAAGGCTTATGACGCATAAGTGGAGCCGTCACAACGCTATTGCTATCGAATAATTCCAATGTCACAAATCAAATACACATATATAGTACTGTACTTCAATATCATTTCCACATAATCCAAGAGTCTGATTTGATAATCTGGTTTGAAATTTCAGGATAAAAAAGTGCATTCGCTTGCAACTTCAACCGCAGATTTTCATTAATAGCATAGAAAATAAAGTCTGGTTCGGTGTTAAAGAAATGCCCCTACGATAATACGAGCAACAAAATCAATTACACCGTAAATAACAGAGATATTTTCAATAGAGTTTGCATTAAATCGCGTGCGGAATCATCACAATATATCACCAGGAGAATCTCCGTACATAATTTTCAAATTAAATGCTAAGCTAGTTTTGCATTTATCCACTTGCACATGACCTATTAATTATTCAACTCTTATTGGTAACCGCAGCGTCATATTTAAGTTCATGTTTAAGATATAGCGAAACGTCTCCTCCACCTTCTTGTGCAGCGATAATGCACTCATCCACTACAATGGTGAGGTGACCGACGATACATCTCAATAATAAATCAATCGACATTAATTAACCATAAACTCCGTAATCAACCCGAAGGTCGGTTTGGTAGGTGATGGTAGAGTTCACCCAGTACTAAACCCGACGGCGTGTGAAATTCACACATCAGGGTAGGGGGGCCAGTTCCTTTCCCTGTACCGATTATGGTTTCCCAGGAACACCTGGTACCCGAAAAATCACATAGCTTGGGTGGAGCTGCAGGTGCCCAGAGTGCCTTGCCCGGGAATCGAACCCGGGACCCTTCGGTCAGCCAACGCTCTACTCCCTTGACTACCACGACCCACCGAAATTAACCAGATTTCCACTAAATAGAAAGATATTGAATACTTCGGCCATTTAATCCTTTAACTGCTGATGATTTTAAATCGATACCTACCGACCACATCTGTATAGTATCTCTGTGTTTGCTCTTAGCCTTTAGGTGCTTGAATTAGTGACATGAACCTGACGTTAAACCTCGAAACCGCGGTCGTACATAAATATAATTTTGAGGAATCAAATATTTTTAGTTTTTCACTCTAGTTTGAAATTCCTCAGATTTGAAGGGACAGAAAAATCGAATGGGGAAAAAATTAAGAATCCTCCTCCCATACTGAACACCCTCTCCATTGCAGCTTTCCCTTTGGGCCCACATATGACGATAAACAAAATCACAATCATAATATGGATTGATTTTACTAAAAGGTATACATAGAAGAATATTGTGGTGCTTGAGATATACTCATCATGTACGAGGTGCTTTCCCCTGTATGGGTAATGCTCATTTGGCATTTTTTTCCTTCGAGCGAGAAAGTAAATTTTGACGAAGGATAAAGTTTTGAGGAACTGGTCAAAGTTTAACTTTAGGACATAATAACACTCTCCAAATTCTCATAACACCGATACGTGAGCTCAGAAATCCACCTCACTCGTGCGGAAGAGGCACATTGGATTCCTTCCGACTGAGCTTAAAACCCACGCCCGTCGTCTCCTGAGCGTCCCCCTCCTACTCCCGATGCCTTCCAGATCAAAGCCTATCATCGGATTACGACAGATGTACGCACTTCGGAACGAGAACTCTCCATCATTGACTTCCGGAGTCCTCCTTAAAAATATTTTTCCCCGACGATTCGATTAGATCCGAGAGTAAACCAAGCGTCGGATTTGGAGGCAGGAACCAACAGATGTTGGCAGGCGATGGACGAAAAGGAACGACGAAAACCCCCGGTACACGGAGAGAAACACGCCCCCGTTCAAGTTTAAGAGCTCAAACATTCCATAGGGATGTATTTGCGAGGAAAGAGGATGTGTCATAAGTTATCAAGTATGCTTTAAAATGCAAAGTGCGACGTCATCGGAGAATTTAATAACGCTGTTGGTAAAGGAGAAAGCGCGATGCAGCTCTTTGAAGTAAAACGGAAGTTGAAGTTACATGAGACAACCTTCCTGCCGTGATTCCGAAATTCTAAGAGTTTTGCAAATTTTCAGGTCGCCAAATACCCTATATATATATATATATATATATATATATATATATATATATATATATATATATATATATATATGAAATTCTAGCAATACACTCTTTCTTCTTGAAAATATAAATAAATTCATATCAAATTACCACCACTTTTCGTTATTTTACCGATATTTTTCTTCACTGGTTACAACCAAATAACACTAATGCGTAACATAAATATCAATTTTAAATTGAGAACAATGCTTTGTTTTAAAATATATGCAAAAATAAAATAACATAGCCTTCAATATGAATAGTTCCTGCTAGTACGTAACAAATTTCCACATATTAGCACGGATTGAGACGGAACAAGTTTATACCCAGGATAAATTCCACCGTGAGTATAAAACACTTAGATGTATCGTAAAGGCATCATCAACTGACCATATAATACAATTGATATCAAGAGTGTTGATTGAAACAATATGGGAAATGTCGTCAATTTGCATTATTTCTTCAATTTATACAAACAACTCATGCATATTATATAACGAAATGAAACGAGAGAAAAAAATGCAGACTGTCAAGCGGATTAGTTTGGTTAATGGTAATTAAGCCTGCTTTTCCATACATTGCGAATTCGGACTTACCCACCTCGAACATAGGTGAAAGAGTGAAAGTTTTTATTCGGACAGAATGAGAATGCGGACTCTAAGGATCATCTACGTCTACTTAATACCCCGCAAGCCGCAGCAAGGGCGTGTGGTGGGGGGTGTTAGGACACCACCCGTAATTTAGAAAGGAAAAAAACCGCATGCTAAAACCACAAGTTCATACATTCACAAAAAAACATGGCATATATTCATGCAAGAACACTTACACCCCACACACATGAAAACATTCAATCTACATCTTACATACAAATGCACCTGAAAGTATACCTAGCATCTTTGCAATGTCTAATTTTGTTCCGACTTGAAAATTCAATGTTTTTAATATTTCTAAAGTGACTTCGGTTTCTTACTATTATGATTTCTGATTGTTCGGGGAAAGAATGAGTATTTGTATATATCTGTACTGGAATCTATCTCCCTTATTTTATCTTTGTGGTCTGATCTACCTAAGTAGTGCAAGGATAAGGGCAGACTTTCCAGGATCCCAAATGGGAGAAAACGAGTCACCTCAAGTGTCGATATGAGAAATAGCATTCAACAATCCATTAAATGCCTTATTTAACTGTAATATTAGAGCAATGCTTAAGAAACTTAGTGTCATTTTAGCTAGTACTTACGAGTACAGAGTGAAAAGGTTTATCAAAAACCCACCCTAAGCCGATAGGACACCTGCTAATAATAATTAAATAGCTACTTTGTAAACTGCTTGAAAGCACAACTTCGCTGCCGCAGGGACACGAAATTTTATTCCCCGCCGTAAAGATCACAGAGACGCCAGTAGAGCCAAACGAACTAGTCGGCGTTACTACCCCAGAATCCGTAGCTTTTCATCCCAAGCTCCTTTAAGTATCGCATTGTTGTACCGACGCCAATGAAGTCGCAGAAATAGAATTGAAAAAAACTGACGGTTTGATAAAAAAAAGGGGCAGGATCATCAGTCATCATTCTCATCCACCTCGAAATGAAATTACCGCTCGGGGTTACCATTCTCTCTTGTCGAGAACTGGTGCGCGTCCGAAGACCGTGCGGGCCGTCGAGCTTAACTGCGGGATTGCCCCCGAGATGAGTGCGAGCCCCCTTCGGAAGAACCGAAATGGGATAAGAGAATGAAGAAAGAAGTTCCAGTCAAAAGACAAGAAGGGGACGGATCGCGCCGGAGCAGGATTAAGGGACTTGATATAAACATGAGGGCGGCGAAATGCTGGCGTAAGACACGCTGAAGAACAAGGATGATCCCGTTAAATCTTCTTTACGATCCGCCCCCCCACCCCTTCACGCCACATCTCCGTTCCGGAGGAGAATGAGAAAGCAAAACTATGAGGCTGCAACCCCCTCGTCCCTCCCACGAAGGCGATTCATTACCCTCGGCTTACCATGATAAGGAGTAGGCTGGGTAGGGTTGGAGAGGAGGGAATGGTAAGCGGCTAAGAGTTGGCGAAGGGAGCGAATTCGAAAGGGTCATTGCATTCGGAATGGCCTCCGGGATGAGAAGAAAATGATCGCCGGAGAAGGAAGAAAAGGAGGAGGAATGTGCGGGAGGGGCATCGGGCGATAGAACTCGGATATCGTTCGGCGGCCATGATGAAAGACGACGGATAAAAGGAAGGGGCCATTGAGCGAGAAGAAGGACTACAAACGGAACGAGGGAGTTAATAATGCCGTTGTATGTACGTGTCCTCGCGCCCTTGGCGAGAAAGTGATAGGGTGGGGGGGGGGGGAAAGAGGGCGTGCGGGGAACGGGAGAGAAAGGGACAGTTTTGGGGCCATCGGCTTTATTCCCGAAGAACGGAGATCACCCACGTACCCAGAATTCGGGCACGAAAATTGAAATGAGTGTTCAGTTGCTATAATCTCTGCGGCAAAATTTTCAATAAATGAATAGAGACTGAATACGCATAAACCAGATGGGCTTAACTTATAAGCGGTTGATTCGGTGAAGTATTCCATGTAATTATTACGACCAATTCATCATGGGCTCATATGGGTTCACTACTCGAACAGATGATAAGAGGAAATTTAAATTATGCCATATTGACCAAAGCCAATTACGGTCGTACATTTAAATGGCCATGAAATAATGAAAGGTAATTTATAAGTACTCATTTAGACACGCAAAAATTTAAAATACTAGGTAAATATAAAAACTTCGGATATGGGGTTGAATGCTGTGGATTTACGGAAAATAATTATTGAAAAGAGTAATTTAAAGTTTAGAAAACGGCGTTACAATCCTCATGGTCCAATCATGGTTTACGTCAAGCCTACGAAGATGGGCATATCTACCCAGAATAAGTGGAGGAGTGAACTGCAAACCTTATAATATGGCGTATGGTAGATTAAAGAGAGACCAGCATGAAAGAGTGCACTTGAGTGCATCGGACTAGAGAGAAGTGTGGAGAGTGGAGCCCACCTGTGGACTTAATTAATCATAAATGTTTCTTCATTCTACTGAACAAATTATATTTGCAAAATCATCTCCTCTCGACAAAAACACTCGATTCAATCCATTTCGTCCAAATCCTTTGGCCCCTTACAATTATAAAGTTTAATAAGAACTAATCGTTGTAGAGCGTGACATATGGCACGATTAATGAAGAATTATCAACTTTCCCATCCTGAAAACATCTCAGGTTGGTGCCCATTCGAACGCGGAAGGGAAAGAGAGAGAGAGAGAGAGATATTACTGAAAACCCACACGCACCCTCGCACGTCCCGCGTACACATAAAAAGAGACCGCGAAGAAGTCGGCACGCATTTGCCACGGTCGAAACGAGGAGAAAGAAACATCCCTTAGGGAGGGGAAGAGGAAAAGACGAAAATACACTATTTTCGATGAATTCCTCACCTCCTCCTCCACCTTCCTCATATCCTACCCTCTCCCCCTCCCTCCGCAACTCCGTATCGCACCTGTTACTACGAGAGAGAGAGAGTGGGGAGGGGGAGGGAGGTGGGGGGGGGTTGGGAGCCGGGGGCGTGAGTGAGGATGACTGGGGAAAACCGATAAAAAGGCAGATTTCGGCATGCGTCCTTCCCACACCAGGAGCCCGCGTGAGAATAAAAAATGGGATGAGGTGGGGGGTTTAAGTAATCCTTTTATGCGAAATTTTTTCCCGCTCCAACGTAATCATTTCCCTCCGGGACGGGAGCATTTATTGAAAAGGAGGAGAGAGGGAGAGAGAGGACCCTTTGCGGTTGGAACTTGGGAGCGACGGGGTCGTTCGGAGATATGTTAGCGGTAGGAAATGGCGCGCGAGCGAACGGGAGGGAAAACGAGTACAAATGGAGGGGGGTGGTGATGATGGAGGCGAGAGGAAACACGTCTTTTTCTCGAAAGAAAACCGCTGAAAGGCAGATGGTGGCGAGGTGGGCAGGAGGGCGCGATGGATTTGAGGACGACGAAGGAAGAGATGCGGTTAAGGCGTTTAAAATGGACGGTTTTGGGATGAGAAGGAACGTGAGAGACGAAGTGAAGAAAACTGAGAAATGAGGAAAAGTGGCTGCGAACTCGGGGAAGAAAAGCAGGCACGTAACTAGGGAGGAGCATCCTTGCACGAGTCCGGATTCGCCCACGCCCCACCGCAGTGGCGCGGCTACAAGAAGGGTGTGCCAACTCCTGTCCGCTCTCTAATCAGTTTCCATTCTAGGTAAAGGGCGATTTAATTCCGATCAATTGGCATTTTAAAGATCCGTTTAAAGAATTAGAAGGATGGGACGTTGTTTGAATACTGATAAAAAAAGGCTTTGGGGATAAAATCTATCGTGCGATCGAATAGGGAAAAGGATTAAATAGTTACATGATCTCTATAAAAAGCTGGTTAAATATTGCGAATGACCTCTTTATTACGCGAGAAACGATAAGTACTTCACAATAGCAGTTCATTTTTGCCGTTTATTTAAAAAGTCTGTTGTAAATTAGACAGTTTTGACGAATGAGATTTTTCCAATGAAAACACGACACTGTAAGAGATCGGGATGATGCGGCTTCCCATCGCGAGGGCTGGAATTCAAATTCCGGTAGTGGCCGGATTTTTCAGTGGTATCCCGATCCCTATTTGAAATGCTACGTAGATAGCACTTTGAGTACGCCGCATGTTTACGGGACGTTTCAATTGTGGACCCCTAGCCGCCTTTTGTTAAGAGTAGTCTCATGACGACGCCGGATTTTACTCCACCCTATCTCCAGGTGTGTCGCCTCCTCTAATAAATACTACTACGACAAGATAACGCCATATGGAAGCCGTTCAACTCTTGAAATTTTGTCGCAGCATCTTCTGTAGTTTCTTGGAATTCGTCAAAGGTAAAAACAGCCTAATTATGTGTTTAAAGTTGGCTTTAACCTCATGGGTTGTGGCGCGTCGCGCACGACATTCTATGTACGGTATTTCGTCACAACATCTTATTTCTTTCAAGCGCCCAGAGTTTAAGGGGACGCCTCGTATAGGGAAAAAAATATGCCGAAACAGGGATCCGGGTTCAAATCCCGGTCAAGACAAATGATTTTTACCCTCTGAAATTGTTGCACTGAAATAATCTTGCATGGCTCGGGATACAAAAAATAAAAAACCCTACTTTTACTAATTTAGGGAAGCTTACATCCTTCACTAGTTTCTTTCTCGCTGCCCTTTTACATATTTATTTCGCCTATGCCACTTTCACAGATTGTCTCTTCCATACTTTTCTGTCAATAAGAAATCAAGTGTCTCCCACGACGAGAATGTCTTCTACCATCATACTTTGCTATTAAAGGAGCATACAAACAGCATTTTCATTATCCACTCGTTTCTCACTATGTCTCCACCATTTCTCCAACATATACACACTTCTCTACTAAATCATGCTTTCCGCCGCTATTTATGCTAATTAATGAATACCCAGTTTTATTCTCGTACAAAATATGGGTAGGAATTCATTTTAATGCACTGTCATTTTTTTGTTTTACAATTAGATTGAAATTAATTTTTTTTCTCCCGTGTAAGATCGATAGATTACCAACAGCCTTTTTCGATATTCGCAAGTATTTTAATCTCGTATAAGGTAACAAATAAATATGGAATTCGTACAAGGAGATATTTTAGGGCAGAAGCATTCGAAATATTAAAAGCTAGGCTAGTACTTCTATTATAGCAAGAAGATCTTATTCATTATAATAGCTCTATACACTTTGTATTTGACTGATAAAGTTAAATTACCACGTGAGCACCAATATTGAAATAATAACGCAGTTTTAGGTAAAGATGACCAGCATGCAGATTTTGACAATCATGTTTCAGATGCATTCCTTCTATACCATTTAGGGCAATAATTAACGGCCATATAGCATTATGAGACGTTTAGATAATTCGGAGGACAGAAGGAAAGAGAGAAGTCGCTTGGAAAATATTACACACATAAAACGGTTTCATATTTGCGAAGAAGAAAGGATTAAAATTGGCACACATCATTGTCATGATCATTGATAAATACTGACATGGAAGAATGTTCATCTTGACGTATTATAGGCTATACAAAAACACAGAATGTCTCAAGGGCATTTAGCTTTCGAATCAATTAATTTTAAGCAATGAGCAATTTGTAAGTTGCATCAAAATAAAAACTCCGTAAGTTGATTTTCGAGCCATGAAAGTCTTATTTAGTATGTCACGACTCGCTCCACCATTAAACCACCGATCACACCAATACAAAGTGTCATACATCACCTTCGCTAAATAGGAACACATGTCTATCAGGCTGATAACACACAACTCAAAAGACCCTTACAACACACCCTATCACCTTATCAATCAGACCCTGTGGAAAAATAATTACACATCTTCCATCATCTTTTTTAACCCTGGCGATGTTTTCTCTTTCATTTACACGACCCAGTTGAGTCACCGGTTAAAATATTTGGCATCGTTCGCTCGCCATAAAATTAAAGAATACACCAAAAATTGGGTCTTCTGCGGGTAAATGACTCTGTGTTTATAATTTAACTAACCCTTTCCGAAAACAGTAATGCCCGTGATAGAAATACGTAGTTGATTCCACGACTGAAGCTCACGCACGTTGAATCTCACTTTCTCAATTCGATTAGAGAGCGTCACACAATTAATGCACGAGGAAAAGTGCTGTGATACGTAGATTTATCAAAGGTTATGTCGATCAAGTTATTTCCAAAATTTTGCGAGAACCTGCAAATGACGAGTATAATCCCGATTGCTGTCAGTTTAAAGTGACAAGTTGGCAAACGAGTTTGTGAAGTCAATCAACTGTCTCAAAACCTCAACAGAGAAAACGTACCAATTTATCAGGAAATTTATTTTAGCTACCTGTGCAAAATCTTGACTTAGTGAATTCATTAAAGTACGCTTAATCTATAAAAATGCCTAGAATTTTTTTGCTGCAGATGATACGTGCGGCTTGTTGATGAAGCGGTTGGATACGCAGCATCGGTAGGAACTCATGATTGATTATGGAGCAGTTAATATTTACAAGTACCCGATTGACCAATAACCCCAGGCAAACATGCCCTTCAGTATATGAAGAATATTTCATTTATAGGCTCGCAGCCGAACAATACAACAAACGAAAGAGTACTACGTTTCCAGACGCGCCAAGATGATTCCAACATCTTCCTGCCATGTAATTACAGCTCCATTTACATGCTTTTTAAGAATAGTTTTGAAAAAATCGATTTATTTCATAAATTGCTAAAATGCGTAAAATTCTTCAAATCACATCCTTTGAGCGTCGTCCCACGCTTACCTGTGGTCTTTCCACGACTCGAAGGCTCCCTGGTTGGCGAATTCTGAAAGGCCCTTAATGGTACCCGTGCAAGCTTTCTTGGTGGCACCTAAGAGCCCCATGGTTGTGTCCTTTGAGAGTGGATTTCACTTTGGGGAATAGGAAATAGTGTGTTGGTGCCAAGTCGGGACTATAAGGGCGTTCGGGAATCGTAGCGAGGCTGCTGCAGAAGGCCTTCGCGGGCAGACACTCGACTCTCCTTTTGGTCGTCCGTCAATAGCTTCGAGACGAGTTTAGCGCAGATCTTTCGTAACGCCAAATTTTCAGTGATGGTGGTGTGCACTATCATCTTATTAATGCCCATGCGATGTGCGTCCATGCGCACACTTAACCGACGGTCTGGATTCAGCACTTCACGCAAACGTCTGGAAGAAATTGTTACCGATAGTTTTTATACAAACCTTGTACATATTACTCGCTTGTTAAAAATTATATTGAGGTATTATATTCCCTCCTCCCACAGATTATTCTTTGAAATTTCAAAGCACATCCATATGTCACACATCCTCATTTTTCGCCACGAATTTTAAATATGCACCATGACAACACAAAAACAGTCAAAAAAAAAGGATCAAAATGCGGGATTGTTACGCCAAGGGAAAACAGTACAGTAAAGGCGCCCGAGCGGTGGTAGGCTTTCGAGAGGGGTGAGGTAGTCGCGTAGTAGTTACGACGAGTCGCGTGTTACGGGCACGATGGGGCGACTTGCTCCTCAGGCTTCAGTAGCAGGGATCGCCAGAACGCCGTGACAACGCAGAAGACGACGCCCTGCCTTAGAAGCCTAGGCGGCTGGAAAGGCAACACAGTGGAGCCCCGACCGGATTACCGGGGACCGTCCACGAGAAACCATTTGCTCGGTTTCACGTAAAGCACGAGAGAAGAGGTTGAAAACGGCAACTTCCTGGTACCTATATGTATATGTACGTGTGTGTGTGTGTGTATATATATATATATATATATATATATATATATATATATATATATATATATATATATATATATATATATATATATATATATATGTGTGTGTGTGTGTGTGCAGTTTTCAGCATCTTCCCTCGTGCTTTTCGTGAAACCGATATATATATATATATATATATATATATATATATATATATATATATATATATATATATATATATAAACACATTTGTAGATTTTTTAAACATATAAACAAAGAAAAGGCACTCACATATGTAGTTTTGACGTTTCGACGGCACGACCGTCGTCATCAGAACGTCAACGTGCCGTCGAAACGTCAACACTACATATGTGAGTGCCCTTTCTTTGTGTTTGTATGTTTTAAAAATCTATAAATGTATCTTTAGATATTTGTGCGTCGCCGAAGAGCGTTCTTTTTCTATATATATATATATATATATATATATATATATATATATATATATATATATATATATATATATATATATATATATATATATATAACGAACAGAAACGCAGTTACGGGAGAAGATGGATTTTATGTACGCCCGAAGGGGGGGTCGATGATGTTGGGGTTTGGGCAAGAGAAGCGACAGAGAGTGGAGGGGACGGGGGAAAAGAAGCGGAGGAGGGTTCTAGGGGGCATATACGTAAGATGCGAGATGAGCGATATATAGGATATGCGTGAGGTGAGGGGAAGAGAACGACTGCGAGACGGGTGGGAAGGTGGGTCGGGGGGAGTTTACGGATTGGGGAGAATAAAAAAGGAATGTGGAATTCCGCGAGGAGATTGGCCGGGAAGGGGGAAGTCGAGAAGTGGGCACGTTACCTTTCTTTTTTTTTTGGTCGGGGTGTCGGGGGGATGTGAAGGGACGTATGTGAGGATTTTGGATGGGCCGGTGGGGGTGGATGGGGGAGAAGGAGGAGTGCGGGTGGGCGTACGAATTGCATCGCGTGGAATGGTCGTGGGCGGGGACGTTTTCGTCGACCGAGCACCCCCGTGAGGCCCGCACGCATTTCCCGCGTGGACCTCGCCGATCCCCTCTCTACCCCCGCGCCCTTCTCGCACGACTATGGTGGGGGTGTATCTTTTTTTCCGTCGCGGAACCTGGGGACCATGCTACAAAATTACGAAATCGTATGAATAAATTGATCGCTCAATTTTTTTTGGAGGTGGCAGAGGCGTACTTTTAGTGTTTATGGCCTATTCGGTCGGAAAATGACTTCAAAGCGACCATGAATATGAGCTATGTGATTTTCTGCCAGGAAATGGGAATTTATATGACACTGTGCGATATAAGTTTTCCCCTCTACATGGCTATTTTTCTCTCTTCTGGATATGTCATAAACTTAAATATTTCCTATTTTATCTAGTCGCATTGGGCCACTAATGTTCATCACCAAGAGTAGAGTTTAGAGAGAAAATGTACATCATGGGGAGAGAAGTTGAACTTTTCTTAACTTGGTCTTTGTAAGTATCCATAATTGCCACTGAGCTGATGAAATGAAACTTTAATCAGATGACATCTTGCTTGCACACACAGGCAAGTTTTTCGGAATGGTCTGAAAATGAAAGTTACAATCAGAAACTAAATTAACGTGAAACCATTTGCCGACATGAAAGTATCTCGTGATCAAATTTTGGAAAGTGAAACATTAAATTACAGGGTGCGTTCAAAAGGAAATGCAATTGAATTTCCCGCGCCTCTCCTACTAATCGGGGTCGGATCGAACCATTTGAAGTAGGTGAGGGGGAGGGGGCGCCTAAGCTTTGCCGCGAAACCGGTCTCAGTGTTCTCCAAGCTGTGGAAGCGGGAGGACGTCAGTCTGTTTATAACTCGAACATAAGAAGATTCTTTCTTCGGCAAAAAAATTCTATACTGGGGATGAAAAAAACAGTACGATACAACGAATTACTATATGTCGAAAATTTCTTCAATATAACACACTGCGCACCTCACAGATTAAATTAGATTCACGGAAAACATAGGATTCAATTTTGAGAATAGGAATAATTATCGCATTTTGAAATGATGAGATAAAAATATTAAACTGACCCACTATATTGATCATAAACCAACACCGGTCTAAATACAACATATCTACATGCTTTATTGTGGATATTTATGAAAATTCATTGGAACTAGCTTAAATACGTATCGAGTCACATAGTCTGAAGTAAAAACGACTACATTCATTGCTAAGAGCTCGAATATACACATGATCCGGGGCCAGATACTTAAGTAAAATCAAGTCACCTACCTATGAGTTGCGTTGTAAGATCCCACTTATAAGACATTATTTCCCAATCAGAGCACGCACACTTGGAGGGTACACCATAGTGTGGTGTACATAGAGTACTGGTTTTAGGACTGCAGATACTTGTTCATTAACCAAAGCAAGCTTCTCATTATTCTCTGTAGGAAAACTTAATTATGAATCAGAAAGGCCTTAGCGGGGAGTCAAAAATGCAGAAACACGCCGACAGATATATCGTAATGTTAACCCAAGTTCAATGCAATCGAAATTCAAACTGATTAGTACGCTACAAATGCTATCTCATTAATTATTTAAAAAAATAGCAAAATAATATCCCAATCATCGTCGTGAACTACTTAATGATTTCTTTCGGAATTTCATAAGTCAAAACCGAATGTTACACCATATCTGAACATTATTTTTCAGATGTTTAAGAAGGTCGTACCATTGTGGAAAACAGGTTTATGTGGATTTTACCTTCACTCCCAGTGGAATATTCCAATAAAAATCTTGTTTAATCTCGGAATATGGGCGTGTATAACATATTTTTTAGACTTGATAAATTGATCCTGGAATGGACTGCAGGTCGACGCCTTTGGTGGAAGGAAGAGAGACCAAAGCGAACAAAGAAAGGAACCAATGAAGAGAGGAAATCTACGGAAAAGACGAGATGCTAAAAGAGAACATGAAAGAAAACTCATTCTTCTGCGGAAAAAAAATCCAGCGAATGGCTTAGAAAGTTGAGAGGTTTTCCGAGGGCCACCACGACTCGAGGGAGTCTAAAGATCGATTTGTAAGAAACGTACCTCTTACCCACCTGGGATGTACGAGAAAGGGAGGAAGGAAGAGGAATGAGAGGAGGCAATACGTGAGAGGTTTCTGGTTTCCACAAAGTTTTCCAGAAGTTAACCCACCCTGGGAACCACCCATCGAATGCATAGGTTTGGGAAAATCGCTTCCAATACATATTTTGAACCTAGCAGCTGTTAAAATATGATGCCTCCACTGCTTTGATTGTTTGAAAGTCATGTGAATGGACTCAAGTTTCGGAGCGGGTCCCCATTCTGATTTAGCTGCATGTTACCCCGCCGTGACAGTAAATTGAATTATTTTTTTTGTTGACATTTAAAAAAATATGAGAACTGGGCAACTTCGATAACCAATCGGTAAAAATATCAAAGTATTCTTTAACCACGGCGGTGAATCCATTTCTATTCGGGCAGATCTTATAACCGCCTACCTGCTTGAGATTTAAAATGCCTGTCCCCTCACTTACACAGTAGTGATTAATTCAATGATTTGGGAAGTAGCCCGCAGGCCTTAGAACGATAATGAGCCACATCTTAATTCAGGAACCAGCCTAAAATGAAATAACACTAAAGTCAAGGTTTTCTTCAGAGATTCACGTGCTGCGAGACCTGATGAACTCGAACAACTTCCGTCGCTCAGTTGACAGGCCTGCAGTAACCGAAGGAATTTCGCAGCGAATGCAATATAACTTGATATTGATCTTCGAAAGGGTGGCGGCTGACTGAGGGTGAAAAAGGGATTCGTGGCATACCGTGAAAAGTTTGGAGCAGGAGAGAGGAGGGCAGGGGGGATGATGGGCTGTTTCGGCATAAAGGGCACGCGCGTCTGTAAATAGGTGCCGAGGGGAGGGATTCGGAAGGTATGGAAAATTGAAAGAGACGAAAGTTAGGACCGAGTTCGTGAGAGGATATGGGAAATAATAAGGCGCATAAAATGACGTCGGGTCAGCGTACGCCAGAGGCTTATACAGGCCCACGCATAAACGAAGAAGAGTACACTCGTGGGTAGCCAAGGAGGAGTAGGAGTAAACGACACGGCATGCAGTGCTGGTTTTAGCAGCAATAAAGGGTCCGGCTTTGCGACCAACAGCACATTGTCTGGTGAAAATAAAATCATTTCAATGCCCTCGTTGACTAAATTTACAGGCTCTCCGTATTGAGAGGCTGATAAAAAGCGAATCGCAGGTGGAGAAAAAAATGGGCATTCATACATTCAATTCCATATCCACATAGAAAGAAACGGATCAATTACGACTTATGAGTTTTTTTCTTATAGCATGAAAGACATACAGCACATGTAAAATTGCTCGGCTAAACAACCGATTAAATGCCATCAAATAAGGTTTATCATCAAGATTTATAATCATTTTGAAGCGTTTTGATTCCAAAAATGATTCTTGAATCCAATGGCAACGGAATTTATAAAGAAAGCTTGACTTCGATTCGCACTCAAGTGTCACTACCGAGTGTTTCGATAAAAAATACGAAAGCTACATTTAACGGCGTAAAAACATTTTAAACATTGCAAGAAACCGTCCTAAAATAAATCATAATACACTCCAAATGGAGAGCATATGAAAGAAGAATGCGTAAAGATATGTCATCATTCATCCTTAAACAGGAATCAAAGCTTTTGGAATGTCAACCTCAGGAAGTTTATGGAGGAGTCTTTGTTCCCAAAGGGCGACAAGAGGAAGACAGGGAGGTTGTTCGCGAGAGGTTTCTACGTATTTTCTCAGAGTTTTGCTTCCTTGGGAAATATGCGGATGAAAAAAGTTTGGGGTTATAACTGTTGGAAGAAGGTTCGATCGAGATGAAAAAAATATAGACTGCTGAACGTTTATTTTCTTCCTGTGTTTTTTTTACATTGTTGCCATTGCTGGCATGGTAAAAACAAAGGAGCTCGTCAAAAAGCATCAATGAGGGAGGTAATTTATTTTTTTTATGTGCGGAATTTTCCTCTCGAAAATATTAAATACGTGAGAAAAGCTTCGCTGACAACGCCCGCTCATTCATCCACTTCATGCCAAGTCGTTAAGCATAATTAGAATGATAGTAAAAAATAGTAAGCTTCCCCATCACTTCAAGTGATTAGCAGCCACGCCGCTAATGTGTTACGCCACATAAAGGTACAGGGTGGTAAAATACTATCGGTACCTGTACTTGGTAGGAAAACACTGGGGAAAAGGAAAATTTCGGAGTTCGGATTTCTCCGATGACATATCGTGGAAAGTGCTTTGTGGGCAGTTGACCTACTATGTATAAAAACCATCTTCCCAATATGTATACATTGATGCAAGACTTAATTTCCTAGCCTACACTGTAAAACCTAGAAACCTAACTTCTAATTTGTGAACATCATATTTTGCAATTGCCCTCTTCCCCTTTCAAAATTTGTTTTGAGGAGAAATGCATGAAAGCTGTTCGAGAATAATCTTAATTTTATTTCGGATACAAATAGATGCAGCTAGGATAGATTAGCATAGGGATCCGTGAAAGACAAAACATCTGTACCGCGGACGATACATCAAGACAACGATGAATTTATTTTCAAAATCGACGGTGTCTATATTTCAGTCCAAACGAATAAAAAAACCATTTACACGCCCTTTCGAAGTTTTTTTCCCAGTCAAAAATTACAAATTTATTGAAAAATTCACCCATTCATAAACTCGAATGCGCTGTAAAAGATCGCGGACAGTTTTCAAGGGTGGCTCACGCAAGGTCGAATGATCACACAACTATCACGAGCAATATCCTCGACCGAGAAACGGAAGTGTTGCTGACGTGACTCGTCCCACCGAATCCTGCGTGAATGAATATCCAATAGAACGCCGTCACCGCGGACGTCGTCGTGGCTCGGATTACTGCACGAGATGACGGCACCCATTTCATTCAGCGAGTCTCGCCGAATCGAATGCGACGCTCAAAAATGCCGCCACTCCGAAACCACAGCTCTCGCACTGCTAAACGTCACTTGAGCATCACATCCGGTGCCGAGTCGAGAGTTTCTTCGCCCTCACCCCCACGCACACTCCAGCGAGATATTTGAATTTCAGTGGCGCAGAGTTGGCCGGGGGTGAAAGGGCGCTGGGGGAGGGGGGGGGTAGAGAAGAGGGAGGGAGACGGGGTCGGGACGAAGGGAATCCCTTTTTCCCCCATTTCTTCCGGAAGACATTGCATCATCATTGATTGGCCCCTGCCCTTTCGGGAGCGATCCCAACAACCCCCTCACCCATTCCATCGAAAAAAACCGAAAGATTTCCACCCCTTCCTCCTCCCGCAGTTCCGACGGGCGCAAAGCCCTACCTGCTACCCACACCTCCCTCCCCTCTCGATCCGAAACCTCTCTCTCTCTCTTTCTCTCCTCCACTGAAATTCATCCATCATGTCACCACCCACGGCTCGCATTACCACAATATTGGCCTCTCCACGAGAGAGGGCATGGAAGGGATGGATTGAGGAACGATAACCGTTTCGATGTGTTCTCGAGTCACACAAATACGCCCGCTTTCCCGCACGCATCAATGGCGGCGGTCGGCTAGGTTGCATAAAGAGTGGGGGGAGGGGGAGGGAGGGAAAAAAAGAGAAGTCTGCTGCGTGAGCGTTCCGTGGAAAGCTCTGATATTGCCGGATGAGGAGGAGTGGAATGGTTTGGAAGAGGAAAGAGTAAAAAAAAAAGGAAGAGGGAGAGAGAGTGGGATAAACCAGAGGAAAATATTGAAATGCGGAGAGAGCTATAGTATTCTATCCGCCGAAACGAATGACTTGAATAGAAAAGGGATCGCGTGATGGGAGGAGGGTGGGATGAATGATGCAGTCGGACCTCGCAGCGTCGAGTTGCAAAGGTGCTTCGTTGGGAAATGAGTCGAGGGAATAACCTCATGTCGGTTTCGATTCAAAATCGGTCCCACTTTCAGAAAGGAATAAAAAGTATAGGCACACCAAGGCAGCCATCGCTGTCGTGGTTCACTTCCTCATGACTACTGCTCAGGAACTTTCCGTTCCATAGCTTACGTTTGAAAGGGTGTGTATACATTGCTGACGGGTTTCCCCATAAACAGCTGATCTGGACCTGCCGCCATGGCACGCCCATGATGCTTGGAATATGACGTCATCATGCCAAATTAAAAGAAGCTGCGCAAAAACGCCCAGGGGTTTTCGAAAGAAGTCCAACCCCTCCGTTAATAAGTGTTCACGTGCATACCGACATGACGGTTTGAGGTGAATAAGTCACCAGCTCAAAGAAATATGAAGAGCTATGAAATTACATATTCTAAACATTCACATTCACAAGCAAAAACACGGCGATCAAGCCCAACTTTTAGTTTGATATGTGAGGACAGCAGCCTCTCTGATCTCGTACTCCTATGTGTTAAAGTAAGAGTGAATCTGGGGCTTACCGAACACATCACTCAGATTTAAATCCTTACCCAATGGTCAGGAGTCGCACGGTCCACCCGCATGGCCACTACGCCCAAAATAACAGATATTTTAAAAGCACTTAAATACTATTGAAACACTAAAAGCTAAAATCCAATAATGTGAATTATGCGAATGAAAAACACAAAATTAGAACATCGTAAGAAAATTGTTTGAATTAAAAAAGAAACAGTTTATACGAGGGTCATCCGGAAAGTAGTACCCGTTCGTGAAATAAAGACACAAAAGTAAATATTAACAAACATAAAAAATTTTATTTGAAAGAGGATACTTTAAACTACTTCTCAACATAATCTCCAAGCAAATTAAGGCATTTGTCATAACGTGTGACAAGTTTCTGTATTCCTGCTGCATAGTCCTTCGCCGCCAGCTCATTGAGATACGCGAGGGACCCATCTTGCACAAATTTTTGCATAATGCAGATGGTGTTTAACAATTTCATGAACAATTGTTCGAGAAACATTGGGAAAATGCTCACAGATGTCATCAATTGTGACGCGCCGATCGTTCCTCACGAATTCGTCAACTGAGCTCACCAGTTGGTCTGTAATGACAGACGGTCTCTCCGAACGCTCATCGTCGTGTGTGTTCCCCCTCCCCATGTTGAAGTTGCGACACCACCGCCGAACAGACGACTCGTCCATTACATTGTCTCCATACACCTCCTTTAATTGGCGATGAATATCACATGGGCGAACGTTTCTTGCATTGAGGAATTTAATCACTGCCCTCACTTCACAACTGGCGGCGTTCTCAATTTTTTTAAAAATTGTAAACAATCACAGAAACAACACAGGCAATGCTAGCGTCACGCAACTTGGCTCAGAGAAGGCAGACAAGCCACTGAAGCTATCTGACCTCGTCCAGCGGCTACTCGCGTCGTCAGCACTTCATGCGGCACGAACGGGTACTACTTTCCGGATGACCCTCGTATATGCGATGGGAAGAGGGTGGAAAAGAGAAGGCGGAAGGGAAGGATCGGAGAAGAAGAAGAGGGAACCGGCGGAAACATATTGGCTGTGAGTGGGAAGGGAGGCAGCGAAACTAAGAGAGGGGGTCACCACGCGAGGGAGATGAGAAAGGGAGGAAAAATAAAAGGCGGCGGAACGGGATGGAAAGCGCTGGAGACGGTGGGGGTGCGTGCCGCGGGAGGAGAAGCCGAGCGGAGTGAGGGGAAGAAGAACAGGTATCAACGCATGCACGCGCTTCAATGAAAAAAATAAAACCTTCCGGGGGTTGAGAGGATGAGGGGAGGGAAGGAGGACTTCGGCATTAAAAATATATACACCGGCAAAGTGTCATGTTTATGCGGTGCGTGCCGGGGCGGTAAAGAGGAATAGGGGTGCGGGGAGGGCGGCCGGGAAAAGGTGTTGGACGGCAAACGGGGGTGGCTCGCAGTGGTAGGGGACGGCTCCGAACGAGATTCGGGGGTGTGCCGTAGAGGGGGGAGGGGAGGGAATGGGAGGCGAGATGGATACTGCTGGGAGAAGGGGGAAGAGTGAAGAGGAGGAAGGCACGGATGCGAAGAGGGGGGAGGGAAGGTAATTTTGGTGCGGAGGACTGGGTGGGGGTGGGTGAAGCAGAGGGAGAGGAAGAAAGGAGATGGGGTTCCGGGGGAGAGCAGTGGAACCCAGGGAAGAGGGGCGCCAAGGGTTACGGAGCGCGGGTAGTACGGCGGCCCCCTCCACCCCCGTGTCCCCCAGGGGCCACTGCGGAGGCGGGGGAGCGAGGGAGATGGTTGGCTGAGAAGGGCGGTGATGAAGTGGAATGGTGGAAACGCAAAGGTGGTCGGAAAAGGGGGTGCGCGGCAGGTTTGAAGAGGGGTCTGGAAAGGGGGAGGGAAGCGCACGGCGGGGGCGGAGGGGGAGGTGAAGGCGCGCAGTAACTCTCCATAATCCCCCACGGATTCCGATTCAGGGCGTGGAATGGGTTGGGCCGCCGGAGGTTCCAGAGAGAAGGGTCGGAAGGAGAGAGGAGAGTTGCGGAGTTGGACGCCTTCTGGGTGGGAGGGTGGTGGGAAGGAAGGGAAGGTGGCGGAATTTGTGAGTGGAGTTAATGGTGGATGAGCGTAGGGGGGGAGGAGAGAGAGCGAAGTAAGAGAAGAGAGCGTGGAAGAAGAGGAGGGGAAAGCGGAAACAAAGACGAGGAGGACGAGGGAAACAAAGGAATAATGTTGTAGCCATCGAAAGCATTATGACTAATTTCCATACATTCAGACGAAGATTCCCCGAAAGGTGATCTAAAATGGCATCGAGATGTCCCCCCCCTCCCCCCTCCCCATGGAGGCAAATCGGCCTTTAGAACATTGTGACAGGGTGCATGATCCAGGCGGCCAAGGGGTGTCTTAAGATATCAGAAGTTAACAAAAAGAGAAGAAATGATCTTATTCGGAGAAAACAATAAATCACATGGACTTCGTCAATCGTTGAGGGCTTACATAATCCTATAAAATAAACAGATTTCTCCGTCTATCAAGGCGTAATTGTTTGTTTCACCCGCCTAATTTGCAACTCGAGAGGAAAATTCGTATTTTTATTTGTAAATCGAGCGTACTAGCGCAGACAAGAGGTTACGGATAATTCTATATCCTACAGCCACCTCTATTATGCAGATTTTACGCATGCGTCGAGGAAGTGAAGATAGTATACGTATAACTTTTACAATAAAGTCATTTTAACCCACTCGAACAAATGTTTATCTAATCCGAACATGATTTTCGACAGTATGTGGCATTTTCAGCACGAAAATGAAACTAAGAAGTTAAAAAAAGCTCGGCTCGCAGAAAAAATCATATAAAACTGACGATTTCTCTGAATTCAATAATAAGACGAGCATACATTTTGCAAAGATACGATGGAGACCCTACGAGTTACTCATACATTTTACCCATAAAGTGTAAGGTATGAGATTACATAAATATTGTAAATATTTCGAACGTATTAGGCGAAATTTCAAAATTAAATAAAAAACATTGAAGTTTTTATTTTATTTAACTCATAGGAAAAATTATGACGACTTGGCAAATTTTGAAGAAATTTGAAATCAGAAATTTTCTATCAATTATTACACTAATTCGAAGCTCAAATACTTATACACTCAATATACAAAAGGCTTATGATAAAGGTGGACGTTTTAAAGTTTCCGTCGGGAATAGAAATGTTTACCGATAAAATTTCTTGGTCACCAGGGAAAGGTCCGTAGTTTCAAACGCGAAAAATTTCTTCTCTACGTTCTCTTTTCAAACATTGATGGAATACATTAAGTGAAATGCGACCGTCAAGTCCGAGGAAAGAGCGTAGTTTCTGCAGAACCGTTTGGAGTGGATGAATAAATGGTGATAATTAGGGACCGGAAGCAAGAAATTAGAGCAACGTGCCAAAGCCACGGATGGAGTGAAAGAAGGAAATTCGGTGGAGGATCCGACGGGCGAAGGTAGATAGATATAAAAGGTGGAGTGGAGGGACAAACGGAAAGCGGGTTGAGAAATGAGGAAACCCGGTGAAAGAGTTCAGGAGAGGGAGGAGTACAAAGCGAGAAGTTGAAAACGTGGGCGTCGTGGAGAGAAGTAAGGTCGACGAAACACTGGGGTCGGTGGAGAAAATGGGATACCAGATAAATGAGACGGAAAGAGGAGGGAGGGCCACATAGGGAAATAAAGGGTGTGGGGGTGGGAATCGGTTTTGGGTGGCCGGGCCAAGGGGAAGAAAGGGCGGGAGAACAATTGACTGGGGGGGGAGGGTTAGACCCGGATGGCCAGGGATGCTGCGCGGGGAGAAGGAAAGGGAGAGATCGGGAATGGAGGGAAAAAAAAAGAAGGCCGAACAAACTTCCCGACCAAGGGCAGATTTTATTCGGACGAAACTTTGACCATATAATGCTCCCCATTACACCAAACTCCCAACCTCGCACGGGTCCAAAATGCCTACCGCATTCACTCGATTATTGGTCTTTACGGGGTAATCGTGGGTCACCCGGTTCTCTCTCTCTCTTTCGCCCTCCTGGAGATATCCCCGCTCGTGTGGGGCTTTAAGACGGACGGAAAATGACTCCGCTCAAAAAACCGTTGGGAGGGAACAAACTTTTAAGGCACTCCTCTCGCAAAAAACTTTCAATAAAAATAGACCTTTAACCTAGGAGCTTATGACGATGATATCACGCGGCGAAAAAAATACCGAGGTAAGTGCTCAGAAACAACAGTTTCACCATTGAATGACCCGAGCCACGCCGACTGCGTCCAACTACAGAATTTTCATTCAAATTCCGCCAGTAAATTTTCAGAAAATCCACGAACAAACGTAAGTGTTGGCAAAAAAATCGAATAAATATAAAAGGCGCAGGTAAGTAAAAACTCGACTATGTGAACAATTGGAGATAGGGAAAAGGCGATAACTAATAACGATAGCGTATCAGAATTCGGTTTCCTCATACACAATGGCATTGGAGGCATAAGATGCCTTCTGGAGTCTTCCTGAGACCTTCCCAAAAGCACAATGGAAATCGAGGACTTGGTTAGACCAGGAACTGAAGGAATGCAGGGGTTATTTTCAATCTTGCCGCGTTCGTTTTGCCAGCACACGGACAGCAAGAACGTGCGTCTTGGGAGCGTGAGCCCTTGTGGAACGGAATACGACACACGAAGGCCGTCGGATGCTGGATACGGAGGGATACCAAGCTGAATTTAAGGAAAAATTACCTTGAAACGGGATCTTCACGAGCTACAAAAATAGAGCACCAAAGAACATTGGATAGTACCGCAAAAGATAAAAATATTCCTATATCATCCATATATTTTTTCTTAGAAATGAATATACTCATACACAAATGAATAAGCCTATTAAAAAAACCTATAAAAATGAAGTATTTTAAATGCATTAAGTGAAATGCTAACTTTGCATCAATTTTAAGAAATAATCGTAAAATTTTAAGGAATAGTCTTTTCTTACTAAAATAATGTTTTTAACTATTCTTAGCTCTTTATTTACGAAAATATTAATAGCGTTTCATTATATGATGAATTTCTTATAGCACATAATTACGGAAAAAATCCCACATCACATATGGATACTAAAAAAATTAAGTTTTTAATATTATGAAAAGAGTTAAAGTGTCTGTATTTAAATGCACCGGAATAATATTTAAGAGAATATAAGTCAAATCAAAAAATAGGTCTCATAAAACCGCGATGAAGAAGACCAACTGAGTGAAAGCACCGCGACTACATACCTAACTGGAAAACAGAAGACGGATGGCTGATTTGAGAGAAGGGAGACACTTACCTGAAATGAAAAGAACATTCAACTGGTTAAAATAAATTAATTTTAAAGTAACTTAAATATTTGGACTAAAACTTATCTAAGTAACTAAATATTTATCCAAAATTCCATTTATAATAATTCACAAATAGCTGAATAATCATTGACAATAACTCTTAATAAATATATATATACTACCATGATCAAAAATTTCCCGGAATTTATTCAGAAAATTAAAAATACAAGTTTATTCATCTAAATCTATATTGTCCCCTTCAAAGTAATCCCCATCGACTGCAACACACTTATGCCAGCGCTTGATCCAATCCTCGAAACATTTTTTATATTCGGTTTTCGGTATGTCCATCTGTGCTTCCTGCGATTTTTCCATTACTTCCTCTCGGCTGTTATGTATTCAATATCTACAAAAAACTGCGTAACAAAACTAAACAAGTCATTAGAAATTCCAAAATCAGATATGCCTTCCAAATATCTAAAGAGCCCCCGTCACATATTTGGAAAAGCTTGAAGTACCTTGGTGTTGGAAAAACTAAAAATCAACACTCCCTACCTGCTGACATTTCTCCAGACGACCTAAACCGTTTATTCACAACCCCACCGACGGAAATCGACTTTAATGCAAAAAATGAATACATATACAGTTTGCAAAATTCTGAACCAACTCCAGTTTCTGCTGGAAGCTCATTCAAAATTTCTCCCGTCACACAAGTGGAAGTCCTCCAGGCCCTCAAAAAAATCAAGTCCTCCTCAGATGGAGCTGACGGAATTTCAGCTATTCTCATACAAAAGTTACTTCCCATTGTACTTCCTGTTTTAACTCATATCTTTAATTGGTCTATTTTAACTGAAACATATCCCTCCCTCTAGAAACGTGCCCTCGTCCGTCCCATCCCCAAAAAATCCACACCCACTAACATTGCTGAATACAGACCAATCAGCATCTTGCCTCCTTTATCAAAAGCATTCGAGAGACTCATTCACGAACAAATTTCAAAGTTTCTGAATGAAAATAACTTACTTGATCCTCTACAATCTGGCTTTCGGTCCTCTCACAGCACAGCTACCGCTCTCCTTAAAATAACAGATGACATTCGACTATCCATGGATCGCAAAGAGGTGACAATAATGACTCTCCTAGACTTTACCAAAGCCTTCGACTCTATTGACAAAGATATTCTCTTAGCAAAACTTCAAAACCTGAATTTTTCTTCCTCGTCTTTACTGTGGATTCGCTCATACCTAAGTAACCGATTCCAAAGTGTCACTACACCTAATTCATCCTCTAACTGGCTTCAAATACACAGGGGTGTTCCACAAGGATCCATTCTTGGACCTTTGCTTTTTTCCCTGTATATAAACGATATTAGTAAATGCATTTTAAATTGCAATCATCACCTTTATGCCGATGATTTACAAATATATCACCATTCCCGCCTTCAAGACCTACCTACAATTATAAACGAAATTAATGCAGATCTGGCTGCTTTGTCACTATGGGGAATAAAAAAATTTATTGAAAATAAACCCAATCAAAAGTCAGTCCATCATAATTGGATACCATAAAATACATTCTAAAATAAGTATTGATAAACTACCACCACTAAAATTGCAAGGATCTATCATACCATACCTAAGGACAGTAAATAATTTAGGCTTAACCATAAATGAAACATTATCTTGGACTGATCATGCAATTGCTATCTGCAGAAAAATTAACTCATCCCTGCATTCACTGAAAAGGTTAAAGCACATTGCTACCCCCTCCTTAAAGATGCTTCTTGTGTCCACTCTTCTCATACCCCACTTTGATTACTGTGATGTAGTATACCAAGACCTTTCAGGCGAACTAAAAACCAAACTCCAGAAGACCCATAATTCCTGTGTGCGGTTCATATGTGATCTTAGGAAGTACGATCATATTTCCGACTCATTTAATAGAATATCCTGGTTAAAGCTAGAAGGCCGCAGGCATTTACATATTCTTTCACTTCTCTACGGAATACTTTCAAAGCACACCCCTAATTATCTATACAAAAACTTCCTCTTCATCAACTCAATCCACAACAGAAATACCAGGGGTAATAACAAACTTCTTGTCCCACACCATCGCACGGAAATCTATCACAAATCTTTTCATGTTACAGCATGCCGTCTGTGGAACTCTCTCCCAGATGACATAAAAAACTCTTCATCAACAACAACATTTAGAAGAGCACTTCACAAGTTCATTTTCCTCAGGTACTTAACTTAACCAGTATCCCTCCGTCATTCCACTCAGCTGTTATACAGATCACTGTGTCTACTTTGTTTTTTACCCTGCTTTTTGTTTTGTCATCTCAAGCGGTAGGAGTTTGCGTAATTATTTTTAGAAACATCACGCTTCTCATTACTCCGCATGTGTTGTCAATGTATTTAATTTCTCCATTTCAATTTCAGTAACTTAATAATATGTATACTCTGTAAAAATGATTGTTACAATGTACATGTATCTTTCCTCTAATTAATAGGGTTTTCGCAGGTTTTTCACACCCCCCTTCTCTTCGTGGGTGTTTTTCCTGCGTGGGTTTTTACTAGTTGAGCAATGCCACGCTCTCCCTAGCTTTTCCCACAAACCTCATTCTTTGCTCAGACTTTCCTCATTTTATTGTACTGTTGACTTCACTGTCATTTAATTTGAGTATATGTAGGTGTATTCTTAATTTATATATGTATATGTATATGTATGTATGTATGGGTGTGTATGTGCGTACTTATGTTTGTATTTATGTATGTGTATGAATGCATGTATGTATGTTTATGTGTGTATGTGTATGTGTGTGTGGATATGTATGTATATGTGTAGGTATGTGTATGAATATAGGTATGTATGTGTGTGTATGTGTATGTATGTGTATGTGTGTGTCTATATATATGTATATACTGTTTTCTTTTCGATGTGCAAATCTGTGTTAATGAATTGATGTCTGTCTATATGTATTTATGTGTACATATGACTGTATTTATAAGTTTAATGGCTAATATAATATGTATATGACGATGGGTTAAATGGAAGAAGGGACCATTTGGTCTCAATTTCGCCCAAATAAAGACCACTATCTATCTATCTATCTCGGCTGCTAAAACGCGTTCCCCGTAATGGTTTTTTAACTCGATTGAACAGAAAGAAGTCACAGGGAGCCAAATCAGGTGAATTCGGTGGCTGTTGGATGGTATCTGTTGCATTTTTCGTCAAAAAATTACGAATAATGATAGCACTGTGCGACGGTGCGTTATCATGGTGCAAAATCCACGAGTTTTCTGCCCACATTTCTGGTCTCTTTCGGCGAATTGCTTCACGCAAACGTCTCATAACGCCCAAATAATACTCTTTGTTTACTGTCTGGCCTTCTGGCAAAAATTCATGATGCACTACACCGTTGTAATCCATGAAAACCGTCAGCATTGCCTTCTTTTTTGACTGAAAACGACGTGGTTTTTTTGGTCTCGGCTCATTTGGTGAACGCCATTCACTTGCCTGATGTCTGGATTGCGTGTCGTACTCATAAACCCACGTCTCGTCTCCAGTAATGATCCTTTTGATGAATGTGGGATCGGATTCAGCCTCGCAAATCATGTCTTTTGCGACGTCAACACGGTCTCTTTTTTGCATGAAATTGAGGTCTTTTGGCACCAACTTTGCTGCTACACGACGGAAACCCAAATCATTAACCACAATGTCTTGGGCGGATCCATAGGCAATGTTCAAGTCCTCCGCTATTTCTCTGATGGTTAATTTGCGGTTATTGACCAACATTTCTTTTACTTTATCAATTTTTTCACCGACTTTCGATGTCGATGGTCTGCCACTGCGTTCATCAACTTCGATTGACTCACGACCACTTCTGAACCGCTCGTGCCACTGGTAAACGACCGTTTTTTCTAGAGAATCGTTGCCGAAACACTTTTCCAACATTTCCAACGTCCGTGCGCCACTAAATCCGTTTTTTACGCAAAATTTAATACAAGTTCGTTGTTGCAAATTTAAATCCATTTCTGCAATTGTAAAAAATCGCCAACACACACAGAGATAGATGTACTCTTGGCTACGTAACTTTTGCAAATGTCAAGTTATGACACTAAGATTTAAAGGGAATATCAACAACAGATGCACCAATTTAACAAAAAAAACAGAACTCAAATCGGAACGATGGGAGCGCCACACGGTGGTTATTCCGGGAACTTTTTGATCAAGGTAGTATATAAACAATTTTTATTGCTCTGGGAGCAAAGTCACTTGGAGCAGAATACAGATTACATTAGGTTTTGAAACCTATGGAGTGAAACTGGTTCTAAACTACTGAAACAAGACATAATTTGACATCAGTTGAACGAAACATATAGTACAATACATACATACACATAATAGAAGTAGGAAGTGGGTTCGAAAGCAAATAAAACATTAACGAAATTTCCTAATCAAAAATATGTACTCACTGCCTTGGAGTCAATCTTTTGACTTACAATCAGATACAGGGAATGCTAACTCTTTTGTGTGCACGCAATAAAGTAGTGCCACCAAACTTGACCGGATCCCATTTACATATTTAAATGTGCAATTTATGTTATCTACATTTGGCTCTAAACTGCAAATAGTAAATGCAATGAATGGACCTATCTTTGCTCGTAAATACGCTTCATTCTACGCCAGTGTTTTTCTAACTTTTGGTACGCGTATTATCCGTAATCATGAAGAGTTTAGTGGTTAAATGACGCGACTCTTGAGGTTCCATTTTTCTCTTTTCCTATTATTACATTTTTTGAATGTTTTATTTTATGCGCGTATACTACTTAAAATAATATATAAGGATACAGGACGTATACAAATATATGTATGTATTTGGCCAATATGGCTCGTCTCTTTTTTCTGGCTATGCGTACCGCGAAACGCACTGTTCCTATCCTTAATGGTTTTGTATGATTGCTTTACTACTGTCCTGTCCTCCTGTATGCCGTCCTTTCCTCTTGTACGTCGTCTATTTCTCCTTTGACGGGTGGAATAGCTCCATAGCGCCATCTCTTGGCCAAAGAATAGGGACACTTGGCTGCATAAACCCCCACACATTTCAGTGTAAATTACGTTTCCTGGATAAATGAAGTGATTAGAGCATCGGCCCGGCAAGTTGAAAGATTCGTGGTTCAAGTCCCGGTCAAGGAAATATTTTTACGCTTGTTGTCTGTTCGATTCCGCCTTCCCAACCTCTCCTGTGTTCGTTCTTATAGGTGTTACTATCCCTTTTCCTTGTTTCTAGTTCCATGTGAATTAATATTTGTTCGCCATATAGCGGGTATTCGTGTTTGAACATATATATATATATATATATATATATATATATATATATATATATATATATATATATATATTCGTGTTTGAACATATATATATATATATATATATATATATATATATATGTTCAAACACGAATATATATATATATATATATATATATATATATATATATATATATATATATGTTCAAACACGAATACCCGCTATATGGCGAACAAATATTAATATATATATTGTATATAATATATATATTGTAACAAATATTAATATAACAAATATTGCTATTACTATATATACATATATACACACACATATATATATACATATATATACACACATATATATATATACATATATATACACACATATATATATATATATAATATTATATATATGTATATATATGAGGATATACCTACTTAATCATAATGGAATTAATTATCACTGAGTGTTTTAAATGTTTCCCCATTTATAATGTTGGTTTTGTCTCCACTAGAATTTATTTCAATTGGAAATTTTTGTGAAGGAAACTATTTCACGCTATGCAAATGCACTCACGACATACGCACACGCATTCAATATGAAAGAGCGGATAGACGCGAGATGACTTGAGAGAGGAAGGGTGGAATGCCGATGGAGATGGAAGCGTGCTCACGCGACAAGTGGAGACGAAGAGGAGGAGAGACAAATAAAAAAGAGCAGACGGGAGATGATATTTTGAGTTCACCGAGGGAAGGAATGCGGGGGAGGGAATGTAGAGGCGAAGCAGTGCGCACCGACCCGAACAGGAACATGCGGGAGGGAAGTGAGGTGGGGGAAGGAGGGGGGGTGGCGACGAGAGTAGCAGACAAAAAAACCGAAGACATAAAAAGAAATGAAAAAGCGTGAAGAATGCATTGAGTGGATGAAGGCGACGAGAGAAAAAAACCACGCGTACTTACGGTAGGGCGGGAGATCGATCCGAATGGCAAAGGCTTGTTGAACAAGAAAAAAAAACATTGAATATAATGAATTTTCCTTCCGGGGTGAGCGCAAGTACGTCCCCACGCCCCCAATATCTCCACCCCTCAACACCCGGAAAGGGGGCCACTGGACTAATTGTTTAAAAATTCCCGACGCGGAAATCGATATCGCATTCGCGGAAAGGAAGGAGGAGAGGGAGGATGGAGGTAGGGGGTACGGGGCGCGCTGCCGAACCTCCTCGCAGGAAAGCGAAGGAAGGAGGGTGAACGAGGACGAGAAAAAAGAGCCAGAGAAGGAGATTCGTATGCGCACGAATTTACAGCCGGGAGTGGGAGAGGAGGGAGTCGTAATTAAAAAATATAGGCCGCGTTAATGGGGCGAGATTAGTGAGCGGTGTGACGGGGGATGTGGGGAAGATGTCGAAACGAGAGGAGAGATTGGCGGGGTACCGATGAACACGCCGAAGGGGAAAAGGGGAATGTGGGAGAGAGGAGATGAAGCGGGCGCGATAAGTGGAAAGGGAGGTAGGGTGCGAAGAGAGGAAACGGAAGGGGGGAATGGGGATGAAACAAAAGCAACCCCCTTATGTTACGGCGCGAACGTCGACCGGGAAGAATAACGGGGGATGGAGATAAGAACACTTACGGCGCGCACTCTTCCTTTCCTTACTCCTTTCCCTACTCCCTTACGCGCCCGCTCGGATCGTGTCCTCTCACCCCCGTAAGAAACGAGCCGATAAATGCCATCGACATTTTTTTTATTCGAGTAGTTTCCCCTCCGTGAAAAAAGGGGAAAATCCTGAGATTCAAAGGCATCCCCAACGATCTGGGAAATTTTAACGTCGCGACGAGGCCAGCACTCGGAACAAAATAATAACAAGAAATCAACGTTTCATAATCTTTTTTCAGCACGTCAAAGATCTTTTGGACACATTTATTTAGCCCACTTCTGTCGGAATTAATGGAGCCAATTTGAGTAGTCAGCAATCGTATGGCAAGTGGGAATTTTTTTTCAGGCGGAATTCGGATATCTAATTAGGAAAAGATAGCTAATGATCCTTGGACCGTGACAAAAATTTCATTCTTCGACGTTCAGGCATTCAGCTGATTCGATTAAAACCTGTCCACGCCAATGTTGCGATTCTTCCTTTAACGAAAACCTGATACGAGCTTTCAGGCACCAAATCATTACACCATATTAACATGTTACGTCAAGTTGTGACTAAACTCATCGTATGAATTTATTTATTGCTCAAGGGGGAGCCACCGCAAATAACCAACATTATCCATTACCATTTGGTATCGAAAAATTATATACAGTACTTCACATCTAAATCATATGCAGTCGTGGCCGAGTGGTTAAGGCGTCTGACTAGAAATCAGATTCCCCCTGGGAGCGTAGGTTCGAATCCTACCGACTGCGAATTTTTTCTCAACACATTAATACATAATCGCTTTCGTAACAGTGCACGTCTTACATGAACCGTGCAAAAAGATTTGGCAACTAATTAAACATTGTTGGTTATATGGGGAGGCTCTGCATTTGTTAAGCATATTATTATAATACAAAATATGGTAATGGGACCACGAGCACATATGTTAAATGCGTTTCCTGAACAACGTAATTTTTTGAAGGAAGTAGTTCAATGTCTTTTACATAAGGTTTCCTGAACAAGCTAATTTTTGCAGGAAGTAGTTCAATGTATTTTATATTAGGTTTCCTAGTACAGTACCATCTTCCTTTTCGTGGTATATCACATCAATGACAACGAATTTTGAGTTGAACGTGAATGGCATTGAAAATTTCGCAACGATTACGCCTTAATGTCCATAACTCATGCAAAAAATAAGGTCCCAAGAACCCTTGGGGTTTCGGCGGGGGGGAGAAACTGCGTGCGTGTGCCCCCTCGTCGTGGAAGAGGAGGTAAACTGGCAATCATAAGCATTACACACCTTAGATTTTATCACCCCCCGACCATTGTCTCAGTGACGGCCGGTCGTTATGAAGGCGGATAGCTGGGAGAATTACGGGGGTTTCACACACCTTGACGGGAGGAAGGGTGGGGGGTTTATGAGATTTGGGAGACGAACACGACGGGGCGGCACGGCCACTTCCCCCGTCTCGTCCCGAAATTTCAGCCGTCCCTCCCTGAAAATTTCAACACGTCGAGCAGCGCGACTCAATTATTCCCGGCGTGCGATACGGACGCCGGGGGTGCGGAAACTGGTGAATGGAGGAGGGGGAATGGGAGTGGAGGGAGGGGAGGGCTTCGTAGAAGGAAAAAAAAGGATAGGGACAGACGGACGCGTAAAACGAGATGCGGTGCAAGAGTTGAGGACGGCGCAATCTCTCACGACTCCGTAGAGAGGACGGCGAATTATGGAGAGCGAGGGAGAGGCGGGGGAAGTGACGGGATGGAGGATAAATCTCGAGATTTAACCCTGGAGAACCGTTAAAGCGGAAGAATCGGAAAGAAACAAAGGGGATGGGAGGACAAAAGCGGAAGGGGGAGCATGGAGGGGGGCCTTGGGGAACGTGAGAAAGAGAGATGGAGGGAGGGAGGGAGAAGAGATAGGTCCGAGGGAAATTGGGCGAGGGGAGGGACAAACAGAGAGGGCCATTTGTAACGCCTGGAAAAAAGAGGGAGAGAGAGAGAGAGAGAGAGAGAAAGGGGGTTCGTGAGTTTGGGGGAGGAGGCGAAATAAGCGATTCGCGAAATGGTGGGAGAGGGTGGGAGCGAGTTGGGGTTTAGTGTGGAGGGCGTTGGACTTCCAAGTGTGAAGTGGGAGGGAAAGAGGATAGGTTTTTTTCCCCAAAACAGCGGGAGGAGGTGGGGTGGGCGGGGGATCGCAGGGGGGCGAGTGTCGGAATGGGAAGGGACAGGGGAGGAGGTGAGGGATTCCGGAGAGGAAGAAAAAAGAGGCTGTTTTGGGGGAAGTAGGAAGTCCAGGGATCAGGGCACGCTCTCAAAACCCGCCTCCTCCCCAACCCATCAAGAACTACCACCTGCACACAAAATCGAAAGCAGCAGGGGAGAATCGGGAATTGACCAACCTAGGCCAAGAGGGCCAGGCGAAACTGTAGTCCGTCAAGGCCCGAGTGACAAGTGAAAGTCCTGAGGCTAGGGTAGCCTCCATTAATCATAGACTCATTTTGAAGTCCACTGTAAAAGTTTGCGCTTTCCTTTCTACTCCAGGCATATTATGGCACTCAGAACATTATATTAAGACGAAGTGCCTCGGCATATTTTTTACTATTAACCAATTTAAAACAGACATCTAGCGATCTAACTTAGGGTGTTCTTAATGGTACACGCGTACGTTGCTGATTTTTCATTATAACAGTGAAGTCTCCTGCGCACAGTGGGATTAGGCCGTTGGGACCGATGTTTAAAAATATTTCATATTTTTTGGATTTGTAAAATATTTGGTAATTAGCAAACCAAATATCCGCAATACCATTTTTTCCTGGTAACTATTTTGGTGATGAAATATGCAACGTAACAGTAAAAATATTTAGAAGCTAATTTAGAAAAAGTTATATAGTTGTCCGATGAATTCTTAACGGTCATTTTTCACTGAAATATGCATTTGGAAAAAATGCGTGAAAAAAGAACATTCAGCTTACTGTTTACAAGAAACATGCAAGACATGCGAACGTCACTTTTCTTAAGGATGAATGATCATCACGAATTCTCACTACCGCGTTGTGAGTAAAACCTCACCCTTGACGATTCATCACGAATACTTAAATACGAGTAATTAACTTAATCACTTAAATTTTATTCGTGCTCGGACTATTCGAGATGGAGAAAAAAAATAACCCCATAGTTGCATTGCGATGGCATGATTAAATCAATTTGACCGAGAAAATGGATCATGACTATGGTGAAGTGGGCAATGTTGGAATAGGAAAATAAGGAAGTGATGTTAAGGTATCGTTTATAATGAAATACTGCATGAATTAAGACTATAGAGTATTTTTTTTTACTTTTGTCAAAAGTAATAAAATAATTAGATTTGGGAATTGGGCACCATTTGAAAACTAGTCTGAGGAGAAGATATGTTAGGCAATCAAATTCTCAAATTTGTCACCATGACGATTATAGATGATAATGGCTTCGTTTGTTCTAAAATAAAAGGAGAGAAAATTAAACGCTGGTACTCAACGATTATACAGCTGAATTACGATAAAAGTACAATATAATTTCACACGTACTGTAGTTACTCCTGAATTGGATTTGAACTGAAAAAATACAGAAAGAAATTTTACAACCTTAACAGGAATAGTTTTTACTCCAGGTTCAAAATCATTATACATTTTTCAAAAACCATAAGCACAGTAATCAACTCGAAGGTCGCTTTGGTAGGTGATTGCAGAGTTCACCCAGTACTAAGCCCGACGGCGTGGGAATTTCACACATCAGGGTAGGGGGGCCAGTTCCTGTCCCTGGGCCGGTTATGGTTTCCCAGGAAGATCTGGCACCCGAAAAATCACATAGCTTGGGTGGAGCAGCAGGTGCCCAGGGAGGCTTGCCCGGGAATGGAACCCTTGGCCCTCCTTTGAGTAGTCCAACGCTCTACCCCCTGGACTACTGGGACCCACTATACATTTAAACGTTTCCCTTTTCAATTACATTTACTTTTATCTAAGAATAAATTGAAAGTGAAATACCAGAGATTTTAGCCGATTTAAAGGGTATCGGAAGAAATACAGGGTCAAAAGAAATAGGAATAATAAATAACTGTTAGGCTCCACCTTGAGTATGCTGCAAGTTCACGGGATCTGCATGAGCTGGCTTAATTTTGGAACTAGATCGAGTGCAACGTAGCAGAGCTAGCTATACGAAAAGTTGTCATGAACAAGGTGCGGGATTGTGCATGCATGGCTGGTGACCTAACACCCCCCGCCACACGCCCTCTCGTGGTATTTTAAAGGTGTAGATGAAATATTTCACGGAAAATATTGATTATACCCATACCCAATTAGAATGAGGGTGAAATTTTATTGAAACTCGCATATATGTCTAATTTTGTGGCGTTGGTAGGCACACAGAAAAGAAACAGGGAATGGAAAAAAGGTTTAGGTACATAGATTCATGACAACAAAAAGTTAAGATACCAAAACTTGAAGTCTCTTGAAACTTTCCCAGTAAAATATAATTTCTCTTAGAAAACCAATGCTTGTAAACACTTTATATTAATCCTACGCTATTTAAAACTTGGCTATTTCAATTCTCAGTCACTTGACTGTCATCCATATTCATATGATAACCTGAAAAAGTGCAAAGGTTTACAGTAGAATCCCAAATTAAAGTTGATATCCGACTCACAAATGTATCCCACAACTGGTGCCACCACATCCACTGGAGGCTTGGATAGCATGTTCGCCGATCTCCACCACAACAGAAATCGTTCTTTTGTGTCTCAAAGCACAGAACAATATTTTAACATCTGCAAAAATAAAGGAATACCACGCTTTTCGAAACGAACTCGGGAAATGCGAATGTAAAACGTGTCCATTCGGGAATGTTAAAATTTCTACGAGCATCGTCATTGAAATTTGTTGTGCTCAAAATTTTGCATATGAGCGCGAACATATGACGGTAGCCTGCAGGAAGCGAAAGAAAAATAACAAATTTAAGCGTGCCACGGAACCGTGGAACCCCTCCCCCACATCTCTTCTCGGCGAATTCCCACAGCCATAAAGAAAACAAGACAAAAGCTTCCTAGCGCAAGTATGCTGGGCACCAATATTTTTCAGGCCGACAAGATAAAAGAAAGAAAATGGGAAATAGTGACCACACCATGGGAACGAGGGGAAATAGGATTGGGCGAAGTAAAAAGGGAGAGGAAAGAAGGGAGAAAAAGAGGAACCAGACGGAATAGAGAGTTTACGTTGAAGTCTCCGTCAGAGGTTTTAACAAATAAATCTTGAAATTATTAATAAGGTCAGTTATCATAGAAGGGGTACATAGGTAAAAGAAAAAATAACATTTAAATGAGATCAGAGAAAAATCAGTTGAAGGTTATACTACTATCTCACTTTACCAATGTGCAATGCCTCATCCTCGGAAGACCATGCATATAATTGTAATTGACCTGTGCTTGACATAATTTGACGAGTTGCCAACTCGAGTCTGGAACGCTTAATTACGTGCCATGCACCACACACTCACGACAGCTAATGATGGGTAAGCACGCTGGCTGGCACTGATCTTTTCCATCATTCTTTAATTTTAGTGTAAACACTTTTCCGTTATCCTGTCAGTATCCACTAAATAAAATGTATGTAAGCATTCGGAATATCTTTCCGTCAATTGAAACGATTGTAATTATATTGCTCTTCGTTCAATGGTGAATATCATCTAAAACAAAGTAAAGGAGATCAATGGTGAGAAATCTGCCCAAATCGTCTTCATAATTCACCTTCAACTGCATCAACGCAATACCCCGAAAGCCTCGGCAAGAGCGTGTGTTGGGGGATGCTGGGACATTACCCGTAAAGTTGCACGCAGCTACATGACATACCGCCAAAGACATACTAATACACACCTTTGGCGGAACCAAACAGACACTCACGAAGAAATCAAATACTTTTTCTCTTTTCAATTATATTTTTCCAGGACCGAACTGATCATATCTTCGGAAAATGTATACTGCAGTAAATTATTTACTATTTTCATGAAATAAAATTTTCAGCAGTGATCGAATTGACATCCATTTTCTCTCCATTTATCTTGCCATTGATTCTTACAGAAAAACCTAATTAAACAGTTTAAAAATGTACAGTCAGCAGAACAGTAGAAACACATGATTTCCAAATATATTTCGCAATTGCCTTAGAACAAAGAAGTGAATCAATATATGCTTTTATCTCACTTTTTCACATTTTTTCCATCTACCGTTTGAATTTGCACCGTACCGACAGCATCATTGGGTCCGTTGCTTAGTCCCAGCTGCATACTATATGTGATGCTATCAAAACTAAGAAAGAAATAAAGTGTCGATCAGCCACCTAACTATCAAAACTTTAGCAAAAGAGAAAATGGTGATTAAGAATTAAAATTCGTTCCATTGAGACACAACCTTGATGAGTTTTCGTATACATAACAGCTCACTTACTATGATTTACTTTGATTCATAGATGCTGTGACAATTTATCATGAATTTACCAAAGTTATACAATAGGCTCATTACCAGAACCTTGAAAAACAAACGGTTGCTACAGTGCTGCCATTGGAAGCAAGCTGATTTAACAACTTTTAGCAGGAATTTCTGGGGAAAGTCTAACAAACTATTTACGAAGAGGGTGGATTCATGGCCGAATACACAAGATCAGAACGAGAAAAAGATCGGAACGGCCAAAAAACATTTGCTACCTAAGCTACCGATCACGATGTCACTTAATCAACAATCGAATTCCATTGCCGCATTATCAATTTCGACAAGCTTTTATTTATTTCCGCAGGAGATAAAGGGGATCCCGCGGACGAACAGGAAGAGAGGGAAAGAGCATCGCTGTGCCGGGAGAAGAGCAACAACGAAGGGTGGACGGATAAGGGAGGGTAGCGTGAAAAAAGGGAGAATACAAAAGACCGTGGGCCGGCGTTGAACGGGGGCGGGACGCGCCGGTGACCCGCGCACCCCCGTTCATCGCCTCTCCGCGCCCCGGCCTCTTCCACCACCTTGTACCTCCCTCTGCACACCCCCCCCATGCCCTCCACCCACGACCCCACCTCCCCACGAAAGGCAGGAGACATGCATACATACACATACACACACCCCCGCGCGCACACAAACATTCGCGTATACACGGCCTCGCACCCACACGGCAGCGGGCACGAGGGGGAAACTCCGCTGGTGGCGGCTTATCGTCCTCTCGCATGCTTTAACAGGCGCCTCTCATCCTCCCCTCCCGCGCACCCCAGCCCTGCGTCTCCATCTCTTCCCCCACCCCCGTCCGACGTCGCCACCCTCACCCTTTACCTCACTCCCGCCCGTCCCACGAGGGATCCCGGCACACAAAGACCGCCATCCAACCGACCAAGCCTTTCTCTCCTCATTACCTCCAACCCCGGCGCACGCACTGGACGGGTGAATGGGATATGCCTCGGCACGTGTCCGCCGGCATGGGGGAGGGCAGTCGCCGCTCCAGTCCGCTTGGTCCGGACGTGTTCTGCGGCGTGGTTCATTTTTCCTTCTTTTAATCCCCTTCCCCCCTCCCCGCTCCCCTCACACTACACCCCCCCGTTGGTCCCTCACATGTCCCTTTCTCCCACACCCCACCCACAACGCGGGCGGGGGAGCTCGAGGAATAAAAAAATAGGAGCATAAATACAATATGGGGATGATTGCGCCCTGCTTGACGTTTGATCAACGCGCTATCTCCACTCGGGCGGACGGCGCGGCGTCGGCTTGGAGTGATAGCCGCGGAAATGTACGACGGGACCGCGCGGCGGAAAGAAGCACGCGCCGCGCGAGCGCTTGGAAAATAAAAAAAAGATGAGAGGGAATCGCGAAAAAAAATGACAATCGCCCAAGCGCGCGTATTTTATTCCCTCTTGTCGGCGTCAGAAAAAAAAGCGACGAGGCGCGGAAGGGTGTGAAAGGAGCATAAATGAATACGTGGCTCCTCCTAGATGGGCAATATGGATTTTCACTCCCAGCGGTAGGGAGAATTTTCCGGCGATGGTGGTGATGATGACGATGGTGACAGCGAGACCGATGATGACGGAGGCAAGGGGAAAGTGGGGAACCGCTTGGCATCCACAATGCCCCGCTCGACGGATGTGAAGAGATTTAAAACGATGTCCAAGAGATTTTTGGATGCAAAAAAGAGAGACATTTCCACGTAGCAAGTTGAGTTAAGAATATTAAAGTTTAGGATATTTGGGCTCGATTATTTCATTCAATTAAATTCATACCTAAGCAAATATGTAGCCTAGTGTATACATTCATGAATTTAAGTCGTATTTTGAGTGCGCACTGGCAATTTATGGTAGCCAGCTCTCACATGATAAACGAGAACATGAGGACTTGGCTATATTGTCTCCTTGAAACATGTAAAATAACTCTTTACGTACATGTATAGATGTTTCGGTAGTACGTTATTACTTGTACTTCCTACAGTTCTATATCTAGATCCTCTGGTAATTGCAAAGATAGGACAGGTTATACTTAATATGTGCGTTTTCTTTCTCCATTAAATTGTTACACTTAGCGTCCTATATCCATTGTTATACATAAACACGCACATGTATATCATTGTTAATAATCCGATGCAAATGCCAAAAAGTGCTGTTTCCGGATTAATGCTTTAAATATATACATGTATTTGATTTAATACCTCAAGTTATCTCCAATTATACGAGGCATAATTTTTAACAGATTTAGTGGTTTCATTTCAGCTCTGTTCGTGATAGCTCAACATTAACAAAAAAGTTTTGTAAACTCTGTTAGTGTATTCAATTGTGGCTTTGTTCTCGTTTGGTTTACACCAAACGAGAACAATGTGACTTGGTGTCTCTCAAAGGAGAAGTTGAGGAAATGTGAAATAAATTTAAACCCGAGCAAAACGCGTCAGGGAATAAACAGGTAATTTCCTGTGATTGAATACACACGAAATCTGTATTTTTCATAGGAAAGAATAGGAAAGAAATATTTGAAAGATGGTTTATGGGTAAAATATTCCCATTTTTATGATTTTTATATTTTTTATGATGAATTTTGGGCATCATTCCTTCTCAAGAGATTTTCGAGATCTAACCGAGTAGCTATAAAATCCTAGAAATTTTAAGTTTCATTATATATGAGATTACAAAACCACATTTGATGATGTTTTACTTAATTAACTGGCAGTAACGCAAGCAAAGACTTGAGATCGAGTCGCAAAATAAAGTCGAACCGTAAGGCAATAAATGAATTGGGGAGAATATTTTTGTCCATAGGAATGAACCCAACATTCAACATCATCTCCCGAATAAGAGGATATATTTGCAGGTAAGGCGTCTAAAACACACATATTTATAAATGCTTCACGAATGTGCTGGCAATGACGTAAAATTAATACCAAAACTGTGACAATACCTTTGCCAAAGAGGTGAGATTGAAAAGAGAGAAATTATCATTCCATTTACCTTGCGCGATGAATAAAGCAAGTCCCGCACCTTAGTTTCCCAATCCATCTCCTATCGTCTTTTAAATTCTCCACCTACTCGTGAGGGCAACTCACTGAATTCAAAAGTTTGCCACACGTCCAGGAGAGGAAAAAGAGGTATTATTAAGGAGTTGGCATTTCCGACGGTCTTCGCATCGATACTGATCGCACAATGGCAACAGGTGCACGAAAATACGTACAGAGAACGCGTGGGCAATCGGGGAGTGAAGGGAAAAAATAAGCTGGGATGGTATCGAAATCCGTATTATGTGTGATTAATGATGACGAAGAGACGGAATAAACATGTACGAGTACCACCAAAATACTGATTCGATGAACGTTTTCTCTCAGACGATAAAGCATCCGGCATTATCTCAACCCGGCTACGAGCAAAAAAATACCATTTCCATCTGTTCAATTGAAGGTAAAACACTTAACCAAACATTGGTCTGTGGTTACGCTGTTTTTCTGTGAAACGGATATAAGTATATTATTCCGATGATACATTAAAAGTTTCCGGAAAAATGTGACCGGAAAGTCTTTCATTTTGCACCCAACGTATATAAGTCGTTTCAGTTGAATGAATTTCTTGATTCATAGCATTTAATTTTTAAGTTAAAATGTAATTTTCACATCATGGTGGTTTCAAAAGTTTATGAAATATGCTTTTAGGTATTTCATGGTTTTCTTGGTCAACATTTAAATATATTCGCTCGGGCGATTGAGGTAAATTATCCATTTTTTGTTGCTGACTTTGAACTTAAACCCTTCATGCAATGAGCACATCAAATGAGTGTCCATAACAGTAAAAACTTATCTCACTTTCTTTCAAACCGTAAGATGAGGACTACGGAGATAACTCAGGCGAAATTCGCGAGACAGAGATAAATTTATCTGGACAGTATCTCAGTGTTATCGCGGATGAGTTGATCATATATTCATACGGCGGAAATTCTACACCAATGACCGCTAAGATATATGTTCATAATTGAAAATACCACGCTGACTTAACTCATAAAATATCTTATCTTCGTTATCAAGATTGGAAATTTTCGTGAATGATTACAATGAGGTTATGCATTCCAAGAAGGAGTTCCATGAAAAGATGCTTGTCTCTGAGAAATGAGTTAAAAATGTACATGGGATAAGTGGATGACGCCGAACGGCATATTTATCTCCAATTAAAACAAACTTTTGATGGTATGGCACGCATTAAAAAGAATGGCAATGAGAAGAGTAGGTAGTAGGAGTTGTCACTTAACATATTCTCTAGCAGAGAGATCGAATTCTCTTCAGTACTTTCACTTCAGAAACATTTCACGGGATGGCCAATGATCTCCAGACCTAAAATAACCCGTTTCTCCGGCACAGTACTTTAAGGCAATGTGACATGCAACTAACTCTACTCGTAAACTTCACTGGGTGAGTGGACGTGAACGCCCATTGTTGCTTATCCTTCGATAGAAAAAATGTGACGACTCATCATTGAAAAGTCGCTAAATCAAATTACTATTGGAATGCTTTCTGAATGAAGGAAAATATGTTTATTATGTGTCAGCAACGAAGAAGAGCAGAGTGCGAGACGGAAAGACGGAGACAGTCGGGCATTGAATGGAACGATTCCAAACGGCCACTCGAAAGATCGCCGCAATCCAAGGGGCGGACTGAAGTCCTCCAAACACACGATTCGTCGAGTTCCATAAAACTACCGCCTGCAGAGAAAAAAGAGAGGGTGTTGCCATATGGATAGAATCATAGATTACTGAAGGAGGATCCAGATGATGCTTCTGGAAACCGTGACACGTCATCTTGCGCGTGTTAAACTTGAGAAAATAGAAGCGTCGTAGGGCGAGGAACAGGACTTCTCCTAAGGTAAGATCTATCCTCACACCTATCGAAGCAGCCTGCGTTTTTAAAACTATTGCGCGAAAGAAAAAAAAGGTTTTTCTACTGTTGTCACGACGTTAAGATACGACCGAGAGTCAAGATCATTTGCGCCAGCAGGGAGAGGTGGATAACTTGGCTGAACTAGGAATGAAGAAATTGTTGAGAGAAGCCCAACGTGGCGGTAAGCCTTCTCGAGAGACACCAAACCACATTTTAACGTCCCATCCGACTGGTGGAGTACTCCACCAGAAATGCTCTGCACATAACACGCAATTATGAATTGGAATACTTATGAAAAATTCTGCCACCGCCGGGATTCAAACCCAAGCACTCGGAGTTGGAAACCAGTACAGAAGCCGCCGCTCCAACGCGATCCTCGATAAAGGCTTAATGGAAGTATAAAGAGCAAGAATGAATACCGCTGTAGGTAAGCGCACAATGGACCGAGGGGCGGTTTCATATATGGCAATAATATTTCGCTTATTTTGCAACTGCGATTCATTCTTTTTCGACCAAACGGATCAACGATAGGTTAAGCGTACCGCATTGCTTCGAAGGATATGTGAATGGACGCGCGGAGTCCGGAGCAGGAATGTGTGATTCAGGAAAAAAATGGCATGTCAGGATCTCTACTTCTCATCCCATCCATGGCATCCTTCGAAAAAAACTCGCGGAAGAGACCTGGTACCGCTATCCGAATACCTACTGCCAACCGATGTGATTCTCAAAGCGGTGGTCCGCGCCGGTTCGCTAGCCTCCAGTCACCGCCGATCCGAATTGGACTCATGGGAATGCCACACATTTTGTAATCGATTCCAGTTCCCTTCGTATTTCCATACGGAATGTAATACATTACCCGAGCCATTTTCGCATAAAAATTTAGAAAAAAAATGATTTTCTTTCATTTAAGCGTACTTCTGCATGAAAGGCATTTTTTTAATATTTCAAATGTCTTCCATCAATTTCACGGAGTTTATCAAACGAGATGCCTCCGGTCTCTCGTATTCCAATGAAACTATCGCAGACCGCCGACAACCTCTGACACCATTTAGGGGAGCCGGAAGAGAGGATGAGGAACTCGTGACCCAACGCAATCAACTATCACACGCGTCGATAAACGACCGAAGCGTAAAAGAAGCCAAGAGACCTCGGGACCAGAGACCACGCTCTTCATCTCGTCAAAAACTAAGCGTTCGCATAGAAATAAAAAATGAGGATCTAGGAAAGTGTACGGGGTTCGTTCACTTTGACATCAAATCTCAACTTTATTCGTCGAGTTACTTGATAGACAACATATTTATGGTTTTTCGTGATTTTTTCTTTTAAATTCGGCCGTTTACTCATAAAAAAATACTAAAAAGTTACCACCCAATCGGGTATGAGTATAATGTCATAAAAGAATTTCAGGGATGCGTCTCCGGTGCAGGCGACAGCGAACTTTAAAAAAGGGAAAGAATAGAACGTCTTTCGGTCAAGATTTGGCAGAGCAAAATGTACGAAGTAGCATGGCGATTCGATGCAAAATGATTAGGAAATAATAAATATTTTCCCTACCTTACATGATACGCTAACTAAAAGTTATAGTGAAATAAACCCTCAAGATTAAAGTCGTTAACTTTTCGCCCTTGAAAAACCGAGAGCCAAGCAGAAGATCGAGAATATAAAATAAGGGTTATCTCATTTTCTTAAACTCTAACGAAAACGGCAATACAAAATTGAAGAAAATCATTCGTTTCAGAGTTAAATACATAGAGGACAATTTAAAATATATCTGAGGTATTTTCGTTTAAGTGCAGTATAAGTTATCAGGTTTATCAGAAAAACTAATGACTTTATCTGTTATGAAAAACCAACGATTCCTTCAATAACCTTTAGTGAGTGGTTATTGAGAGGATAAGTTTAATTTGTAACTTATTGGATTTTCTACAGCTGATTCCCTGAATAACCTCTCAACAAAGATTATTCTGACGATCACCTGCATAAAGTCCATTAAGTAGCCACATAAATCAAACGGGACTCGAACCAAAATCTCCAGTGTAATCGAAGAGTTCGTTAGCCATTTAGCTAATTGGGTAGGTCTTGACAAGTCCCAAATGCCTTATTACCAGGAAAGACTTGAAAAAATATGGATTTTATGAATGTGTTAAATTCTGGGTGATCTATCATTTCAAATCAATAACTTTCACGGGAATCATTAAACACTAATGTAAACATTTGCACATGTTGATCAACTGCTATTCCAAAACTGAAATCATTTCTATTTAACGGGGAAGTGGAAAATAAAATATGCTTAAATCATGAAGTGGTTGAAAATTTGTGCTTCACAGAACTATTCCCGATCAAAATAATGACATAATGACCGTAAATTCGAAATTAGCTGATTTTTATATCTTGAAAATTAAATTGCAGTTTCATGTAAATATTTTCGTTAAAAATTACGCTTATTGAAACTATCAACATCGTTGTTCTCTAATGCTAAGTCGTTGGTCTTATTATTGAATAAAAGTTGCCTTCGTAGCCCAATGGATACCCTGTCTCCCGAATATTCCAGCAGAAATCCGTGACGAGACTCAAATTTCGTACGAGGTCCTCGGGTTCAAAGGTATGTACGGGATACACTGCTCCGGGATACGCTCGCCAAGTTTTTATGCTAATCAAGAGCGCCATCCCACCCACCATTTGGGTGACAGCACGATCTTTGGCGAACGCACCAAAGGATAGATGGAGGGGGGATACAACAAGCTCAACTCCGAACATACCACGACCTAAAACTTCAGAAGCGCCCGTAACGTGATACATAAAAGGATGAGAAGTAGGCATGATATTTTTGCTATAATACGTGCTAAAGGCCAATGAGGTTAAAATGGGCTCATCTTCATGGGTTAACACACGTAGAAAATCGTGCATTAAGCATTTTCAGCATGTTTTAGTTCCTACATCCTTTTATCGGAGAAGTTGTTATGCATTGTGCGTGCGCTCATATTTCATGGCAATATTTACATGGCATGAGGACTGAATTACGCACAAAGTTCTCGGCCCTGAGTTTGCATTTCGTAATACCAAGACTATTAATTGAATATTTATCGCCGAGAATCTCCAGAGGCAATCGACCTATGTTCGTATTCCGAGCGTTTACTTAGTGGTAGCCCACTGAGTAAAACGTTCGGCCACTGAAAGATGGGGTCGATTACCCCGGGTATAGCTCAGCATGATCCCAACTTCATACGATTGGCATGAAGTTTCGGGGACCAAATCATTTTTTAATCCACAGGTGACACAGAGAAAATAACTGCGCCCTGGTCATGCCTGTGAATTTCATATGCTTGGTACCTAGTGCGAGGTATGCTTATTTTCCATCTCCCAAAATCACTCGGAGTTTATCACTGTATTCGCTTGGTTTTTTGATGAACTTTTACTAGATAGAATTAAAATCTTAGTGCGTTTTGAAAATAATTAATACAGTACAACCGGTTTCGTCAAACTGATGAAATTTTCATATTATAACTTAACAAATGTGCATGCACACAGAGATTCACAGAGCCATGTTTTGCGATAAGGTTATATAAAATGTATAATTGTTCAAATGAATACTAAAGACATCATTAATTCAACAAAACCTTCCATACTAAGTTTTAAATTAAATTCGCAGTTTTTCTTGGGTCCAAAAGATAAGATTTTGCTAAGTTGAATCAGAAAGCATTGATTTTTATAAAGCATGCAGTTTAAATAATGTAAACGCCAAACGGAATTAATTACCACTCGTGCATGTTTCAGGAACGGGGCCCGTCGCGGGCTCCTCGCACTGAAACTCTTAGGCACGCCGGGAACTGGCACTTTTGAAAGCTTAAATTAATAGTGAGCGAACAGTGCAAAACTTATTCCCGCAGATTAGGACGAAAAGGCATTTATTCCACGGCTTCGAAGTGCAGACTCAATCGAAGTACGTATTCCCCATCGGCAGTAAACCAAGCTCCGTCAACTTACGCATCCGATAAACTTATAAACAACGAATTCTATTAATTAATATACGAATTCTATCATCGTAACGATTACATAATCAACTGGGGCCCTTCTGGATCGCTTCCACCTTAATGGAGGCGCTTCTTATCCGTTGTGATGGAGGGGGGAGGTATTGTGTTACATGAACTTCACAAATCCCTAATCACACGTCACTTGTAAATCAATAACAGTTGGCGAACACAATTGAGTCGGGCCCATGATCCCTCGTCGATCCGCTACGCAGGGGCGAAGAAATGGCAAGGACGTGCCGAAGATGGAGCGAAGCCCACGAGCCCTCACGCACCGCCGTCAAGGTCGAAGAAGGGCCTCCCCACGCACCCTTCCCAACCTGCTGACGCAGCGAATGGACACACAGCAGAACAGCCTCCCTCCAAATGATCACCCCTTAACTCGACTCCAGCCTCTCCTCCTATTGCCTTGGCTCACGCTTCACTCTGGTGTGAAACCTTGTCACACGTAGATCACCGCTTCATTATTTACGGAAAGAGTTTGTGAGTCCTGCGCGTTACCCCGTAATTATGCTCAACTAAGTTACCCCGATATATTTTCTTATGCGACGTCTTTTACGAATTTTTTAATACTTCTCTGTATTATTTTGCTATGAACCCACCTGAAAATAAAGTGACCACCCGTTGGGAAGGGTTCCGTTTTATAAACCAAGGGAGAGAAGGGCAGAATTTGAATACAATCAGATAAATAATAAATGAAGATATGAATGAAAACCAGTTAGATATGAATTTCAAAGAACTAAGGTGCGGCGACTGAATGTAATGAACGGAAATAACGATAAGGAATTGAGATTCCTAGTTTACATGCAGGTTTCAATATAGGAATCTATAAGTCATTGAATGGCGTAGACCTGATGAACTCTCTTCAAGTTGTTGGCAGATATCGATACAGTCATCAACTCCATCCCACGCAGAAGGTATGAACGATGTGTAGAAACAGGAGCGACACTGAATTTACGAGGCTGGGTCCACGATTAGTTTCGACTTTTTCTTCACACTCATCATGGTTTGGCAATCTCATAACTAATGTTTCAATATTTCACAGAAACCTAACCTTCTTCGAAAGCAATAGAGTCGTGACTGCGACCGAGCGCCTGACCAAAGTTTTCACCTTAGTAAGTAATCCAAAATCAAATATTTTGCGAAAGAGAACTTTAAAGGCTAATGCGTGCACTGCGCAGGCGAAATATAGAAGAAGTTGGAAAAAATATCTACACGAATGCATCGATTTTCCTCAACAATTCCTTTCCCAGCGAATTAGCGGCACATTCGCAACCAAGTAGCTAGGGTTCCCGAAAATCCACGCCGTTACTACATTTTAGTTTTGAAAATTAAAGATTTCATGGAAAAATAAGGGACATGGAAGGGGAAGTATTGGATTAAAATTCGATATAAAAATTTCACATGGCTTCAAAAATGAATCAAAGCAGATGCAACTAAACTTTTTGGGAATGGTAATTTTATAGTAGCTTATGCACGAACTGCCGTAGATGATTCTACCATCAAGTAACCAAAATCCCATTCTTGAAATGTAAATTCGAGGTTCAAAAAGTGGAGGGGATATAAATGGGACAATATTGTATAGGCGCAGGTATAGCAGTATGCGTATCAAAGGTAAACGAGAATAAAATAAATTTATCGCGCGCGCTATAATTAACGTTCGGCATGGAGCAACTTACATGGACGACGAGGAAATTACACGACTTTTCAAAAGTTTTTGGTCCTCCTCATATTCCCCTTAAAATAACGCCACGACGAAGAATGGGTTATAAAAGTTTTATGAGGCTAGCGAATTTTTGGAATTTTTTAATACGATTTCAGATTCGCAATGGGAGTCCTTGGAATTTTTAGTGCTCAAGATTACCATACTTTGCCACCGTGGAATCGCGTGAAATCAATGTGTGCGACTCGTTCCTGGAAAAATTGGCTAATTTGTGTCATAAACGTCGGTTCCAAGGCCCCATTATTATTTCAGGACTATACTATTAATTTTTAACAATGAATACCCATTCTTCTCAACTACACCACTTCGGAAAACAGAGTTGAAGTAAAGCGTGATACTTATGTATGAAAAATAATCCGTTTGTTTAAAATGGGCAATCGTTCGGAAGGGATTGATAATGTCCTTCCAGCAAAAACAGTCTCAGTTTAATTTTTGGAGGACCCCCAAATAATTTACAATATTCTCCAGTTTACAAGTATCCAATTCAAAAATTATAACATAATACATATAAGGCTATGGTGAGTTAATCGGTAGATAGCTCAGCTATTGACCGAAGGATCCATGTTCGAATCCTGATAACGCCCAATGTGTGAATTTCTGACGCCGTAGGACTTAGTACTAAGTGACCTCTATCTGTATCTATCAAACCAACATCCAGGTGAATTGTGGCGGTTTTTTTCGGTTAATAAAATTATACTTAAAATCGCGGTCTACGTTTAAGACGTCGAAAGATAATATTTTATGAATACCATACTGAATGTACTTCGATTACTAGATTTGGAATAACCTTTTCCATTACCAGGCCACAGACACGAACTATGGAGTTGTAAGCTAAACATTTTTCACACCATCGATGGCACTTTGTATTCTAAACCTCTCCAATTTCTACCAGTAATACGCACACGTACAATAGAATTCAAAACGTATTTATCATTTTCGTCGCTCGAGTGTCATCGACCGGCTACTACGAGTACCAACGAAAAAAAACCGTTATGATGATTTTATACGCCCGTCTAGTCAGTCTGTTGGCCAACGTAAAACGCCAGGCACACTAAAAGACAAGGGCTCACTTCCCTGCGTCATGAATGCCGCAGGGTAGCATCACTCCTTGACTAGGGGAGATGCGTAGACCTTCATCAGTCGGGTATATTATGCATCAATCGGAAACCACCATGACACGGAATGCACGGGAGATGCCGATGAATTAACCACACTCTTTAACTTGGACGATTGTGAAACGGGTGCTCATTGTTAGAACAAGATCTTTGATCCTCGTCGAAGAAGCAAAAATCCGCTCGAGGATCATGCATTTAAGACCGATTCCGACCCCGAGAACGAACTGGGAAAGAAACGAATGCGACAAGTGGAGCGGGGCAGAGTGGATGGAGGGATAACGCGGATACGGGAGGCAGGTGCGGAAGTGAGCCGGACGGGCGTGGAGGAGGCAGAACGAAAAAGAGAAGAAACGAGTGAGGGGAGCATTGCGGAGAATTAGCGTCGGGGGTGGAGAAGAGGAAAAGAGCAGACTTCCTTCCTGGACCCTCCTCTTCCCCTCCCTCCCTCCCTCCGCTTTTTTCCCCAGTCAGCGCACGCTGGCAAAGCGCCAGTCCTCTCCTCAACGAGGAGAAGCCATTGTCTGCCACTGCCATTTGCGGAGATGGCGACTGCAGGGCAGGCTGGGAAGACGGAGGCGACGGGAGGAGGAGGAGGAAATGGGGGCGAAGAGGGGAGAGCGGGGATGAGGCTGAAATCCAGCCTATCGACGAGGATAGGATTGGGACGTGAGACGGAGAGAAGAGGGAAAAAGCATGCGAGTGGAGGACGCTATTGAATACCAAGGAGAATTTTCCCACCTCCCCCATCCTCTTGCGAAGAATTACGAGTAACGCTGTGCTATCCTGTGTTTACATTCAATGGAGGCGAGGAGAAGGGAAGAGAAATAAACATCTCGCATAAGGCCCGCCACTGATAGCCTCATATTGGTCCGGCGTCAGTTTTGAATTGATCCATCGCCTCCCATTATGTCCGCGTGAATCACTCGATCGGCGAAGGCACACACGAATGATTTAAATGCCGCAGCCGCCACGAATGGGGAGGGAGAGGCGGGCAAGGATTTCGGAGGCCCGGAATCACTTGGAAGCAATTAAGCAGCAAATTAGCACCCTGAAGAGACGCCTCCTAAAGCCATAACGGTCGATGACGGCGGGCAGCTCGAAGGACGTACGCTATTGTAATGCGGCGCCTTGTATAACGAATTGATTTCCTTCGCCACACACCGGATGCAACCGTGTTATATGCATTCCTAGGCCGCTCTAATGCGGACGGAAGGAAGAAGCGGGAGTTTTTATCGGAGGATTACCCTCCGGAAAGAGTTTTAACATGACCGTATCTGATACTTTCCGGGAGAAAGAAGCTAGTCTCAAATAGGTAGCATCTTTTCTAGTGTAATTTATCACCGATTTTTGAGTGGAGGCGATTTTTGGGACAGATCATTTTTCATCAAATTAACACGTGGAGGAGAGAGTGTCAGTGAGAAGATTAAAAATTAAGTAAGGTTTTAAATTCGTAAATATTTGAATTAATTTCCTGCCTAAATTGGAATTATAATTTAATGTGTCTATAGCCGAATATTTTGTCTACTTAGAAGGTCCAATGTGGTGGCTTACATTAAAAATCGCGTGCTTAAGAGTAAGCCTGTCAAGGAATCATGGTTAATCATCCGTTCTTAATATTTTGGGTAACAATTAATGGAGATTCTATAAATTCTACTTTCAAATATATAATATAAATTACAACAAAAACTATCTATGATTACTGCGATTCCACGCCGTTCTGAAATAAATGGCAGGAAAAAATGAGCTTTTTATTAGATTTATTAACAATAATGGTAAATCTATAAATATTAAATTCGAACAAGCGATATTCATTACAATTAATGATGATGGAAAGCTTTAATAGTAAAGGCTGCTGATACTACTAACCCGCTGAACATTTCAACTCAAATATAAGTCATTAGAGAGACAACTTTCGAATAATAAACAAATAAAATTAAAAGGAAAATGGAAGCTGAACTACAGCATTCCTAGTATTCCCAACCTCATCCTGAACAAATGTGCATTTTTCTGCTTCCGACTCAATCCCAAGCATGTAACAACATCCTTGTCCCAACACTACGTTTATCGACTTTGATATCCTCCTCCTAGTAACTCCCAACCCGATACCCTATTTGGGCATTATTTTCCCTCTGGAATCCTTTAAAGGGAGAAATTTTAGCGTTCCAAGTGAGTGTTTGCTAGAATAAATTTTCCACGGAGACCGATGAGGTAGATTTCGCTGCCCCTCCCCCGCATCCTATCATTTCGGCCGATTCCGCGAACCATTCTTTTACCCCAGAATCACACTGATCTTATGAATTTGAATCACCAGTGCATAACAGTGAAACTGCAATCCTCCCATCAGCGGCGAAGAGTAGTTTGGTTGTATAATTTGTATTGCTGCCTCGTTCCGAAAATTAACAAATGATTTCATGAATGATTAAAAGCTTAAAATTTTGTGACTCGTGGATTCCAATCGCTTCGTGAACGGACGTGCTAGCATTAGGCTACTTACATTAAGTTTACGCCCTTTTTTATAAATACGCCCATTTCCTTGGATGAGGATATCATCGTGATAAACGACCGCCAGCAGCGGCAGCGAACTCCCGTCATTCAACCAAATTAAATGACGTTGGCACTTACAGAACTGGGCACTTAAAAAAAAAAAAATGCAGTAGAAGGCAGAAACGATCGCGGAAATGGGACAAAACTTCCTAAGTCCCGACGCGAACAAGCCTCTGAACGAAAATGAGCGAAGAGGAAGGGGGCTGTTCAATTTGGAACCCGGATGATGGCTTTCCATCACTCAAAGACGACTTGCCTCACGCAGGAACGGTGCAGCCGGAATTTTTCACGTCGTTGCATTCATACGTTTATTGGAGTCATTCGGCGGAGCGGTGGCGATTCGCGGTGCCTCAGCGAATTGCCTTACGGGGTGCGTGGGTGGGGGCAGCTGAGGAATTGGGATGAGGAGGCGGCCGGAGGGAAGCAGCGTAAGGGGGTGGTGGCCGAATGAGGAGGAAGGTTAAGGGTCGATGGATCCACGGAACATCAGAGAGATATCATATGTACACATACTCGTATACATATATAAGGGCCGGCTTCGTCGTCATGGGTTACTGCTATCCAACACACACACACACCCTTATGCGTAACCATCAGGACGAGATACACCACCCTCCTTCGCCCCCACCTCCGATCCTCCTCTCTGGAAATAAACCTTGATCCGACCCCTATATCAAGGCTCACCCTTTCTACCGCGCTCCTCTCTACGCGGTTCCTTGAACCCTTTATGATGCCGGAAAAGGGTCGACAGTACGAGGACGAAAAGGGTGAAAAAAATACGCACCGGGTTGCCCCGACGACGATGTCCTAAAGGACGCGGACAAAAAAAAATGCAAATAACCACTCAGGGGAAAGAACCAAATTGAGAGGGATCCCTGGGTCCCTAGAAGCGTTACGCGGAATATTTTTCTGTCGTTCTTACAGACGGACACAACGAGCTTAGTCGTCGCCACGTAGTCTCAGCGACACAGTAATGGATTACTGTCATAGCAAACGATAAGTATGTAGTCTCGGCTAACAAGGCGCGCGGGCGGAAGGAAAAATAACGACGCACTCACGAACGATATTTCGCAGACTTTTTCTAGAGGACTTAAGCGGAAGCGATCGCCTGGCAAACACAACTGAATGGAAGAATTAAGTTTCGGAATATCACAATGCTTCAAGTAAAATCATCCTCACGCAATAAAAGCAGTTTAGGTATTTCTTACTCCCTATATGAAGAGGCAATGCTGATCTGCGCGGAAAATCGGCTCTTGTTGTTGAAAGTTAGTAGATCGTAAATTAACCCTAAGCTTTTGCGAAGCATTATTTACTTCTCAAACGTCACCTGACTTGGTGAGAGTGAATGGTAGATGAGTCTTCGCAGATAAATATTGAAACATCTGCCACAGAGGCATGAGGAACATATAGTATTGTGTATTATTTATAGCAATTTTCCATGAAAGCGCTCAACAGCTATATAGTGTGGGGTCCTGTCACTCGCACAGTGATGAGAGGGAACATCCTGGACGTATGACTGCATGTGATGGTGTCTGTTGTGAGGTGACATTCGGTTGAAATATTCTATGTATTCGCACTCACTGTGCCATTGAAATGTCTGCTGTATGCGGGAGATGCTTGGGTTTTGGCAGTCTTTGCGGGGAATTGATCCATGAGTGGGCTTGAATGTACGATGCCTCCTGTACGTTGAGGCGAAATGGATGAATTGCCCAAACTCCAGTACTACTACGACAGTTGCCCTTGGTTATTTAAAATTAACATGTACTCCTTATACATACGCATAATGCCTTTATATATATATATATATATATATATATATATATATATATATATATATATATATATATATATATATATATATATATATATAGCAAAATTAAAATTTTATATTCCTCGTTTTGATTTTGTGTATGAGAAACTGATGCGGCGTTAAAACCACCGTAATTAATAGGCACGACGATATAGGTCGCAAATGTATATATACGAGTGCAAATGTATATTGCAAAAATCTTGTAAAATAAGTGGTAATATAGACAGAGGAGAACGTGAGTGATGCGCGAAGCATTACGATGTACAGTGAGAGTGCGAGTGTTTGCCGTGGGGAAAATGCAAGAGGGAGGAACTAAAATGGAATTTTAATGTTGTTACTTGCACATTTCGGCAACCACGGGCGCAGTGTGAATGCTATGAGCTGGTATATAAATGCATAACTGCGTTGTTTGGGCGAATTACAATGATTGATTGTTTTTGTTTACTTTATTCAGGCGCTAAGATTTGACAAAATTAAGAACTGAAGGAATACCACTTGATAAACTGATAAAAGCTATTAAAAGAAAATATACTGGCGTTCGAACTGAGGTGGTAGGTGTATGTAAGAGGGATAATGAGTGATTATAAACATTTTTATTTGCATAATTTAAAGGGCGTGGATTTACTTATAAGTTGCATTTTTAGTTTTATGTTCAATTCAAATTTTATAACACATAAAACGTAGATTCTTTGGATTTCTGTGCTGGCTATTGGTCATTTAAAAATCATTATTGGGAACATTATATCAAAATTTGAAAAAATTGAACATGTTCCAAGACCACAATATTACGAATAAAATTGTTTTAATAACAGATAACAATAGGATCACCATAATCCATTAACATTTATATGTATGAGCACGTATATCCAACTTCTTTATATATATATATATATATATATATATATATATATATATATATATATATATATATATAAATATATAAAAAACACAGATGTAGATTTTTAGAATATAGAGACACAAAGAAAGGACACTCACAATTTGTTATTTTACGTTTCGACAGCACGGCTGTCGTCTTCAGAATGGCGTTCTCGGGGAAGAGCGGAGAGGATGTGCGGGGGAGAGGTGGGGGAAGGAGAGGTAAAGGGACCAATAGGAAATGAACAAGGGGGTGGGGGGGATATGTAGGCAGCCAATTGATGCATTCAGTGGGCTTGGTTCAGCCCGGGCGGTTTGAATGATTGGGCCACCCAGATATGCGCCATCTCGCGGGTTCTCACTTCTATTATACTCGCAGATTTGGGAAGGATTTCAATAACCGAAACAGAGAAGCAGTCGTCAAAAGATTGGTTGTGGGAAGCGGTGTGAGTAGGGATGGGGTAATTAAGAAAGGTGGGAGATTTGGTGGAATATCGGTGGTTATTCATGCGGAGGGAAAGTGCGGTCGTGCATTCGCCCACGTAGAAGGCAGGGCAGAAGTTACAGGAGAGGCGATATATAATATTTTTTGAGGTACAGGTGGCGAGTGGTTGGGAGTTGGTACTGAGTGAGGGGGAGGGTCTTAAAAGATGACAGCATTTGCAGCGTGGGCGGTTGCATGGTGCGGATAGGGGCGGGGGAGAGACGGGGGTGCTTGAAGTTGGATTTGCGGACTTAAAGATGTCTCGCAGGTTCGACGGGCGTTTAAATGAAACAGAGGGACAGTGTGGGAACAAAAGTGATGTGGACTGAGTGTTATTGATAATTGGGAAGAGGTCACGGATTAGATGTTTAATTTTGTGTGTTCCGGGGAAGAAAGTGGTGATAAGATTAGGGCATTTTGGGCGGTTTGGTTTGGGGAGGGGAGTGTATTGTGTTGACGGTTTGAGGATTTTACTGTTTAGCAGTTTTTCGGGGTACCCACATTTTCTGAGGGATTCATGCAGCTGGTCCAAGTATTTCTGTTGGGAGGGAGTGTTATTGCAGAGACGGAAGCCACGGATAGAGAGTGAGAATGGGATGGAGCGCTTTGTGTGAGGAGGATGGCAGCTGTCGAAATGAAGATATTGTTGCTTATTGGTTGGTTTAATGTGGACTGAAGTGTGAAACGTATTGTTTTGGAGGTGAATATCGATATCTAGGAAGGTAATATTCGAGTCGGATATAGAAGAAGTGAATGATACTGAGGAGGAGGAGTTGAGAGAGGAAATGAAAGAGGATAAAGTTTCGCGTCCGTGGGACCAAAGGAGGAAAATATCATCGATATAGCGGGCCCAGAAAAGTGGTTTTAGGGTTTGTTGTTGCAGAAAGTCGTGTTCTAGTTTACCCATAAAAAGATTGGCGTATGCAGGAGCCATACGCGTGCCCATTGCAGTGCCTTTTATTTGTAAATATATTTTGTCATTGAATTGAAAAGCATTTTTGGTAAGAACGATTTGGCTTAATTCGAGGAGGAAATCTGTGGATGGGGTGTGTGGTGTGGATCGTAGGGAGAGGTAATGTTTCATGGCTTCTAAGCCTTCTTTGTGGGGAATGGAGGTGTACAGAGATGTGACGTCTATCGTGGCCATGAGAATGGTTGTGTTGTGCGGAATTGGGATTGAGTGTAGACGTTCCAGAAAGTGGTGCGAGTCTTTAATGTAAGAAGGGAGTGAAGTGGCTATCGGTTGAAGGTGGTGGTCTATTAATGCGGAGATTCGTTCTGTGGGTGAGTTGATGCTGGAGACAATAGGGCGTCCGGGGTTATTGGTTTTGTGTATTTTGGGTAGCAAATAGAAATGGGGAGTCTTAGGATTAGGTGGTGAAAGAATGGATATGTCTGTGGGGGAGAGACCTTCTTTGGGACCGAAATTGGAAAGAAAAGAGAGAATATCCTTTTGATAAGAAGGGTTTGGGTCTTGGGGCAGGGGGGCATAGCAGGAAATGTCATTTAATTGGCGCAATGCCTCGGCGTTATAGTCTACTTTGTTTAGCACGACAACGGATGACCCTTTGTCCGCCGTCGTGATTATAATATCTTTATTTGACGTTAAACGTCTGAGAGCTTGTCTCTCAGAGGGGGAAAGGTTGTCTGGTGGCTTAAGGGAATCTATGAATTTTTTTCAAACAAAGATTTCCGACATAAATAATAGGTTGCAATAGGGACGAAATAATGTCCCTATTGCAACCTCAAAAATATTCAGCCCCCCCGGGCGTAGGTTCAAGAGACCAATGTGATTCTTGATTTGATTTCAACAACGAAAGCCGCGGGATAAAGTACACACGGTGACACACTTCGCGAGACCACGCACTGGAAACCATAGATCTCAAAGCTTACGCCGGGGGGGGAGGGGGGGGCTGCGCTTGTAACCAGGTTTAGGATGAAAACATGAGCCCCATAACAAATAATAAAATAAACCGGGCGACGGTGAGGCCTCGCCAGCTTCGTTCGAGTTGACGAGCGGCATTACGGCCCTCGAAAAATTGAGTCTCGTCGCGCGAACGTAAAATGAGTCTGGGAGGACATCTACATCGCGCGATTAATGGAGGGAGAATGGTTTGGCTCACTTTAAAAATGGTGAAATATTCAATCCCTGGTGTTTGATGCAAATGCCACGGCTTCGTCGCAGTAGCGAGGCATAGGAGGTCAATGGGCAGTAGCTTTAAGGGCCGAGAGACCCGACTCCACCTCGAAACACTGCATCGGCAGCCCACCAAATTCATGAACACCAGGTGGTAAACGACCCGCGGTGTTTTAAGGATCATTCTCTACCGCAGCATACAAAAGAGAACAACACCCGCGAAAGCCCACGATAAACCGAAACAAAGAAACTAAACTGCGACGATCCCCTCCCAACTCCGTCGATTCTCGGCAACAATTTCTCATTGTTCGCTCGAGGGGCGATGAAAGGCATAACTTTCCTTTTGACTTCCCGCCACCATCGCGTAATCTGGACAGCAGACGACCCTCTCTCGCCCCAAAACTCTATTTCATCTCATCCCGACGGTCTTTTTTTTAAAAAAAAAAAGAAATTCATATTCAACTGCCGACCTATTTCACCTAAACCGGATATTACGGTTTTTGAAACGGGCAATTTTCTGCTGGTTTTATGGAATAGCGGATGCTCCCAGCGGGGGCTTTAAAAATGTAACGAAATCGACCACATTTGGCAACAAAATTAAATGAGGGTGCTCTTGACAGCGTCGAAACGGAATTACCGTGGTAATTCCTGATATCCACGTTGTTTTTTTATTTTCAGGAGGCGATAAAACACCCCAAGTTACGGTGTGCAAGAACACCCCCGAGGCTTTTGGAAAAAACCCTAAGAAATGAGATCAGCATTTATTTTACTTTGAACCAGTCGTTGAATTTTATTTCTCAATTACTACAGCGACCAGGTACATGTTTAACGACTAAAGCTGAAAGGCACCTACACCTGCACTGAAATAACCATTGCCATAACCTCAACCTCAACGACGATAAGGTTCGCGAAACCGGTAGACCGTTTTGGGGAAAATGGTAGGTTTTGAACTCTGAACGCCCTAAAATTGGAGGCGAATTCTTACAACACAAAATTATGTACAATAGTCTAAGGAATAATTATACAAGACTGGCGGGATTAGGTAGAAAACTTGAAGAACGGGAATGTACTAAACTTGGTTCTGTTTGTTCACTGAATATATTACAACGTTATATTACGATCCGTGGTGCCCAATGACACATTTAAAATGGAACATCAAATTAATTCATTTACGCAAGTTAACTGGTAAAATGACAAATGGTAACATATATTATATCTTGAGGTTTAGTTTGTCACCAATCTCACAACAGAGGCTAGGCCTCCATGAAATCAGGCAGTGACAACTGACAGGTATCACGAAGGGAGAAAGGACTGGGGGCAAAATGTGACCAACAACTAAGGACTTCTTTACAGCTGGTTCACATTAATTCACATGGAAATTCATTCAAAAGAGAGATGGATTGGTGATGTGAAGTGTACCACACTTGCCCAGGAGGATGCGGGATCTCATGATTGCTTTTGCGGCACACGATTTCTTCTTCTGGTGTCCAATAAATCTGAATCTATCCGTCTGGATTTGATACAATTCTCATAGGGACGAATCGTCGGATCGGGTATGAGGCATGTTAAAATTCAGGCCTATGAATCCGATTGCTGCCCGTACTGCTACGAGGAAACGGCGGGTAAACCACAGGGACTAACGTCGATGAACATATGCCCCTAGTCAACCATTCTTCAGGCCAAAAAGGATAGTCAACCACCCTCCCGATCTAATCTCGCCGGATACCTCTACCTTTGGACCCGTCAAACGGTTAACAAGGCAAGGCCACCAGCGAGACGGACGGATTTCCTTCACCTTGGCCTAGTCGGCTCCCTAGCAAGACTACCGTCCGGCTTCAGCGAATTAATAGAGTTAAGTTGCTTCTAACTTGTAACAAAATATGTTCTCGGCTATTAGGAGTTATCATTTTATCTAATATCACGACAACAGTATACGTTCTAGGGAAAATTGTCACCGCGGTCGTGGCGACGATTCTGTTTCGTAATTCCTCCCAAATGTGCCTCGCACGAACGGGAACGACGACGATAATTTAAGCCTCGGGCTGGGAGTACGGGAACCAAGCGTGCAGACGGAGCTATACGAATTGGTTTTGCCATGTTTGTTTTGGCTACCGTGTTGACATTAATTTAGTTTTTAGCCATTCGGACGTGGTAGATACAAGGAAAAACGGGACTAGTGTGTAAATACGGAATAATGGAAAACGATTTTCGCGGATCTCTGGGCAAAAGAGATTGGAAATAGAGAGTCTAAATCTGGACGATTTGGCCGACAATACTATGAGTTAAATGAATCACTCAACTGTAAGTCGAGAATTACCAGAGTTATCTATGGGAACAATAACATCAGCAAATACATGGTCTACAATAAACACAGCACCAAAAATATCTACGGACTTTGGAAATGTTGACAAAGTTTTTAAAACAAATGAAAACATTATTTGCATAGAATTTACCACCTGAGTTATCAAGAAACTTTAATGAGACATACCTGTATTTGTATAATTGTTCGCAAAACATACTAACAAATAGTATCTGCGATGACTGCGCACATATTAATAAACTTATATTAGCTGTAAATTGGATGGGTGTAATTACTAAGCACTCAAAAGAGATTTTGTCCGAATATTAACTGAATCCATGAGCAAAGTGTGTTTCGCTGTGGTTTGACTTTAATTAATTTGCCTTCATTAGGAATTTCGATTGCGTGCATGCGTAAATGAAACGCTCTGAAATAGGCACCACCTTTTCAAACATTTGTTTTCAGAGCATCTCATTTCAAGCATCACTACTGATTGGCATTAGAACGAAAATTCTTCATACCTACTTCCAATACGCATAATTACATACAGATGGACCTTTATTTTACATATTTCTGGCGTTTTTGGTATTCTTCACTAATGGAAGGGAACAAAAGTTTTTGGAACTAGATATTAAACTTATTTTCTCGAGAAGCACATAATTTAGTATTCGCTTCTTGTCTCACCCTTTAATGTGCCAAGGATCGTTTGAGAGAACCTCGTACATAATTCATTTCAATTTTCAAGTAATTCTTGAGTATTTCATAGGTACGCGGTCCCAATTTCCAGTCTGAATTCAATTATAGATATGGCGGCCCGAAAGACCGAACTTAGTGAATGAAAAAGAAAGCACAGGCTTTAATAAATCCCAGTCTCGCATAAACCACTCGTACGGCAAAATGACGACAGCATGTAAGGAGAAAAACAGGGCCACTCGGTCCATGATTCACTTAATGGGCTCCTGGTAGACAGAAACCAATATTCTTGGAACGGTAGATCAGGGAACGTAAGGGCCATCTTGAAAGATTAACTTTTTTCTCCCGAAATATAACTCGTTTACATTTTAAACTCAAATTCGAGATTACGGGAATGCATACATTCCTTCACGCGACCCACGAGGAAAGAAAGCGAGGCACAAGAAACGTGACGGTTAACGGAGAGAATAAGAGAAGTTATGGGATCCGCTCCACCCCCAACGGGGGTGGATCTGTACCATCCGTATCGAGTCGCCCCGGTTGCTCACCGGTGAGAACACGAAGGCGTCCGGCGATAAGGAGAGTGCCGCTACCGATTCCTTTAAATCCCAATTTAGGCGCGCGGCCAAGCAAGCACCCTTACTCCCCTCGCCATTCCGGGGATCTAAAATCCGGGTGGAAAAATGAGAGAGGGAGCAAGAGAGAGAGAGAAGGAAAGAGAGAGAGGGGGAGAGAGAGGAAGGGAGGCGAAAAGAGGCGGGGGAGGAAGAGGAGGGATTTACGTCAACTCCCGGCACAATATCTCTCCCCTTTAACTATTATCTTCTAAGTGGCGAACGAGATTTAGTGAAAAAAATAGGATCGAGGGCCTCCCCATGTGCGGGGAGGAGAGCGTGAGGTGAGGGGGAGTGGAGGGGGTGAGGACGAAGATTTACTGGGAGAGAATAATGGCGATTCGTTTTTTCCTCTCCCTCTATCTCTCTCCCTCTCTATTTCCTTCTGGCCCCCATCCCCTCGAAAGATCAGCGCCACTCGCTCACACACGACACGCGGGAGAGGAGGGGAGGAGGAAAATGGGTGGGGTAAGGAGGCGGAGAGGGGTGGGGAGAGGTTTCGAGGAAGAGATCGGGTGTTCGAGGGAATCGGTGCACTGGCCTACAAGGTTCCACGCCCAACTGAATGTCGTTTTGCGAAACTACCACCACGATAAAGCTATGACCACAATACCTATCAATTATTTATTACAGGGCTATATCCGGTAGGGAATAACCTCATTTGACGGATGTTTATTTAATTTTTGAATGAACCTACGACGTACAGCCACCACCAATTATAAAATACAGCTATTAATTTATTTTTGGAAAGTTGATTGTCGTCTGAGTCCTTGACACGGCCAATGATTTGTTTACAGAATGAAATAGATAGTTATTATGAGTGCTCTCTAACCGGAAATTCTGAAGTGAAATAGTTCTCAGGGTTAATTTTGGCATCCGACAATATCCAAAATGATATGCATTGTGTCAGTCTAGCGGGATGATATTTCTAATAGATTCCAGGCTCGGACATCCCTTTGGCCAGTTGGCTCAACCGATATTGTGTGATATTCCAGGGAAAAAATCCGCTCCAATTCGCTACTAAATAGGCTTCCAAAAAATCTCTTATACATATGTAGACATCTTGAGTACGAGTATTTTAAAAATTTTAAGCATCTTAAATGCGATATTGGCATATGGCCCGGAATGTCTGACTGACGCTTACTTGGTCGAATATGATGTAATGCATATATTTTTATTCTAATGAATACATAGGAATTATATTCCTGCTATTAAGAAAGCCTATTACTTGTTCATTGGGTATTTTACCCTAAAGACGTCAATTTCACAAATAAAATGCTGAACAAAATGGCACAATATATCAAATCCACAAATAAAATAAATTTTCCAGTCTCCCAAACACCCTGTAATTAAAATCACAACGATGGTCGGATGAAATGAGAGCTGCTGGCTCCAGGAAGCGTTGTACCGGAGACATAATATCAATTTTTGCACACGAATATCCCAAAAAAAATTCGGAGGGAGAAGGAATACAAAACGTATGGAAGCAGCTATTTACCTGTACGCAGCTTAAGGGGTTTCGAAAACTAAATTACAATACGTTGTCAACGATTTTGGCAACGTACTGTTTGATCGTTGGAGAGTTGAAGAGTTTTTTCTAACGGAATGTTGGAACGAGCCCCGGACTATAACAATACGAAGTCGGTCTAAATTCATTGAATCCCAGTAAACATTGGCGAAACTCGCTTACGCAAGGCGCAAGACGTAGCGCGGAAGTGGGAAGGGGAAGAGAGCAAAGGAACAAGAGGAAGAGGCGAAAAAGAACGGGTAAGGGGGCTCTTGGAGGGAATCCGGGCCTCCAACAACACCGCGGCTTTCAATCCATTACGTGGGGGTGGGCACAGGTGCAGCGACGGCGGGGCGCATTAGAGACACCAGTGGAATGAGGGGGTGGGGGAGGATTGGCGATAAGAAGAGCGGGTTGCGTGGGCGGGCGTCAGGGAGGAGGTTACTACGCGTGCCGATTTCGAGGGATTCATTAATGGGGAGGTGAGGGGGGAATCGATCACAGTCGGTCTATGGACGGAGGAGGAGAAACGCGGCGGTTGAAATAGTTTGGGGTGAGGGGGGATCCCCCAGGGCTTCGGGCACGGGGACCGCCGGGAGAGGTGGGGGGATGGAAAGGATCCCAGACCGGCGCGTAGGTCTGGATCCTCCCACCGCCGAGGCACGGGGAATTGGGAATTCCGGGAGGGGAGGAGGGGTAGGGGGACGGGAAATAAATGGCAGGGGGCGGGATATTCGCACGTGGGAACCGTGATGCGCCAGGTGTTGGGGCCATTTCCCTGCTCTCCGTCCACCCCGGCTGGACGGTGAGGGGCTCGCCGAGCAGAAAGTTTTGGGACCGGAGGATTTGCTGAGTATTTATGTCACCCGGGAGTGATAAACCAGGCAGGTGGGCCGTGTAGGCAGGCTTCGACGCCCGTCGGAAACACCGGGATATCTTTTGGGGGCATTGCGCACACTCCTCCTCTCTCGGGTGTCGAATGGAGAAAGTTTAGAGCGCATGACGAAATCCATTCACCGCGACGAACGCTGAGCTGCGGGCTCTTGTTTTGGGATATTCCCATTAACGAATGAGTGGGAAAGTTTCGGTTGCGTTTATCCACCACTCTTACCGATTTAAACATCCCACAGATAACCTCATTTATGAACAGGTGCAAGTAACCACGGCGACTACTCTTCGTAACAACTAAAATTACCCATTACCTACGCACCAATAAGTACAATTTAGTGCCTACTGCGAATTAAATTTTTGATAGTGAAGTATTCTCCAATATTATTACAAGACTAATATTTTACGCTACCAGCTAAACCTTTAAAATTAACTTATTCCATGGTTAACGAAAATTAACTCAGTCTTGAATTCAATCCAGGTGTGAATTCCATGGTGTCATTTGATGACTTCGGTGATGCAACGCAGCCACACAATGTAAATGGAATTAAGCATTTAGCTCTTGAAACTGTATGCGAACATTTAATTATCATATTTTAAGAATAACCAGGTTGAAGGTCAGCATCAAATTTAAACAATAATTGAATAGTATTTATCCTAATTCATCAAATCATATTCTTAATAATTCAGGACTAAACAGTGTCACCCTTACGCTTATAATTTAAGCAAACTGAAACCATACAATTGTACTATGAGATCAATATTTACGGTTAAAATTTGTAACAACAGATTCATCGTCACAATTGGTTAGCAGTTCATAATTTGCTTCGTAGCATGTTTTACAGATTTATTCTCTTTATCCTAGTCCCTTCATTGCCGCTCGTTTTTATGTGTGCCATAAGTTGCTCCTTGAAGAATGAATCACAGTGTGAATATTCACACAAATTCTACTGGGCTGAAAAATAACTTAAAAATTCCAGGTACAGATTAGTTCAACGGAAACCATACCATTCGTGCTTATTTTAATCCCAATTTGAACATGTGAAAACAGACATCCGGGTGTCCTACGACGTAGGGTCAAAGAGGCACCGACCGCGTGGAGGACACTATGGAAAAAGCCAAGTTTTATACGCTATTTCTGCGGGAAGGACCGCTAATGTCGCAATAATCCCTCGTTTAAATCCGGGCATGCTCCGTTTCCTCTCCAGACGAGCACCTACGTCTAATCCAATTCCCCAAATGGCACGAGTAGGGACATGCCGGGAGGCGGGAGGGTGGAAGAGAGTGCAATGTTCCCCAGGGTTGCTTTTCTCCGCCGCCAACTAAAAGATCAGGGTGGGGGAGGGAACACCGTTCTGTCCTGACGGGAACGCTCGCGTCTCCACCATTTTCAAGAAGGGAATCTCACTTCAATGCCTCCGTTTTATTTTTCATTATATTCTCCGAGGAGGAGGAGGAAAAAGACCGTAATCCTTGCAGCAGTCTCTCCGTTTCAAGCATTGGTCTCGTTTGCCCTCTCTTACGTCTTCCTAAACCGATCAAAAAATAAAGGGAAAGATTACTCAGGGTCGGCGTGTTTGAAACTCCGGGCGAGAGAGAAAAGAGTTTGGGTAACTACAAATGGAGCTCTGGAATATCCGGCGCGGAAAAAAGTTCATTATTTTCGGCTTTGCTTGTAATTAAGAGTATTAAATGTTACCCTCCGCGAATTTTTCTCTTTTCACCCTCTCACCCCAGACTCTTTACGGCCCTGTTTCCCCGCAAACGTACACCGACATTACAACTCTCCCGGGGAACGATCGCCGTGCTGTCGCGTTAACGTTTTCTCTGAACCAAGTTTACGGTATAAGGGAAACCATGCCGTTGGCGCATTAAAAAAATGGCATTACATTAAAACCTAAATAAAACATAATACCCTCTATAGGCCTGTGGTATGGGCCGTCGAGTTTACCAGGAAAATCTTTCTTAAATTATCCAGCCCAAAGGGATTCTCACGACTAACAACCAACCAACATACTAACATGCAATTCGTAAAAAAACTTCTTACCAACATGTATATGAAGTATGCAGGTCCGATTTTCCGAAGAAAAAAAGATAAATGCAAAAGACAACGTGAAGAAAAGAATAGGAGTGGGAGAATAAGCCACGAGGCGCAGGATATGTTATGCAAATGAACGAAGTATTTAATCAAGCCGGTTTACCGTGTCTTTTCTACAGAGAGTCTTGAGGCACAGAAATAACGTTGAATAACCACCCTAAAGGATAGAAACTGATTCAAGAATAACACAGGGATGACAGATAAGGGATAATAAAAGGTAAGAGGTGAAGGAGGAGGAGTACATGAAGCAAGCAATTAAATACACAAGCATATGGGAGGCAGCCAGGAGAATCGAATATGTACGCAAGAAAAAAATTAAGTGGACTCTATACCATGCTGGAACAATGGTCGACTTAAAAAACCTAAAAGGCAACTTCTAGTCATATGCATTACATGAAATCAAATTCTGATAGCAACTTCGTCATTTTAAAACATTCCTCAATCTTAGCAACGAAAAATGTAACTTTTACAAAGATTTTCAAACCAATCAGACGCGATGAATTTCATTCAAATAGGTTTTTAGATTAAAACATTGAAAGTAATATAGCCAGAGTGTGAGGCTACGAAATGTACAAGAGTGTCGAGTTTGCGTCCATTCAAAACCTGCCTAAAACGTTGAAACATCAAATAAAATAATTGTGACATGCAATCAATTAGGTAACTTACCCGTGACCACATGATTAAGTTTCCCCTTTTCGGCTCTTTTAAAGATAAATATTCAAAAAGCTAAATTAAATGAGTTTAAAGTTAATCTAGGAAATAATATCAATGAAATGTTCGCAGGTTAAAATATTAATAATATCAGTATCAAATGACGGAGGAAACATTAGACAGCATATTAAACGTTACAATTGAACATTTACTTCAGATGGAAAAACCTTATGTCTTTAACCAGTATTCGTTACGTCCGACGTAATTGATGAAAAAAGATTCACTTCTCCTCGCACGGAACATTCGATCTGCATTTGAGTTTTTTAGAGTGCATTCAAATGATTTATCGTCAACCGATCCACAGGGAGTGAGATATTCTGAAGCTTTTTACTATTTGCCTTTCTTGGATTGATCCATTCATCCACACTATTCGATACAGGAGAAACATTCAAGCTTGCAGTGTATTCATTTCATGAAAGAATATCCCAAAGCAAAAAAAAAATGTTTTACTCTCATAAAAAACTCGAAAAAAATCTCGTCTGTTCGTACCTGGTGAAAAAGCAACTAAAAGAACTCGAGACGAAAATCAATATGAAACTGAATAACTTGGCTGCTGCAACAAAATGTGATTCGGAATGGAAAAACTGCGCCACGAAATAGAACGTCAGACAATGGAGTTTCCCATTCACAGTCCCCTTCTTTTACCACGGTCTGACAATATTTCCATGAACCTCTCGCGTGAAGCGACTTCTTTCATTCGGGAAAATTTTTCGCGCTCCAAATTCTCCAAACTCTATTCCTCACCTCCAACCGAAAAACGTTGGATGGCTTTCAAAACTCACGCCAATTACGTTCTCTCTCTCTCTCGTTGAGTTGAATTTCAGTTACCAGGTCATCGAGGAGAAAAATGAAAGAGACATCGTTCCTTTAAATAAATCAGCCAACAATCGCACATAAAAAATAGTTTTAAAGAAGAAAATGAAAGAGCTAAGGCATTCTAATAAATTCGATGGAATGCAAAATTGCTAATTTTAAAAAGAGATTCAAACCCTTGAAAAAACTGGCTCTTGAAAATACAACCGCTGCCTGGACTTGGCTGTTGTTGTTTAGGAACATTACCACGAATCGAAGCAATATGCAGCTGCGTTAATAGACCAGTAGGACAACACGTCTGCTTCCCTCGAGTTTTTAATTAGCAGTTATATTCCACCAGTAATACGTATTAACTACAATTGGAAAATTTACATTTCCATTACCCTTAATTCGAGAATAATTCATCGCCACCCCAATAAAATGTGGAGGTGATCACTCCCAATCATTTAATCAACGCGACATTGAATTTATTTGAAGCTCGGAATTCCTTCCTGAGTAGGCATTCGCATTTAATTCACCACTACACAAATGAATGAGCGTGGTCATTTCTGCACAATCCAATTATGTGTAAGCACGGAGATACACAATTTTGCACAAAAATCGTTATCAAAACAGCAAATTTTTAATTATTTTCAATATGTGGGTGAATTAAATAAGTAAAATTAGCAATTCTACTCTTTGAGGTGCAATCCAAGCTAATGTAACCATCATTAACGTTCCCTCGTTAATGTGATTTCATTATTTTGAAATTTCTGTCGCAATTCAATTTGTATAACAGTCCAAAATTACCCCCGGTGCCAGAACTCCGAAGAATCGATCGGTATTAACTTAGGTGGACGATTTTCTATGGTATTTAATAGCACCTAATCATTGTGAAAGGCGGACGACATCTAAGGTCATGTTAATATCTTTTAATTAATAGTCTCATTTCCTATGCAACAATTTAGAATGTTCTGTATGTTGCGTGTTATGTCATAGACTGAAAAAGCTGAATATCCGCACACGGTAGAATACATAAGATTGCATGTTCACCAGTACATCACGCTGCATTAAAGTTGGGAACATTAAATATGGAGTTTTTTCTTGTGTCATAAGAAATTGACGATGAAAGTTTTTGAGTCCGCGACTACGGTATTAGCGTAATCTCAAACTCGGTTGCAGAGGATAGCAAGATGTTTGAGCGGCATTTTATTCTTTTTTTTATGCCGAACGGAGAGAACCTAAAGCACGTGCAACATCAAACGTTAATGAGGAGTGGATCTATTATCCTCTGTGTTAAACTACCATCCTGAGTTTCCCTCCAAAATTACCTCCTCCCAAACTTCTATCTTTACGCTAATTATGATCATAATAAGTAATCCAATCCGAAGACTGTTTGACTGCAACATTCTATTCTGCCCTCTCTAGCGGTAATTCTCTCGAGTCCTGTCTCTGAAATTCCTCTCCACTTGGAAGGCGTATTTGTCCTTTGGACATCTCAGAGGGGTTTGGCCTTCTATTATGCCGCTAATTAACTCATTGTGTCTCAAGAAAGGCACAATAATTCTGGTTCTTCTTACACTAAAGACCCTGTTCATTCCTTGAATCAAGTAAATACGATTGAGAAAACCCATTGAAATCTAGGTCGTGCGCATTCGGTCATGTGATGCATTACTTCTGAGAGTAATTAAGGTGTAGCTGATGTTCCGCGTCCCTACTATGAGGCCCATGTTTTCAAGATATGTTTTTAAGTTGCGTAGACCTAACTCTGATTTTAAAAAAATGGCGCAATGACTTGTATTAATCGCAAAGTGATAAATGTGTTACGAATAAAAAAAATCATATTTTCCTGGCGTATGACGTGGGCGAAGTCCACGCCTCTCTTCCATTCAGTTGAGGTTTTCATGTGCCGACGCTACTGAGGGGAGATTTTTCCACGTTTCTCGGAACGTGGTGTTGACTCAATTTCTGTGCCAGATTCAGCCATGAAAATTGAGTCCACCCAACGTCCTGGCAAGACCAGATCCATCAGAAACGTTGGCAGATGAATAGCCGATCCCGGTGGAAGACTCACGACGACTTCACTCACAATAAAGCATTTTCCAGGAAGCGCGGCAGAGAGAATCCTCAAAGCCACATCGGGTCTCCACCTCGAAGAAACCATTCCGCGCCATGCTAAGAAGATTTCATTTCGCATTTTGGCCATTCCTCTTCACACAGCCAGCGAATGCATGTCCAATTAGGAATGCATCCACAGCATAGACTGATTTATTTCTATTAACTTATTGATGTACCATAATAATATTAGCATGGCACTTCAGGTTCAATGTGGTGAAATTAAAACAGAATGAAGAAAATAAAGTAACAATTTTCCACTAGAAATATCTAGCGGAAAATTGTTACTATATTTTCTTCGTTATCATTATGAGGAGTCTAACGTACGTATTAGAGGTAATGCGTACTTTTGAATGGGCCACTTTCGCATTGCGTATGGCCTGGATTTACTCAAGCTTGCATTACATGGCTCGCTTCTTTGTTTTTACAACCCTCTCTCTCCCGTCAAAAATAGCCTTTCTATTTCTTTCTCTCTCCACATCCTTCTCAGCACTCTTTTTTTCATCACAGTCCTTCCCAGTTTGATATAAACCTGGATCGTGCAATTACTTTTGTGAAAATTTAAATTATTACATTAATTACTAACGCTCGTAAATAATTTATAACGAGGTTCAAATATTTAATCCACATAAATCTTCTAAGCCATAAAGATTTGTGAAAAACAAAAACATAAATACGTACATTACGTACACTCGAGAGTGCCAAACCCTCTGGCCGCTCCAAAATTTCACATTCTGAATCGAATCCCCACATCTTTCATGCCCCTAAACGACGCAACATTTCCCTTTTTTTCCGCTTGGGTTCGCCCCCTCGCTACTTCATCTTCCCGCAGCACCCCTTTGAGTGGAGAGGGACAAAACCATTGCATCACTCAGGATTACCGGAAGAGAAACTCGCGGGAGGTGAGGGAGAATTAAAGGTTCCGTACTCGGTCAGGGGAATCAAAATCCAGGGGAGCGAAAATAATAATTAGGAAAAATATTAATATCGCGAGGGAAACTATGATGAACGCACCATAAAGGTCTTTGTTCGAGGCCACAGCCCACCAAGACTACCGCGCTTGATTTGAAGCCGCAAAATATTATTTTTCTTTGAATCTACCCTCCAGAAATGAACCCAAAAATAGCCACCGCGAGTTAATACCAAAATTGAAAGGCCCATCTCAGAATTCACTGATGTGGGAACGGCCCAATCGAGCCAGGATATTCTGGAAGGTAATTCGGCTTACGTTGGGGATAAGTCTTTAATGCCCTTGTGGAAGTTTCAAATTTAAAACAATACTTTTTCTATAAATGAAACAGTTCCTGACGTCCCTTGGTGGAAATTCTTCATATTGAAATTAAATTTAAAATACTTCGCCTTTCCACATAAATAACTTTTATTACTACCTAGGTTTCGTTATGGTATACGGTTATGGTATTTCGTTATTTCGTTATGGTATCGTTATGGTTCGTTTGACCTGATGTTATACCATAACGAAACCTAGGTAGTAATAAAAGTGATTTATGTGGAAAGGCGAAGTATTTTAAATTTAATTTCTTTTTCTATAAAGTGGGGTAGAAACGCTAAGGGGAAAGTCGAAACGCTTCAGAAGCCGATGTCGACTGATGATTTGAGAGTTAAATGAAAGTATTTTCAAAAATTACTAGACTTTTACTCACACACTAACAAGTTTGTTTTACAAAAACTTTGTGAGCACCACCTTGATGGGAGAGTAAACTGTAGAACGGAAATTAGTCTGATAGAAACACCTAACGGAGAGAGGTTTTGACACAAAGGAACCCTCAACATACAATTACATGTGAAATGCAAAAAATGTGCTCGTTATACCGCGGTGAGATAGATAACTGAACGGAAACCCGAAGAGGTTCAGAAATACTCTCATAAAGATCTAAGATACGGCCACAACTCATTAGGTGTGTGTGCGTAAAATACAGAACAAGCTGAAAACATTTGAGGTGCATCAGAAAAATTAGCTTATTAAGGAATTATTAAAATTTTAAAGGGAATTGTCACATGGTTAAAAAAGCTAGAAAATTAAACTGAGTTCGAGTATTTATAATGACGTTGAGATTCCTCCCGTCACTTACAGAATAAGTTAACCTACATTTTTTTTCTTGTACGTGCTTCGTCGCAGAATGCATTCATTCAGTAGTAACACCAAACCGATAATTAATATACCACACTACATCATATAATTCTATACCTCTGATATATACGAGAGAACAATGTCCGAAGACAAGTAAGAACGTAAGAACAATGGCCGAATCGCAAACTCGTAGCCTAATAATTATTTTCCACCAGATCTCAATCATTTCAAAATCAAGCGGAAGCATTGACAACTCAAAGACTCTTGATGCATAGACCATGCTTTTATATTAGTTTTTCAAAAGAAAGGTTTAATACCCCTGCTCCGCATCCAAGTGGCGTACAAGTAGACGTCGATGCGTCAACAGAGAATGCATGAAGATCATTAACCCTTCGCCAATTGCATGCCCTACTTTTACGTGATGGCCGAAGTAAATAGGTCAGCGGCGAATTATGATTGAGTGGTAGCTTGCAAAACTATGTTTACAACGTCAATAACCCAGCAAACCAATTGATGCCTCCACTCGGGAGAAAAACTGCCGCATGAATTGTCGTGCCCGCAGTGTACTGGCACTATAAGGCAAGAACTCTGTTATAGTTACACACCGTCCTCCGGATGTCTTAGATTTTTTTAACCTTTTTTGTCATTAGAAGACAGGAGCCCAATATTTGGTCCGAGTTTGTTCACCTCCGTTTATGCCCCTCGCTGATTTTACCTTAACCAATTATTAGCGGGACTAAACAGCAGTGGTGTTCAACCTCCTGAGTACATATTGGTCTCTATCATCACTGGTCTACATCTACATTTACTTAATACCCCGCAAGCCGCCGCAAGGGCGTGTGGCGGGGGGTGTTAGGACACCACCCGTAATTTAGAAAAGAAAAAGAAAAAAAAACCGCATGCAATAACCACAAAATCAAATATCCACAAAAAAAACATAGCATACATTCATGCATGAACACTTACACCCCACACACATGCAAACACTCAATCTACATCTTACATACACATGCACCTGAAAGTATACCTAACAGCTTTGCAGTGTTTAACTTTGCTCCGACTTGTAAATTCAATGTTTTCAATATTTCTAAAGTGACTTCGGTTTCTTACTACTATGATTTCTGATTGTTCGGGGAAAGAATGAGTATTTGTACCTGGTCGCCGTCCGCGGATCCCGCTAATGCAGTTTCTCCCACTTACTCACACACACACACACACATCTAACCGTAACCGCTCCAAGGTTCTCGCACGTTGCAATTATACGCATCAGCATTTTCCTCTCAAGCCCCGAACTTTTCCCCGTTCACCGAGAGGTGGCCAAATGCGGTCAAGGGTACGCACGTCGAGACCGAAGAAAGTTGAACAAATCGAAGTGCACACTCGAAGTGTATTCAAACTCTCCGCAACCTCCGCACAACGGAGGTGCGGCGAACGGGATTCGATTCGCGCATGGGCGCATACGAACGGTCCACGCGATGCAAATGAGCATGCACGTGAGGCCGTCATCGAAAAAAAGATACACGGTATCCCATTTCGGGTAGAATTATATTCCCACAATACCGTAGGCATATCTAGATGGGCCTCCACGATGACGCTCTAATAACATTGATAATAGATACAGACAACCAGCAGATGACTCCAGGGAGTTCCAATTTATCTATTCAAAAAAGCAGTTGCATTACATAGATCTGAACGAACGTTCAAGGAGGCAGGGACCCGTATATACTACGATATAACAACGAAACTATACAAAGGAGACGATTTCTCAAAAAGACTCGGAAACATGGCCGTTCAGGTAAGAGGATAAGTATACATTGGAGGTTTTTGAGATGCGGGTTCAGAGAGTAATGAGAAAATAAAATGAACGGAAAGAAAAGTAAACGATGAATTTCTGGGTTTTTTTGGGATCGATTCGAAGAAGACAGGACAAGTGGAGGCAGGAGATGCTGAGAGGCAACGGAATGCCGCCGACAATAATAGAGGGGAGAACGCTCGAAAAGCGAGGCCGATGAAGGAAAAGAGTTCTCATGTTGAACTGAATTACGTAAGATCGAGGGCACCTCTCTGATTTCCGTTCAAAGAGAGCTGGATAGCTAGATAATTAATTATTTCAATATCTAGTACAGGGCTTAACGATATTGTCTGTTATATTAGTTATGACTTAGCAATGTACTGTGGTGTAGTTGCATGTTCCATCAAAAATCTATCTAAAACCTGTAGGCAACCGCAAAAAATACGAGGAAAGATGCATAAAAAATTAGAAGAACTCAGTTCTTTGTCTCATAAAGTACCCTGTATTTTTAACAATTTTAAAAATTATTTGTTCTAAAATCGGGGCAGCAGCTATTTGTCTGGCAGCACCAGTAACTTATGTGCTTTCATTTGAAATGTTTTAAGTCAGTTTTACAGTTGATACTCCTTGAACAATTCGCGTTCTTTTAGGAACTCATTTACGCTTCCCAGTGAGGACCGTCTGGCGGAAAAGTCATGAAAAACCCGGGCCATCCAAAACAGATCTGATCAACTGTGACACTGATGTTTGAATTCGATCCTCATGAAAACGCCATTCTACTTCTGGAGCAACTTGGAGCAAGGACTCAGTCTACGACCACATACGTAAAGTCTGCGGTCAAGCAAATAAAAAATTGGGATTCATTAGACGCATTGTCGGCAAAAGTGACTCAAAGGTCAAGGAACGTTGTTACCACGCTCTTGTAAGGCCTCATTTAGAATACGCATGCAGCGTGTGGGACCCGAGTGAAAAAGGTCTCATTCGGGAAATTGAGAAGGTTCAACGCCGGGCAGCCCGTTTTGTAAAAAATTCCTACGATAAAACGCAAAGCGTTACCGAAATGCTCATGGATTTGGGGTGGGAATCATTGGCTGAGAGACGATTCAATGCAAGACTGAAATTATTAAATAAATTCAGATCCGCATGTTTCAGCACCGAGGTCTCGCAGATTATTCGTACTCCTACATACATTGGTCGCTTGGATCATGCATATAAAATTCGGGAAATAGATGCCAGGACTAGCCGACTCAAGGACTCCTTCTTCCCACGGACAATACGGGATAGCAACTGTAGGATTATAGATAGTAAAAATTCCACTTGCCACCCTCAGTGTCTAAAAAAATAATTATTTCTACTTAAATGCATGCTCCTCCACTAACCTTATGTGTTTTGTTATAATAACCCATTCTTTCCGCATGACATCATTCGTGTTCTGTTCATCTGTTTTTAAGTTTCCCTTTCAGTCCCTCTTCCCTCCCGGCGGGGGGAAATTCCTGCTACCTGCAACGTTGGGTCGAATTCCCTTCCTTTTACTGTCTCTTTGGGGGGTTGAGTGTTTTGTGGTGCATTTTCATGTGGTAGTGATGTTTCACATTCTTGCTTGTTGTGTCCTGGCTTGCGTGTTTTAGGATGGCTTTGGTGCTGTATCCTGGGGTGCAGTTTTTTGTTGTTTTGCGGTGTATGTGTTTGCATGAGTATTGGATGGAGGGAATTTTGCATGAGTGTGTGCGCTGCTGGGGTGTAATTTTCCGTGTTGTTTTTTGCATGTGGTATTTTTCATTTTTACGGTTGGTGACCTAACACCCCCCGCCACACGCCCTTGCGGCGGCTTGCGGGGTATTATGTAGATGTAGATGTAGATGTACGAAGAGCCTTCGCCGAAGCGAAAATGACGACTGGGGAGGATGAACCATCACTCTCATAACGGACTCGAACCCGGCTTAAACTTTGAAGATACATGTTTTACTGAGCTGTGTTCCCGGAAAATTTTTAACTCCGTGGTAGTTCTTTACATTGATCCCCGAAAGGAAGAGCTTCCCTGCATCACACATACAGGTGCCCTGCAGGTGCACATGGCACGCCCGCCACCATCACAGCTAGATCCATTACTCTTCACTCAGATCACCCTTCTCCCTCCACCATCAACATCAACCACGCCAAGATTCATACGCTTGAACCGAAATTGTGGTCTTGTCATTAATGTCACGAAACTTCGCACCACCGGCCATCCATCGTCAAACAGAGAGCACAAAAAATCTCGAAAACACTCCACGGACCCTGCTAAACTCAACCATTCCGGATCGTAGACATTTTCCCCAATACGGACTCTATGAACGGTTATCGTGTGATACCGCATGATTCAATGTTAAAGGATCCCCTGTTCTTTGGTCGGATAATGATATTTTTCATCCAACGATAGCTCGCGTGTGGTAGCCAGACAATGTCCATGAGACTACGTAGATCAGTAACCGCCTGGATTATTAATGGAGCTTGCGTACATAAGTTCATTTCAGTGACCTCTGGAAGCTTATACCAGGGTTAAGAATACTACTAGCTTACAGAGGGAATGTCAGCATTACCTTTTATATTAATAATATTTTGATCTACGACATTATTTTTGATATTTTTAAGTTACGGATACTAGTATGAAGTGTCAAAAAGAGAGATATCACACTCACAAGATTATTTGTCACGAACTCAACGAGGCTAAAGGTAGAGAATATGTACCAACCAAAGCTCGAGGCCTATTTGCCTAAAAATCGAGGAATTCAAGGAAATCTCATTTTCTGAAATCAAGTAAACACAGAATACGAAAATTAACTTTTTATCGTAGGGAGGCCGGGTTCAATTTCTCATTGTTTTTTTGCACGCGAAACTAAACATGCAGGCATTCGACAGTCCCACGCTCACTTTTCCCCCACCATTCGAGCTCTTGGACTCCTAGATCCACAAGAAAGCACGCCTCCCACCGGACAAATGGCCCCTGAATCGGGTACTCGATTCCCTGCGACAACTCATGATGCCTCTGCATCGGCCTCGTGAGGCACGTGACCAGGGAAAATGAAACCGTGGCTTATCGAGCCGAAGTATTTGCGTTCGACGAAGCGGAGATGCGTTCGGTCAACTTCTGGTGAAAGGGAGAGGCTCAGGACCACCCTTCCGTCCCTAAGGGCCCACTCACCGGAGATTCCCCTGGCCGCAGCGTCCTCGAAGGCGAATTGAAAAGGGAACGGAGGAGAAGAGGGCGAGGAACGGGGAGAGGAGGAGGGTTCGAGAGATGTGGAAAGTTTCGAAAATTAGGAGCCGGGAGAAGATGAGACTTCGGATGAATGGAGAGGAAGGTGGAGGATTATGAGGGAGGGAAGGCAAAGGGGCAGTACGGTATGGGAGGAAGGGGTTAAAAGATTAGTAGCACCAATAGTTACCGTTGGGAGGGAGAGCTTGACAGCTGAAGTTGCGAGAAGTATTATGTGTTTGTGGGCAATAAGGGGATGGAGGCAACGCTAAGACGAGGGAGTAGGGTGGAAAGGACCTCTGAGTCGGCGTTAGTCTACTCACAGCGAAGTCTCTAAAGCAGTGCTGCCCAAACTTTTGAGCTGAGAAGACTTAAAAAAAAAAGGACGCTTTTAAAGGAAAATGCTCTAATAAAAAAAGTGTGGATGTTTGCAAAACTGTCGAACATATTTAAAACTCAATTTGAAAGTTTTCTCTCCTCTGTAAATAGGATTTAATACAAAAATAATGAAGCTTAAGGAATCCGCGGACCACCAGTTCATAGACCACCAGTTAATTGTCTGCTTGGGTCTGAAAACACTCCACTAGGAAGTCGGCCACGACACAGCGCATCATTGCACATGTGCGGAACGGACATCACTCTAGGATGGCTGAATTCTGTTTAGGCTCGAAAAGATGCAATTGCACCAGCATAGCCCAGCCTTAAGCAGTCGCGTAAATAATGGCATAGATGTTAAAGGGAGGAAGTGGATACATAAAAAAATAATAGGGAAGTAATCAGCCACACCAAATTATTGTAAAGATTCATTATTCGACTAAACTTACGTGTACACCGAACAAGTATGCGCTAAATTAAATTTTTACAGGGTCAACAAGTGTCTTTTCTCTGCCCTTCTGACTTTTTATTCACTTGAAAAACATTTATTTCAAGAGATAAATATCACTCACTATAATAATAATAAATCGGCTTTATTCGGGCGAGATTGAGACCGTGGCAGTCCCTTCTTTCATCTAACCCATCGTCAAATACATCCAATGAAAATACAATTACATTAATCACTACAGGAGTAGCGCGGAGGAAGGCTGGCATACAAAAACTAGAATTATTCAAAAAATCTCTAAATTAACCGAGTACATTTACCTGGACTGGCAATCACAAATTACAGTTTCCAGTATGCGGCAGACGTTTTCCTTTCATTTAAAAATTACAAACGGACTTCAAAAAGCCTGCAGGTTCCGATAACCACAATTTTATACGGTATCTTTGGGCCATATTAAATAATAGCCGTCGAATTGTCTGAATCAAGTCGATAGACCGAAAATGAGGCACAGAGCTTCCATTTTGTCTCAGTTCACATTGCTCGCCTAAAATGTCCAGAGAGAGAGAGAGGGGGGGGGAGTTATTTAATTCATTAAGGACACCGGGAACTTCGAAAATAATAGGATCAAGAGTAAAAGTCTAATGAGACCTCGGGAATGGGTGTGACTGGGAGAAGAAAACGGGAATAGGGAGGATGAAGGGGGGATTGTGGGGAAGCAGAAAGGGGTGGAGGAGGAGACGGAAGGGGAGGTGGTGAGTAGAGAGAGACAGAGAGAGAGAGAGGAGTAGGTGGAGAAGAAGAAAACCGCGATGAAAAGGAAAACGCCAGACGCCGCTAAACGCGGCATTGTTCCCTCCCTCCCGGCCCCAACCCTACCTCTCTTATGGCGGTCCAACCCTCTCTTTGTATTGTTTCGCTTTTAATTCTCCGGATAAGAGCGGCGGCGAGTTTTGGGACGAGGGGAGGATGGGGAAAGAATAAAACGTTGGGGATGGGGAAGCCAAAGGGTTGGACGACGAGAAGGTACGGACGATGGGGAGAGATGACGGGGAAGGGAAACGGAGGAAATGGAATGGACCTCTCCCTATTCCCTCCATCCCCCCACCCTTTTTATAATGCCGGAACTTTTGAGGAAAAAAAATGAGAGCATTAAAAACGGCGGCAATTCGAGGAAGCCTGAAGGATAGAGGGAAGAGGTTTTGTGTGGTTAGGAGGGTTTAGGGCGGAGGAGGAGTTGGGGGAGGGAGAGGGGGAAGAGGGTTTGGGGTGGTTGAAAGCATAGGGGTGTTTTTTTAAAGAGGGCTTCCGCTGGTAAGTGGGGTGGGGGGAATGGGATATGTTGCTCCGAGGAGAATGGGGGAAACCCGGGGTTAAATAGAAAATAAAAGACAGAAAGGGTTGAGGATGAATACAAAAATAATAATAACGAATCGTATCGTTTATTTTATGGATTGGGACTGATTCAATTTTTTGAAACATTTATTCCAACTCGCAAGAAATATTTCACCCACCACCATTCTCAGCGAACCTGCTCCAACGCAACGTGCATACAGACTGCAACAACTTCTCCTAGAAAGTAGTTGACCACCGAGGAATACCGTAGAAGGCCGCCGTAGTTGACTGCAGGTTGACCGGAGATTATTGTATTGTCGCTGAAGACCGATGCATTTCTGTATAATTAGCAATATCCGCCAAGAGCCAATAAGTCTTGCCGTAGAAAAAAACCATTCGAGTGATGGGATTGGATCTGTCAACCTTCTTTCAGGTGGCTGCGAATTTTAAATGGATAAAAGTCTAGCCGCTCGTCTAACTATGACGGTAACATGAAGAAAATTCATGTACAAACATTAGACTTTTATCACTCAATTTGGAATTTAAATTTGTATACTCTTTTTTATATAACTTCCATACCAATTACAAAAATATGCGCGCTTCACGTGAATAATTATTCTAAATATATTCCTGATTATATATTCTATTTTTAATTTGCTTTCTTGCATATCTAAGTTAAATGAGCAAAACAAGCTCTAACTGCGTAATATCCTTTAAATAATTGAATAAATTAGCAAAGTTGAAACATACTCATGACAGACAACTTATGGTAATGATCAAACGCAAAAAAATAATGCAAATATTCGCATTTTTTTATGGGTTTCGATGTACGTGTACCGTAATATTATTTAGTCTTTCTTTTAAAGCTCTACTCGACTTTTTAGAATAAATCAGCGTTGAATCGATTATTTTGTACTCACCCTTTTACCTCCAAGAAAATTTATGTACATGGGGTTAGTAATTACATATTTTTCTCTGAATATTATTTAAAATGTAATGTATCACAACAGAGGGGTGACCCATGAATTTGAAATGTAATCCAAAGGTGACAGAATGCGAATATCTATATGACCAATTATTACCCTCACTTGTCTTTCTCACTTTGTAGTGCTAATTACACCAACTTAATCCATTTGAAAACGATTTAGGCAAATGACCCACGAGATTCAACCAGTCCAGCGGACAAAACAACTAACGCAGCATTCCAGAGACGTGTGCGCTTGAGTAAGGATGGCACACTGTCGCCGACCGCGAGAGACAGTGACGAAAATTTAGGACCGCGCCGAATGGATTTTAACCCCCTACCCCATCTCGTGGATTGAGCACCGACGCTTTTTTCGTCACAAAAATACCTATTCATCCCCATCAGGTGAAACCTTCCCACTCACTCTCCGAAGTGGAGGCTGGAAGACTTCCTGATTATAACGAAATACCCTTTTGACGGGGGAGATATCCTCCGAGTGGTGCCGAGCACAAACACTGAGGTACACTTACGCTCTTGGAGCCATTGTTGAAAATTTCTGAGAGCGGCCTCCACAAAATTGAACGCGCTGTATCGCGTGCCGCATAATCCGATACCACCGCCGCGGATGACCGACCTATGCTAAAACAATATTCGACCCATTTGAGAGCCTTAATATCCCAATATTGGACGGCACGTCCGGAATTTCGCAGATGAACGCACCAGGGATCACACACAGCTTCGACCCCACCGCAGTCCCTCCCTTCCCAGCCCCTATACCCCCTATTTCCCTCCACCCAATTTGCCCCGTCTAGAACAATCCTTCACTCTCGCTTCGATTCGCAAATTAAAAGAGCTTCCGAATTCCATCCTCGTGTATCCCGTCACTATTAAATCACATCGACGACGTCGTTAAAAGTTTATTATTTGACTGCGCAACGCCGGCGACGTTGCCCGTGACTTGACGAACTCTCCCACCCAGATACAAACGCGAGCGGTAAAATGATCAAGAAGGCAGGCCTTTTATGTTTTCGGATTACGCTATCGGCCCACGAAGGACGGACAATTCCACCGCCTGCAGCACACCTCGCACAAAAATGAAAATCGGTGAATAATCAGGAAGACTCACGGATTTCCTGGCCCACCCGCGAAAACTATTGCGATTAAGGAGACGAATATTCTCACAAGTGAGCTTCCACGTAAAAGACGAGGACGACATTCCCGGTTAGCGTAACTCCGGTTTCTCAAGTTTTTCAAGGTCGGTCGGTAAGTGAAAGCCTTCGATGAATTCTTCTTGCAGTCAACGACAAAAGGCAGTGGATGAAACGGCCGCCAACAGAACGGGTTATTTTTTTTGCAATGCGCTCGACCGGCAAGCCACCTTACGGTTCTTCTTTAGCGGGGAGGGGGTGAGAAGGGTGGATGACATATTGCTGGTGACAGATACTAAAGGAGACGTTTCTGCTTTTATTCGTCGGACCCATTAATAGCGCCCATTGTCCACAACCCGACCAGTAAAATTTTCATCTGAGGCATGAACGAGGATTCATTGACGTAGAGTCCGATTCGGAAAAAGTAGTGAATGATGATGGAGTGACAAATGACATTGCGATGCTAGAAGATCATGGTCTCGGACAAATGAGTAGATGTAAATAGCTGAATAAATTCAGAGCGGCGGTTTAACTCTTCAAAGTGCAATCGGTTGCTCATTGTCCAACGTTATTTCCGGGGGGATAAAAATCATACGCGTGCGCAACAAAACAAGTAGATATAACTAACAGTTTTTCACACAAACTATGCAGGATGTTAAACTCACCCCTTTCCCCGTCCATTGCCTTCGGGTGGCTACAGTGATCACAGTCTTAGAGGATAGAAAAAGAAAATTAGACCTGCATTACTTCAATCTCGCCTACGACAGTGGGGAGCATAATAATTTGATCCCCACCCAAGTGAGCTGCGTAAAAGGAAAGAGCGCAGAAAATATTCTCTACATGCCTGGGGAAACTCATGTATCGTAAGTTGCCGGGATAAAAATGTAGTTAATGTACTACTGCACGAATCCAACACAGCGAGAGTAATCAGATTAGCTTAGCATCGGGGTCGCATGCAGAATTCCTTTAGATCAACCTCCAGACTGTGGACGGTCACCCTACATCGGATAGGACATGCAGTTTTGGACGTCCTTGTTTAAGGGGACGATGAACATTGATGAAGAATTCCTTTGCCAAACTGCATAATTTATTTTCTTGTTCCCTTAATTGTCGACTCTACGAAAATGAATCCGATGGAGAGTGTAATTAAGCTCCCGCCGTAAAATTTAAGCCACCCAATGTAGAAATAGGCGAGCTATATCCACGCTAAACATGGAAAGTAGGCGGCTGCCTTAGCTCCGATGTAACTTTTTAAGAGAAGTAAGATCCGCCGATGGAGCCAGAAATGGAAAAATATAACAACGTCATCAAGCGGGCCAATATATAATATCCTTGAAGGAAAGAAGTTTATTAAAGTCAGTTTCGCCATGCTAGGATTCCTGAAATATCTTTTTTCTTCAAAAATCCATAAGAGATAAAGGGTTTTGATCAAAAGAAGAGTACCTGGATTTAAGCTAACACTCATCGATTATATTAAATTGTTCATAGTATCTTAATTACCATATCTATACTTTTTTCTGGTGAAATTTTTCAATGCATTTTCATAATAATTTGTAGGCCAGACTATCAACTATCGACAAAAATAAGAATAAGAACTAACGATCATTATTTGCGTGCTGATGAAAAAAGGCATTAACCAGCTAAGATTATAGAAAATTCACAACATTAAATGCTTCCCAAATCAGTAAAATGGTCACAATAGAAATAAACCATCACGTGCCATTACCTTGTGTCACCGAACAATCTAGACATTTTCCAGCCAATGCTGAAGAGGATACAGAGACAAATACAGTCTTTAGATTTTTTTCTGTGCCAGTGTGTTTTTCCTTGACCTTCAAATGTCATTGCATAGAGCGCAATCAGTTTGTTGAAGTAGCGGGAATAGTCGAGGTTTTGAAGAAAGGTTTTGCCTTTTTTGCGTCAAAGGAGATTTGTTGAAAAATTACATTTTCTTTTTTATTATTATTTCCATAAACCCAGCATGATTTTGAAATTCCCAGAACCTTTTTTCACCTCTATCGAGTTTTTAACCAAACTAATACCAATACAGAATATGATCAAGTATTAAAATATGTCTTCATATACAAGAATACTCCGTTGACAAATATAAAATGAAATATGAACGCGGTTATATTGTAAATACGGGGTCAAGGTGATAGTGGAACGGGTTGCTGACCCGAATTTCCAAATAATACTGGGTTTATGGAATTAATTAAAAAAACTGAATTATCAATTTATTTTGAAATTGCCTTACTCCTCGGAACTTAAAAGGTTTGAACCAAGTTTGATAAGATGGATATAAATTAGAAAAAGTGATAGTGAGGAAATTTGGTTTCAGAATTCAATCAGGAATCAGGTAATAGACTTCGACTCTAAAAGCTGGTGTTTCTTAACTTAATCTTCATTGTGGTACGTCGTAAAAGCATTTGAGGGTCTCCGCTATAGTCTCGAGGAATGTCAAGGTGAAAATATATCCCCGAGTAAGCTACTTATGGGAAAACTAAACATAAGATCTAAAGGGAAATCTTAGGGTAAAACGCGAGACATTTGAGAGGCCTTCACCGCCCTAGGTTAGTTACAAGGGAGATCGCGCACTTAGAGCAACCGAGACATCCACGAGCCGCCTCGGCGCGCCGCAATCGAGAACCAAATCCAAAATCAAAACCACTCAACGCCGCGTAGAAGCCCTATCTCACGAGAAAAGGTAAACCGAATGACACGTTTACGGGGAACTGCCTCGTACGGTAACCGGGAACTTGGCGGTTGAAATCACTTCGAATCACAGCGTCGTTGTGGCCGTGGGTGAATCTGGCGAGGAGTTGGATTAAGGGGAAAGGGAGGTGTGGGCGAAGGGAAAGGAAGGGAGGGGAGAGGAAGGCCTTCTGTTAATTTCCTAGTAACCTCCGCCCAACCCACAGGGCTTCCCTTTTTTCCCTCCCGAAATAGCCTCGAGGGAAGGAAACCGCGAGAGAATACGACCCATCGACGATCCTTCCGCCAAGACCCCCCCCCCCACGTGTGCCCTTTGCCTGTGGATATGAAAATGTTTACCGAGGTTTGGAGGTCGGGAAGGGGTGAAAGTAGGAAATGGAAATTCTTTAAAGGTGATCTTCTTCAGTTCAGTTGGTTCAGACGGTGTTTACACTGAACTGAGGTTGTAAGCGTCGCAAAACCTTGCCTTAATGACAAAATATACACGAAAAGACGCCACCAAACACACGGAGATTGCAATTCGATGAGCTTTAATAAGTACGTACGACCTTAATATGACTCTTATCATCATTACTGGTGCCCCAGGTACAACTTTTCCTGCAACAATTCATATGGCTTAGGGGTAATTTTACTATTACATTATAATCGTATATAAATGCGTATTTGAACAGTACGTTAGTAGAAAAGTAACCACCAAAAACTGTCAAATAACAGCGTCAATATTACGTCCTAAAGACAAAACTACACATAGTTATTCCAAAATTAATGCTTATTCTAGTACATTACGGTATCCATAAACTGCTTTCCCTTGTTCCAGGTCTATAAATTGCTTTTTGCAAATAAAATTGCAAAGGTCAAATTCCAGGCCTATAAATTGCAACCTGATGATGTCATTTCAAAACACATGAAATACATTAAAGCATGGCCGTGGAGAAAAAATATTGATTGTGGAAATGCTGTGTTTCGTTTTCTCTAGGCAATGGAAAAATTCCACAATGTAACATAAGAAAGTTCCGAATCATAAATAGAACTTGTCATCGTCCAAGAGAATAACTCATAGACACATTTTTAGACGGCATCAGGGCTGTGGAAAAACCATGAGATCCAACTGCTGTCTATTAAGTCTTGTAATAGAACTTTATACGCACGATTGTCTAAAATTATTGAAATAAAGCACCTCCTATATACACGTGAGAGTATTTAATTCTGACCATTCAAGTGATATAAAATTCTAATTAGTTCGTGAAGCTTAACGCTCAGTACCTTTGATCAATCCTTCCATTTTACTTCATTTAATTGCGAGCGTCAGCTGTGCAGCACTGGCAGGAAAAGATCCTGTACACGTTCGTGAAGGCAATGTGAATTATTTTAGTGAGCAGGTGAGGAACAGATAAGACGACGTCCGAATAACAACGTGAGTTGATCATAAAGGGAAAGCGTAAAGATAAGAATTATCTATCATTTCCTTATATTTGGTAACCAACAATTACTATTCAAAGATCTTCGCAAGGCTATCGCAGCAACACGTACATAATTATGCAAAGGCGTTGAATATATATTTATGCATTACGATGGTGGAGTGAACGTCATCGAGTGTAGAGTGGAACGGAAGTGTTATTGCAGCTGGTGTGTACGAAAAGTTTCAAACGAAGAAAAGAAAACAACTAGTTTCCGTTTTGCGTACACTTAATTAAATGAAAAATCTTCATCCACGAGCAATTTATGAGTCTATTTCTTCTGCATTCTTTTCCAGTAACTCTACTTTCATGTAATGACCAAAGGTCATATTCATATCATTGAGATCGTATCAAAATTCTCGTGGACGATTCGAAGGTTGAGTTATTATTTCCATCTATATTTGCTGGCATTTCACATGGAAAGTTATTAACTACATCCGCACAATTATCAACCCGAATTTCACTTTGATAGGAGGGAGTAGAAAGCCCCTGATACTGAGCCCATTTGCGGATGGAATTCACACAGCATGGCAGGGTGGGTAGTTGCTTTGCTCCTGCGCCGCCTATGGGTTTCCAAAGGAAATCTGCTGCCCACAAAAAATCACACAACTTGGGTGGAACTAAGGCTACCCAGAGGCGTCCGCGGGGATTGGCCCTCCGGTCAGCAGCACAGCGCCCCACCCAATGAACTACTATGCCTCCATGAAGTACATCTTCCCATTCGCCCCAGGATCCCACGGAATACAAACAACGAGAGGAAGACGCACACACACCAGTATAGCCCGGCGACGAGTACCCCACGACCTCACGGCGTAAATCCGCAAGAAATAAAAAGGTTTCCCCACCAAGAAAAGGAACGAGGGCTGGAATGAAAGACAGAGGGTGGCGAGGATATGAAATGGTGAAAGAAGATTTGAGGAGAGGGAAAAAGGAAGAGCGAGATTAGGAGAGAATTTGATGGTGTCGAGTGGTGGAAACGGGAGTTCGGGGGAAGAGATGAGTGAAGGAAAACGAGAGGTGGGACGAGGATATGGTGGGCGAGGGGAGGGAAGAAGTGAGAGGGAGAGAGGGGGGGAGGTGGCTTGATATCAAGATGGCGAGGAGTGGCGGAGGAGTTTCGGTGATTTAATGGGTTTCCTTTTGATAGCCGATTGGAGTGCCATCGGATATTAGACTTCCTCCTCGACTCCGGGGGCGAACGAGAGAAGTTACCGGGCGCGGAGGCATAAGGGAACCTGGGATCAAAACTCTCCATTCGAGGAGCGAAGGGTCTGCGGTCCTAAGGACGACTCAGCGATGACGGGACGGGAAGTGAGAAGCGTTGTGAAGTTGATGAGTGATAATCGGTAACTGTCGCAGTGTTGGGAAACCGCGATGCATAGTAATCAATGTCGACTCTTCGCGTGCCACCACAGGTCACTGAAAAAATGTTATCCGGCGAGCCCAATTCATTGGCCAGTGAAGTACTGAGAAGCTGGCGTAAACCTGTTTCACACATATTGGCCTTGAATGTAAAAATTCACACGAAGTTGCATAGTTAAGCAATTACTCGTAATTTGATATTTGAAATTTGGAGCACCTAGAAAAAAGAGAAATGACCTTTTATTACAAAGAGTAATTATTATTAGGTAATCTACCGGTAAAAGTCGGTTTTGGATGGACACAACTACCAAATGAATATTTTATTACTCCTAACAAAACACAACCCAACATCCTACTCCACAACAAGTCCCTCTTTAACTCTGTATACTTCCTTCCTTCATCCCGTCCAACATCCCTATCCTGTCGTTGCCCCATCCTCGTTTGCCTAACATTCTCCCCTCTATTACAGTCTTCCACATATCATTGCCGACAAATACAATCTTCATGCATCTTTCCTATCTCCTATGATTTCTTCAAACAAGCCCCTCTCCTTATCCACCATACCTAGCACTTCCTCATTTGTTTTCCTTCCTGTCCAATACACCTTCTCCATCATTTTCCGCACCCACATTAAAAACTTCAAATCTACCTTTATCATCCTGGTCCAGTGGCCATGCTCCCGCGTACTTAACTACGCTCCATATCAAAGTTTTGACGAGCCTTTTCTTAACACCCTTACTCGACATTCTTATCGTCAATTCTCTCCTCCTTGCCTAGTGCAATTCTTCTCCATACGTCCCAACTACTTTGAGCATTTTGGTCCAAAACGTTTCCTATTTTAATGCTAAGCTTGGCCTTTCTTTTTCTGGAATATCGCTTAACCTTTGTTTTATTTACATTTATACTCATCCGACATCTATCGCACTGAATTTTCAATTCACTCATCAATGCTTGCAACCCCTTGGCTGACTGACAAACTAGAGCTTGGTCATCATCAAACCTAACTGATTCTACGAATTTCCCGCCGATTTTCATTCCTACCTCCAGTTCTTCCCATGCCTCTTTAATCATATCCTCCACATATACGTTGAACATCACCGGTGAGAATGGACAACCCTGCCTTAAACCTTTTCCTAAAATTGCCCATACAGACTCCCCATTCCCCACTCGCACCTTAGCAGTCGGAGATATGTGCAGGTTGCGGATTAGCCTCCAGTCCCTCCCATCTATTCCTATTTTCTGCACTGTACTCATTAGTTTTTCCCAATTAACTCTATCAAAAGTCTTTTCGAAATCTACGACACCGGCAAATACGCCCTGATTATATTATATATTCCTCTCGATTAGTGATATCACTACTGCGATGGCATCGCGCGTGCCTCTTCCTTCCTATACCCAAACTGATCATCCCCCAAGAAATCATTTTCCGTCCTCTCCGTCCTTTTGTTTATGACCCTGAGAACAACTTCAGCTGCGTGGGAAATGAAACTTATTGCCCAGTAGTCCTCACATGGTTGTAGCCTGTAACTTTTTCGGAATAAGAACTAACACTGATCTCACAAAGTCTTCCGGCCAGATTCCTTCCTCATGGATACTACGAATCAGTCCATTTAGACTTTCTCCCACATTTTCCTAAATCTTTAAGCAGTTCCGCAGGAATGTTGCCTACCTCCACAGACTCATTTGATTTCATCTCCCTTAATGCCTTTTCTATCTCATCGTCGAGTATGCCTGGACCTAAGCTATTTTCATCTACGGCATATTTTCTTCCACTGTCTAAGCTTCAGGGCCTAAGCTCTTTAACATAGTTTTTCTATATATTCCTTCCATCTCTCGTGGATCTTTTCTGTTTCCATTATTATCTTACCAAATTTATCTCTAACTTTTAACACAGATCTTTCCTTGTTACTTCCAAATAGTGTTTTAAACTTCTTGTATAGCGCACCAATTTCACCCTTCCTCTGCAAACTTTCCATATCCGAGCACTGCGTCTGCCACCAAGCTTCTTTTGCTCTATTTGTTACCCGTCTCATTTTACAATGATGGTACAAATTGATGAATTCCCTAATGATACTTACGTTCGAAACAGAGAAATCTACCCTCCAAACTAGTCCAACCTAGAATGATAAAAACTAGAAACATTTCGTTATAAAGTGTTGAAATTTGTTCTTTCGTTCCATTAAATTTTGCAAACCTAAAATTTCTTACCACATTACGAGGATTATTGAAAACTCCCGTGTTGATTAGATAATCATATTTAATCAAAACGGGAGATATTAGATAATCAGAAACTACCGACAACTAGTGTGTTTTAATAATACACATTTCTTCAGTGTTTATTTCCAATGGAGCCTACTTGTTCGAAGGATATAGAGTGTCATGAGCCCCTAAGACTTGAATCGTAACGTCCTAACTAAAGGGTATTTCCATTTATCGCGCACTGTAGATATGTCAGTAATGTATAGACGACCGGATCCTGGGAATGGGATCGCCGTGTTCCTTCCCAAAACTTTCACAGCGAGGCGGATGAGAACTGTTTTAAATGCCTGGCGTGAAGTGAACGCATATGATGAATTCCCTCGCGGCGAGGCGAAGCAGGCGTCCCCGGCGTATGATGGCTTGGCGGCCGAGTGGATTGGATTTTACTCGGGAAAGAAAAGCTCTAGGGGAGTGGTGTTTTTTTCCCCTTCATATTGCACTCTATATATATGTACATATTTATTATATATATTTATATAAATATATTATATATTTATATAATATACTATAAAAAGAGGAGAAAAGCATATATATATATATATATATATATATATATATATATATATATATATATATATAAACATACACACATACATTCATATACGCACAAAGCTACAGTGTATGTATGCCATACACATGCTGAGAGAATTAGAGAAATACTGCCGTGAAATTCACCATTTGCAATTGGGCAGTACACTTCTAATTAATTAATTCTTCTTTTGCTGGTGAAGGGGCCTCACCACTAAACGTCCACCATCCTCGAGTTTTGGGACTATCTTTTTCTTATTCTGTTTGAATAAACTAATATATGCATATATTACATCATCATATTCGGTTTTTCAATCCTTGGATTGGTTTATTACCGCTCCCCGTTCTTCTCTACTCAGCGTTAATTCATTCACCCCCTGAGTGTGTCCCTGTTTTACGTGCTTCTCAATTGGTTCCGTGTACTTATCTCTTGGTCTTCCTCTCACGTTCTTCTCTTCAATTTTGCCAATTTTCCCGTCCATTATGTTTCTAACTAATCCATTGGGCTTCTACGTGTGTCAAATGTGCCTAGTCCATCTTTGCAGAATACATAGTTCTCCATCTAGTCATTTCCTCTTCTGCTCTCTTAAATATACATTTATATACATACACACACACTAAGATATACGTAACACAAGGTGGAGAGGGCGGACCAAGGGCTATGCATGAAGAAAGAGAGAGAGAGGGGTGGGGATTACTGTGAGGACCCAGAAGGAGAAGTGGGTGGGCGCGAATGGGCGTGGCAGTTAGAAGGGAGAGGACGCAACGGTGGGCTGGCTGCGGTGGAAGAGGGACGCGTCAGGAGTCGGGTAGGAAGCGGGAGAAGTGCGGGGGTGGAGTTAGGACCGCCGGTGGAACGGCTGGGCGCTCGGGTGGACATTTAAAAACTACTCGACGCTACTGTTTTCTACCTTTATTTTCTACCCCCCTACCTCGCTACCTCCCACTCACGGCGGCACTCGCAGTTCCCCACCCCCTTTTTTTCTCCCACCGGGGTTTTATAGCCTCTTTCGGCCGCGGATGCAGTTCTCGGCGGCCGGGGAGTGACTGCTAATTTTCGCCCGGTCCGTTTGCGAAGCTTCGGTCCTCCTGGGGAAAATCCTACGGAATGGACGCTCATGAAAAGTTTTTTCAGCAACGGTGACGTAAAATTTAAAAGCTTCTGAAAATCGCTTTGCTCTCACATAACTATTTCATTTTTTCCCTTTGCGAATGGCGAGGGAAAGAAAATCCTTCCCGATGGGCATCGTTAAAGGGAGCCAAGAGATTTCTTAATCTTTCAATGGTGTTCGACAGTTAACCTAGATTTTTAGTTGTAGCGGTTTTATATCGACGTTCTTGCGTCTTACTGATTTTACAGCATAATTCAATCACTTTGGCGCCAATTGGCGATCTCCACTTTGTAAAGGCGTCTTCGGTGAAACTTAGCTTTCAATAAGTGGAATGGTGAAATAACACAAACTTAAACTGTCGGCAGGACGGCACTGGGCTTAAATCCAGGGAATAATTCCTTTGGGAACATCAAAGCTCAAAATCGGTGGCCGCTGTAGCAACCTCGACGTCCATAAACTTAACTTTTTGATCGAAAAGCAACGAGTGAATGGCAGGAATTGTTTTCGGCAGTCTACCGTAGTTGGTTTGGCTGAGCTCATCGAACCGAATGCGATGATGCTTGTTTTATGAAGACAACAACATAGAATCTTCTTTTGCAATGCTCATATGAAAAAAGAAAGCATCAGAATCATCTGAAAAACCAAATGGACGGCGAAGAAGGGGCATTGGCTTCACCTCAAACCTTAATCCGAAATGTTCACGCATCACCTGAGTGCGAAATCATTTCCATCCTAATTTGTCCAAAGAAACCTCCTGAGTGGACGATCAGATGCGTAACTATACGTGATGTTAAAGATTTGATTGTTTGCGGAAGATCGCCGCGTTAGCTTATTGAATAGAGCGCTTTCTCGATGACCGGCAGGAACATGGCTCGGCATAAGTGATGTCCGCTAAAAATTCCAGCTTCTCCCAACAACCTAACTTCTCTTTGCTTTTTTGGCACAGAAAATCTAGGGTAAATGAAGCTAGAACAGGGAGATAAAAGCGCCCCATCATCCTGTGGGCGTTATTTCACATGTCCTAGGGCATACATCAATTAATGTTAGGAGGGACTTCAGATCGGCCACTGCGAGGGTTAGAAGTGAAGAACGCAATTTTTTTTACTATTACTCTTGTGCTGAATCTGTGACTGGGATAGTTGATTTTTTAAACGCAAACACTAAAATGTGTGAAATCTAAACTCGTATTACTTTATTGTTAGCATTTGGAACTGCTCTGCATATTAATAGCAAGAAATTTGCAATTTTTTTATTATAATACAATAAATATTGTGACTTCGACCCAAAGAGTGCCTCAATTGAGCACTTAATGGGTAGTAAATATGCATAACGTCATCTACAACCGGAAAAGTCATAATCTTTTGGGTTTTCTGCACAACAACTGCGTAGTATATTATTCCTATTCCTTGGAAGGGTGTTTTCAGTCCTTGGGAAGACAAAAATTTCTCATCCCTAAATTACACGAAAAAAAAATTCAAAAGGAAGATCAACAGAGAATTAAAAATAGAACAAGACCATTATCGAGTTAAACTAATCATACTTTGTAAAACCCGATCTTGATGTTTTCGTGTTCAATGAAAATCAACGACCCTATTAGAATTTATATCCACCATTCGATTTGTTTTTACGACCGAGAGTCTCCTTTCTTACGTTTTCATTCCGCCGCCCTAAAAGCTTCTGCGAGATCTCCTCTATGAGTGAATCGAAATCCGCGTATTATTCTCTCCGGCGTAACGCGAAAGGAAAAGTAGCAAATGCGAGTTTTTGGGAGGGGGGAGTAAAATGAGTAAGGGAATGGGAACGGGTTGAGGGAGGGGTGGCAGTAGGCAGCCGCGGGAAAAAATTGGATCTCGTCCAGCGAACGAGCGCGTCCATATTAAAAAGGAGAAAAAGGAAGGATTGATTCGAATGGTCTCGATTGAACGGCCGCCCGGATCGATCGTAATCGCGAGGACTCGCATTATGCGCGTGGGAGGAAATGGAGTGGATGGGCCGGATCGCGGGAGGGAAGGGCTCGCGGAACAAAAGGCACCGTAGGAAGAGACGCGAAGACGAGAGGGGGGGGTAGAAAGAAAGGAGAGGGAGGGATCGTCTTTCGAGTTGGCGCATCCGCGCCACGTAGGAAATTTAAAAAATTATGAAGAATGGGGACAATGACGCGACGGACGATTCGGCGGTCGCGGGACAGAAAGACTCCTTTCCAAGGCCCGGGCCCCAGCGGTTCGATTCCCGAGCTGAAGGCGGGAGGGTTCCTTTATTTAGATCGAACGATTCACGTCGCCCCGCGATTCAAAAGCACGTCTTCGGAGACAATGCGTCGTTTGAGTGACGCGACGTCGGGATTTTACACCGCTCCGGTCCTAAGGGCATTGAGCGAATGAATGCCTACCGTTTCGCTTTCAATACGCGATGCATGCGCGGCTCCCAAAACGGAGAAAGTGCTGCTTTTGTGGTTAGACCCATTGATGGTTTTTAAAGGAATTTTTAACATGCCGGCCGAAGGAAAGTTTTACATCTTTTCGTTGGCGTGCTTGAAGACTTTTGGAGTTTTCACAACCTCGGGGATATTTTCATTATTTTCATCAGTTAGTATGTTTTCGACAACTCTTCTGAGAACTTTACCATTAAAATATTTCACTGGAATTTATCAATCAAAAAGAAAGCTTAGAAGGGATGCAAAGAAATAGGGATTTTAATCACGATTCGTATCTCCTGGATCCGAATATGTTCCTAGTTCACCGGTGACGGATATATGGAATAAGGAATACAAGTTAACAAATTTAAAATAGGTGCACTCTCCCATTATTTTATGACGTAAATTCGATCGGCGACTAATTAATTTTTGGGTGAAAACGATCTTCATTCATTATATAGCAACCTGCGAGTTACTAAGTGTATTCAATAATCTTTAGCTATCTCCCCTGATTCAGAATAAAAAATGTTAACTGCCTGAAATTAATATCAATATTTAACTAGCTTAACTAAAAAAACATTGTTTGTTCATAGAGCGTACCTCTACTGAAATGAAACTATATGAAGACGACCGGGTTATACGCGACATGAGTGCTGTCAAGCACCACTTTTTTACGTTTTTATGTAAAATTAAGCATGTTTGGTAATTGAATATTTGACTTTACCAAACATTCTCGGTTTCATTTTAATTTTATTTTTCAATTGCCCATTTATTTCATTGCTTCTCTACAATTTTACTCCAAGTTAGATAATGAACCCATTAAAAATTCCAATTAAATGTACAGTACAGTACATCGATACAATCGATCAGAATTCAGATCAGAGTCGCTCAGAATTCATCAATAACAATCCTTTACGAGTGGTTGATGTAATAATTATTATTTTTTTTTAAATTAACAGGTCTGCGATATTTATATTAAATGTTATATGAGTTCATACAGGAGTTATGTATTGCAAGACGATATTTATTTTTTTCCTTTCTTTTTTTGAGCTATCTCCCCCGAGGATACAACCAAGCAACTTTGCTCCGTAACCGTTCCGCAAAACTTTCCCAAAAAAACTTAGGGAGATTTTTTTTAAGACTCAAAAAGTAGTAGTTGCTGATACTACTCTCCAAAACAGGTTTATTCGTGCAGCACGGCGAAAAAGCTTTCAACGTTTAAGTTCGAATTTGTCTAGTCGTCGTTGAGTTTCCCAGAACGTTCCCGTCCCCGGGAGTATTTTATGGATGAGATACATCAAACTGGAAGCATTTCAAATGGTGTTCCAAAATCCTTCGCTAGTCTGCTAGTCTGGCGGGGTTAAGGAGGAGGATGGTCGAAGAATGCTGGTCTACGGCTGATGCCTAAGGCTATGCGAATCAGGCAATTAGATATCTAAAAAGAGGAACTTCCTAACGTTGTAACTAGTCTCCTTATCAATAATTATAATCTGATTAACCGTACATATTTTGCTGGCTTAATTTATTCTCCAACAGGTAAATTCTAGTAGTAGTTTTAGGGGAGGCGACCGACAGCTAGAGCCAAATGCACCATTAGGGATGGATGGGAAAGGAGGAAGGGTGGAGAGAAACCCGGCATCGGCATTAGCCTAATCTTATCGAAAGGCGCCAAGGGGTCCGGAGGCTCCATCTGACGGACGGCGTACTCACTCAAAGTGCTCTCCATAACGCACCTCAAGTAGGGATCGGGATACCACCGAAAAATATCTGCCAGGATTCGAACCCGGGCCGGTGCGAAGCCAGTACGTTAGCCACCGCAGGCACTCTGGGCACCTGCAGCTCCACCCAAGCTATGTGATTTTTCGGGTACCAGATTTTCCTGGGAAACCATAACCGGCACAGGGAAAGGAACTGGCCCCCTCCCCTATCATGATGTGTGAATTTCACACGCCGTCGGGCTTAGTACTGGGTGAACTCTGCCATCACCTACTAAACCGACCTTCGGGTTGATTACTGTGTTTATGGTTTTTCTTTGCATTTTTTTAAGGTAATCTACCGGTTAAGGTAGGTTTTTGGATGGACACAACTACCAAACAAATATTTTATTACTCTTAACAAAACACAAAATCCATCATCCTACTCTATATCAGGTACCTCTTCATCTCTGAGTACTTCCTTCCTCCCTTCATCCCGTCCAACATCCCTATCCTGTTCCTTCCCTTTCCCCTTTTGCCCAACATTCTACCCTCTATCACAGTCTTCAACATCCCACTGCCGCTCAATTCCCCCTTCATCCACTTTTCCTGCCTCCATAGGATTGCTCCCAACAAACCCCTCTCTTCGCCCACCATACCAAGTACTTCCTCATTTGTTTTCTTCTCTGTCCATTTCACCTTCTCCATTCTTCTGCACACCCACATTTCAAAAGCCTCCAATCTACGTCTATCCTCCTGCTTCAATGACCACGTTTCCGCACCGTACATAGCTACGCTCCATTTCAAAGTTTTTACGAGTCTTTTCTTAACATCCTTACTCAAGGTCCCCGTCATCAACTCCCTCCTCCTTGTGAAAGCCTCTTTGCCTAGCGCAATTCTTCTCCTTACGTCCCTACTACTTTGACCGTGTTGGTCCAAAACACTACCGAGATACATAAACTGTTCTACATGCTCTAGTTTTTGCCCTCCTATTTTAATGTTTAGCTTAGCCTTTTTCTTTCTAGAAAATCGCATAACCGTTGTTTTATTAATATTGATTCTCATCCCATTCCTGTCGCATTGAATTTCCAATTCACTCAGCAATGCTTGCAGCCCCTTGGCTGACTGACCAAAACTAAAGCTTGGTCATCAGCAAACCTAACTGATTTTACGAATTCCCCGCCCACTTTCATTCCTACCTCGAGTTCTTCCCATGCCTCTTTGATCATTTCCTCTGCATACAGGTTGAACAGCAACGGTGATAATGGGCAACCCTGCCTTACCCCCCTTCCTAACACTGCCCATCCGGACTCCCCGTTTCCGACCCGCACCTGAGCAGTCTGAGACATGTACAGGTTGCGGATTAGCCTCCTTTCCCTCCAATCTATTCCTTTTTTCTGCAATATACTCATTAGTTTTTCCCAATTCACTCTATCAAACGCTTTTTCGAAATCTACGAAACAGGCAAATACCTCCTGGTTGTGTTCTATATTCCTCTCGATTAATAATCTCATTACTGCAATGGCATCACGCGTACCTCTCCCCTTCCTAAACCCAAACTGATCATCCCCTAAGTAATCATTTGCCCTACTCTCTATCCTTTTGTTGATGAGCCTGAGAACAACTTTAGCTGCGTGGGATATCAAACTAATTGTCCTATAGTCCTCACATGACGTGGCCTTTACCTTTTTGGGAATAGGAACTAAAACTGATTTCACAAAGTCTTCCGGCCAGATTCCCTCCTCATAAATACTACGGATCAGCCCATATAGCCTCTTCCTCCCACATTTTCCTAAGCATTTTAAAAGTTCCACGGGAATGTTATCTACCCGCATATATATATATATATATATATATATATATATATATATATATATATATATATATATATATATATATATATATATATATATATATATATATATATATATATATATATATATATATATATATATATATATATATATATATATATATATATATATATATATATATATATATATATATATATATATATATATATATATATATATATATATATATATATATATATATATATATATATATATATATATATATATATATATATATATATATATATATATATATATATATATAATATATATATATATATATATATATATATATATATATATATATATATATATATATATATATATATATATATATATATATATATATATATATATATATATATATATATATATATATATATATATATATATATATATATATATATATATATATATATATATATATATATATATATATATATATATATATATATATATATATATATATATATATATATATATATATATATATATATATATATATATATATATATATATATATATATATATATATATATATATATATATATATATATATATATATATATATATATATATATATATATATATATATATAAGGGCGAGGACGACGACGCCGGGGAGCGTCTTCTCCGCCAGCGGTGCCAGGCGGAGGAGACTCGAAAGACAATACGATAACTACTTCGCAATGGAGCACCACGGCCGACCTCCTCTTTCCCCTTCAGAAATTTTTTCCTAGGAACGCAATACGGTGCACGTATATATTGTTTCAAATACTTGACTAACAAAAACCTCCATCTACAACTCTTAAATGAAACTCTCCTCCCGCAGAACCGTGCTCGTCTGTCGTTTTTCTTTTTTTTTTGTCGGCATCGATAAATCAAACTTTTATTCCCGCAATGTTTTTAGTAAGAATTAAGATTGGCCAAAAGAGATTTAAAGTAAATATCAGGGAAAATTTTACGCAATGGACGGTGAGGAAATTTTGTCGTCGAGGCTGTAGGATGAGTGCTTTGTGGTGCATGTTCATGTGGTATTGGTGTTTCACATTCTTGCTTGTAGTGTCATGGCTTGCTTGTTGTTGGATGGCTTTCGTGCTGCATCATGGGGTGCAGTTGTTTGTTGATTTATGGCATATGTGCTTGCATGAGTGTTGGATGAAGGGATTTTTGCATGAGTGTGTGCGCTGCTGTGGGTGTAATTTTCCATGTTGTTGTTTTGCATGTGGTATTGTTCCTTTTTACGGTTGGTGACCTAACACCCCCCGCCACACGCCCTTGCGGCGGCTTGCGGGGTATTATCTACGGGTAGATGTAGATAAAGGTCAACTGGAACCTTTTGAGAGGTGGTTGTGGAGGAAGATGGAAAAGTGAAAAGGACGTAAATAAGGACAAGTTCTAGGAATAGTAGGGGTAAAGAGACGGCTGTTGGGGGAAATTTGAAGAGAGCAGAAAAAATGGAAGCAGAGCATGCTGCGTGTCAATGATCGTTGAAGACTGGTAGAGGCTAGAAAGTTAGAAGTTTGGTAGAGGGAATAAGGGAGAGAGTAGACGTGGTAGGGAAAGGAAGTTAATATGGCATGTTGGGAGAAACGAATGGAGGCATGAGTAATGCAAGTTTTAAAGATGGCTAATTGTAATGCAGAATTTCGGAGCATCTGTTTAATATTTTGTTGGGTGGAGCTTAGAATTGTTGCAGAGCTTAGACATTGGTTCCATTAAAAAACCTACTTTGACCGGTAGATCACTCCTCATAAGAATAATCGACTGGTCAAAAATAGTGATTTCTCAGTGGTATAGACAATCCAAAGAACGGGTTCATGCAAACAAAAAGATAATACCCATTGGAAACGAAAAATTTACACTTGCAGTAACCAGTTCCAGGCATTCTGAAACGGAACAAAAACAGAGTATAATCATTTATTTTGAACAATAATTCTTCACGTCTTTCAGGAAGAAGAACTTTAAACGAAACAATATTTTCCCTGGTGGATTTTCTGATTAGTTCCTCGTTTAATTTCCGTGCTAAGTGGGCATTTGTTTTCCAAATTTGGGATTGTGAAAATTGTATCTTCTCTTTGCTGCATTCTGAGAGAATTACAGAAGTAAGCCCGCAAAAGTGTCTCTTTTCGTTCCCTTTCTTACGCAGTAAATTCCTTCCCCCCACATCCGACTCGGGAGGAGTGCACTTCAACAGCTCCAATGAGAGAGAGAGAGAAATAGCTAATTGTCGGGTGCCATGCAGCGTACCACCGGTGCATTGTCCCACGTCTGGGGAAATGCCGAAGGCGAGGAGGCTTTTTCCCGAAAAAAACAAGATTGCGCTCTCATTAAAACTGAGACATCGATTGAAGTGCGTCCAGAGGAAATGACTTCCGAAATCACGCGGCTGTTCCTGGTCGTTTTTTAAAACTCTTACGTTCCCTACGAATGACTTCATGAAGACCCATTAAGATCGATTCGCCGCCGCCGGCTATTGCGAAAAGTGTTGCGGGTTCGAATACCTTCCCACCCATTGTACTTGTCCGCACTGGATTTTCATGACGTATTTACAATTGCCGTTGGGCCAATTCAACCAATCCAAGAGTGCTTTCAGCGGCACAAGTGAATTCTCTTACGTCTGGCATAAAATTGTAAATGCATCCTATTTGATGTTTATCAGACTTCAGCAGAATATAAATTTAAATAAATTCACTTTCCATCAGTAAAAAATTGAAAGCGATTTATAAATATTACAATTCCTGGTAAATAATGAAAAAACATTTTACACCTAAAATCTATAAAATAAATGTTATTATCAGGAAAGGTTATTTTACAAGCATTTTTTTCAAAGAGTTTTCGCAATCCTCGCAAGACTCGCGATTATTAATGATAGCGCTTTATCCGTAAAAGCAACTGAGGCAGTTCCTCCATTCACCCCGTCAAGTTACATTATTAGAGAAAAGATCAGCCAGCAAAACAAAATTTGAGATTTGGCTGGGAGATTAAAAAGAACACATTTCATTCACAACAGACAGAACGCTGTCTTCTTCAGCCATTAGTGCTTCTCCCCGGGAGAGTTGGGATTGTGGAACTCGGAACCGAATTTATGCGGGGCAAATGTAAAATATAAATGTTAACCGAATAATTCATCTTTTTCTCCTATTAATGTATGTACATTAATTTCTATATACATTCTATATTAATAGGAGAAGCATATATACCGCGTTTAAATACATCCGAAACCCCAACTCTCCCCCGAGTGGAAGCACTAATGGTTGGAGAAGGCAGCTTTCTGTCCGTCGTGAATGCAATGCGTCCTTTTTAATCTCTCCCCTTTCCCCAGAAGCAGGGGAATAGAAGGAGAAAGACCTTGGGAGGAGGGGGTGCGGTTCTATAAGGCGGCTGTGCGCGGAGGAGGAAAATCCAAGATTATCATGGAATGAGTATTACAGGGATTCCGTAAACTAAAATTCCTGGAATAGATTCGCCCTTTCATCGAAGTGAAAGGAAGGGGCGTTTATTGGTCCAACGAAGGGAGGAGAATGTCTCACACTCATTAGAAGGAATGAGGAAGGGGGTAAAATCCCTTTCTTCCAGTTTCGGACAATGAGCTTCACTCCTCTCTCTCTCTCTTCCCCTCTCGCACTCATTTACATATACAACCATCGTTTGTTATTACATTATTAAGCCCTCCACACTGAGTCCCACCACCTCATCCTCAACCTCCTGCCTAAACCCTGCGAGGCGAGAATAAATGGAGAGCTGCTTGAAAAGTAAATATCCTGTGACTTTTTAAACATTTTAAACAGAACTACGTATGCAGTATTATTAAATGAGACGACGATCTTTCTCTACATTTGGGGTAATTTGGCCGCCATTATTAAACTTCGTGTCTTTGGGCGACAAGTAGTAAGTAATTTCCTTTAGGGAGGGAAAGCAGCCAGAGAAGAATGAAGGGGCGCGAAAAGGGGATCTGATTTGATCAATCTCAAAAACTCCGGGGTGAAACGAAAAGAGTAGCAAAAATTTAAGGATTGTGAGTCGATATTTCTACGGCTCTGGGCAAAGTGCAATCATTTCCCCATTTCAGACTCCGCATGGCGGTTAGAATGAAATGAAATACATGAATAACTATTCTGCCACCAACGCCAAGATGAAATGCGGAACCGAAAAATCGTCAAGTTTATGATTCCCAGTCTTTTTCCATAATTCCAAATCAAACGATTGCGAAAACAGTTTGATCAACCAAGAGTACATCATACATTCTAATCTAATTATTAATATAACGATTTCCCCAAATGAAAGATTTCAAACGGACGAGAGTTGAAGACTAAATCTGAAAGAGTAGAACTATAAAAAATAAATAATATGTATAACTTCAAGTAAGTTTTGAATAATTATTCATTAGTTTTTGTTATTCCTTATACGTATACCAGTAATACAGAGAGGTCACCTAGTAATATTCAATATTGCAATATTGCAGTAATCTGAAGTTAAATTAAAACCACTTTCTAAACAATCTATCACCACCTCACAATTTGTAGGAAAAATATATAATTATTTTACGCGTAGGGCTATTCAGTTGATGTTCCGAGGTGATATACCAAAACCTTTGCATGTAATTTGGCTACTGTATTGTGCTAAAATGCTCATGTCACATGTATATGAGTGATTAAAATTGCAATGCAACAAATTCAGAGTTTAAAAATCATCCGCCTTGAGCGGGATTCGAACCCGATTCCCTAGATGTCCAGTCCAGAGTGCTTTAGCTAGTTAAACTACCGAGGCTGTCCTATTACACTCCAACATTTTGGAGGTTCTAACGCAGTTTCTTGGAATTATTAAAATTAATTTAAAAACGTGGTAAAATACCCCGCTAAAATATTTAGTAAAAATGAAGTAGGATTTATGCTCTTTGTAATCCAATTCACTTCATTTAGTTGAGACGTTTTCGTCTCGGACGTAGAAAAGTTGCCATAGGCTTAATGCCCACTACAGTTAAAAGAATTTTATTTCAAAATTAATTAAATGAAATTTGAATTTGTACATGTTGTAGTACTATCGTAACTTATATTCCTACTCATATAAATATTCGACACAATTCCTTTGACAGGCTGTAGATTTTACAGCTTGCTTCCTGAAATCCACGGATACAAATCTCTTCTGCGGGTTGCAGAGCCATGTGAATCGACCGAAGAGGGAAGTGCTGGGGAAATAACGTTAAATATGGAGGACTCCTTGCTTTCGTCGGAAGAAATAAACTAAGTCACGCCGGAAAATCACTCAAAATCCCATGGCTTTCTTAATAGTCCCCAAATGGCAGTCCGGAAGAGGAAATAAACCGACTTGAAACATTATAACGCAATCCCATCGTGACCTCCCAAATTATTAGCTGCGTCCGTACATCTTCCTGGGTCATAAAACCCTTCCCCTCCGAGAGGAAATAAAATAAAACTACTCACTCTCCCTTTTCTTGACCGTTTTGAAAAAATACACTACAACGATTTAATAAAAAGAATGGCAACACACCACCCTCGCTTGCAATAAGCATAAATAATAACCGAGGCCTGGTAAAAGGGGAAAGGGGATGGAGGAATTTTGAATCATTAGCCCGTATTTACATTTCCATGAGAGAGAGAGAGAGAAAGAGAGAGAGAAAGAGAGAGAGAAAGAGAGAGATGGAGAGGGTAGAGAGAGGGTGGGAGTTGAACAACACCGTGGAAGCCTTGATCGTTACAGAATTTGCAGAGGGCGCCCCGAGGATTCATCATATTCCCATTCTTAGCGGGGGGAGCGGGCATTGTTGCCATGGCTTCACAAAGGAGGGGCGATGGGGGTGAAGTGGTTGGGAAGGGAGAGCGGCAGGAAATAAAAAGGAAGAGTCTGGATGTCAGGGGAGGGTGAGGGAGGGGGGATAGCGGGGGAGATGGGGGGGGGAGGAGGAAAAGGAGGTGAGGGGAGCGAGGGTAAAGGGAAGGGGGTGTGTAGAAAGGGGATAATGTTGGAGGGATGGGGAAGCAGGGTGTTAGCGCGTCGCGAGGGAAAAGGAGTGAGAAAGGGAGGATGGGGAGTGCGAAGGGTGAGACGTCGGCTGCGGAGGGAAAGGGAATTGCAAGAACGGGGGAGGCGCTTCGCGAAAGATCACTATAGAAATTTAAGTATCATTAGAGGAAAGAAAATTCATCAACACGCACATATATTTCACCCCGCAAGCCGCCAGAGGGCGTGAGGCAGGGGTTTGGGCACATGACCCACCGAGGGAACAGTACAATTAGGTGGTAATTTATTTTCGAAAATTTCAGCCTCTATCGCTCTCTAGTACATTGCTTACGAATTATTATTACTCAGAGTAATGATCCAATCTAGGTAGGCATTTGATTGACTTGGGAACAAACGACTACGCCTCTTCTAAGGGAAGGAGGTGGTAGCCTAACACTACACCAAATACGTAAATTGTTTAGCTTCCCGCCGTGGATTAAAATAAACCATTCAACCCCAATTGAGAGAGAAATATGATTCTCTCAATCGGTTTTCAGGTTTTCTTATTCTCCAAAATGTCGTAATATGGTCTAGCACACCTATTTAATGCATGATCAGAATAAAACTCTCAGGTTCAGCATTAAGCTCGCACGATTTTCGTTTATCAAGAAGGTTAGACCGTTCCTTTAATAATCTTGCCTTCAGCGGCTCCCATTAAAGATTTTGTAAAAATGGTGTAAAACACACCGCAAATTCAATGGCGGATTCAAATTAGGCATCTCACTCTGAATCGACAGTGGGTGAAATTAAATCAAACCTTATGCCTGGTCGAATTATCCTTATCCCGACTAATTTATTTTTCCAAGTGGGAAAACAGATAAAAATAGGCAATCCATTCCGTGATAAATGAATAACTTGACAAATTTTAAACTTGATCAAATCAAAATATGCTACGAGAAATAAAATTTACCTAAAAAATGTCTGTTTTTCGCTCCAATGCTCTCATCTCCCTAATCCCAATCCAATTCAAACATCCCGAGTCATCATTTCTTTTCAATAAACTCTATTCTAGTCAACTCCGTCCTTCTGTTATTTGAGAACGCCTGTATAAAATTAAAGGCGAGAAAAGGACACATAGAGTCCTGGAAAGGTTTTGGAACGGCTTGCAGCTCATAAATCCTTTCGAGTCCTTCACACGAATTCGGGAACCAATCGAGAGAATTAATACCCACAAATTGATTTGAAAATATCGTAGTAGATCAAAGGATATACGGGGAGTAGATCGGGTTTTCACCGTTAATCAATTATTATCACTAATTGACAGAGAGGCCTCATATACCCGTTTTATTTCCCACAGTCGTTTGGCAGTACTTCATGTGAGGGTGGTAGATCGCTCATTCGAGCGGGCAAGAATGCTAATGCCCAGAGCATATCGGCATAAGCAAAGCATTCAAGTGCCGGTCGTCGCTTGAAATTGTCATGACTATTACCAAAATATAAATTCTACAACAAATCCAGAAAACAATTAGAAAATAATAGTGCACATTTCATATAATGGCAGTGAAAGAGGAGTTTATGCAAAATGGATATCCAGCAAATAATTTTAAACAGAAAACATTCGGGAGTGGAACCGCCCTCCTTGACCGCCACCGAAAGAAGAATTCCCCCGCGTTATAATCGAGCGACCAACGGAAGTGGCGCCTAGACGGCGCGGCGCCCACTGCAGATGCTTCACGGCCCAGAGCATCACAATGGAATTGTCACCGAGGAGAAGAGGAGGTACTTCACGTCGCCGCGGGACGAAATGTGGGCACCGAAATGCGAAATATTTTGTTTCCGAGATAAAGAGGAGGAATGATGCAGAAATACGAGGGAGGGAGTAAATTTGTTGGTGCGTGGATATATTCATACACTTATGCATTTCTCTGTGCACACACGCACAGCACACACACACACACACACAAGTGCATGTGATGCCCTGAACGACGCATAACCGGACAGGAAGATTCCCATCTCACTGAGCCTCACAGCAGCCCATGGCGACATTTGCGTTGAATTATTTCGATTGGAGGCAAACGAATTGCTCACACGATAAAAACGTATGTGGAGGACTGTGTTCAAAAAGTTTAATAAACAATGTTCAAAGGGAAATTAGCGGAAAAGACGGATGCGGGGAAACATAACTTACCAGGTATGCATATGCAATAAATAGAAAACAACTTCACAGTTGGGTGAAGCTCATTACGTTCCACAGGAGGCAATGCGACATCATCACCTTGACATCATCAAATATGAAGCCGATTTCTAAAAGCGACGTTTGAGTGATAATTGGTAGGGACGACTGGAAAACAGGTGTGTTCCAAGAAAATTTCGTCCCTGAAACACATGTTTTTTATCAGAAATGCTATAAAATTTGTTGGGGTTTCCACGGATGCAACTGAGAGAACATTTAACCAAATCAATGGAGGTTTAATTGATTGAGGAAACGATCTAATGGCACCACAGGAACAACGAGAACGAATTATTGGAAGAAATTACGGATGTTAAACAAACACATTGCCTCCAAACTAATATTTTTATTTAAATATTTTATTTGAGATAGTTATTTTTATGAAATATTTAGAGGCATCGGCGATGTTCATCAGTTAAGACTATAACCAATTTATAACATTTTATTTCAATCTCTGTGAAGGATTTTTAGGCAGCTACATAAAAATCCATGGTATTTTTCCAAAAGTACTTCCAGAAAAAGTCCAACTTCCCACACCAGTACAGCAATTCTGAGGAAAAATTCTTCATTTTTACGATTGGTGGCACTTCGTTCAAAGAAGATGATCATAATTCAATATTTACACAGTTTCGTCATTTTAAAATTTTTGACAATAATTTGACTTACAACATAAGATATGGTTCCACCTAAATGTCCAAACATATATGTCCATAGCCCTGTGCCTCGGCCAGTGATTCCCTATTTATGCTCGAAGATTTAGCGTGGAAGAGTAGGTAAATCGTTGATGACTTTAAAATAAAGATCGAAAAAATAATTCAAATTATCAATCTTTTAATTACCTAATTAATATCCCCACAAAACTTTGTATGACCGATTGATATAGAATATGGATATTTTTATTTGAATGAGCTTCCAAAATTTAAAAAATGGAATATTAGTCACCCTAGTAGTTGGTATTATGCTAAGTGACTACTTAGTACGTGCACATTAAAAAAATGCGTACATTCAAATATTTTCAGTTTCATAACAATTCATTTAGGCGTGAAAGTCAAATAGGTAGAGCCCAAGGCTACTAACCCGTGGACCCTGGCTCGACTCCGAGAAGACTGGGCACTGGAAACTTCGGCTTTACAAAAGCTGAGTGATACTTCGGGTACCAGTCGGGTCTTCCCCGCGAACCACGGGCGGCATTGGGAAAAGCACTGAACCCAGTACACTGAGGCAATATTAAGTAAAACCTGCCCATTTCATATCAAACCAACCTTCGGGTTAATTACTGTGGTTCTAAATACTCATTTGTTACAAATAGTCACTTATTATCATTAAATGATCATTTGTGGACGGTCATAAATATTCTTTTAAAGTCAAGGGAGGCATGAATGGAAAATGGTTAGGAAGCCCTATGTTAAGGATATTCAGCTTACTGCATGCCTGTAGTAAATCGAGTAAAAACTTTTTTTATAATTTATTCACGTAAAAACTTATCACGACTCTTGCTCACCCTAAAAAGACCCGAGGGGTGAATAGTAAGTGCGTTATGGTCGAGCGTTCCTCTTACAATGGCCAAATCAGAATAAAATAAAAAGTCTAAAACACTTTGATATGGACTATTACCCTCTTTGTATCATGGTTATTCTTTCGCCTATTTTCTAAAAGTTGACATTCCTACTCACAAGAACACCCATCATTGCTGGAAAAAATCTGTAACGAGGGGGGGAAACAAGGAAAAGGGAAAATTTTAAATCATCGAAGTAAACGGTTAAGACGTAATAGCGATCACAGATGATTCCGGAGACCTGTTCCACAGTCTCGTGAAATTACACCGTAAGGAGTATCGCAAGGCTCGAGTATCACAAAGAAGACGTGATAAAGATCCGAAACTCGGGAATGTTCATTAGGGCGGAGGAAACTGGACGCAAATGAAGAAGCTATGAGGAATAAAATGAGAGATATGAGAAACCAAATTAAGGGAGGGGAACACAAGCGAGGGTTTATTGAGGGGTGAAGTGAGAGAGGGGTCGAGAGAAACAGGAAGGGAGACGAACAAAAACATGCAGACAGCGCGAGATGGACGAACAAAGGAATACGGAAAGAGAGTGGAAGAATTGATACCGAAGGCACGCTACCCAAACCCCACCCCACGTTTAATACCTTTTCCCTCGCCCCCTACCGAGTGGGAAAAATACGGTCGGGATAAAATAAATGAATTCGACGAGGAAAAACAACCTCGTATGAGTAAGATATTAAGTTCGACTTCGGGAAGATAGGAAAGAGATGAAAATTGTGGAGTTGATGCATGGAGGAAGGAGGGTTGAAGGAGTATTGGGGGACGGGGTTACCAACCGCAGAAGAAAACTTTTCGAGACACCCCTGAAGTAAAATACGGGGACTCTCTCTCTCTCTCCATTCCACTAAATTCTGCGTTTCCGAGGAAATATTTTTACTTCGAATGAGTCTCTCAATCCTAAGCTGGTCTTCTATAGCAAAAAAGAATGAATAAGATGGCTTTATGGATCATTAAATATTCGCCAAGAATTAGTTGATCAAGCATACTAATTACTGTGGGTAACTTTTTATTTCCAGAGAAAATTAAATGACTTCATTCTTTCTCACATTGAATTAATATGCCAGAAAAAATGCAAACTCTCCTGAAAATCGATTACATTACCTCAGCTTAGGACGTTGACAAAAGCTGCACCGCCTCATGAAATGCATTTTTGAGAACTGGGACGTCATCAAAACGCGTCAATTGAAATATTTAACAAAGTAAATAAGTTTAACAAAGTAAATAAGTTTAACAAAGTAAATAAGTTTAACAAAGTAAATAAGTTTAACAAAGTAAATAAGTTTAACAAAGCATTTGACCGAACAAAACTTTTCGATCAAATGACCTTCCCAAACAAATCCATTATCAAAAATATCACAAAAAGAATGAGGAAAACAAAAATTGAGCATTTGTGAAACAGTATTTTTATATGATTATCGACCATATGAAGCCAATTCCGACTTTATGATATAACGTCGGAATTGACGGTTATGACATCGATTAATTCAGATTCACCGAAAGATTCAGTGTAGTGAAAGCAATTTCCCATCGTACATTAATGCAGAGCGAAAAAGTGCTTTTTTTCTGAAGAATTTTACATAAATAGTGCTTCAAAAGTTCATTATCTGGCTATTTTTCATGGAAAAAAGTTTCAATATGACTTATCACTAAGTTGTTATTTAACTGCTGATTAATTTTGACGATAAGGCTTTCTGACAAGGTGTATTATTTTATGCGAGATATTAGGAAAAGATAATGATCGATATTAGATACACAAAATTTTTATTTTGGGACTGGCGGGATTTAATTCAAAAGCCGTTTGACCAAAATGACATAATGGCAAAGTGGCTCCGTAAAACTGATATTCGGTATTTATGCCAGTTTCCAGATTTCCATAGTATCAATTTCTCTCATTTTTCCTGACTTCCATTTGGATTCGTGGAAATATCTCAGCAATTTCTCCGATATGAACGGTTTTGCTCCTGTTTTCATTATCTTTCATTTTCCACGCCGGAAAAACAGAATGAAAACTTTACGAGGGAAATGATGCAGTGGTAAAAGCTTATTGCAACGGCTCCCGATCTTATTATCGCGAAGGCCGTAGCCGAAATTTAAAGACCGTGGGAAGGGTATATATGATTACTTCCTCTTGGAAATTTATATTTACACTTGAAATAACACCTAATAATATAATATTTTTAGCCCATATAAAATCTATGTGATATTTGAACTGAAGGGTATTTTAAGGAGACCTGGTCCTAGGCTAGTCGGGGTAATAAATAATGCATTTCCCTTCGGATGAAATTTTATAAACTAATAAAATAAGGAATAACTACAACTGAAGAACAATCGATATTTCAGGTAATTTAAAATAATAGCGAAGATGAAAAGGAGAGAGTACAGTTAATAAAATAAATGGGCAAAGGAAAGTGAAAGTCGCATTTAATGATGATCAAGAAGTCCTTCACATATTCTGAATACGTCCATTTGATAAAGATAAAGTATAATAGTCTATAAAATTGATACAGTAATAAAGATTACCCGTGACGTATTCAAATCATACATTTAATGTGGCGATAAAACTAAAATTTAATTCCTTAACTAGTTAATTACGCTACCAACTCAAAAATGAATTTGCACGCCTAGAATTGAAAGTTTGCTGCAATGAAATTATACTCCAGTTGAAGGCCAAGCAGATCGTCTTCAAGCATTGCTTTCAACACAAAGAGTAGTTGTGAAAATGAATGGCTCTTTTAATTGACAATCTACAAACAGTATGTAACGATAGCAACAGTTTCCCCACTTAACCCCATGTCAGGATACGTGTGGTAATCGTAACCCACCATTTGACACCCCCAAGATTGATCGTAAAATAGGTTCATTGCTGTTTCTTGAAAAATATATTAACTATAGAAATCAAAACATATGATAAAAGGGAATGATTCCAAATGAAATGATATCTTCTGGAATGGAAATCACATACACATAGGCTGGACGAAAAATCGAAGAGAAGCCTGGGTCATCCACCTAGTAACCGTCTCTGGACACCGTGACCGTGTGTCATGTATACCATAGTCAAAATGTGCTGGACGTATCCATAAGAAGGAAATTAGAATACTATACCATGTGCAATTAGGTTCTGGTTTCAGTTCTTAACGATACGGAAATCTGAAAATATAAATCCTTAAAACCTCAAAATCCTTAAAAGGCTCATTCCACTGATCAGTAATAAACTTCTTGTTCTTCATGTTATTCAATCACGTAAATGGTAAATTGATAAATAATGACATCATGTTTTTGACCACTAAAACACACAAGACGTGAAAAACACTTGGATATATGGATATGGAGATTAGCATTTAAATGTTCCGCTAGCAAGTACGCCGCGATGGATTTGCATTAACGATTACAATGCCGAAATACAGTTTGAAATGAAATTGATTGGTCTAAACGGTGTAAAGGCATCGCTTCTGAAAGGTCACCTCCTCACATACTAATTTCACTTCCACAACTGGTTCCTCTCGAATTTCGCAAATAATTAACATGCAAAAGCACGCCGTTTTCGAATGTGAGAAATAGAATCACTAAACAATCAAAGTCCCACTGGAGACTTGTTAATAATTTGACGCATTGATCGTTTCAAAACCTCGACACCAAACGGATTTAAATTTGCTTGCAGTTGTTTCAGAAGTGATTTCATGAAATTGGAAAATATGAATGAGGGAATAATTGCAATTTTCCATCAGTTAAATTTATTTTCGACCCGTTTTCGATGCACTGCAATATTTATAGCACCACCTTAAAACTGACTTATATTTTGAATTTCCGTTGTTAACTCTTTCTCCATCCGAACCGCGTCATACCAATGTAATTCAAGTCGCAGTAATCATACCGATGTTAATGCAAGAAAATTTACACATACCCAATCAAAATATAGGTTCATAAAGGTTTATCCTGTTTTCCCGCTTCCAGATACAAGACCGTTTTCTTTCAGTTGAAATCGGACAAGACTCCGAAAGATAGAGACAGATCCTGTTACAAACTCGGTTGTCACCAGCGTGAGGTCCAATAACGTGGTGTACATAACACAGGCAAAATTGACAGTTGATGCGCCAGGGAATTTGAACCCAACAGTAAAAAAATTGAACCCAACGGTAAAAAATTTGAACCCAAGGGTAAAAAATTTGAACCCAAGGGTAAAACATTTGAACCCAACGGTAAAAAGAGATCAGAATTAAACTGAAATCAACTCCAAGAAACAAGCATAGAAAAAATTCAAGACTTGAAAAAAAAAGTTCGGTTCGTGAACAGAGTGTACGAACAGTTTTTTTTTAGAAAGCCCCAAACATATGATATTTTATCATAACAACGATAACTGTCCGCAAGCAAATATGCTGTATTCGGTAACACTAGGCAAACGGAAACAGGAAGTTGAAAAAAGAAATATGAAACGAAAACATAATCCGTCGGACGCGTGATTTTATTCCTGAAAATGCGCAGCCTCTTCCCTGGTCTGGTAGGTCATGAGCTTTAGGAAAACGACAAAATGTAGCAAATGCCGAAAATATTAAAATTCGATGGTACTTACCAAGACGGAAGCGTGGTTTGCACAAATGAAATAAGAATGACATACTTCAGCTTACTATTCGAAAGCCCAAAACCGAGAAATTCGGAAGTATACGTCGCATTCACGGAAATATTTTCACCGGAGCCGGGGACTCGTGTGATTGTAAAGTCATACTTGTTCAATCCTTCTGCAATATACATAACTACGGTTGGCAACGCCGTCTTTCGGATTATTGAGGGGTTGGGGATGGATGGACTACGGGGGGAGGGGGGGGGAGTGAAGTGGATGGAGGGAGATGAGAGGAGGCAACGGAAAGGAGACGTGATGAGGAAGAGGGAGGGTGCGAGAGGATTGAAATCTTTCGGGGGAGGAGACATTATTAGGAGGAGAATGGGAGGTCGGCCGAGCAGTGGATGGAGATTAAAAGCAAAAGGAGGGAGTGGAGCGCACGGGTTCGGGGGATTTCTGGGGGTGGGGCAGAATCCAACGCCCAGAAGGGTTGCTGTTACGAGGGCGAAGAAAGAGGTGGTGGTAGTGGTGGGAAGGGTCTTGGGGTGTGGAGGTGGGGATGGCAGACGAATTAAGTATGCAGTGCAATGGCGTTAAGAAAAGATTAACTAGAAGGTCTGTTAAGGAAAGGGTTCGGGGGGGGGGATAAAAAGTGAGAAATTCAAAGAGAGAGATGGAACGATGTTCAAGTAATATTGGGATACCCTGGAGTGCGAGTAAGAGGACCGATACCAGCGAGAAAGACTTAATTCCGTGGATAAATAACAGACCGAATGGAGTTCTGAGTGAAAAAGGCTTTATCCCACCTTAAAAATTATTTTTATTATTGGTATTCTACCGTTTAAGGTAGAATTTAGATGGACACAGACTAAACAGTGATAAATTTAATTTATTTCCCTCTCCTAACAAAACACAACCTGATATCTAACATTCATTGAGGCTACCTTATTACCTCTGATTACCTTATAAAATTTCCTCTGAAAAGCATCCAGTCTTTCGTAAATGGAAGATCAATTCAAACTCGACGTGTCAATCCGGCCTACGTCCACTCCTTGAAATCATACATGTACCTCTATTAGCCACCAAATATCCAATGAGTTGAGTAACCTGTCGTCTTCTTTAAAGACCGTCGTGGGTAGTAACCGATGCGAAAGAGCAACAGCTTTTCAGACGCACTGTAACACCTTGCGCAAAATAACGTAATCTTTAAAGAATCACCGACAGGCGCCCTATTTATAATTTCGACGTATTTCCGGGTATGACGGAAAAGAGAGACGGCCCGAATAAATGACGGATGGGAAACCACGGAAGGAAAACATCGGGTTCAAATCTAGAGAGAGAGACTCTCGGATTGGAGGCAACAAAGTCTTAACCCTCTCAGACCCTCAGTCGAAAAACGCAAAGGCAAATTAAACCGAACACAGACAGCAAGCCCGGGGAAGTAAACTGTACTCGAGAATAAACGTTTTGTGGGAAATGCCAGACTAAACCAGGTGCGGAAATCCATCTTAAATGAACTCTCTGCCAGGAAAAAAAGAACGGGGGGAGCGAAGGGGAGAGGGGAACCCAAAGAGGAATGAGTCTATTCCTCGCGAAAAATATTTCCTCAATTCGTGAAAGGTGGGACAATTCCACAGCGCGCTGAGATCATGTTTTTTTTTAACGGCTACGGAACGCCAAACATTTCGCCGAAGAACAATAGAGTGCACGACTGTAGAGGAAAGAACACAACGCCAATTTCACATATCCCAAGAGTAACAATTTCATGCATTGGAATGGAAAAAGGAACAATGACGAGTCAGGGCGAAGCGGAGCGATGAGGGAATACGGGGAGCGTAAAAACCTACGCCAGAGAACAGAGGAAAAGGCGTCAGGTTTTTTTTTCTCGTTTTCATTTGCTCATTCTTTCAAGCAGAACTTTTGAAATTTCTTGCATCCCTAACGCATCATTCATTTTCATTGATTTTTTTATTTCAGTTTTGCGCCACTTAAAATATTCATTAACCGACCGGGATGCCTAACGTTAAATCACCTCTATTTCATGGACCACTTCACCTCCTTCCATTAACCTTCACCGCACATACTATATTCGCTTAGACGTGGGAACTCCAAAATTCAACGTTCCCTCTTATCTTTTCCGTTTTGCACAATAAGATCAATACTTCAGCCATTGATTTGGATCGTAATAGCTTGGAAAACTGACTGAATTCTGCTCGTATATGCTACAAAATTTCTCTTCACATACATCTCATAAATTTATTTTGTTCAACAAATCGTTGTTCTTGTTCATGGAATAAAGAAGGGCTGTAGTATAACTACGGAAACTTTCTATCCCATGTGATACACAAAATAACCCAAACTTGCATCTTTGACATCTTACAATTAGCAGGTAGATCCTGCAAACTGCAGAAAATATGCAAATGGGGTGGGGGGGGCATTTGTTCACGAATTGGAAAGTGTAAATATTTCCTAGAAATATTTACACTTTCCAATTCGTGACCAAATCGCGGACACTGGTATAATTTTTCACCTCTCGTCATTTCTCTTTTCATAGATATTTGCTGCACTCTCTTGGAATCGAGGATTTCTTTTTTCCGCTAAGGCACCGGTCGCGTTTGCCAAAATAAAGGAGATACCCGATGATTTTTTCCGCCATTCTCATTCATAATTTTACACTATAATGCTAAAATAAATAATTCAGTAAGATTTATTAATTGTATGACGTTAAAATAGATTGAATACGTGGAGTATAATTCCTAACTCAAAGTAAACTGTAGAAATGCGGACGCGTGAGAAACAATTGTGATCTTTTTAGCGTAATAAACAGCCTGAGGAAACAGAAACAGACCATAAATCCGATTTCGTTAATTATTTTTTGTCTTTATCATCCCACCAAGTTCATATATCTTATATTAAATTTCTCAGCAAAACATTTCAAGTACGGAGAAAAATATTTATATCAATTCATCCCAGGAAAATATGCAGGGCGGAAGAGGCAGATAAAATAGTTGAGCTTAATTTGGTTTATGCATCGCAAAACGTGACGAATTAGAGGACAAGAACTTCCTGTTGAAACGATCCTTATATGAATATGGAAGACTGAAAAACTGGTGAAACAAGTCTAAACACTAATGTTCATTTATTTTATTCTTCAATCGTGTAAACGTATTAGCATGCATGCAAAAATATTAACAACAAATAAAATATATCATTGAGATATTAAAATTCTCCCCGAGGAGTGATATAAATAAAGAGTTCTGAAGAATGCTAGCCGAATGAATAAATTACACATTACACGATTAAAATTTTACATCAAGACTATGTCAGAAAAACGGTTATGTCAGGGCCCTGAAAAATGAAGGAGGAAAAACCCTGCGTGGATTTACAAGCTATAACTTTTTCACCAGGGAAATATATTGAGTCATACTGCAGAATTAGGCCATTCAATCAGAGAATTGTACACTATATGTAGACACTTATTCATGGACAGAAAGGACAACCTTTGTATAAAATTTAGATTTATGTTTCCTATATGTGTTCACTGAGGTCGAGACGAGATGGAATGAGGTCGATGTCACCGAAGGTGGGGGATGTTTGGCGGGAAACTTTTCACCAACGACCAAGGAGGAGGTGAGGAGGGAACGATGTCGAAGCCGGACCCGCGAACAACTGACTCCGTCACTCTCTTCTCAATTCTCCCCACCCCCACAATCCCATTGGTGTTCCAGCGATTTGTTTAGCGGCGCTCTGCTTTATTGAATAAAGGCTTTGAAACTGCTATAGACACCCAACGTCCAAACTCCGGAAAAAAACACCTCGGACGCCGTCGCCAACTCAAAAACGTCGCCCCTATCCCCGTCCCTCGACCGCCCACTGCCCCCCCATCTTCTCCACTCCTCCCTCATACCCTAGCCCGGCCGAATCGGGAGCTAGGGGAAGGGATGGACGCTCCCGCGGACCACCTCCATTTGAAAAGCATTACCTACGGGGTGCGACGACGGAGGCGAAAAATAATGAAACGGGAGAGCTCGAATTTCAGTGATGGGTAGGGTAGGTCGAGGTGAGGAAGAGGAAGTCGGTGGGGTGGACGCATGGCGTAGAGACAAGAGAGGGAACAAACAGATTTTGAATGATGGAGTTGAATCAAAAGCATCGCATCACCCAGTGTAAGCGGTCGGCATCCGTTCCATTATTTTTTTCTTCTGTTTCTGCACAGTCGCGAATGACGATTGGCGAGACAGATTCTTGATGGGGGAGAGGCCGAGGCGGGACGCGGCGACCGAACTGCCGGAAAAATCATGAAATGTCCCAACGATCGCGACACTCGTCCTCGCAGAACGACAGCGATTCGGCTCGTTATGACGGGGTTGAGGGCTGAAACTTCAACTGGGAGGACTATTTCACTCACTTAAATGAGGAGGGAAATTATTAAATATCAACACTGCAGGGTCCATTCTGATGAAAGAATAGAAAAAGAATGTTGGTCCGCAGGAATTTAGTTAGAACATATTTTCTCTGCAGAAAAAATTTAAAGAAAGAAATAAAAGTTTCTGTATCTTACTGCACTGTAATGTTTCACAATGATTGTGTTTTCATTTGGATTCAATTAGAAGTACCGAGCTAAAATTGCCCAGATGCTACTTAGAAATAAGAGAAAAAATTGTTAATATACTTTTTTATTAGATCTGTATTCAACCCATTCCTGTAACAATTTTTGAGGTAAGTAATTACGGAAAACATTGTCGGTTGAGATAGGGTGGGAAAACGTTTTAGCATCCGAGGAAAAATTTAATCAAACATAATTGTTGTGAAATATTACAGTACAAAAACACTAAAAATTGTTTTTTTCATATTTTTATTCACGCTTGCTGAAGAGAGAATACATTTCAACTAAATTCCTACGGAGAAAAATTTATCCATTGAATCGATCGCCATCTGTTTGGGTACAAATAGTAGAATTCTCAATCACGCAGCATAATATTTTATATCGCAAAGATTATTAGAAAGGTGATAAATTATCAGCGGTATACATTATCGACAGCCATTGCCAGTACAGAACAACGCAGCCGATTAGGTCAATGCCTTCGAAATGTACTCCCGACTTTTATGAATCATAGAAAATTGAGCAATTATGCAGATTTCCGAAAATAAAAGTATAAACACTGATGCTGGGAGATAACTAAACTTCTCATTTATTTCCCTACGCCGCAAATGCGCACAATAAAACTAATTCCCACAAAAAAAGGCATACCGCACTGAAGTGTAACGAATAAATTCAAAATCATTTCTAAAAAACAACAAGAGATGAGATGTTTACTTTTGAGTAATTAATATTAGCATGAAATTTTCATTAAAACAATTCCAATAATTGCCAGTCACGTTGCTGAGGTACGGAGGCATTCGAAAATACGTCCACGCGAAAAAGTTGCACCGAAAGAGAGCGGAGTGAAAAAAAACAGCTTTCAAGCTCTGCTCCGCGTACAAAAAATGCATGTGCACATTAATGACCTTAAAATTAATTTCCCCGGAAAACAACAACTACGAACGCACCAGTGATAACCTTTTTTTTATCCCCGCATCTCCACTCCAATTGCGGGGAACGTGATGCGAGCCGACGCCGCACAAATATAAAACTGGAAACATTAATAAAAACACTCGAGTCGGTCGCAACGAAATCAGTGCTGGGACTGAATTATGAAACGAGACTCCTCTTCCATCCGCAAACGAGATAAATAATTGCAGCCACTTCCCACTCCCCGCCCACGCTATCGACATCAATTAGCGAGCCAAAGGCACCCGGGAGCATATTGCAGGGTGATTGAATACGGCGGTTCGACATAAGAGGAGGCGTCCATTGTCCTTACCCGGTAGACTACGTCCCGGGAAGGAGAGATACTTTTTTAGACGACCCGGGTGAAGGTGGGCGGACGAGTGGAGGTGGGAGCATAGGAAGGAATTATTCGGTACCCAGAGGCTTTCCCATATCGTAATCTCTTCTTTAATATTTCGAGAACTATTTTTCTTTCCTCTAGTTATCAATTACACACATGCCTCCTCAAATATGAAAGAAAACATACCGAAGAACTCATCATTTTAGGAAAGATAGTAATTTTAAATGAATAATAAAATAAAAAAACAGTATATTGATAGTTGAAAAATGTAGCATAGGATATGAATAAATTCAAATGTAGTATACGGGTAGGATATGAGTAAATTCAATAGAAAAAATGAATACTGCAAGAATATAACTTATCGGTTCCACAACCTGCCAAAGGGAATTATCTCACTGTAATAACTAATACAGTCCAATCAGAGTGTGCCGCGGGAATGGACTTTAACAATTCGTTTAGAATCACAAGGATTTATTTCACTGCCATTTTTTCATGATTTTTTCTGACCCTTCAGCAATAAATTTTACTTTCCGACGGAGTCGCCAAACAATATGGAAACCATGACCTACATGCATAATTTGAATCTTCAGGACTTCGATTTGAATATAACTTTGAAAATCGTCATGTATTGAGCCGCTCATTACGAGAAATGAATTTAATAAAAATGGCATTCGTCAGAACAAATTTATCTGATTCTGTGCGATTCCGAGGCAGTTTTTTTATTTTACGAATATCTTCATTTTTTCCATACATATCACCAATCCCGTGACAAGATATAATAAAGACCTACTTAAGGTCAAATCATTATATTCTCAGAATGAATATTCTTACCAGTTTTTCCGTACAAATCACAATCCCTACCTTTTCAAGAGTTTCAATACACGATACAGATATTCAGCACTTAATATTTCACTAAGTTCCTCAGACCCCACGTTCTATTTCTCCATCGTGTTTGTTAAACATGCCACGTTACCCTGTTTTGCCCATATAATTCTCAGTTTTCATCTACTTCCTTGTTAACCTTGATATACTTTATACAATCAATATTGGTTTAATCTCTTTTCTCTCGTTAACATTAACTGTTTTACATCTTACTCGCTATTGTTACAATTATTAACTAGTCATTAGTGAACAGTATAGTATTAATTTCAAGAAAATGCTTTTCTATTTGCACAATGGTTCCACTTTTTTGTGTTACCAATGGCATTTTATTTGCCTTTTTCATTCATAAATTATAAAAGTAAGATTCCATCAGCGTTTCAAATCCCTGAAACTTATTTATTATACCATTACATCCTCCATATTTTCACAAATATTTATATTTCTCGATATTCCATTGAAATGAAAACTGACCTCCAATCGAAAGTAATAATGAAGATATATGTCCATCGCTTTTTTATTGCTGTATTTATCAATTAATTAATTATAAAAATAATCGAAAAAAATAAACGTAAATGTACGTAAAAATAAATGAGTCAATGCAGTTTTGTTTTAGAAAAACAACACGTGCTACCAAAATTACTTTAACATATCCTTCGATTTCGTCTCACCAAATATCCACACACCACCACTTACAGGATCCACGAGCATAATGATCCCGCTGCGGTAGAGTTTTGGTGATCTCTCAATTCAACATTGACCATGGATCGATTCTTTCCCCACTTTGTCACAAGCTCCAGATATCGTGACGACTTTGTAAGTGAGCAGAATACACGTGTTCAGACGTGACTTAGTTCCGTTATGAATTATTAATGTCTCAATTTAATTACTAGTCGCTCACGGAATTCTTTCAATCCACAGATTACCTTGTTCGTTGCTTATTTTTTCCTTGAAAATATTACGAGAGTAAAACAGAAGATCCAATTTAAATTTTAAAAGCATGAAGCAATTTATTTTAATTATTGTAGAAAAAATAACATTATATTTATTAGTGTCATGCATGCGTCGTAAGTTTTCCTGGTCCATTATTGTGAGGAACAATTATAAGGTGATATTGTCACAATGCGACAATATTCAACTAAAACCGTTCAAGGCGAAGTTTTGAAGGTAACCCTCCTCTCTGCTGTGATATCAAAGACAGCTTTCCTGACCTAGATTCACCACCTAGATTGAAATCTTCAAAACTGAAAAAATACATTTCAAATGCGCACAGAAAATCAAAGCATTTCAGTAACGAAACCGCGGACTAGCAACTCTCAGACACGGCACCGATCCGTTCTGGGCACCACTTTGAGAGAGCTGAGACATCCATCTTCGAGAGGATAATGCACCCCCGTTGAGATGATGTGTAGGGAAAGGGGTGGATATTCCATCCCCATCTCACCCCGGCTCGACTTCATTCAATCCGAATTTGCATCCTCTTCCCTCCACCTAGGAAACGGCTCCAATCCGGAAAGTCATCGCCGAAGGCAATGTAATGTCGCCGCCGCCGCCGAAAAGTCCGCTAACTCCCCGCGGTTCCGACGACGGGAAGGAATTATTTTGGTCGTCCGAGTGCAACTTTATGCTAAAGAGCCAAACTAAGACGACGTCGGAACGCTGACGAGTATCTACTCTCTCTCGCACATCTCCATCTCTCTCTGGCAGAATTTTCCAACAACCGCGAAGTTTTAATTACCCAGCGTTCTCACGTCCTCAGCCAATCCGCATTTCGTATCCCTTGGGTGTGGAAGTGGAAGAGGGGGGGGAGCCAAAATGCGAATCGGGGTCTAATCTTCCCATTCTTCCCGGTAGACAAAATTTTTTTTCTTCCGTCACCGAACAAATGTTTCGTCGGGTAAATGAGGGTATCATTGCGAAGGAGTTACGGAGTCGAATTTTTTTATTACCATTTCCCATTGCGACGAGCATTTCACGATTTCCGCCTCGCGATAACGGCATGAAAACTTTGGCAGAAATATGCGAAAGTCTTGACGACGGCTTCAATTAATTGCGGATTCCAGATTTCACGGAAAACAATTATGTTCAACTAACAGGGCTTCTCGAGAGTGTGCCAAATCTGCTCTCGTCGATTGCGACTATTTTCGGTGCGCAAAAATATCAATTTAAACAAATAAAAATATTTAAATGAAATTGTACAAATAACGCATATATCAAGACAAACAGGCTCAATTCTATATTTTTCATAGAGGGTTCCAAATGAGGCTGTTTTATTTCCAAGTGATGTGAAATATGGGTTTTCTCGACGGAAGTGACATAATGCAATCGCATGCACTAATTCTGTTCAAAGGTTTTCCGCAACGTAATTTACTCGCTTTCATTTTATTAACTCTGCTGCATTGAATAGATATGCAGCGTGTGCCAATCATCAAAATATTATTAAAATCAGTTTCATTTATCAGTTTAAAAAAATAATTTATTAATTAAGTGGAAAAGGTTAAAATATACACCCGGTAAGACAATCTTCCTAGGTAGCGATCTCACTATCCCGAAGGTCATTAACTCAATCCCACACTTCCAAATCGGATTTTATCCTGAAACGTTTGATGTAAATTCACTGCACGCAATGCCCTTTGCTACGTTCAGTGCTTAGCTCCAGCTGCGCCTAAGTGAACAATAATGAAAACCCCGTCAGCAACGAAAGCTACGTTGGTTCATTTAAAAATGAAATGACCGTTAGCAAAAGAACGTCCGTTACCGAAGACTCATATTATTAAATAGATTAAGAGTGTGCTTGCTGAAGGATTTGTTGATCTTTATAAGAGGGAAAAACGTTCCAATTAGTATTGAGAAAAATATTAGCAAATAATTAATTGCACAGCGATTTAGAATATATGTACCAGGTTCTGTGAAAACATGGCAAAAAGTTTAAGTTACTTATCTATATATATAAAGGAGAGTGTTTGTTTGTATGTATGTAATTTGTTTACTTTTTTGCTGTCATAGAAACAACATTTTTCCAACTATGCCAGCAGGATACTTTTGCAAGAACACTATGGTATTCAGAATTGCCGAGATATTATACGTGGAATACATCAAGGAAAGTCTTTTGTAGAAGAAAAATGGGCAACTTTGATCCTGAGAATAATATTTATTCATGTGACGTATTGGGCCGAGTCTACGCAGTCCATCCTAACAACGCCGAATGTTATTTTTTAAGAATGCTTCTACATACCATTAGAGGACCTCGCTCATTTGCAGAATTAAGAACGGTAAACGGAGAAATATGTGAGACATTCAGAGAAGCTTGCCAGAATTTAGGGTTGCTAGAAGGAGATCAACACTGGGATGACTCATTGCGAGAGGCCAGTTTGATTTCTCTGCCAGGACAAATCCGAATTTTGTTTGCCATCATAATAACCTCCTGTAATCCATCCAACCCAAAAACATTATGGGAAAAATATAAAGAATCAATGAGTGAGGATATACTGGCTAAAGTTCGAAGTGAAAATCCTACATTGGATATTACGTTTAACTCCGACATTTTTAATAAAACTTTGATTATTTTGGAGGAAAAATGTATCACCATGGTTAACAAGACTTTAGTGGAACTCGGTCTTTTTGCACCTGTACAAGATCAACAGGGTGTATTTTATCCAGATTATATACGGGAAACTAGCTACAATGTCTTAGACTTAGAAGCATACATCGCGGATAAAAAGCCACTTCTTAATGAAGATCAGAAATTCGCGTACGAAACAATAATGGATCAAGTAGATAAACAAGAAGGAGGTATCATTTTTCTTGATGCTGCTGGTGGCACGGGAAAAACATTTTTAATTAATTTAGTCCTCGCTGAAATCAGGGTTCATGGAGAAATTGCTCTAGCCGTTGCATCTTCAGGTATTGCAGCGACATTAATGGAAGGAGGAAGAGAGGAAACTGCAGTTTAATGGGAGGAGCTCTGGTACTCCTGTGTGGAGACTTCCGTCAAACTCTGCCTGTCATTCCAAAATCGACTCCAGCCGATGAAATTTGTGCCTGTTTAAAATATTCTGTTCTATGGAATAATGTCCTTAAAATTAGCCTTAAACAAAACATGCGAATCCTCTTAAGAGATGGGAATGCTCAAAATTTTGCAAATAAACTTTTGGAGATTGGAGAAGATAGATTAGTTATTGAAGCATCTGGTATGATAAAATTGTCATCAGATTTATGTGTATCGGTGAAAACTGTCCGCGATATGATACAAGCAGTCTATCCTAACGTTAATCAAAATTATAAAAATTTAGAATGGTTGCGAGGAAGAGCCATTCTTGCTCCTAAGAACGATGATGTTAATGAAATTAGCAAGGAGATACTAGCCATGCTGCCAGGAGACGTGATTGAATATAAATGGGTTGATACCGTAGTGGATGCTGACGAAGCCGTCAATTATCCAACGGAATTCCTAAATTCACTTGATCCAGCTGGATTGCCACAACATCGCCTTATACTTAAAGTAGGATCTCCAATCATTTTATTGCGAAATTTAGATCCAACAAAACTCTGCAATGGGACACGATTGTGTGTGACAAAATTAATGAAAAATATAATCCAGCCAGTCATTTTAACTGGAAAAGGAAAAGGTGAAATAATTTTTATTCCACGGATACCTCTAATCCCAACTGATCTTCCCTTCAACTTTAAAAGATTACAGTTTCCAGTCCGGCTAGCTTTTTCAATTACCATTAATAAATCACAGGGACAGTTGTGTTTAAAAGTTTTGTGGTGTTGATCTAAGATCGCCATGTTTTAGCCACGGGCAACTTTATGTTGCTTTCTCCAGAGTAGGTTCGCCTAAAAATTTATATATTCTTTCTCCTGAATATGAAACAAAAAATGTAGTTTATAAACAGGTGTTAAATAAAAAAGATTCTTAACTTTGTATGAAGTAGTGTATTATTGTACTTTATAATTTGTTGTTTTTATTTATGTAGTATATTTATATTATTGTTTCTCCCTAACCCGTGCAAAGCCGGGTATTCAGCTAGTTCGTAATAAATACCGAATTAAGATATCAATCGAAAACGGACCAATATGATGAAAAACTATACTAGCTGAATTATATAAAATTTGAACACACAAATTATTGCCCTAATTAAATATAGCGAAATTAGGAGATTAAAGTGAAATCATCGCTAAAGGATAAATAACTTAATCGGGTAGAAATAAATGGTATTGGAATCTGAATTCAATGGGTATAACTGACATAGAAATGTTGAGAAAAAACTTAGCCGAAGTTAAATTAATTCGTAAATTGATGAAAATATTGAATCCCAGGTAAACTTCATTTCTATCTAAATGATATTCGGAATGATTATGACATTCGGAATGATTAATGATTAAAATAACCAAATACGCGCACAATAAATTCATTAAATTCCACTGACATCCCTTGGATTATAAATCCCTCCAATTAATTATGAACAGCATTTTTCCTTGGATGATGACGCTATTCAGTGACCCTCTTTTGGCGAATGCCATAATCCGTGGAAAACTCATATTGGCCGCATATTCACATCCCTCGTCGGAATCAGGCATTCGACAAGTGTTTAATGTCCAGTTGCGGTGCTAAATGAGCAGAGACTCATACTCGTGAAATTAAAGTTTTCAGCGGGCACATTTCAAACGATCTTTACCGGAGTACGGGCAACCGCCTCGTAATTCGCAACACACGATTCTCATATTTCTCGGTGGATTAGCAATCCTTAACGTAAAGTGAACTCCGCATGCGTGCATAGTTAGCGGAGTAGTTCAAGTGTGGGTTGCGCCGTATTTATTTCCCGTTATGGGATAATGACGAAATAGAGCAACTCTGCTCGGCTACGACGGTGGAGGCCAACTACCTTGTCAAAATCTGTGTGCTTGCAAATCATAGAAACGATCATATTTCCTGGAAAATAAATAACGATACAGGCTTTGTAATCCACGCAAAGCACACGTACGCCATGTCCTTTCGAGGAAGCGGAGAACAAATTAAGAACATCACTCTCTCACTTCTCAGCTTCCCAATTAAATGAAAACGATGTAACAGATGATTATAAAACAAAAAAAATATGAGTTAAACTGGTATGTTACTTTCTGGTTGGACAAGATATGGACTGGAAATGAGGATTTACATTATATTTATCAAAAAAATAAAAAATTGGCATAGCAAACGATTTTAGGACAACTTTTTATTTCTTGATACAATAATATCTATTACATCTCCTTTGCATAGAGCACATGCTTGGGTAGCGGCTTCCTACGCCAAGGGTTTTGGTTCAAAACCAAACGGTTGCGAACCATATCTTCCGCTGTTTTTTTTCATTCACACTGAAAGGCACTCCTTTTATTAACTTATTTATTATTCAGATTAAAGTTTGCTTTCCACCCCAGAGCATTACTTGTGAGAGAGCTCCTAAAAGCTATTTATCAATCTGCATCCTGAGAAGCGACATAATTCCCTAGATTGATAAAGTATGCATGATCATATATCCAAGATACATGTTATGGCTTGAATAGCAACTACTATCTCCAGTATTAGATAACAAAATGTACGCCTTATTTAACATTATTAACATATTCAACTGCCAAAATTATTCACTTGTGTAATGCATACTGAAAGCTACATTCCACTGTAGTCCACTAAATATAATCTCGTACGGGGATATTCTATTAACATTAGGGTCTACAAATGGCAATAACCATGCACAAAATGCAATTCAGTTTCTGTTACGCCATTCTGTTTCAAAAAAAAGGTAACGGTTGGCATGCCACTTCGCGGATTGGCTGAACCATAGAGATATTCCATCTCACTGACATGTACGCAATTTATAACTCACATATAAGCATAATTATCTCGTTTATTTCACTTACTTTAACTAAGCTAACACATATCAACATATTCTTTGTATCTACTGCTGATATTAAAATCGAATTAATAACCTAAAAATGTTTCAATTACCACATAGTAAACGTTAAAGCATTGCCCACATAACTTCCATCGTTTTACACGGCCGGCACACTCGCTGCCCAGCTCTTGGCTCTTCAGCGGTGGTTGTCTCGGCAAGCTATGGTGAGCGTCCGGCTTCTTTGCCGGCCCTTATTGTTTCCCAGCATCTTCTGCTCTTCAGCGAGTCTCGGCATTACGACGAAGTTCCCGGAGGACCCCTTCACTGTCGTGCCATTTCCGAACTAATGGCTCCGAAAAGGCCGACGCATTTCCGCCGTTTGGAAGGCGGTTGGTCTTCTGAGTCTCCGGTACCGGCGCGCGGGCGAGGCATCAGTGATGCCGCGGATTTCTCCGTGGGATGAGGATGCGGCACGCCTCCGGAAGTGGATGGTCCGCTCCTGTAGAACGTCGTCAAGCGGAGGGATGTCGGCGATCTCCCAGAGCGCCGCGTTTCCTGGCGTCCATCGCAGCCTCAGCGTCGCACGCAGGTTCCTCCTGTCCGTGGTGTTGAGAACGTTCTTCGCTGCTGCACCCATGACGCCGCTCCACGCGGGAGCCTCGTAGGCGAGGATTGGGCGGAGTACAGCCGCGAAGAGATGAAGCCGCCTGCGAAGCGGGAGACTCGGGTGGCCAAGGATGGGTGCTAGGTGACGCTGGTTTGCTGTGATGCCGGAAGCTCTCTTAACATGCTGCAACATGTTGAGGTGCTTGTCGAGAGCAACACCCAGGTAAATCACCGACCTCTTCCACGGGACTTCCGTTGCACCGACGAGGATTTCGCCGGGCTCCTTCGGCCCCTTGGAGAAGACGATCGCCTGGGTCTTACTCTCGTTGACGCCAAAGCGCCAACGGGTTTACCACTGGATCAATGAATCGACCGATTGCTGCAGATATCTTGCCACCATGTGTTTTCTGCATGATCTGGCCAGGATTGCTACGTCGTCTGCGTAGGTTGCAACGAGAACGTTGCTCCCGAAGCCCGCTGGGATGTCCGCCGTGAAGATGTTGAATAGAAACGGGAAACATTGATGATTTCTTCTGCAAAGTGGTCAAGGAGTTCGGCATCTTGACGTTATTGGTTATTGTGTAAGTGATGGTAAGTGTTGTATAGGTAAGCAATGATAATCCTCATAAATCTTCATTTAACTGCTGCATGAACAAAAAATTGTCAACAGTCCATTTTTCCGTCAGTATTGTGTTCTTCGGCCCCCGTATGTTTCGAAAATGAGTTGCAGGCCCAAGATGTTGCAACGTGAAAAGAAACATTTCAAGTAGGGAAGTGTACCGCATTACACATTTGAGCATCAGAATACCTCAGAAATGCACCAGTCAGCTGCCTTCCCCTAGCCACGTTTTGAACCATGACTCAAGAGGAATTTTATTAAACTGCACTCTTAATCGCTTTTATCAGGTCAATGTCCGAGCATCTAAATGCCACCGTTCATCACCTGGAATCATGAGCATACGGCAAACGATAAACTGGCAAAAATATAACAATGTTCTGGTTATACTGAGCAAACAGGCATACGCATTTACTCAATAAGATTTAAATGGAAGATCGAGCCTGCTTCCAGGTCCTCTCGATTAACCTCATCCCCACTCAAGAACCGTCTCTGTTTCAATCTCATGTCTAACTAAATGTAATTTATGGCAACTCAAATATAAATGTATGGAACTTGTAAGGTTCAACATCATTTTTTTGAGAGATTCTGGGGAAAATAATAATCAAACTTGATGAAAGAGCCGGCAATTCCCCAGAATGTTTCTTTCTACTTAAAAAAACAGTGAATGTGCGAGCATTGATATTTTTCTCGATGATCTCTATGATTTCGACGACCCCAACCTTCTTGAACAGAGGGCATTGTTCGAAACAGCATCCATATGCACCCGTTATCTATTTTTTCTTTATGTACCCTCGTTTTGCAATATCCATCCATCAATAAACCACGATTGGAACAGATGAGGATGACGAGTATTGGATTATACAAAAAAAATGCATTCCTTCCGTGCAAATCCCAAAGGCCCGGGCACAATTGTTTTCATTCCGAGGGACGAAATCCAGCGTTCACCGCACTCAAGTACGACGGAACTGAAGCACCGCGGAATAAACCGATAGATCTAAGAGTCCGATATTTCCACGGCTGGGCTGAGCTATTCACTCCGACGCCCGAGATGTTTCCAATTTTTTCTCCCTTATTTTTCCCTCGCCGACGGGGGCGAACGAGGCGAGAGAGAACGGCCTTCAAATGTATTGTGTGCAATCCTGTTTTTAATTAACGTTCATGTTGTCGATAAGGGGAATAAGGTGAGTTTTAGTTTGGAGGAAAGAGAGGATGGTACGCCCCTGGAGATCGCCCCGCGGAGGTTGCGGGGGATCGATGGAGAGGACCGATGCATTTTCGAGTGACAGAGGATTATTTACAGTGCGATAAAACATCTTCTCCGGACCGAAGAAGGAATGGATTGATTTAAAACTAAAATAATACAATGCACTCAAATTCAATTGTAAATTAAAACCTCGGTTTAAGAACTATTGTCCTGGACAGAAGTGCTCTTACTCGTACGTACGCCTATTCACTCAGACCCTTACACTTGTCAATCCAGATTTTGAAATGCTGTACGCCGCTTCCGAGTTTAGTCTGCGCCATTTCCGGCGGGATCACCCAGAAGCCGAATTAGTTCCCGAGCACACGAAAGAACAAATAAAAAAGCTACACCTGCAAACTGACGAAATATAAACCCAAACACGGCACCACACCTCGCTTGAGCTCCGCGACGCATTGAGCGGGACGGATGGCCAAAGTCGCTCGGTCCAGAATACGACCAATTAATTCTCGGCGTTTTGATGACGCGGATTTGCGAGCACGGACCCGGTGATGAATATTCTGGGGGAGAACGAAATCCCCCCCCAACGAAAGTTCCCGATCGTTTTAAAGAGATTTCCAGGGGAGATAGAGAAGCAGTGGCGGAGTGGTGGGGAACGGATTTAGACGCACATCAAAGTGAGCGGAGTCGAATTGTTTTTATTTTCTTTTCACCCCCTTCCCGAACCTTTCCGTGAAATGTGGCTGAACGAATAACGCCCACGCATTCGCACGAATCCCAATGAGCGACACTCATCAAAACTGGGTACGTTGCGTATTCACGCTGCACCCTCGCATCAATTCTCGGCTATAAAACTTGGGAAATCGTTCCCGAATCCGGTGCTACATTCTCAACGATCGCATTCGGCGGCCTTTTTGGATTCGGCAGTCATGATAGGTGGGGGTTAATAGGTCACATCTAAAACTTACCCTGAAAGCCGCCCACAGGGCGCGTGGCAGGGGGTGTCAGGTTAACAAGAATTAGGGAAATATATGATTAATAGCAATACAATAAGGGGTAATTAGGAGCATGTTACCATTGGAAAGGATAATTAATCCCGTGTGTATCCTAACGATGCGATCAAAAATAGTGTACGAGGAGAAAATTATCGCTACTACGATCGGTTAGGCAACTTCATTGAATACCCGTGAATAATTGGAGCCCTGTAACTGAGCCGTAATAATAATTACACAACCTGATGGAAGTAAATACGTGCATAGAGATTTTCTTAGATTTTGGAAGCGTGGGAATTAGAAGATCAACCGCAAACCTTACAACTTTTATAAATTTTCCTTCAGCTTTTATTCCTACTGCCAGTTCCTTCCATGCCTATTTAGCCATTTCCTTCACGTGATCGTTGATAAGCATGGGTGATAATTGACACCCATGCTATTACCCCTCTTCCAAATTCTCCCCATTCTTCATTTGTACCTGAGCAGTCTACGACACGTACAGGTTGTGAATAGGTCGCCTCTCCCTCCAATTTACTTCTTTTTTCTGCAACAGAATCAATAATTCAACCCTATTTTCTCTATCGAACGCCTTCTCTAAACCAACGAAAGAAAAAAAATTATCCAGACCGGACTCCATATTCATCTCTATTTGTGACCTTATTACCTCTATGACTTCACTCGTGCCTCTCCACCTCCATTGGAAAACAAACTGGCCATCCCATAAGTAATTATTTGCCCTCCTATTCATCCCTTCATTGATTAACCCTAGGTGCCAGTATAACTGCATGAGACATTTTATTTTTCTATATTCCTCACATCTTTTCCCTTTTTTCTGATCTGACGAAATCTTCTGGCGTCACTTCTCCCTAATGGATTAACGCGTAAAAACTCTTCTTCCACCTTTCCAACACACTTGTCAACATTATAAGTTCTGCGGGAATAATATCCATCGCGAAGGCTTTAATTGATGACAAATTCCCTTAATGCCATATCCCGCAGTCAAATATGCCTGGGCCTGAGCTTTACTCATCTTTGTCATATTCCTTCTATGCCTAAGCGTGCTGGCCTTAAACCTTGTACGAGGATTGTGTTTTCTTCATCTCCCACTTGAATCTTTCCGGTTCAATTAATAATTTTCCTGACTTATCTTTCATTATTTACCCTGAGTTTCTCTTCTCACTTCCAGAAAGTCCTGTCACCCTCCTGTACATTTCACCTATTTTACGCTTCCTCGGTAATGTCTCCTACCGTGCTTCTTCCGCCCAGTTAGTTTTCTGTTTCAGGTTAGTCTATACCTCTCTGTACTTTCTTCTATATAATTCTGCGGTACCACTTCTTTCCCTCGTATAATTCAAGTTCTACCATCTGAAATACATGATTTTCTTGTCGTTTTCTGTATCAGTAGTTTTGTTTGCGACTTTAGGGATCCCTTTACTGAGATGTTCGCATCTGTTTTCTGCTTTACCAATCCCCCTGTCCTCACTTATAAATCTTTCCACTGTCTGCTGAAACTCATTTCTTTCCATCTCGGTTAATGCTTCTACATTCCATTTCCTCAGGCAACTACGACTTCAGATAAATAACCTTTGAGTTTGTCAAAGGCGCTTAAGGTAAGCTAGCGATTATTATTCGCAATAAACCTATAGTGTAATCATAAAATCTACCTCGACAGCATACCATAGCATTGCGTATAGGACTGTAATTGAGAAGTGATTAAAAAAATGTGTTTTATAGGAAAATGAAACCATATTAATTCCAGAAATACAAATTGCAGTATTTTATTTGAAGCGTTTGCAATGATTACTCATTATAGCACAAAATGTTCCCAAAGCAAACAAACGTAGTGCTCATCGTTTATTTTCTATTTTATAAATGCTACACCCATTCCCTGCTTTTCATGCAATTCCTTATCGGCTGTAAAATTATTACAACGGAACCGTGTGGTGTGCTTTATAAGAGCCGTATTGTCGCAATAATTTCTTGTACAACGACATTATGCATCAAAACTATTATTTGATTTCTTAAAATTCGCCCATGGGACACAGGGAATCTAAATTTGCAAAAGAAAGACGAGGGACGTTTTCACAACCATCTCGATCTCGCACCAACATGCGTCGCCAATTTGTTTGATTAAGGCCCGTGCCATGTAGAAACATCAAACTATCACGCAGAACACACACGATGGTAAAAAGTCTTCATGGAAAAAACTCCGTCATTCCAATCTTGATTAAAATATATGGCCAAACAAGACCTTTTGTGACAAAAATCCTCCCTAACAGAAAATATTTAAAACATTTCAAGACGCCATGTGATTTTGACTCAATTTCAGGGAAATTCTTTGAAAATTAACACCTCGACTTTTTTAATTTAGAACTCCCTTTGATTTTCGTAGCCGTCAAAAGAGCGTGTGCCGTCGTGGAGTGGGGAACTGAGAGAGGGAGGGAAGTTATGAGGGAAGGGAGATAGGAAGCTTCGACGGAGCCTCCCGGATTACGGCACCCGCTAGACGGCCCGGGACACGACAGACGTCGGGAACGGACCGCCAAAAAGTCACCGAGGAGGAGCATGAATGGTAGAGGTTGGCGCGGTATGCTCGGTCTCCTTCACGAGTGCCTTCTCTCGGATCCCCTTGTAAACGCGCCGAGTAACGGGCTCGCCCATTTCCCTAATTCCGCGGGAAGGGGAGGAATGCGGGGGGAGGGGGTCGTTGCTTTGGGATGGGATGAGGAGAGAGGAAAAGGGGGGGGGGAGGCAGCGGGAGAAGGAGGCCCCTCGGACTCGCGAGGGAGATCAAGAACACAGACGGGCCTACGCGGTGGTGTGTGCGGAGTAGGGATGGAGGAAGCGGAACACTTGAAGCGAGCGGGTGGAGACGAGAGACTGAGTGTAGGGCCATGGGGGACAAAGAGAGGGAAAGAGCCAAGGGAGGCCGTCAAAGGGGACGAAAGCCAAGAGGGCTGTAAACGTGGAGAGGGCCTGAAAACGTGGGGAGGGCGGATGAGGTTGAAGGGGTGCGAGGCCGTGGGGTGGGTGGATGGGCTTGATCCGTGTGCGTGAGGGGGGGCAGGGTTATCCCTCTCTGAAGCTGAGGAAGGGTCGGTGGGGAGACGCGGCGGCAGAGAAAAACGAGCATCGGACCATAGTACCTGCTGGGGCATGAATGGCGAACGAAGTGTGAAAAGGTCGACTGCACGTTAATGAAGGAATCAAACTTCTAATTTCATTAAATGTAATGATTAAGCCGCCTTCAGATGAACGGCAACACAAAACTCGATATCCCATATTAATTATTATTATTAATTCACTAAATTTGTGGAAAACTACTACTTTTTCTCCTACCACCTCCAGTTTTTCTCCATCGTGGATATAAAGAACTTTCATATATTCGCGTCCGAATCAGTTGATTTTATGCTGAATACTCGGTCAAAATGTCTCATTCATGGAGAGTTCAGGAAAAGTACGGATAGTCAAATGAAGCGAAAATGGATTACAGAGCAAAGAACGATTGAATATGAACTGATATTCATGAAAAAATAGAAGTTCAAAGAACTGCTGAATCAAGAAGTGAAAACAGACTTCCTAGCTAGGATAAAAATAGAAAATATAATTAAGCTTAATTACACTCATTTCAATAAAATACATAAAAATATGTTGGTTGTTTAGAAGGCCAATCTACTTTAATAATTGAAAGCCTCTTCCAACCCAGCGGTGGATTAGCTTAAAAACGCAGGGGCATTTTTGGAACCAAATCCTCCTCAATACCATAAGCAAGGCGATTAAATTTTTCGGAAATTCTTAGTACCAAAATTTGTTGTTAGGATATTCATAAAAATCAAACTCATCTCAAATCCAAACATCCGCACAGCCATTCAACTTTCACAGCAAAAACCCTGTAATCGGAAGATTAGGCGTCTCCTTTTTATTAAATAGAGCTGAACTTAAGGATTGAAGATAAAAATTAACAAGGAAAATACGCACAATGTATTTTGCATTGTATAGCAATCAATAAAATATTTATAATGGTAAGCCTAATTTTCAAAACTACCTATGAAGCTACGTATACATGAAATAGGTAGAACTATATAATGATTTATTGTAACACGAAGAACGGAGTTTAAGAATATTTTGTGTCATGTTAGTTAGAACGTAAAAAGCACAGTAGCGTGTAAGGCCAGGGTCCACAAAAGCACACCCTAACTTGGAAGAATACAGTTTATTACGCACTATTGCTCTGCGTGTGTTAAGTATTATGCTATTTATCGAAATGCCTCTTAAATAAGAAGCACAAAGATAAATAGTGCTCATGTCGAAAGATAAGACGAATGCAGACTCATCTTAAATTAATTTTCGAATACAAAGTGCTTCACAATATTTCGAAAAGACTCTACATTCTATTTTAAAATTTATAATTTACGCCGCTGATAAACCACTAAGCTTTAGTTAATTTTATAATTAAATAAATAAATTCTTTTTCCATCAGGAAAACATGAAATTGATTGGATTCAACTTCATCGGAGTAAAAACGTCAATGGGAGCGGCGTAACGCTAGTCGACTGCGGCTGATCACTTACACGGTACAATGAATGACACTGATGGTCAATTCGTCCCAAAATTCAGATCGAGCATATATGTATTCCAGAATGACCATTTATAAAATCATTATAGAGCCATGAGGTTAATATTGGGTATACCTTGCTACAAACGGCGTGGAAATAACATCTCATGCCCTAATATTTTTGTGTTGTGAAATTTGGGAGAGAAATCCATATTATAGTTTGCCAGAAAAATACTATAAAATGAGGAAAATGACAAACAACATTGAAATATGCACTTCAATGTCACACGGAGCACGTAAATAAATACTATATGCACAACCTGCTCCACAATTAACCGAACACTCATCGTTAAATCAGATTTCAAATTTTATGCGCGTTGATCAATATTTATCTTTGACGAATGTTCTGTTATCAGAAGAAATGTACATATCAAAGTAAATGTCATAGGGATGTGTTGAAGGAGCCTTAAAATACGATTGCGTGCTTCTCTCAAAATCAAAATCACACGGAAACGGCATATTAATAGAGAAGAGAATGATGGAAGAGTATTGGACAAATATATGTTGTGTATGGGAAAATATTCCAGACTGCTAAAGAGCTTGCGTTTTTTTCAAACCATGTTTCCTTTTTAACATTATCACGCACTTCAGATTTTGATAGGAAAGAAAGTTGGTTGAGCCACATAGGCTAATTTTATGAAAACGTTCGACACACGCAAGTTTATTTACATGACGAAGAAAAAATTAGGAAAGACGGAAATTCTGTCATGTGGACGAAAACAAAAAATAATATAAAAATAATTTTCTTAATCATAAAATATTGAAAAGAAATAATATATGCATATAAAATGTTCACACTCAAAGTAGCACCAGGTAAACTACATCAATTCATGCATACAAAACATTAAAAATCAATTTCAGGATTACGTTGAATTCGCTGCTTTGATAACGAAAGGAAATTTGTTCGTTTAGAATGAACCATCCGTTATAAATTTTCATGGACGGATACACCTCAAATTATCAACGTTATTAAAAGTGAAATTTTGAATAGCTTATGAAAAGGTCCGTGTTAACAAGGGCAAAAAATTCATAATTTCTTCCTCCATGCTCAAAATATCAAGCATTAACCCTTACCGACCCAATACGCTCCATCGGAAATAATGGAATATGCCAAAATTACGTTACACCGGCATTGATTGATGATTTGTAACGGCTATTTATGTAAGGATGGAAATATAATTTGATTCGTACATCCCAAATACAAACAAGTCCCTCGAACAGACAATATTACTGCTTCCGATGAGAGAAGTCTTTTGGGGGGCGAGACGGGGTATTCCACGTTGGGATAACTCGAGTCTGGATCCAAATGAAAATTAATCCAACCGATGCTGCCCTTTATTCTCTTCTCCTGAAAGGAAAAGGTTACATTTCAAAATCAAATCGCTCGGCGAATATTTCCGACTTTTTTTACACCACGGACGCCGAGGCAAAGCCATCCGATTATCTCCCGCATCACCTATTCTACCCCCAAATCCCGTACGCAAGGGGAAAAAACACACGAACCCTCCCTCGCCCCGCCACTAAACAGTTTATCCGATTCGGAGGACAGATTGAGGACGTGCGTGAGACGGAAGGGCAACGGAAAGAAAAAAATTGGGGGGGAGGAACTCTAGATCGATCGGGGTTAAGAAGGGAGGAGGACAGAAGAGAGAGTGAATAGAGGGAGGAACGGGCTTGGGGTTCCAGAGTCGAAGCGCTGGGGTTGAACTGGGGAAAAAAAGGGCCAGGAGAAAGGGAGGGATGGATAGATAGATTTATATAAATCCGCAGGCAACAATGACCCTTAAATAAAAAAAATAAAGGAAAGAAGCATGAGGATTAATAAAGATGGGGTGCGATTATATGGCCAGGGCGGATACCTCGGGTCGGAGGCGGGAACGGGGGATGAGGAATGACACTGGGTGATGGGTGCAGGTGAGTTGGAGAGGGGAGGACCGGGTTTTCCTCGTCCTATAACCCCCACCACCGCCATCCGCGGGCCAAACAACCACTCTCTCTCTCTCTCTCCGTACAACGTCAAACGACCCAATCCTCCCCACACACATCCATCCCACCCGTTCGAGTGTAACATCCGATTACGCCCGGATTGTGTCAAAATTCAATTTCACCTGTTTTAATCTGGCACAGACGGTATGGCAGACGTGAATGAGGGGAGGGTGGAATAAAAGCAAGGGAGGGGTACGATGGGCTACAGTAGGTAGGCAATGGGGGGGGGGACGTTGGAAGAGGGGATTCGAGGGATATTCGAGATTTCGGGGCGAGGGCTCGGCATGGGCATGGAATAAGAAACATGGTTGATCAGCGGCTTATGCAACCCGGACAATGATAATAGAATGGGCTTTATTTATAAGGTGACTCATTTGAATATTTTAAAAAGCCATAGTATGATGCGCCAAAATTAATATTTCAAGCCTGCTTCCAATCTTAAAATTTTGAGGGATCATTGAGGAAGATACGTTGAGGGATTCAATTGTACTGCACATGGAAGAACCAAATCACTTTGCATTTCCATAGATTAGAATTTTGACTGCCTACTAGCAATATGCTTCTTAAACACTAGAAAGTGCTCCCTCTTCCCCCGCAAAAAGCAACATTTCCATCGAGAACCTGGAATGTAACCGATAGCGAATGTTTGAATTCGTTTACTATGCGTTTTTAACAGAGGATTCGAATGCATCTGCAAAACGCCAACGAAGATAAAGGAAAAACTGAATTTGGCTGCGGATGGATGCATTATTCTGCGACGAAACCTGTATCATGGATCGTAAAAATGTACTGGAAGCACCGCGGTAGACAGTGCTAGTGTGTATCCACGATTTCACTAAAAATGGATCCTTACCGAGCAACGGCGGAAAGCTTTTGCGGCCAGCTTGCAAATAAAATTTCGAACCTCGAATAGAAAACTTTGAGAGCTAATTCGTATGCTGAGTCTTTAAAATAGCCAGAGCCAATAAAGACTGACGCCGCTGAGAAGATAAAAAGACCCAAGGCTCACGATGGACAAACGCGGAACGAGAAGCCAGAAACGGGAAATCAAGGCTACGAGCGTGGGAACCACCGCAGTCGGAGTGTGAGGGAGGGGAGAAGTAAGTACAGGTGGGCCGAAGGAGGGAGACGTTTTAACTCGAGAAAGGGAGAACAGGTAGGCTTTCTGTAACCGCGGTAAGTAACGAGCATTGTTCTCGAACCCTACCCCCTACCCTCGCGGCAAGGGGAAACGAGCCCTGGAGAGGAAGGGGAGGAAATTATACAGCTTCGGTTCCTTCGAGGTGTGTGGTGTGCATGTGGGCGGGTGGAGAGGCGGGAAGAAGAGCGGGGAAAGAGGAGGCGCGGGGAGAAGGGCGAGAAAGATCGGGCCACCGTCCCCTCCAAACGACCCGGGCCCCTTCCTTTGCGACACTTGCTCGGGGAGGGAGTCTGTCGGTGCTCGTTAGGGCGTTAAAGGCGGGAGAGAGGAAAGGTAACCAAGCGCGAAATGGGGATGGGACCGGGGGAATGCGAGACGGGGTCGAGAAGGGAGTGGCGAATGGAGGGGTGGGCCTTTGATGGGTGAGTGGGTGGGAGAGGTTCTGGGGGAGGTGGGAGTGGTCGTCCGTTTGGGAGTGGGACGGGCCACACGCGTTCACGGTACGCACGGGGGGGGGCGTAGTGTGTCGCCGTATTACGGAGTTAACGAAGGAGGAATGAGGAGGGTGAGAGGTCGGAGGGGGAGAGCGAAGGGCGCGACCGAAGGGAGGAAGACTGCCAAAGGACACGCGACTGAGGGAGCACGTTTTGAAATGGATCGGGAGATGCCGAGAGAATTGAGGGGGCGAGGAAGGAGAGAGGGAGGGATGGTATCGCATCAAACCTACATGCTAATTGAAGGTTACGACGGGAAAGTATAATCATCTTCGCAGTATCTAGCGGAAATCGAGGAAATGTGGCTGCTGAGGAATTGCGAATGGATAGAAGGTGTAGAGCTAAATATGAAACGGATTAGCCTAAAATCACCAGTTTAAACGCATGTTTTCTTAGCCCGGAAACCCAATTCTCTTCTCTTTGAAACCAAATAAATATTCCACGAACATTCGTTTGCCATTTATGGAACTCTCTATGCAGAAAATTCGATCACATGTGTAGAAGATATCATAGTATTATAAATACTCTACCTCGATTCGTATTTTGTCATCCCAATAAAATAAATAAGTATATTTTCTCTGATATACGTAGTAGTGCATTGGGATGGTGTATAAATCACGTGGTGCTTGTGGCTCTGTCACTGTTCCCTCGTCAAAGAAAATCGGTAACTAAAACCCTGATCCGGGAATGGGAGGTGTGTTCTGATTTCACAATGTTTACTACATGTGAGTGGATAACTATTTCATGACACGATACAAAATAATTAACTGCATTAAGGCCTGGCCATGCAATGCTAACTCTATGAATATTGCCGTGAATGCACTTAGGTGCGTCATCCCCTCTGGACCTAGACAGTGACTTCGAACCTTCAGAACTAGGATTACTCGTAGACATCTCTTTCAAATTTAAGGCCGTAAATATTTCTTCAGTGAGTAATAAAGGCTGATACGTGTTCTCTCCTATCTGTACATTCCGCATTTTCCATAAAATCTGCTGCTTCACCATACAGGTAGGATAAAAACTCAGATTGAATAGGCGAACCTTTTCATTTTTACCGACAATTAGCTGGTGTAAAGACTACTTTCAATAGCATAAACTCTTACGAATAGTAATAATAATAAGGAAAACAAGCCAATATTTCCTTTCAAAACCATTAAAATCAGCAAACAACTTACCAACCCCCTCGCGAAACACGCGAACGACTGGCTATTTTTTCCATAATTAACCCCCTAGGGTCCACAAATTAAATTATTTAATTAGTAATTACGTCCATCCAAAAACCTACCTTAACCGGTAGATTACCTAATAAATAACCCCAAAATTGTCGATGATTGTGCATGTCATTAACGGTTCCTCAGTGGAAGTGGAAAAGGCAGCCTTCCCATAAGTAGGCAAAATTTTTACCGTCCAGAGCAGTAAGTAAACCATTACTTACATCAAAATTCAAAGACTTTAATGTATTCAAATAGATACATTCATGTATGCAACAAAAAGAGCAAATTAATGTTTTAACACAAATTTTTGATGTCAGAAATATCTATTTTGGATAGAAAGGACTTATTGGTTATCAAATGAATTTTGTACACTCTGAGATGACTGTGTTATAGCCTAGTGGGCAGAACATTTATTTACGGGACCAAACGTCTCGGTAGAAGCCTCTCCCCATTCTAAATACCAATCCTTGCAATTTGCAGATATTAGGGGAGAATTGCGGGGCGCGTAGGGGCAGAACTGACCTACGGCCTATTCCATTTAACTTAGTTCGAGATAAGTTCCCACAAGGTCTAAATATCTAAACTGATTTTCACATAGGTGGACTCTTTGAAAATGATAAGTGATTTCATTACCTTTCAATTTAATGCGCTACCAAATCCACGTCCATTTAGAAAAATGCATAATTCTTTGATGCGCTATTCCTCAAAACTCGGATAGAGCCTAAATTTGCTAAGGAACAACAGTTCATCACTTTTGTTCCCTCCCGGCCCTAAAGTAATCCAGGAGGCTCACCCGCACACATGATGACTACGGCGTGTGGAAGCACCACTGCCATTTCTCCCCTCGACGGCCCTCACGATTCCGGGAATGCCGAGGCGATGCCCACGAGAGCAAAGCGTCCAACTTCGGACCCCTCCAGGGATGCCCCACATCCCTCGACAAACCCGCTTCCGACCACGACGCAAAACGCCTTCGGTGGGCAGGGCAGGACCTGCCATCCATCAATCCGCGGAGCACAGAGCGCTGAACTATATATCGTCCGTTAAACGCGGCGTAGTGGAGCGCGCGGGTAGGGGAGGGCGGAGGAGGAATTAATCGCGCGGAAGCCACATCAATTCTGCTAATGCAGCACGGGCGCGGGGCAGAGGGGGGGGAAGGGACGTGGTGGGTGCTCGGGGTTTAGCCGCCAGGGCGGGAGAAATGGGGCGGCGGGAATGATGTCGTCCGAAGCAGCAAATTTGCGGAAGAATTGGGCGGAAGGAACGAGTGTGGAAGGGGCGGGCACGCGTCCAGGATTTCACCCCTGGAGAGGAAGAGCGGGTATGGGGGACCACTCGTTTGAAACATTAACTTAACATGCAAAAACGGGCAGTATTTCAGGGTTTTACATGGTCCGTTTAAGCCAACCACCCATCACTCATCCCCACCCTTCCCTTCCGCCCTCCAACCTGAAATCCTTCTCCCGCTCTGGTTTCGTCCTAGCCATGGGGGTCAATTGAATGCAATTTTTATTGGAAGATATGAGGAAAAATGAAATAAGTAGAAATTTTATCTTTATTCCCTAGCAGCGAGTGGGAACCTGGAATTCCGTCAAGGTTTAGTTTTGATTTTTCGACAGATAAACGATATTATCGGATGCCCTCCGGTCCTTCACATTATGAGTGGTTTCTGAAAAGCATCATGCACCTTTTTGAAACTCTTCTATCTGGCCCAAGATTCGTTTTCCGAACACTGTCTCCTTCGTGTAGGTGCTTCCTTCTCTGAAATTATGCGAGTCAAATATCGTATGAAACGAAAGTTTTGTCTGCTCAAGAGAAGCGAAAAACTTCCAAGTGGCTCATGAATACTTCCTCGACGTGGAAGGGATTAAAAAAAATGTAAGGTTCACGTTACATTTATTTGGGAGTGAATCCGGCAACAGCGTTAGAACATTCGAGCATCTTCGATACCACGCTTCAGCGCTATATGACGAAATCTCAAAGCTGGCTGGCATCGTGTCTCATTTCGGATTACAGTAGTTTCAACAATTTTTGTTCTAGTCCTGATTTTAAAATAATATTCCGTTGAATCTAAGAACTGGGGCATCAAATGTTTCACCCCTGGTCAACGATTTATTTTCAATCTATTTCTGGTTTAATAAGATCTGAAATTGTCGTTTGATTATATCAAATCGTTTCTCAAGTCCCAGTTCTTAGTTAAACATTGAATTCAAAGCATCGCCATATTTCCGAACTAAATTCCTTTTCGATTTTTTCAGTCACAATGCATATTAAGCAGAAAAATACGTCTGCGTTCAGTTTCCTGTCACCCTGTTAAAGGTATGGATCCATGTAAGGTAAAATTATGTAAAGAGCGTGTGGATAGTTATGACAGATGTCATAAAATTTCATTTTAAAATTTAAAATTTCACTTTTCAGTTCCTTCTTTGAACATTTGTTTTCATAATCAGTTGGAACCAATCGTTTCAAATACCATTTAGTGGAACTTAATTTTTTTATTTTCCGAATATCCTTTTAAGATACGATAAATAATAGAAATAAGTCTGCATTACCTTAGTGCAACTGATCCATCTTCGTTGACATAAGTAATTACTGATACAAAAACTTTGTCCTAATCAATTGCCAATTTCCCTACTCTCATTTCGTGTTACAAATTCATGACGAACAGCTGCTTCGATCATTAGAGTTAACTTTTTTTACAGCGCATTGACCTAAGATACTCGTACACACAAGCTAGCCCGCTGAGCTGCGAGGTTGTTGGGTCCATCGGAGGTCCTGAATTCGGATCCCATTTTTGGCGTGGACTAAGAAAGACAACTCGGGGGATTTTAAATGCATTTACTGCACCAATTGAACTCTTCCAGGCGAGGAACAAGGAATTATTATGCTCCTCGAATTCACTCTTCATTAAATCAAAAATATGAAGATAAAATATTCATGGCACGTGAATAGCGTCGCAACAGAGGACAATGAACCCTAATCTACTTTACACTTGTAATGAAAATGGTTGCCTACGAATCCACCACGGCTGTAATTAAGACCGCTGTGTAATATACGTTCATCGGACAGTAAAAACCAAAGGATTGAAGCTAATTAAACTAAGGATGGCTAATTGTATTAAAAGTAACCTATGAAAAGACGCGTCATGGTTATAAACCTCTGTAGTATGAACGCCAAAAATATTTAGCCGATCCATCGAATATAATACTCGTCTCCTCGTCATATCATTCATTATCGGGACAAAATCAGGATCGACACGTCTAATACTAGGTGTATTTAAAAGAAATAGCATTAAACAAGGGAGTAGCGAAGAGATAAGATTGAAAGTGGTCCCGTAGTTCACTTTCCTAATCTAACGTTATACCAAACAAAAAAGGGGAAGGGAAGAAATCAGGGAGGGCAAAAGAAGTTCAGTAAATAATAATATTGGGCGATATTTCACCCTAACAGACATTATTCCTTTATTCAACGGACGTGCGTTTATTGCAAAACTTCCTTATGGTAGATCAAAAGTAAAAAAAAAACCAAAAGCATGACAGTCACTCAAAACAATTTAACGACGAAATAAAAAAATAAGACTTCCAATTCCACGACACCTGACTAAATATCGCTATTACCATAGAACACATATTACGAGAGTCTCACGGATATGATTAAAAATTAAAAAAATATATAGAAAGGCCAACGCCATCTCGCTCCTGTTTTCTTTTGGCACCCTGCAAGCCACTGCTAGGGTGTGTGGCAAGGGGTGAATACGTTTGGTTCATATATATAGTATATATATATATATATATATATATATATATATATATATATATATATATATCACTCAAAACACACTTCTTGGGATATGCCTCTCTTGGCAGCTTCTAATTCCGTAACATGGGTGTCACGTGTGATTCCGTGAGCAAGCGACCCTTGATTCCGTAGTCCTTAAGAAGCGTACCAGGTTCCAGGCACTTGAAAAGAGCCAGTGGCAAAGAGGCACAAGCTGTCGTGAGGGATTCCAAAAGGATGTGGAGGGGGATAGAGGTGAATGGAGAGAGGAGTAAGAGGGAGGCAATGAAGAAGTGGAGAAGGATATAGAGACCTTGAGGGCACCAATCAGGCCCGATGACCCTTCAGTCATCCAGACGACAGCATACCACGCTTGTCTCCACGGAGACAGACCGCCACCGAATGCTCGCTGACGCGTGTGGCATTAACTCTATCCCTCCGGAATTTCACCGAATAAAAAAATGCACAATCTACTTTTATAGGGCAAACGCATTAGGATGGACGGCGCAAAGGGTCGTAAATTAAAAAATAACAACGAAGTCAGAAAATACCGTCGGCTGAAGAGATAAGTAATTGATTAAATCGTCTGTCAGTGATGAACTTTAAGGCCCATAAGATTTTAGTGATATTTTGGGCAAAAATAAGGTAAGAGATCTGGGAAGAAAGGGTTTCACTTCAACAAATATAACAGAGTAAAACCTGTTTGCGTAAGTGAGCAAATTTACCTACCAAATTACTCTTCAAGAAAAAAATAATTATTCAAACCGTCTGTCCATCTTAAGCTGGTACAATACCGTGAAGGTAAATAATTACTATTTCATCGCAACCGTACTGGTACAATTTCCCCCCGCACACCTAATCGGCACAGGGTCCCGGAGCAAACCTAACTGATAAAAGTATACTTTCGTTAGCATTCCGATAAGCCGAGAGGAGACTAGGAGGGTAAATCGAGTGTCCGTACCGCTTCGCTGGGGTAAGTGTGAGCACACTTGCTCGGGGTCTGGACGACTTACCACATTCTCCATCTGAAAAATTCATTCTGATTCATTCATTAAACTTGTCGTGGATTCAATTGAGGAAACACTCAGCCACGAAGTTCAAATAAAATACATATTTTTTTATGTTTTTAGTTCACATTTATACATATGAGAGGACGGGGAAAGCGAAGGCAGAGAGGAGAAGAGTAGAAAGGATGGATATGTGATGCTATATTAGAATGAAGAAGATAAAATAGGCAATGGGTAGGCATAGAGAATAATTGAGAAGTCGTCGAGAGAATGAGTGAGGAAAGTCAGTGGGATTAAATGACATGAAAGGTGGAAATCTCATCGGACATACTCTTGACGGGCCTGAGCTCACAGAAGACTGCAATGGAAGGGGAGGGAGGGGTCCATGGAAGAGATGACGCATAGACTGATGGTTGGGACGCGTCGGTTAGCTCGGTGGATAACGCGCTCAAGGGCTAATCCAAAGATCGCGGGTTCTAATCCCACGATGTGACACATTGCCCATGCCCTTGGTGGGATTCCCACCAAGGGCATAGACAATGTGGCGACGCGGTCGTTCTATGACCTTTAGGGAGATGAGTTTATGGTGCAAAATGAACTGAACCACCAGAGTAGCCTTTCTGCATCTAAAACGCACATATTCATAGACTATTTGTGCATAAATTCATTTATATTCTCCACAAAAAGAGCGTCTATAAAAACCTTACATGAATGATGCGAAATAATAAAGGTTGGATTATAAGCTCAAGCCATATTATAAAAATTCATCAATTTTTAATTGATACGAGAAAGAATAGAATATAAAAGTCGCCGGATTCCTACAGAGTTTTGCGGTCGCAGTTTCTTTCGCTGCCACGTTTCATTTAACAGCGGGACAGAAGTGAAAAACACACCCTAACAATTGTATTTAGGTGAAAAACCCTAATGAAATTTCGAAACACGAAAAAGGAGGACTTTCAGCCAACTCCGTACGACGTCACATCGCACATCTCCACAGGTATGCGGAGAGCGAGGAAAAACAAGAGGCTAAGCCGCTCGCAACCTTTCACCGGAGGGAGAGTAAGGGAGCCATAAGAGGGGAGACGACCGGAGCAGTCTCCGGTCAAAGGGGAGGAGAAGCGAGGGGAGAGGCGGGGTGAGAGATGGGGAGAGGCAGGGTGAGAGAGAGATAGAGGAGGGTGGGGGTGGTCTCCCTCTCCCCAGGGAAACCCACCCCTCCCTCCCCCCCTCATCCCACGTCAGCGCGTTCCACTCCTCTCGACTCAATTAAGCACCCCTCCATCCCTCCCAATCCCCCCGCCTTCCGTCCGCAGCGATTAAACCCGCCGCCCTACTTCTCAATTACTCCTTATTCCGCGCCCGCCTTCCTCCATCCTCCCCTTCCCTCCCTTCACCTCCACAATCGCCAGCACCCATATCCACCCGCGCGGGTCAACCCCCCCCCCCCCCCAACAACCTCCGAGAGATATGTTCCTCGTCTCTCTCCTTCCTCCTTCCACTCACACGCCCGGGCGGGGGAAGGGGAGGGACGGGTGAAGCCGCGCCGGCTAATCTTCGGTGCTCCGTCGAGTTCCCAAACAAAGCCGTTCCCCTCGCGCGGAGGGAGACGCGAGGGATGTCAAAAGAGTAAGGGCGACGCTCTCTCGCCGTGCGCGCTCGACAACTTGGGTACATCCCCAACGGACGACGAATTAAAGAAATTTAGAAAAACACAACAAAGTTTGACGTAAAGGGCGACGTTAAGGGGTTTAATTACTGTTGTCTCTGAAACGTTCACCACGACCCTTGGAGTACAGGGCAGAGAATCATTCGGGAAAATATTTGACAGTACACTGAAATTATTTTTAAATGTAAGGCGAGTGAGTAAGCAACTGGAATTGAATGCCTGACTACGTATGTTATCCTAGCAGAATTATTAGTTTGATGAGTTAGGAATCCTTGTCGTGATGCATAAAAGGTACCACAATTTACAAACACTATTACTCAGTACTCACCCAGAATAACCGATATTAAATAACTTATATTCTAGTTACATTTTTCGCGCAGTCACTAATCGCCCGAACACATCCATGCAAAAAGTTTATTCTCCTGAATAAATGTTGAAATATTCATAACCAAACATTTAAGGGATCGATCTCAATTCTTAAAAAACAGACGGACCGTTGCATACATAATCAAGAAGAATATACTAGGAGACACATACCAATATGCTTTTGAATACACATTGGCCACTTTCTTTAAATCATAAAACATGGATTAAAAAAAACCGAATCGTATCCACGGCTAACGACATTATTAAGAATACGTAAACATTTTGAAACGAAGCATAGCAGTAAAAAGATGAGTGATAAAGAATATGCTACTTTTGTCACTGCACTAATTGCATCACATTCCGCATATCGCGAGGTAAATGCCCTTTCCACAGGCCGACGGAAGGGCGATTCCGCCAGGCAGACAGACATGAGGAGGACACTCATGTGATGCTCGTCCAGCAGCTTCTCGGCGCGATACGAACGAATCGCCTACCACGCTCTGCCCCCTATCCCAAACCACCCACCCCCTCCCCCGCTCCCACCTTCCACGGCCCTCTCCCTCAATGGCCACTTCCTCTCAATTACTCTCCCCACTGCGTTTAATTCGCCCCTCCCCCTCACTCCCACCCGCCCCCTCCTCCCCTTCGCCCACTCTTAGCTTTCGACTTAAAAAGCTCCCTTTCGCCTCCGCCCGCAGGAGGGAGATGCGGGCGAATGAAAGGTGGAGGGGGAGGAAGGGGGGGGGAGGAGCATTTTGTTTGTGTGGATGCGTGCGTTTGGGGGAGTCATGCCTCATACCGCCGACGCCGCACCCAGCCTCCTGGTGATAAATACGGAAGTCCAATGAGAGACGAAAGCCGGTCTGGTCTTGCCCGCCGATACCCAAGTCGCTCCCACGAGAGATGGATGGAACTCCTCTGTTCCCGTGCGACTGGGAGCTTCACCCTTCCATTATGCACGGGAGCGAAAAAGCGGACGCGACTGTTGCGAGCCAGCCGCGGTAGTCAAGTCAGCCTAACGTTCCGGTCCGGCAATCCAAGGGTCGTGGATTCGAATCCCCTATGAGGACCTCCATATTACACTGTAGTCACCAGAGGATTTCCTTATCATCATTTCCCGGAGAAGTCGGTCTATAGGTGTTAGAAGTCTTTGAAACCTTTAATTTAGTCTACGTGACTTGAGATAACCTTACCCTCTGGAGAACCCGGAAAAAAAGGAAATAAAGTTGAAGAATGAAAAGTTGAGACTTGAGGAGGGAGAAGATATATTTTTGAAATCAGAAAACCTAAAGAGAGCTTGGTTATTGGCGCTTAAAATCAGGCGACCTAAGTTTAAAATCCTACTGCTCTGTTATGTGCCACACATAATATTCGTCCGCAATTTTTACGTAACGAAGCCACAGATATTATTCAGTTTTATTAGAAAAGATATTTGTTTTTATCTCTAAAACGTTACGTCGACACAAGAAATTGTCAAAATTTTGCTAACTTCGAAACAAAAATTCCAATGGAAACGATTTTAACGGCTGCGGACTTCTGGATTGCTGCATAACGAATATAGAGAAGGGAACTGTTAATAATTACCAGTATCTTCCAAAATGATATTTATTTTACTTTACCGCGTAGAGGATAACATATGCTGGCGGTGTAGGCGGATCATATGAAGGTTGGCAATGAGCTTATGAAAACACTTACAGTAGTAATGCTAGTAAGAGCGGTGACGATTGACGAGAAGTTTTGAGCTTGCGTTTGACTGGACAGCGAGATCATCATGCGAGAAAATACAGGTAATTGATTTTTCAGGAAACCAAGGGGGTGAGAAGGTGCGTTTCGCTTTAAACTGCTTCATCATTTAATCAACTCGTCAAAACAAGCTGCGTGTGCCTTGCCGCCGCGCCAGTAGGTACATTTTGAAAAAACTTACTTTCTTTAACTTCAAATAACATGAACCGTTTCCTAAAGATATCCCGGAAGTACGTAGTTAGATCGATAAATATGTCAGTATTCATGATCGCAACGACTGTTTCAGAAAATATCGGAGTAAACAATTATGCAACAAACTTGTATTTACGCATACCTGTATTTTTGTTCATAACGAGCTGATTGTTTAGTTTTAAATACCGATACGTGGTATAACCGCTCATTCACTAAATAAAAATCTCTAATTAAAATATATTCTGGATTATTGATCATGAACTTAAGTTGAGCCTCCTCCCAATGGTAGTGACTTCACGTTCCCTGCCACGCGCCCTAATAATGATACCGATTCAACGTTATTGCCACAAGGCCTAGTCATCGTATCTTCTCGTATTTATCGTATCTAGCTCGTAGCCCAGTCCTGCCTTCCCTCATAGCCCACCCTAAATCGTATCAACAACGATTGCCACCCATGATCGAAGCAGGACCTATGGTATTGGAAGGCGAGAGCGTCAAGCAGGAGGGAAAAAACCTTTTGGCAACTTGTTTAAAGAAAAGTAAATGCAGGGGCGTAGGTGCAAAGATGTTTTAACGGACGCCATTTAACCGCCATGGTTTGAATGTGAAATTACGTCAACGAGATCTAGCCGTGGAATTAATATTAACAATGATTTTCAGGCATTATACGTGACCAGCACTCTTTGTATTCAAATATTGAGCACGTCATAAGGCAGTGTAATTTAATTCCATAAGTATGGATCTGAGAAATCTGAAAGAAAATTTTTAAATCAAGATCACGGGATTATTGATAAAAATGACAGGAACGCAGGTTTGTTTTCTGTCGGATGTGTGGGGAGGCAATTCGAAGGAAACTAATGAGGAAGAAAACCACTGAGGAAAATAGAATGGTACAAGACGGTCACCAAAAACGTGCATGGCAGGTGCCCGCCCATTGATCGCATGAACCCAAACAGATTAAGACGACGCCGGAAAAGATCGACGGGGACCCAGGATATAGGATCTGCGGCGCCACCGCCAATAGGGATCGAGAGAGGCAGTCCTAATTCGGAAATCACGCCGAGCCACCGAAGGCAATGAGAGCATTACGTGCCCGACTCCTGGCTTTTGGGAATACAGCGAGGGGGAGAAGAGGGACCCCCAGACGCCGCTAATATTCCAATTGGAACGTTTTTCCCACGGCATAATGGGTTCCTCGCAAGGGCTTGGACCAAGTAATGACTCAATTCCGTAGCCGGCAGCCGGTGAAATGACGCCTGGCGAGCATTTGATGTCGCCCATTAATGGTTCACGCGCAAGACGACGAGGGGGGGAGGGGGAAGGAGGAAAGGAGGAAGCGGGCACGGGGTGCGAGTGGGCCGGGAAATTTCTACAACGGAGGGGAGTGGTGGTGCAGGAGGAAGGGAAATACTATAAAAACACAGAAGTGGAGGGAAGAGAGACATACGGATTTACGGCAGTCCTCCTCAAGTTGTCTCATAGCTGTTGTGCGTCGAGGGGTGAGGGGCAAAGGTAGAAGGTAAGCGGAAGTGGGAGGGAGGTAGGAATATCGCCCCGGAGGAAACAAGGGGCGCCTGGGCCATAAAGACACGTCGAACTTCACTGCGAGTCAGCCTCAAGTCACAACTTCATATTTCACGATCGCAGCTTGCAGAGCCGGTGAGACATTAACTGAAGCAACTTAAGTTTATCTCGAGACATTTAAACTTTTTTACAGCCCACCTTTCCGAAACGATGCGCAATTACCTACAGCCATAGTGGTAATAAATTCAATTTTGACCCATCACTAGATACATCCACGGATGCGGATACCCTCGATAGACAGTATACACACACCACCATCACAGTTTTCAACCTGAAAGTTGGTTTGGTAGGTGAGGGTGGAGCTCGCCTAAATGTAGTACTATGTCCAAAGGCGTGTGAAAATCATGCATCTGGGAAGGGGACCCAGTTCCTTTCCCTGTGCTGCCGGTAGCTTCACAAGAAGACCTAGTACCCGAAAAATCAAACAGCTTGGGTAGAGTTGAGGGCGCAAAAATACGTCGACCGGAATCGAACCGGGTCGGTAGGCCAGCGCTCTACCCACTGTACAACTTAGTTTAATGGCAGCAGTCATGATAACAGTTCGTCCGAATCAAAAGGTTAACGTTTTTCTTACCACTGATTATGATACATAGAATGCAAGCTTAGACTGACATTACTTAGCGGTGGCTTTCAGGGTACTTATAAAATATAATAAAAATATCCACACTTGAAAATGGATAAAAAATTTATCTTCTTAAACTTTTACATTTATTATGAGCCCGAAATTGTTGAACGAATTTTTTTCGTCATTTCATGGATTGCATTTGCACTTCAGAATGATGCTTTGAAAAAAGAATTGAATTGAGGTTCGGGTCACATCTATCCAATACCAAATCACCATCTGCAAGGGGGATTTATCTGACGTGAGCCTGGATAAAATCCAAGGATAATTCCGAGCTCTGTGGCATGTTGGCCTTAAATGACCCTCTATCAACTACCGGAGACGCCTAGAGTCTCCACTGGTGATGAACGTCGGTGGAGGAAACTGGAAATAATTCAACAATGCCTGGGAATGTCCGAGAATCCACCGCAGAAACGAGTCGTGAGAAGTTCAACGTATCCGCCTGAACGCAAAAAAACCACTGGACGGATTTAATACGTCTCCTTACAAGACAAGCTCTTAAACGCGACCTTGAAATTAAAAAAAATATATTCTCCTAATCTGGCGATCAATCCGAGAACAACCCCCAGGAATTCCATGCTAAATCTTTCGAAAATTTCCTCAGACGAAGATGCAATTCAGATCCTATTCAGCTATTCAACGATTTCGAAGACCATTTCTCAAAGCGATCGTTAAAATGGAAAACCTACAAAATATAGGAAACAAATTTTATGCAAAATATCTGGCGCAGGTATTGAAAAATAAGACGCGATATGCATTCCACTTCACTATCATTAAAAGACTCCAAAGGAATAGTCTCAATTGATACGCATTTTTCTTCTCTTATGTGTAGAATAGAAGACCTGACTTAAAAACTAATGTCATCTCCCCGAAATGCATTCAGGACAGGGATGCTGTACAACACATGTTATCGCAAAATATACCGCTAAAATGAACGAAATTTTCCAATGCGAGATGTTATCTAGGACGGCCGGACCTTAGACCCTCAGGTCATCCAAACGACAAAGGACATCAGCTACGTCAACATTTCCGGAGGGAATTCCATCCAGGGAATATCAGTTGGGGGGAAACACTGCGATGGAGACAGAAGAGTGGGGGTAAGAGGGTAGTTTCGAGTTCCAACGGGGCCGCCATTCCAACCTTAATTACACACAATATGATCGAGGGGGAGTGAGGGGTGTAGAACGAGTGGTAGGATGGGTGGGAGGTGGCAGTGAAAGGGAAGCGGGAGGGGGGGGGCGTGCGAGGAAGGAGGGACGGCTCCTCCCGTGACATCACGGGCAGACTCCGCCAACCACCGTGGCGCCCACGACCCCCACTCTCCCAAACCCTCGAGACCTCACCATCCATAAATCCCGTTCGCGTGTCCGTCGCCCCAGGGTGGATGTATGGGAGGGGGGTGTGCGCGTGGTGTCGCCCCCACCCTTCTCGTGGCTCCGAGAACCTAGAGAGAATGGGATCGCTGGGGGGGGGGGGGGGGTGAGTTTACGTCGCTCGAGAAAAGTTATCGTCGGGGGCGATCATCGCATCGCCCCTCGGCGATCGCCCTGGAGCCGCCGCCAAGGGTATACGGGGGGGGGGGGCAAGGGAACGAAAATGAAAAGCTTTACCGGCGACGCGGCGGGAAGGACCGGGAGGGAAGCGAGTTGGGCTGAGTGAGGGAGAGGGCGAAACTGATAACACAGCAGAATATAAACCACGCCACTCTTTATCTATGTATCGAAATCAGTCTTCCGATCCTTTTCTTCGCTCAATTTAAAAAAAAAAGTGTGCGATGGGGTCCACCGGGAAATTCATTTTAATTTCTGCGACGATGACATGAAATCGCTATTTGCTCGCTTCGGTTCAATGAAGGCATCTCGTGGTTTCGCGTAACTTTGGTTTTCTTGGGATAACCCTCGTAACATCGAAGGTTATTTATTCCAAGAAGATCGTTTAACCTAGCCGCGTACATTTCCAAGCACTTCGATCATTATTCGGAGTCTCCTAGTCATTTATCCGAGTGGAAAAATCATGGGGGGACGTCATAGAACTCACGCGAGATCATTAATGTAATGATTTAACTTATTCACCAAAAAACTACATACAATGCGTTTCTACGGTTCACCACACCTGTGTAAATTTCCCGGATAGTTTACGATATCCCGAAGATATCAAAGGTCCTATCAACGAATATCTAAATTCAGAAACAAAATATCGTTCATTTCGACGTGAAGCGTCAATGACATCAATTCATAATTGCAGAAAATTGCATATTTCCTGCGCTCTACTCAAAAATATATACTTCACATGGCGGGATACGGTTGCTGGAGGTGGTTGAGACAGGAAATGTGGCGGACCAAATGACGATCGATAACGCACAAATGGCTTCAGTACCGAATAAGTGATTGAGCGGCCATTAACTCCGAAATGTGGCTTCCTGGAGTATATATTTATTAAAAGTTCCCTTTTGATTGACAAGCGTGTCTAAGAAATGCCTTGAAAAATAACTACAATCATTTTACTATAATTAAGAGTCGTAAAATGCTCGGTCGGTGGGGGAGATTAAAGCATAATCCCCTCACGCAAATCAACATAATCCCACCCAACAATAAATCCTTGCATGTTTATCAAGAAAACAAATCGATACAATAAAGTCGGATAGAGGCCGAATAAGTTTAAGTACGAAATATTAGTGCCAAAAAACCAGCTAGTATATTTTTTAGGAGCAAATTTTATACAATATTGGAATGTCCGCATTTGGTATTATTACTCAGGCAGTCGGATGTTAAAGTCGCCGGAAAAAGGGTTAGCAACGCCACAGGGGCATAGCTTGGGATCAGATAAGAAAAATATACGTTTAGCTCGCCAGAGTTGTCCTTTTTTTATACCTAACGTTGACTATCCGCATTGATCTCACGAACACTACTCAGAAACTGAGTAATTCCTGCCATAATATGCAAAACATTTTGGCCGAGCAAAATGGTTAAATAGATATCAGAACACCTTTTACGAGATTTTTGTATCACATACTACCTTGATCAAAAAGTTCCGTACCGTGTGGCGCTCCCATCGTTCCGATTTGAGTTCTGTTTTTTTTGTTAAATTGGTACATCTGTTGTTGATATTCCCTTTAAATCTTAGTGTCATAACTTGACATTTGCAAAAGTTACGTAGCCAAGAGTACATCTATCTCTGTGTGTGTTGGCGATTTTTTACAATTTCAGAAATGGATTTAAATTTGCAACAACGAACTTGTATTAAATTTTGCGTAAAAAACGGATTTAGTGGCGCACGGACGTTGGAAATGTTGGAAAAGTGTTTCGGCAACGATTCTCTAAAAAAAACGGTCGTTTACCAGTGGCACGAGCGGTTCAGAAGTGGTCGTGAGTCAATCGAAGATGATGAACGCAGTGGCAGACCATCGACATCGAAAGTCGGTGAAAAAATTGATAAAGTAAAAGAAATGTTGGTCAATAACCGCAAATTAACCATCAGAGAAATAGCGGAGGACTTGAACATTGCCTATGGATCCGCCCAAGACATTGTGGTTAATGATTTGGGTTTCCGTCGTGTAGCAGCAAAGTTGGTGCCAAAATACCTCAATTTCATGCAAAAAAGAGACCGTGTTGACGTCGCAAAAGACATGATTTGCGAGGCTGAATCCGATCCCACATTCATCAAAAGGATCATTACTGGAGACGAGACGTGGGTTTATGAGTACGACACGCAATCCAGACATCAGGCAAGTGAATGGCGTTCACCAAATGAGCCGAGACCAAAAAAACCACGTCGTTTTCAGTCAAAAAAGAAGGCAATGCTGACGGTTTTCATGGATTACAACGGTGTAGTGCATCATGAATTTTTGCCAGAAGGCCAGACAGTAAACAAAGAGTATTATTTGGGCGTTATGAGACGTTTGCGTGAAGCAATTCGCCGAAAGAGACCAGAAATGTGGGCAGAAAACTCGTGGATTTTGCACCATGATAACGCACCGTCGCACAGTGCTATCATTATTCGTAATTTTTTGACGAAAAATGCAACAAATACCATCCAACAGCCACCGAATTCACCTGATTTGGCTCCCTGTGACTTCTTTCTGTTCAATCGAGTTAAAAAACCATTACGGGGAACGCGTTTTAGCAGCCGAGAGGAAGTAATGGAAAAATCGCAGGAAGCACTGATGGACATACCGAAAACCGAATATAAAAAATGTTTCGAGGATTGGATCAAGCGCTGGCATAAGTGTGTTGCAGTCGATGGGGATTACTTTGAAGGGGACAATATAGATTTAGATGAATAAACTTGTATTTTTAATTTTCTGAATAAATTCCGGGAAATTTTTGATCAAGGTAGTATATGCTTACCTGAAGTTTTCTAAAAGAAAAAATAGCCTATATGCCTGGCAGTAAAAAGAACAAAGGATAAATTAGGTTTCATTTGAGGGTATTTTTTACCGTTTTTTATGGACAAGTTAATGCATTAGTATCTGTCGCTAATTTTTCCGAAAACATGAAAATCCTGCGCATTCGGGAAGAAAATGAAATTACCTATAAGGCACACAATAAAGCAAATAAAATAAATGAAAAGTTATGTCACCTCAATGGCAAAACGTACCTCAGTTACACGTATCCCACGAAACGGGGGAGGTTTATGACAGAGATCGAACGCAGACTGTCAACAAAGTAAGATGCGACTAAAAGACGAATTAAATAACTCATAGTTGATAAACTTCTATTGTTTCATTTCATCACTGAAGTAATCACACGAATATCATGGATTTTTTCCTGAATTTATAAACAAACAAAATTAAATTCAAATACTTAGCGTATGCAGCTGTATTAAAATGATTTCTATTTCATTCGGAAAAGAATCGATCACAATTGAACAAGAAATAAATAAAAATGAGAATTTCCCAGGAATCATTTTGTAATAGATTTTACTCTCTAGTCCCAACAACCCTGACATTGATTGATTTATGCTTAAGTCGTGGGAGATTAAAGATTGAACGTTATCCCTGAAATTAATACATTATGAGTCCTTTTTACTTTTTTATCGGCACTATCCATCAAGCACGCGAGGATACGAAGACGTCGTATCGGAGAGTCATAGTACCTAATCCGAAAAGAAACACCCCTACGACCAAAACCCTACCCCGAACTTTATTAAGAAACGACAAATTTCCATGCCAACAGTTACGATATCGAGATAAAGATTTAAAGATCTTTACGAGAAGAATAATTACTGTTGATATTACACTACCTCATAAAATGTTCCCCAAGTAGATCGGCTTAAGATACGACAGACATTTGATGACAAGGGTGAAAATTAAGGCTTGGTAAACTTTATACGAGGTATAACTGAAATCACGCATGTTTATCCTAATTACTTTGATCAAAATATAAGAGAGTAAAGGAGTTAAATCTTTTCAACGCAATGCCAAAATTCACAAGATTCGATATTAAGTGATGAAAACCGTCTGCATTTCAAATGAACTGCCTTCACTTGCTTCAAACGGCGAAGAACCACTTGTATAAAGCATCGCAGACATTGCTGACCTCGAATAATAATAGAAAGAAAACAGATTAGACGTCACTATAAATTTGGTAATCTCTCTCAATATTACGTGAACTCACTCAATAATAACTCCGGAATGAGTTAGGCCGCACTGAATTAGTCTAATCTATCATCTACATCATTAAGAAAAAGTCGAGAGGTTAATTAAAGCACTCAGCACAACACTCCACGGAAGATGAAACACTTCGTATTTATTGTGGATAGTAATGCATCGCCAGAGAATGACCATGCAAGCAAGTGAATAATTACATAGAAGTGCCCAATTATATTTCAAAACAAAACATGGAACAACAAATATGAATCGAACTAACTCTTATATTTCCCTGGGTCTTGACATAGGACAAAGTTAACAAAATATTTTTACCCGTAGATTGACCCATAGGCAGGCGCTTGGTAGACTGATTATTTCCTAGTGACTCTATAAACCAAACCTGAGTGCCCTCCCACCCTACCCCCTTCTATTCACCGTTATTATTCCGAAAGACCGCCTTTTTTCCCAGGCGTTTGGATCGTTCCCATCCCACATGGAAAATTCCGATTCTTCCGGTAGAGAGCGCGCGGTGGGGTCTCCGCTTGTCAGAAATCGCACAAGGCTCAGCCGCCCGCAGGAGAAATAACTCGGCTGTGGCCGAGATCCGTTACCGCCACGAAAGACGTGACATTTGCCCACATGCCGTGGCGAAAAATCGAATCCCATCGTTCTTCCCCCCCTCCTCCTCCAGTTTGCTTTGAGGTTTTAACAAGAGAAACACGCCGACGATTGACTGTGTTTTTCATTGTCAAGGATATTATCAATGGTCAGGAAGAATCATCCAGGATACTATGTGATGGATATTACTAACAAGAGAAAAGACTGTCCCATCAATGGTATTGAAACATTTTCACTGTACAAGGAAATACGGGAATCGGATATTTCAAGCAATTCGTTGAGTTGATTAATGGACAACTGGTCCACATGATATTGCCGCTTACCAAAAAGTATTAATAGTAATTAATATTTCATGAACATCAGTAGCGATTTATATAATATTTAAGAAATATACTGACTGATATAGGCAATAGCACTCAGAAAATATATTTCACGCCATGCGCAAACGTAATGAAAACTACTGAATAAGTAAACTGTATTTTTCACAAAAACTTGTTACATTACTACCGGTTTCGACGCATAGCTGACCTCATCAAGTATAAAATTTCATAAATGGCTGGGAAATATATAACTATACGTACATGTTTATAATTCCCAGTCATTTACTATATTATTTGTGTGGATATGTGTGTATATATATATATATATATATATATATATATATATATATATATATACATACACACACACACCCAAACACTCTTACTAATGATGGAGGTGGGCTATGGAAGGAAATTTGAGGTAGGAAGAGGAAGGTACAATAGAATGCGAACGCCTACGAAAGCCATTTTCCCTAAATAGAATATTACCTTTACTTAAATTAACCCGTTCAATTTAGACGGAGAAAATCAAAGAATTAACAACAAAATCAGCGGCTGCCATATTTCAAAAAGTTAATACGACATGAACAAAGGAAAAACAGCGCTTAGAAAGTTTCACGATGTTTTATTCAAACAACCAGTTTCGTCGAATATACTACTGTACATGAAAGTATAATGAAGGCATATACGTAATAGTTGACATTTTCACCCGAAGATGCCGACCGTTCGACGAAACCGAACGTGTCAATAAAAAATTGTGACACTTTCTAAGTTTTGTTACGTCTCTGTTCATAATGAAGTTCTTTAAATTTGAGACTAAAACCATTTATATTGACATTGTTAACAAACTATCGAAAATAAAAAGGCTCATGAATGAAATGACACTGTCAACGTCAAAATTTCAATTTCACGCAGTAGAAAATGACAATGATTTAATGGTAGAGGAAGATTGCAATTCTTAAACGGGAGCAAACATGCTCAACTCATTCAGTCCTAATGGGCGCAAGAAGAACTGAATTGTAAGAGGGGTCCCTCGCTAGCAAACCTCGAAAGAAGATTACGAGATTGACAAAGGCAAAGAGCGCCTTGATTTGCCACTCGAGCGAAAGCAAACCAAGGGTCACGGAGCTATTCAACCCTTCCAGAAGTGGTCTGCACTTTGATATCTGCATCTGCGCAAACACCGGAGGCCAACTAATAGAATAGGGCGAGGAAGATTTACACAAAGTTACGACCCAAGAGAATAAGAGTGCACTTATGACATGGGGATGGCCGCTGGGACTGTACTTGGGAAATTAAATCTGATAATCCCGAATTGCTAAGAGGGAAATGATTTCATTCCTATGTTCCCCGAAGCACAATTTTGAATTTAACTCTTTCCATCAACTATATCTCACGCAAATTCGGCTCGATATTATCTCAAGGGTCATCGCATGAAACTCTTAGTTTAGCTTTAGCGTGCTAATTCCGAAAGCTGCTCGGATGCTCCCTTTATGGGACAAGAGTTAAAAGGTAGACTTTCCAAAGCTTTGATTGTTCTCGAGTTCTATGATCAAAATGAAACACCCTCTCCAAGGGTTTAGTGCCCTCTTCATATGCGAGAATCTATTGCGAATTATCGACTCCCCAAAGAAAACCTTGCACGTGTGGTGTCTTGTAGTGAAACGGAGAGATTTTAAATGTCGTTTTTTTCCTCGTATGATTAGAGAACAAAACAGTTATGATTGCAGGAGCGAATGAGATGATTAGTATTGGTAGTGGATATATTTTTTCGATATCCTGCATGCATTTTAAATAGACTCATTTTTTAAACACTGCACCATACTGTTTTTAAACACCATACTGTTTCTTTTGTGTGAAATGCTAGCGGAATGCGTATTTCACCATAATTGTGGTTCTATTAAGTGACCCCATACTCAATTGATACCTTACGGTTTGCCTACTAGTAAACTCCCTCATTTGATTCATTTACCTATGTTGCATCGATTTCTATGTCGTAAGCAATGAGCAATAAATACAATATTATCATTTATTATAATACATTGGGTTGATTCTCTCCCGCCAGCGACGTTTGGCCAGGAAGAAAAAGCATTCGTCGATTCTCCAGATTGTTATAAGTTCAATTCCAGGTGATTTCTCACAAGCATTCCCAATTCAAGTGATTACCTAGGTAATTAGTAAACCGCGCATTTTTCTGCACGACCGCAGGCGGGACAAGTAAAGGAGCTGGGTTTCTCAATCTAGATTTGCTCATTTCACACGCTACTAGGAACGGGATGAGCTCTACTGACGATTATCAAGGCAATCTTCGGGTTGAAGACTGTCGTTCGTTTTTTCTTACCTTTTCATCATGGCCTTCATCACTGGGATCCAATGTGCTAAACTTTCCTACCTGCTACCTTTCCTACCTACTGTGTCGATTTTCCGCCATTCTCTCGCCTCACTTCAATTCATCAACTTTGGATTCCCGCCAAACAAATGGAAGAAGGGACCATTTGCTCTCAATTTCGCCCAAATAAAGACCTCCGTCTATATTACTGCAAGAGTTCATGCTACGTTCGAAGGTTTCTTGGGACAAGTCAATCGGAAAAAAGAGAGGAGTGGGAAAATACTCTTCTCTTGGGATTTCCTAAGTTCGCGGAAATGACAAAGAGGTTTTTTTAAAGCATCATTGAGGCCTCCTTGAATTAGACCTTAAAAATGTTTCGCTCTTTGTGAAAAAATTCCGACGGGAGCGTATGAGAGCAGTTTTCAGATTTATAAACTGGTTCTTGTGGCAATTCTAAAACTTTCATTTCAGAAGAAACTACAACTATAGTAAACTCCATTAATCCGAGAGAACGAGAATATATCAAATCTCATTGTACATTCCAATACAAGGCACAATATGCACTGTACTCACTTATTGTACCGTGTAATACCCTATAAGCCACCACCAGGGCGTGTAGCAGGGGGTGATTACCCAGGCTACTTTTGATACAAAATACTTTTTCCCTCTCAATCTCTCTAATTTTATTTAAAAGATAAAAAACGATAACATTTCTCTTCAACTTTTCGTCACGTTATACCAATACTCTTCTAATAAATCCAAAGTTTTGTTGGCTTTTACACATATACCCCATGTGCGTTTCACCTGTGAGTCGGGGTAATGTCTTAGTATTTGATGGAATCTACACATTCCATTTCAGTTTTCCCGATGGAGTAGGCGTTCGGGAGGTAATTGCCTTTTTTTAAAAAAATTCACCACTACGCACTTTTATAAGCTAAATTCCAATTGCCAAGTGTCGCACCAGCGTTCTATAGCATTTAGGTATTCTGATAAAGCTTCTTTGTCCTCAGTATTACGGATATGTCCGTAAACCACGGCATCGTCGGCAAATTAATGTACCTTACTATTGTCCCCGAGGTTAATGCCGATGGCGTAAAAAAGAAATAAAAGAGGTCCGATAATAATTCCCTGGGGATTATCTGAAAAGACTTCTTTTGCATTACAGCTAACACCATCAATGACTGCTTTTTGTGCCAGACAATTCAAAAGGTCTTTAATCCAGCCCAGGATTTTTTAATCTATGCCATGGGCTGATAGCTTTGCGAGTAGTTTACTATGAGGTACTTTGTTGAAAGCTTTTTTTAAAATATAGAAAAACCGTGCCCACTGAAACACTGCTCTCTCCCGAGCCATTACAATGTTGAACAAAAAGCGCCAGTTGTGTCTCGCAGGATTCACCACTTCGCAAACCGCGCTGGTTTTTCATCAATAACTCTTGACTGCCGAGGTGTCTCACTATCAAGCCAACAGTTCCATGACACTACATGATATCGATGCCAGGAAAGTAGGTCTATAATTGCTTGGTTCCTCCCCGTCTTCATTTTTATATATAGGTTTTAGATTAGCCGTTTTCCAGTCACTGGGAACTTTGTGATTTACTGGGGAACTATCAAATACGATTTCTGGACACGGCAGAGTTACCGACTCTAATCCCTTAAATATACGAACTTGTATTTGATCGGACCCGGAGGATTTGATAGGGCGAATATTTTTCAGCAAACCTTCTATTTCATTACACGAAATCTCCATTTTAGGCATCGTTCGGCAAAAACGATAAAGTAAATTATTGGAGATATTTGTTGAAGACGCTTTGAAAGGAGGAATTTAATGAGTTGACCTTCCCCAAACTGCTGGTTACTCTTTTGCCTTTATCGTTTTTGAGTGAATTAAGTGAATAGGACTAAAATGCTTTTGAATTCTCGTGGAAGTTTTCAGCTAATCTTTTCCTTTTGAATTCGTTTAACGCTTTCCGAAATTCCTTCTTGGTGTTTGCCCTAGATATCTTGTGATCGTAAGTGATCTCATTTCTTTGTCGCTAGAGATATCCTTCCTTAAATTGTTCATCTTAGCGTGACATGGCCTTTGATGTATTACCGTTTTCCTTACATCACGTTGTAACATTTAAGTTCCGTGTTATATTTTATACATTTACCTATTGAATGATAACATGTATCCTCAGTATTTCGGCGTACACTATTTTTCATAAAAATGCAAATGAACTCTGTAACACGCACTCTAAGTCATTAAGGTCTCCCCTTTTTTAAATAAGTAGATTATTCTTTCAGGCTCCTTATTTCAAACTCCATGCAGAAAAAACTTACGTTTACTCCTCTGCGGTCAGTAATCCCTTTAATAGTGTTTATATTGAAGACACTTTCGGATATGTCTGTTGCTGACAAATTAAGAACATTATCACCCCTAGTTGGTGAAGTGACACGTTTATTCATAGAGTTCAAAGTGAAATAATGTAAAAGCGACTTGCAGGTAGCTTTGTCTTCACCCCATCTCAACTCTGTAAGTGCTTCAATAAATAGCGGGAAATTGAAATCTGTGCCGATGATAATGTCACGATAATGGGATGGGAAACTTTTAATTTGCAGGCATAGTTCTAAAATTGAATTATCTTTGTCATCCGGCGGTCTTTTTGGATTCAGGACTTTTAATTAAACATTAAACGCTTTCCAAACCGTTATCTGAAATTACCTCAGCCCTATTAACGCAAGAGTTCTGAACTGAAATAAAGACACCGCCCCAGACTCTATTCACTCTGTCATCTCTGTAAACCTTAAAGGATTATGGGAATATTTCACGGCCGGCGACATCAGTGAATAACCAGATTTCAGTTCCAATAATTATATCTGCACCTGTGCTTTGAATAAGGCTTTTTTTATTAACTTTATTTTTTTATAACTCCGGCAGTTCACTACTAATACAGATAGTATTTCCTTGACATAACGGTTGCTTGAATATTTAACGGGGATCGCTTCTTATGATCATCGTATCTCTTGTAAAAGTTTCCGTCCAATGCTATCTGATTCACATTTAGTCAACTATTGCATGCACACCTAACTCTGACCCTCATTTCATTTTAAGCTAAATTATTTGGCAAATATGACTTTAGGGGCTCACTTTTTGACCTACACGCGGATCTGCACTTTAATCTAAAAAAGCCCTACAATGCTCACTTGAGTATTGAGTCGTTTCTGAGGTAATAAGATGTGAACGAACGCAGAAATGGTCGAATAAAATCTATTGGAATGAAGACAACGTGCTATAGGAGCTTGAATATCAAATAAAGGATTGATTGATAAAATTAATGCGAAGAAGAGCGAAGACTTTTTTCAGGCGGCCATGAACTTAGAGAGATAAGTACGAAACTAGATTTTTAGTAAAAAATATTCCTCAATGCGCAGCTGGTAACATCAATAGGGAGAATCTCTTGAACTTTTTGTTTACATTAAATCCACAGCTACACAATACCCTCCAAGCCGCCGCGAGGGCGTGTGGTGGGATGTATTAGGGCGCAAGCTATTCTCCAAGCATAAATATGACCTTATGAGTACATATGAATATAGTATACAAGTACATTTGCTAACATACACAAACACGCACACACGAACACACACACATACATGACTATGAACACCAATCAATAATGTGTGCGTGTTTTACTAAATCATTAAGCTTTTCTTTTGAAATGAAAAATAGTCTGGTGCGTGAGTTCGATTTTTTTACAATTGTGTATCTTTGCTATTGTAGAAGAAGTACTTAAACCTGTTAGTGAATGTGCTATAGTAGTTCTTTGATTTTTTACGCCGTTGACAATAATCAACTTATTACGCCTATCACGCTATACATTAAAGATTGTTTTATTGCTGAGAAATGTAAATAATCTCTCGAGAGAAAATATTTTTCGGGTTCATTCCGGTCAATGCGTACCACACTGAAATGGATGAGAGAACTACGTCGACAGATGCAATGAGTGGAACGTTAAGCTGCAGAAAGATTTGAAACTCCGCCGGCATATTCACTTCATTGCGAGAGAAATCAAACACGTCTTGGATAATACCTTTCCCTCGCGAGAGCAGTCTTTTCCTGCCCCACGCACACGGCATGTGGTATCGCGGCGTCGACAGTCGCAGTACCTGTTCTGCGAGATCGTGAGCCGCCACCGTCCCGGGACGACCCCGACCCAAGGAGTGGGAGTAACGTGGCCGACAGAAAGCAAGAGGAAGGAAGGTGCGGGGGGCGGCGAGAAACCTACCAGGGGGAGGGGATTTCTTCGCGACCCCGACTTGGACAAAGGAGCGAGACCGTCCGCGTGACCACCCTGACCTCCGGAGTCAAAAGAGATTCTCTCCCTCATCCCCGCGCCCGTGGAGGCGGTGACGCTTTCGGGTAACCATTTATCTGGAATTCCGCCTGCACACGAGCCGTCCAAGCTCCCCGTTTCCGGTCATCCCCCCTCCCGGTCCTCCTCTCCTACGTATGCATGTCCTCGTACCTACCTCTCCCATTGCTCTCAGAAGTTTCTTCTTTTTAGGCTTCATGTTCACGCAGCTTCCTCGTCCCATTCCAAGGACTCCCGCGCCATCGCACGGTAAGGAGATGCCGAATAGAACACCGATGCACCACACTTCGATATTTCATAGCACATCGATAAACATAACATTTTTGATCATGCTACAGCGTACGAGATACGGTCCCTCAATAGGAGTCCCGTATAAAAATATCAGTATTTATAAAGAGCGACCGATAGTTCTGACGACAATTGGAAAGAAAAACTGCGCCACTTTGGAGATAATTCATCGTGAAAATAGTAAAACGCATTGTTTTATTTCATATCATAATATTAGGGCTGCGGAGGAAATATTCCAATCGACTTCACTGGCGTTAATTCCAGATTTTGACTCAAGGAAATCGAACCGACCGTTATTTCATCAGAGTTGCGCACGGTAATATTCGTAAGCTCAATGATTTTCTCACGAATAATCACTGTTTACACCTAAATAGGTACGAGTACTTTTGTAATTAATTACACGCAAGCGGTTCATGAGATTTTTAAGGTAATTTCTGCATCCTCGGTACGAGTTGGTACGAAGTACCACCAAGTGCTTTTAAAGGTGTTAATGCTGTACTGCTAGCAATTTACCATGCATGAATTCAATGGTTTCAAGCTCTACTATGCGAAAATTCATGATCATTGCTTAAGTAAACTTAGTATTTACTGAATCAGTAAACTTTTTTTCAAACTAAATTGTGTTTTTTTTGGCAATTTGATTTTGTGTGAAAAAATACCAAGTTTACTTATTCAGTGATTTCCTATGCACATTTATTATTGAAATAAACACTCGGAAAAAGAACGTGCAGGCTGGGAAAGTAGGCTGGACAGATAAGATAATATAGGAGGTATTTTGAAAAATGTCGAGGCAAAGAGGTACCGTGTTGAAATGCGAAGAAGGCGACATTAGTACAGAGATAGGGGAGAAGGAAAGAAGCAATTACATGCAGAACAGGACAATGGAAGGTTATAAAATGAGTACACCGAGGAGAGTGAGAAGGAAGCGTGCATTTTGAACTAACAACTTAAGTAGTGACGGTGACGGAATCATTGGAAACTGCAGTCTTTCAGTAGACTCCGGGGTGAGAACTTCTCTCCCCTTTCCAAAATGCATCCACGGAGGACGGCATGCATTGCGGGACCATCCAAAATCCAGAACCAGATGTATAGTCTGCTCGCAAAAAGTTTAGGGCGACGTCACGCTAGATTTTTTTTCTATGATGTCATATATTTCCTGTACCTCTGACTTTCATTTTCCCTCACAAACGAACCGTCGGAAGCAGACATCCTAGAATAGTTTGCCACCGAGATCCTACTGGAGCACTTTTTCTCATTGGAGGAAAGCCATGTTGTTGCAATCAAAATCCTTGACGCCACTCCCAACCAATGGCCAATACACTCGCCCGTAAAAGGGGCGGATCTCGACTGCTTTCATCATCACCGGCGGGCGACAAGGACCAGTGGACCATGGGATTATTAGCTGGGATTTCGGGGTCAGGGAAGAAAACCGGTAGCCGACGGTGGCCCAACTTCGACGAATGACGTATAGGGATCACACAGGTCAACGTACCATTCGACGGACGGAATGTTGAACTCAACCTAACACGAGATCGAACTACCGATGCGAAAACCACGACCGCCGGGATTCGAACTCAAGACCTGTAAACCATCGAATTACCCGGCGAAGCGATCAGATTCCGATCTCTTACTCAAACCCTTCGATTGACCTAGGAATTGAGCGAGGAGGGAAATGATTTGAGCTCTCAGGCCAACCGATACCGCAGGACATAACGGAAGCCAAGCCCGCCCCCTGCATTACCACCTCCCCCACTCCGGATAGGACTACATGCGTGCCTCCCTCCGCCCAATTCCATCTCATTCCGAGGATTGCGTCACCCGATGGGAAGCCGGCGGCCCAACGTGAAGGACGCAGGCACACAGCAGCCCTTCCACAGAAGGGAGCGAAGCGGCAAAGATAGCGCGAGAGAGGAGGCAGAGGCTCCGTGGCTCTCTAGCTGGGTAAAAAAAAGGGTACCCCTCCTCGCTCGCTCACTCCGACGCACCCACTCACTGAAAGCCTCAGCATTCCGGCCTACCACTCGCTTCACACTCCCACCAAAGTCCATCCAGTCCGACCATCCACACCAACCACACGACCGTCTCTCTCCACATAAAGGGTCTGGGTTAAGGGGATCGAGCAGCGCGAGGCTATGACGATATTCAGGTATTACATCGACAGTTTAATTGAAGGAAACTACGCAGTGAAGGTAAATAGATATTGTCGACAAAACAACGTCATCATGGATAACACGCCCACGCATCTCTTTAAATTTATTTTTATGTTTGTCTTTTTCCATTCAACTCCTCGGTTGACCGAGCAACGTCGAACAATACGTAAATTTAGTACATGCACTTTTCTTCTATGTTAATGAATATTCATAACCTCGATACTCTTTCATAGTTGTATCGATATTGCGATACGAATATCGTACAGGCCTACACGTAGACCACCCACGGGCTTCCTCCCGCCACAATAGTGCACCAGGCACGAATGAAAAGGGCCACGTGGAGCAATTGTACGGAAATAAATGCTGGCGGTGTGGGCAGAGGATAGGGGAGGGACGGAGAGGAAATGCCAGGGTCCGAACGCTATCTGTTCCCAAGAAGGGTTCCGGCGAACGCCCTTCCTTCCTCTGGTTCGTTCTGGGCCATCGACGTAGGCATGATTACGGCCGGACTCGCGCCTCGAGACAAGGGGTGTGGGAACAGCGGGAGGGAATGGGTGTTTCGGGACTCACCGGATGATGTCTGCTAACCTCGCCAGGGCGCAGCGACGGCAGAAACCTCCAAAAAATATTCCATGAACGGAAACTGCCCCACGCTTAGATCCCATGTGAGTGGAAATGGGTTCGCTCGCTACAAAAATGCCAGCATCACGGCAAAACAAATTAAAACGATTTAGGCCGGGGGGTGAAGTTCAGTTTGTGGCTTTTCATAATAACCAATATGAGATTTACTTACTTCTCCATGAATTTTTTTACATGCCGGTGATACCTTGATATGGTTTCATTGGGTGGCATTACACCTAATAATCGATAAACTACGGCCCGCCAGGGTTTGACAGTGACCCCTTGGAAAATTACAGCAAAGCTGTTTTCGCGATCTTGGTAAGCTAATCAGAGGAATAGGAGGCCTATCGACATTTCTGAACGTGATAGTCGAACCAAAACCAATAAAAAAAGACCAACCATCCCTCCAAACATGGTTATGAAATTACGTGGAAGCTTTCCAGGCAGAATTAGTGACCGCAAAAGGAAATATCTTTATAACAAATATTGCAACAGATCTAATAAATGCCATTAAATATCACAGTTTTTTCGCATTATCTCAAATGTAAATATATCTACGTGAACAGCCTATCCAACTTAAATATATCTGTGCCAAAAATGTTTCTCGCCAATTTCGAAACTCCATTCTTCGAATCCTGTCCGCCTCTTCAGAGTTCATTTTGAAATTGATCTTTTCTTATCACTGAAGTCTCTGTAATGCACAGCTACCGCATTCCCACTGTTGGTTTCATAGTAAATGTTTTTGCAAAAAATGCACCAGCAAGATATAATTTATTTTACTTTTAGACCACTAAGGTGTTGGTACTCGAGGTACTAACGCTCCAATTACGAAAAATTCTTGAGCAATATCTTCTATAAATCATCTGCATCCTTATGCATACAATTTTCGATTAAAGCTTGTATTTATCGACTTTGTTGGGAATAAGAAGGTACAATAATGAATGCGCAAAAAGGCCTCCATAATCAAAACTTCATTAGAAAATATTGACTAAAGTAATAAAAAATTCAACCCCGGGGTGATAATTACAAAGAAAAATTACGTTTCAATTAGTGATCTATTCTTGTTTTGTAACGAGCGAGCCATTTATTAAAATAGCATAAAAAACTTTAATCGATATGCCAATAATTCATTCATTGGTACGGCTTCATACTTTGCTAAGGAGGAGCTCAATATTGATAATAAAATAAGTCTTATGGTTTCATAATGGAGCTCATTACACAGGCTTCCAATTCGATCCCATAATCCAAGGTACGTCTGGCAACGTGAAAATTGCCCGAAAAATATTCCGAGAACTTCCGCTCTTCACCTTATAAGAGCGAGTGCTAATTATTCGTACAATTAAGTGTAATGAATTCCATATTTAAAATTGTATAGGGATGGAAGAGATGTTGAAAGGGCCTATCATAATTATAGCTAGCCTTGATTACTTTGGTTTATGTTACACCATTCAAACATTCATGTTTTCATTCGTTTACAAACAAGAATTCCCACAACACGCGTCTAGACTCAAGTATGCATGTATGGGACCAGTTAGTCATTTCGGAAGAAGCGTGCCTTTTGTAGGTCATAAAACCTTACAAAAGTTCGAATATGAATATTTGAGTCGGTTTCATCGATAAAACTGTTACATTTATATTAAGATTGGGAAATACTTATTCAATAATTTTTTAGATAATATCGGGAATAAATAGATCATATAAATAATAATTAATTACTGTTATTGTACTCACTAAATCACTGTTATTACCACCGGAGTCTACACCAGGCAATTTTAATTCTATCCCGATAACCACAGTGACTACCCAAATTCAGTTTTCGATTCCTTTTTATGGTCGTCATATACTACCTTGATCACAAAGTTCCCGGAATAACCACCGTGTGGCGCTCCCATCGTTCCGATTTGAGTTCTGTTTTTTTTGTTAAATTGGTACATCTGTTGTTGATATTCCCTTTAAATCTTAGTGTCATAACTTGACATTTGCAAAAGTTACGTAGCCAAGAGTACATCTATCTCTGTGTGTGTTGGCGATTTTTTACAATTTCAGAAATGGATTTAAATTTGCAACAACGAACTTGTATTAAATTTTGCGTAAAAAACGGATTTAGTGGCGCACGGACGTTGGAAATGTTGGAAAAGTGTTTCGGCAACGATTCTCTAAAAAAAACGGTCGTTTACCAGTGGCACGAGCGGTTCAGAAGTGGTCGTGAGTCAATCGAAGATGATGAACGCAGTGGCAGACCATCGACATCGAAAGTCGGTGAAAAAATTGATAAAGTAAAAGAAATGTTGGTCAATAACCGCAAATTAACCATCAGAGAAATAGCGGAGGACTTGAACATTGCCTATGGATCCGCCCAAGACATTGTGGTTAATGATTTGGGTTTCCGTCGTGTAGCATGCCAAAAGACCTCAATTTCATGCAAAAAAGAGACCGTGTTGACGTCGCAAAAGACATGATTTGCGAGGCTGAATCCGATCCCACATTCATCAAAAGGATCATTACTGGAGACGAGACGTGGGTTTATGAGTACGACACGCAATCCAGACATCAGGCAAGTGAATGGCGTTCACCAAATGAGCCGAGACCAAAAAAACCACGTCGTTTTCAGTCAAAAAAGAAGGCAATGCTGACGGTTTTCATGGATTACAACGGTGTAGTGCATCATGAATTTTTGCCAGAAGGCCAGACAGTAAACAAAGAGTATTATTTGGGCGTTATGAGACGTTTGCGTGAAGCAATTCGCCGAAAGAGATCAGAAATGTGGGCAGAAAACTCGTGGATTTTGCACCATGATAACGCACCGTCGCACAGTGCTATCATTATTCGTAATTTTTTGACGAAAAATGCAACAAATACCATCCAACAGCCACCGAATTCACCTGATTTGGCTCCCTGTGACTTCTTTCTGTTCAATCGAGTTAAAAAACCATTACGGGGAACGCGTTTTAGCAGCCGAGAGGAAGTAATGGAAAAATCGCAGGAAGCACTGATGGACATACCGAAAACCGAATATAAAAAATGTTTCGAGGATTGGATCAAGCGCTGGCATAAGTGTGTTGCAGTCGATGGGGATTACTTTGAAGGGGACAATATAGATTTAGATGAATAAACTTGTATTTTTAATTTTCTGAATAAATTCCGGGAAATTTTTGATCAAGGTAGTATTCTCATTTTTTCTGTGACGGAAACTTAAAACGGCATACGTCGCCAACTTCCTGAGCATGGCGTTAGCGGAGGCTGAAATCATTTGAGAATGCACACAAGCTCTCCAAGTTGTTTTGATTGAGTGACCAAATATAATACAGCTGGTCGTGGGAAAACATGCACCTATCACAAGACTCCTGCAGAAGACATATCACCGCTATTAACAGGTGGTGTATCATTTTAGTAAATCTAAGTAAGTAACCAGGATAAGTTGTAGTTCCATGTAAAACTACAGTTATTTTATTTAATCACAATATCTAAAATGAAAGTTATGACCTCAGGTGGCAGTGCATTAAGTGCAATTGCCTTGTATTTTCACAAAAAATGACATTCATCTTATCCCTCGAAGCAAACTCCAAGTCATGTACTTGTCTCTGCATATCCTTTCCTCCCTCTGCTCAGCCATTCTAACTCAATGAAACCTACCTCGTTTCAACTTTCGTGGTGCAGAACAATCAAAGATTTTAAGCATTCCCATCACATCTGACATAGAATGGGGAATAGAAATGAGGATATTATGATATGAAGAATGACGGAGATGGGCGAATTTTCAACCACAGTTGGAAAAGATATCGATGAAAAAGAAAATGCACTACACGCACATTAGAAATAAGGGAGGATACGTCGCGAGCACTCGGAACCCTTTCGGTGAAACGTGGACTTTAGAATAAGGCAAAATTCAGCCTCACGCTTATTGAAGCACTACCACGATGTAATAATAAGAGCAATTGAGCAAAGAAGGTCTCGTGAAAGCAACAAATCGCACCCCATCTTATATCACGGCACTGTAAGGTGCAAACAACCGCAATATCCAGGAGGTACGCCCATAGGACGGGTACCAGCAAAATGAATCAAGAAGACTTTTAGAGGATTCACTTACTATTTCCTAATGCTCCCCTGCTCGAGTACGTTTCACAGGTTAACTGTTTATCTGAGTTAATTACGTCATTTCCATTAGTTCATCATGCCACGTGTTGAATGGACGCACAATAATAAATAATAAATAATTTAACCTTTAGTGTTCCCCAAACTATGCACATTAATCATCCGAATAGAGACCTATAACCATGTATGATAGCTATGCCTATTAAATCTAACCCCATGATATGTACGGTAAGTTGAGAATCAAAAAGTTCAACTGGACCCTCACCTTCGAGTTAGCGTTCCTTGTTTAGTCCAAGTACTTAAAATATGAAAATTTTGACAATGACATACATCAATCTAATAATCCGAAAAGGTTGCGTATCGATTTGATAGCAAGACAAGAGTTCATTAAGCGGCTCATTTATAATCTGAGAACTTCTACGATTGAAAAAACCATATTCATCAGTTCTCTTCTCTACATACTTCCCCTCCACCGAAATGTCACAAGCACGACGGTGGCGTGAGCAAAAGTATCAATGTGAAGGCATAAGTACTGAAAATTCGATCATAAAATATGTACACGTAATTTAAGTGCGCCAGTGAATTATCACTGAACTAGCCCACTATTCACGCAAATTTGATTCCCACCTAAGATATTTGAGCACCCACCTGTACGTGTATGAGGGAACAATCGAGGGCAATTAAATAAGAGCTGACCAGGAGAATACAGCTTGATGACATTCTATATTATCTGACTAAAGAGCAGATGAGAGATAATATGCTCCAACGAAGAGTAAGAGACTAATTTTCCATGAGCACTTCAATCCTATTTCGACGCGTGCAGCTGTTGGATGGACGATGACAACGGAGAAGGAAAGAAAGATACAGAAAGGGGAGATGAGATTTGCGAGAAGCATGATTGGCGAGACTCACAGAGGCCGATTGAGAAATGAGGAAGTGAGGGGGAGAGCGCAAGTGGAGAGATGACAAGATAGAATCAAGGAGTCGCGGTTGAAATGGTGCAAGCACACGAAGACGTGGAGGCCAAAGAGGACAAGGACCTTGACGAGGAAGGTGAGCTGAATCGAGAGTAAAGACTATCAGAGTAATGGGTATTCAAAGAACGAGATGGAAAAATACGCTGAGGGGCATTAACGCGAGAGAAGAGGATTAGACCAAGATTGAGAAGTAGACGAATCGCACACCCAGAAAATATTTGGGAAGATTTTGAAAAGGACGGCTAGTCAAAATGGATGAAATTTGCGCCGATTTTTGTACATGCAATTGCTCTCATTCCCATAAGTCTGTAGGCTGTCACCGAGACGCCGCGAATCTGGAATAGGTGAAAACGATCGTTGTGTAGGTACTCCGGCCTATCAAAAATACCTGTCCAGCCAATGAATGAATGCCCACCCAACGAATGTTTTCATCTTCCCCAATTCCTGGCATCCAGATGAAGGCCTAGAGCCTTTTTTAAATGATTTATTTAGGTATTTATTTGATATCTTTTATTGGGGCAAGATTGAGATTATGTAGTCCCTTCTTTCGCCTGACCCCTTAAGCATAACATTGAAAAAAATTACAATTACAAACACCCATGCCCTAGGTGGAAGGAAACCCAACTAGGCGAATCCACTACCTCTGGGTTGGCAGGCTAGAACGTAACCCAACCGCCACCGGGGCGGGCAAATGGTTCATGAGGTGACAGGTGACCGCGAAGAGTTGACCTGGACACGTTGGCTACTAGGGCGAAAGAGTTACGACACCCACTGCTTCCTGATTCACCAAAACTCCCTCACAACACAACTCAACGTATTCCCGCGTCTTCTGCAGCATTACTCCCTTCGCCCCCCGTGAGGGACACAGCCGGAAGGATCCGGGGAAATCTCTCCGACGGTGGGTACACGCGGCGCTGTTCCCATCTCCGAAAATTTTCCCCAATGACGCACCGAAATGACGAGCGGAGCACCCGGCAATTAAAGACATTTTCCGGAATGAGGGAGAGAGGGAGGCGAGGAAGGGATGGTGCAGAGAAAGAATTGAGCCGCGCGGCAGACTAATTGGCATCAGAAAAAATTGGGTCATTTGTAAAGAGGCGGTAGAAAAGACAAGTGAAAAAAGAGACTTTACGAAAAAAAACGACGACGAGACAGCTATCTGTTTCCTTCCGCTATAGCCTGTCGCTTGATGTATCTTGCGAACGGAGCGCGGTGAATCACTCAAATCAGACAGCCCAGGAAAGGAAGGGAGATGGACGACGGAAGAAGGGCCTTTTCCCCCTCTCCCATTCATTCGGACGGGGGAGATAACAGGACGCAGCAGCCCCTCGACCTGCGATCCCTCAGCGGCGCCCTCGGCCGTCCGGATAAAGAATACAGCCCAGACGCAACAGCGCACTCAGTCCGCACCCCAATATGAGTGCCCTCCTCTCCCCGTCGTCCGACTCTCAGAGGGTTAACACGATCGAGAGGGTGAATGGAGTGGTGGAAGATGGCCAGCGAGACACAGCTCGCCCCGCCGACCAGGGAAAATGATATTCGGCTGCGTACCACGAGAGGAGGGAGAGGGAAAGGATGCGTCGGTTTCATTCGAGCCAATTACGCCCGGCGGTGAAATTTCGCGCGGGGTGGGGAAAGACCGAGTGAACGGCCGCATTGCCTTATTATTCTTTTTAGGGCGAGGAAATTGAAAAGAAAACGTCCGAAATTGCCGGTCATGCGGCATCAACTTCACTCTTCCCCCACTTTCTTTTAATTCGACTGGCCGCGTGAGTTTTCAGTCCCACACGATCGCGGGGAAAGGGGAAGGGGGGGGGGCAAGCAAAACGATTCAGATCACCACATCCAAGGCCGATCCATTGCCTCATTGAACAGCTATTACACCATAAAGCACCATGTGTTACATTATAGCCCTCGCTGCGTGTGTTTTCTATACGCCGTAATCAGCCGAGGTTCAAATCCATAATTGAAAATTAAATTTAAAATATGAAAGAGAAAATGAACGTCACCAATATTTTCATGCACGAGGAGAAAAACTCCGAGGGACGCAATTACTGAAAATAACTTTCAATAAATGTATTATTGTTGAATGAACAATAAAAGAAAAAAGCAATACTATGCACCAAGGGGGGACGAGGTAGCCCAGTGGGCGGAGCGTTGCACTACTGATCGGAGTAACCAGGTTCGATTCCCGAGGACGCACCCTCAGATTCACCTTAGTACTAACTGAGCTGTCTATCCTCACTTATCAGACAGACCTTCGGGCTGGTCATTGCGGGGTTTATGTGTTATACACTAAGTTAGCAATTGATATATTTAAAGATTTCGCCATTTCTTCAACAAATGAAATAATTCATTAGGCGATGCTGAACATAGCTTCAAATCCATTCCAAATTAATTTAAATATGTGAAGCTTGAGGCGCTAAAAAAAAGGTTTACGTCGAAAAGGAATGCTTTTGAACGGTTCTCAATTCTAAATTAACACATTCATCTGATAACAGCATAACGCCACAACCCGTTGGCGGACACAAAGCTTGATGACGGATAATGTCGATTATTCACTCTTGGCACAAATGAATTGGTACAATCTATTCACAAACTACTCTACTCCGCTCCTAACAAATTGCGTTACACTTAAATTCAATTAAAAACTAAATGGTTTGGCACACAAACGCGATGAATTTTTTTTTAAAATTGGACTCCCGAAAAATTGATTTCAAAGCTTGGCGGTGATCTTTAACACGCAAAGTCCCTTTCGCGATTTAAAAAAAATGTAATCGTACCAAAAATTCAAAAGCATACCAAGCAAAACATGCCGGTACGCATTGGAGGGGGGAAAAACGGAGCCAATAACTTTCATCGTTCCAAACAAATGTTTCGAGTCACGTTACAACAATCCATTGAAAAAGAAAAAATTTGCATTGAAAAATGTTCTTATGAAAATAAATATCAAAACACGGCGAAATTTAATTGTTCGCCAATAAAAAAGTAACCAAACCCTTTTGAACTTAAACTATTGGAATGAGCCTGACGACTCGAAAAAAAACAATTTTTTGAAAATTTCGCCTTTTTGAGCAGGAAATTTTCGCCTTTGGGCCACATGTTATTTTCAAAGCTCCCGTAAAAGGATAACGTTAAATGATGAAAAAAAAACAAATTTACTTCTCATTCATCAGCAGCGTAGCACGTATTCTGCGAAATGGAGTGCATGGACCGGCGTCAAAACCAAGCCCTAGGTTAAAAAATATTGCAAGGAGGTTAAAAAAATTGTACGGTGAAAATCAATGCGTGATTGGTTATAGAAGCATGATGTGAAAAACGTTTCTCTTCATCTAACATTAAAGATTTATTCATTAAAGGCATGGGTTTGGATCGGAAATTCTTAGAGATAAACTATGTAAATGAATAATTACGTGGAAAACTGCTTTTGGCTTGAGACATTGACGTAATTTTGGAAAATCGCCAAACGTTTGTACCATTCGTGAGCGTACTAATAGATTCATTTGCCGCGAACACGATGCGGGCATAGAAGGGGTCAAAAGGAAAAAACATATCACATGACGTAGCGGAAATGAATGTAACGAAACCTACAACAGAGCGATCACGTGACATTCCAGATGCTTCCGAAAGTATGTTAGTTCAAAGGAAGTTAATTCAGAAACTAAGTAAAGAACACGACTCCCAATTTAATCTCATTAATGACTCCTGATAAGGTTATTCTAAGACAAAAACTGTATTACAGCCAAAATAACCAACTCTCGCTCAGGGATCAAAATGATGAAATAGGTTTTTTTGATATCGCCCTTAAGGTGGGCAATGATGCAATCCTGCCATATCAAAGCTCACTTGGTTCATACACATTTTAAACCAAAATTAATGAAGATTGGCCACAATTTAACTGGCGCAATACTAATATATACATCCAAAATAACGGTTTTGATTGTTTTACCCTCATTGCACTCTTGGGGTAACGAATTTAGATTATCTCGAATCCTCATAAAATTATCTTGGTTTTGAAGAACTACATTATCCTCGTCAAATTCGTTCCCATAAGAATTCGGGATAAGAGGGAAGTTTTCCTTAGTTAAAGAAAAATTTCGCACGCCAAGCCGTTTCACCTGGCGGCTCTTCCCATTACTCTGTTATCTTTGATAATCTTCCGCCAGAAAAGAACGGCCCGGAGGAGTAATTCGGAACCACCGTTTTATTTCCCATGCATCCCACTTCCACGCCCACGCCGTGAAAACATAACTGCATTGCAGATGAGATGCTGCACAGTAACGGAAAAAAAAATCGGAATCAAGGCATCAGGATCTGGATTTCAAAAACTATTTTTTCCACCGCGTTTTTAAGTTTCGCCCGAAGAGAAGGTTGCCAACGCACATTTATCACTCAAGAAATTGGCTTCGACAAAATCTATAGAGATGGGTACATACCGAATTCTCAAAGTTTTTCTTCTAATGGAGCCCTTTCCAAATGAAAGAATCCGCTGGGCACTTCAGGAAAAATCCCGCGGGTTCATCATTAAGATGCGCGAAATCGACAGTAGTACATATATTGAGGACATCAAAAGAGGAGAGGCAACCAAAATATTCAGTCTAGAGTCCATGATTGCATGAACAGTGATCACAAAAGCGAGAAGAAATTCTCGAGGGGTGTGCATACATGAATCCCTTGTATGAATAGAAATCGTGAGACGTTATTTCACCCAGACTACACTGTACCGCCGCAAACTCAATACGAAACTTATAGGTATACGTATATACATAGATATATCTTGGGTGTTGCATCGGCCGTAATGCAACATACTTGTATACCGGAAAAAAACCCTGAAGTTTGGGGCTGGTTCCCTTCCCACGGGTTTATCACGAAGCCCTGGTTCACCGAAAATCATCGGCCTAGGGTTTTCCGTTGAATTTCCGCAGGAATTCATCCTAATTTAAACCTAGGGCCTCCCATTCACCGGACGAGCGCTCCGAGTACTGGGATATCATGAACACGCCGCCACGTAGTGTTTAACTATTCAGCGGAATTACTAGTCCAACACAAAACTAAGCAACGACTTCAGTGTGATGGTGGCCTAATTTAAAAAGGGAATGACAAAATACAAAAATGCTGGGCGCTATCACGATAAAACTAAATATCTTGAATTCCCAACGAATACCTCTTATTTTCGCTGGCTGACCTCGTGGGTACTTTAAACTGGATGAAAACGAGCACGCAGCATAGCATTCAGCCTTGTGTTGAACAACAGCGTAATATTTGAAGACTCACGTCAGCTGAAGGGAAAAGGGGCGGAGGCGAAAAAATTACGAAAAACTTGACCTTGAGGATTTGCGCTCGAACAGATGAAGCTTTCCACCCGATAAGCAAGACAGCGAAGAAGCAAGACAAACCTCTTTAAGTATAAGCTACAATTCAATATCGAACGCATATAATCGATTTTCATTGTGAAAAATGAGCCTCATTTGCACTAATCAACAACTTCTAATCTACAATTGACATTCAAAGTGTAAAGCCTGATTACCATAGCGGAAAACTGTACATAATCTTACGAGAAATTTGCGGTAGATCAATGTTATGTGGCAGATAGTGTACCGCAGAATTTCGATGAATTTAAAAAAGTAAGAGGTATTGATACACAACAAGGCAAGTTTCGCCATAAATGCTGGAAGAAATTAGCATACTCCATGTACTTAACACAATTTGTAACGGTGTTGTGACTATTTATTTATTACTAAATGCCATTAATTATTTATGTTTCAATAAAATCACAGCGGCATATTTTCCATCACTATGCGAGCAATGCAAATTACTCTTGAAAAATACTGCTACAGTCTTCGTCATAAATATTCAGACATGCAACTAAATTAGTACCCTGAATTTTAACTGATGTTAAACTGGACAAGTTTTGGGTTTTAAATTTACGTATTTTTTAACGGAAAACTAAAACCACAAGTTATAAATACATATTAAATACATTCTAAAATTTATTTAGAATCATTATTTGCTATATTTTTTGGCGCATATCCATTGCCTTGATGCAAATACATTTTTAGTGCGACCATTCATAAATCCTTTTATCAGCCAATTACATTCTGGATTGTAAAAACTTTTGCTTGAAGGCCAAAAGGATGACTATCCACGTAAGAAAAGTATTTGAAGAATAATGAATAGCATACCGTAAGCAAATTTTATTCAACTTAGCCAATGAAAAACACGAGGACTACTATTGACGAGATGGAAAAAATACATGAAGACGCAGCAGGAAGCGAGGAAAGAAAATAAGTAGCGGAGTGTGCGGTCTGGCCAATTGAGTGGTTACGTTAAAACAACAACATTCCTTCACAATAAATTGCAAATCCAACACAGGATATCCTAGGGAAGTACAAAACCAACGGAAAGGAGAAACCAATATCTGATTTAAAACCATAATGTTAACCGCAAAATTTCTCGAGCATTCACTTCTTTGCCCTCGACTTCCACGCGCTGGGCATTGAAAAGTTTGCAAGCCAAGATGTGTACCTAATAATGTGCACAGATATATTTTGCATCCCCGTTGACCAAACAAAAAAAAACTTTCGGACGTCACATGTCCATGCACAACTGACGTTACCCGCCCATTTAAATTCGAAATTAAGAATAGTGAGACTTCCGAATCGGAGTGAGAGAGTAGGATACGGATTTTGCGACCCAATTCTTCCGTCTTGCGCGACCCACTGAGGAAGCGGTCGGAGAGCGAGGGGAGGGAGGGAGGGGGAAAGAATGGTCCACGGCTTGGGAAGAGCCGCTGCAGGTCTTGACTAAACATGGCCGAGGGGTTTTAAAAGCACCGCCTTCGGAGGCCCCACTGAAATTCAGAGACACACGTGGCAAAGAGGCATCCGGAAGAAAGGCCAGAAGTTATGGGGGAATATTTATTTTTTTTCTAGCCTCCGCCTCGCAGTAAAAGAGGAGAAAAAAAGGTTTAGGCCCTCTCTGGAGCGAGTGCGATCCAGGAAAATTACGCAGCAATCCAGAAAGACAAAACGGCGAATGAGTTTGCGGGTGTATGCATGGAAATTCCCCGCTTTAATAATAGACGCTTCTTGAATATTCTGGGGCAAGACTTTTTTTTAAGAGCGATTTTTGACCATTATTGCTTTCTGCGTTCTCCTCTGTCATGAACTATTAGTCTAAATCAATTTCTGTCATTACATTGTTTAACGGCAAATTGATCTACCTCGTGTTATCGAACAACATATAGGAGTCATTAATTAGATCTTTAAATGATCTATGCTAGAGAGTTTTGGATCCAAAATACACTTTAAAAAAGAAAAAGTAATGAAAATCGCCAAGTATGACGAATGAGTTAAGCATTAAAGGGGGGTTGGGCAAACAGTCATTACGGCAGTGTTTGGATTATTTTGAGCATATTCGTCAAGACATTTGACATATTAGAAGTTTATTGTGAAATATCCTATGCACGAAGACGACGAAATGAATTTAAAGGAAATAGACAAAAAAAGATCAGTGAACCCTTAGATGGAGCATAATATCCTGGGAGAATGTTATACATGGCTAGCGAAGAATGTTTTCGGATGAGATTCAAACTCAGGTAAGGATGTAGAGGGGAGGTGGGATGTTGGAGACTGTGACAATGGAAAGAATGATGGGTTAGAGAGCGGGAGCGAAATCATTTCGGGCTGCATCAATGGTAGAACAAATATGAACAGCCGAAGGAGGAAATAGTGCATAGAGAAGGTGCTCGTACTTTTCAGCATGATTTAAAAAATCCACGACGATACGTCATAGGTTTTAGGGGCGGTATCTTCAATACTGAAGCATATAATACATGTCATTGCAAGAACTCCTTGTTCGTAATGTCAGAGCTCTTATTTTTCCCGGCGGGAGCCGAATGGCCCAATTGAAGTGAAAAGTACAGACTCAAAAATGCTTGCTAAAATTTACCTGATAGTGGAAGGGCGAACAATGTTTAAGTGACTTTAAAATCTTTTTGCATTTGAAATTTGAAAAATATCATCTCTCTCCCCTTTTCCTGGGACTTAAAAAATACCCTGTCTTCTCTAGTCTTCTCTACCAACAATACTTTATAAGCATCAGTTATCTCACAAGACCCAAATTGGATCTGCACGACAAATAACCCATTCCGTCGAACGCGGTAAAGAGCATGAAAACCTCCCACCCATACCAAGACATACAATTCGTCTTGTGTTCACTACAAAATTGACAATCAACATATCTCGCAATATTTAAATGAATGAAATTTGTACCACCGCAATCAAAATTGGCAATGTCAAGTTGAAGAATAAGCTATCATATTCCAAAATTATTATTAGGTCCAGTGCTGAAGTCATATGGATAAAGTTTAATGAGCACTCCCCCAATTCGTTATTTTGAACGAGTGTTCACGGAGCAATAGCCCTCTTGAGATTCGTGGAGAGATTCGCCATTGCATTACTGTCATTAAAATTCAGACAATAGCACTATGGATACACTTTCCACAAAATTCAATAGGAAGGAGAGAAAACGGGTCCGCAGGGAAAAAAAGTCTCGCCTTCACAGATTAATTTGCGGGCAGTCGGAAGATACCTGAGCCACCGCGGGAATCTGAATCGGCACTGTTTTTACTTCCTGCCTTCCCCGCTCATCGAACATTAAATAGATGGTTGCCGGTTTTCAATTTGAACACACTCAAGGGTGGATTCTACAATCACCAGCCAGTTTAAGCTACCAAATTACCCCGCCAATATCAGGATTTACATGCCTAAAAATACATAAATTAGTAGCTGATGCCCTAAGAAGAAGGATATAAAATTCTTAAAAATATTAGGCCGGCGAAATGATAGAAATTATCCAAATGAAAATTTAATATTGAACTTTGAAAAGTTTAGAACGTTAAAATTTACATTTTCTCACCTCCGACATTCACGAAGTATTTCCATCCGCCCAAAACATTCATTAGCAGGGCCACTGCTAGAGAGAGATAATGACAAATAATCGCAAAATTAAAAATGTGAAATTCATGCAGTCATGGAATGGGGACAGTTGCTTTCGTTGCCACTTGCGGTTTCGGAAAATTGCAGTACACACAAAATCGCCCAGCTTGATGTTGTCTGGGTGCGTCAACTGGTTTTGCAACCGCAGCCCTCCGATTAAAATGCGAATGCTCTGTCCTGGGAGAATACCATGCCGCCTATAATAACAGCATTTAGTAAGAATTATTTTATTATTATGCTTGACATATTCCGGCTTCCCACGACTCAACACCCGCAGTTTTAAGTCCGTTTTAAAATTTACATTTCACCAGTATTGATTCGTTTATGCTAGTTCAGATTTATATCTTTTAATGACTTAAAGCAAAATGCGTTCACCATTAAAACTTCCTCCTTATGCACTAAAAGCCGTGAAAGGTCAATGAAAATATAAAAAGTAGATGAACAAAAGTTATTTGACACAAGACAGTTATTACTGTCAAAATCACGTTTTCCTTACGTTCAACCCGCTCCGCCCGTGAATGGCTCCACGAAAGTAGGTTTACAGAAACATGACCCATGAGTAGTATCAGCGGTATTTATTACAACGGGTCGAAGCCCTTCTGAACGACTTCTCCGAACGCAGCTACGATGCTCCTCGATGTGTTAGGCTACAGCTCCACCTTCGCTAACAAACAGTTCGCTTTCTCCCATTCCAATCGATTTATCCGTCACGGTATCAGTAGCCCCTCTTTTCCCGCATCACTTTTTTTCCGGCGCCCGAGAGACAAATGCCTCTTCACTGGGGCCCAGGACTGACCGGTTGAGCCCCAAACACCGCGACGGCCGAACCATACCCATCCCTCGAACGTATAACATACGTTCATCCTCGGACGCCCAAACTTGACCCACTGACCGCGATAGGTATACTCCTCCTTCCCTGGTGGGGAGAAGATGCCCACTGACACCTTTCTACCCAGAATCCACCCGCAGCGACCAGGCGGCGGCGAAGACTACTGGTCTCCCCACTTTCGCCCACCTGGAGCCCGGGTCTCCCCTTCCCCTCCCCTCGCAGCTCCCCCTCCCGAGAACGAGGAAGGAGGCGGGACCGCCGGCGAATGAGGTGCGCGCGGAGGAGCACATGGGGTGTGAGTCAACATTTTGCGAGACCGACTCACAAAAGGACGTCAAAACCGACCGACCGACCGACCCGACCACAGCGGACAGCGTTTCACCGGTTTCGGTTTTGACCGCACCGCGCAGTGCGGAAAAACGTGCGTCGGTTTATACGGGTCGCTGACTTCAATTCCGACCGTGTGTGAGGCGGTGGGCGGGGGGGGGGGGGGGGCTATCTCGTCGGTGACGTGGGTGACGTCATTACGCAAGCAAAATCGTGAAGACCCAAGAGAAGAAACGTCGAATCAAATTGCGATATGATGCAATGCACCGGAGAATCATCAGCGTCGACGGGTGATTCTGTGGATACGGCTCATCACGCATGTTTTCACGAAATAATGACCTGAGGAAAATCGTCATTACGTGCATTTAGGGATAGGGATTTCTGCAATGGGCGTTCGAATACATCGTTAGCGAAAATGAAAGAGCTGAGTCGTCTATCATTAACGTGAGCCACTCGAGTGATTGTGCAGGATTTTTCAATCATTCGAGACGGATTAGTCTGGATTGTGGAGGAAAAATACTTCGATAGAAGAAGTACTTAATCGCGGGGGCGACCTTAAGGGAATACCTTAAAGCACCTTTAACCATACGCAGATATCGTGACTGAGTAGAGTTTTAAGTTGCCGTGAAAAGGAGAGACAGGACGACTGCGTTTGCTACTTCCAACGAAGGGCTCCAACGGATCTGCAGTTTTAAGTCCCATTCGACGGGCGGAGAACTTGACGCACTTATTGTGCTCTCCACACGCCACCGAAGTATCTTGTGTTTGGAGCTTATAATGCAAGACTCTATTAGTCGCATGTAGTATTGGTCCTGCACGGGTGGAATACGAACTCGGGCTTCGGGTTCGTATTCCACCCGTATCGGGGTTCGGAATCAAATACATCCTATCTACGACCCAAACCGATTTTCCCTTTTCAACTATTTTCTCCTACTCGCCAGTAGATGTCCTGCCGATGATAAGAAATCTACTAAATCTTATTATTTCGCTGAGAAATTGAAACTTGGATTCAGTCGTGAGTATATCTACCAGAGCTACATGCGCCGGCGTGGAAATGAGGACGAATTAAGAAAGCAGGAGAAAAAATATGAGCAATCTTCACGTAATGGTAAAGGTCATGTATGTTAACCAGTCATTACTAATAATTAATTTTCTAAAGAGTCGCCTTGAACGACAGAATTTTTTTCACGAACAATAAACTGATGCCTTCCCAAAATATTATATATTTATTGTGGTTTCAAATAGTACGCCAATAAATAACCTTGCATTGATTTTAATATGTAAATAAAAAATAAACCAAAAAGATTCACCGCATGAAATATGTTGTAACATCTCCAGAACTCAAAAAAATTGGGAGGGAGATACTAGAACAGCATTGCTAGTCGGTACTCGATGCGGGTCACTAAAAGATAAGACCATGTTACGAGGCTGAGTATTCTCCACGAGAAAATTCGACGGCTTGTGTATACGCGGGAGCAAGATGTACATTTCAATCGGATACCTGTATGTTATGGTCTTCGAGGTTCCAATGCGAGAATTTTCCGAGACATGAAGCCATTCACTTGAACGACGCGAAGTCTGAGTAAGATTCAAATTCCACCCTGGAGACCCGACGCGAATGAGCAAGGACATGAAACTTACAATATGTACATCTACGACCTGTATATGTCCATCAATTAAATCATTGAAGTATACAATGCGAATGATTATTAAATTAATGTAATTAAAATATTTAACATCGGCAATTGAATAAATACAATTGTTGCTTCAGAAATGATTTTGGTTATCATATGGTATATATTAATATCAAATATATTTATTTAATCATACCTACAAATCTATTCTCGTTTACGTTTAATATCATGGCAAAATACAGAGTGATATCGTGACTCTGACTGCCAACGAAATATAGAAGTTTTAAGTAGGCCTATAAATACGTAATCCTGCGAAAACACTGCTCGGAGATACTTCACGGAGTGTTCCAGCCGAAACGTAGAAGCACACACTTATCCGATGTCTTGTGGTGCTCCTGTGTGCATACATCTCCATCCCAAAGTCAGGTTGGAGCAGAAAAGACTATCCATCATTTCAAGCGTTCCGTGTAGCTCTCAAATATGGAAATATACTATAGACCCTTCACGCAGATCGCTCGAATAGTGTGTGTGGGTTTCCACTTCGGGGATCGGCATTATGGTGTTTACTCGAGCACTTCGAAGGTGGACGATTAATTTATCAGCGATGGGCAGCGGTTGCACGTATTTCGCCCACACTCACTCCCCCGAGGTGCCTCGGACAAGTGAAGATCGGCACGGGAAGGGGTAGATTCGCCGGGAGCTGCGAAAGCCGAGGCGCCTAACGCTTGCGAGTGGCGTAAATATTTTCTAACGCTGAAGAGCGAAGCCCCGCACCATCCGAGAGGACGGGGCGTAGATTATATCTTAGACTAAACGAGCTAAGTATCACTGAGGAAAGGTGGCGAGTACTTTTTACTGTAGTACTATATGTACGAGGAGTTAAAGATACGAGAACAGACTAAATATACTAGTAAAACGCAAATATCCACCAGAGGAAAAGTTAATATTCATTCTTGTTGGATAAAAGAAGATATCTGAAGGTGTAGGAAGGAGATTATCCCAATATCCATTCCCTTGCCGATCCTGGTGGCGGTGGGGTAACAGCCTTCCCAGCCAATCCAGAGGTCGCGGGTTCGAATCCCTCCTAGGTCGATTTTCCTCCACCTGGGGCATGGACGTTGGTGACTGTCTTCATTTGTAATGCATAAGAGTTAGGTGGAAGAAGGAACTACAAAGTCTCAATCTCACCCCAATAAATCCTCAAATAAAATAAATATAATCGATCACTATTGTAGTTTCAATGAACCTTTCCAATAAACCAGTAGTTTAGTTAATGAGTGGACCACGTCCGTAGCTGCAAAATTTCAAGCTGACCAACAGAATTTAAGGTAGGCATAGCTAAGTGTGGAGACCCACTGAATTTAATATTTTGTTACACGTAAAATAGGGCAAGCAATTTTGATGTGTGATATCGATTAAAACAGTTTGAATGTACTTAATCATTTAAACGTACGCCTAAAGAAACCCATGTTACTTCAAACCTCTTCAAAGAAACAGTATGATGACTGCACAGGCTAAAAAATAATATTTCAGGCAAAAATTATAGCGAAAGTTAATAAAACATTAACATAGTATACACAGGTATGAACAACACGATAAGTATCATGAAAAAGTTAGGAGTCGACTGGCTTCGCTGATTTATGAATATCCCAAATTGACAAAATAAGAAAACTGATCTCGAAAATACAACCAATCAAAGTCCTTGAGAAAATCAAGAACGACACCGCTGCCGTACCTTCACCACTCCTCGGCCGACCCGTCGAGCAAGGAAAAAAGACAATCACAGAAACAATAAAAGCCAAGGGCTGAACGTGAACAGTACAATTCCTCGAATATTTCGAAGTAGCAAAATTCTCACGCATGAAATTACGTATAAATGCAGCGCTGAGCGTCTTTACCAGATATTCTCATCCATGGGATAAAACGATTGCTTAAGGATATACTTTTCGCACGAAAAAGAGGCTGAATATTATTTAAAATGTCACTGCGATACAAATAGATAAAAGAACATAATCTTGTTGATTATCCAATAGTTGTTTTAACGAAAGGAACACTGATATGAGTAATACAATGGTAATTCTATACACAGTATTTTTATGTCACAAGCCTAATGAGGAAACATCACTTCGTTCGAGGAAAATTCCGGATTATTAGATTCTTCCTCTTCCATTCATTGCGGTAGGTTACGGCAATATTCTTCATTTCTTTTGACCCCTTAGCAATGGAGGAAAGTACAACCTTTCCAGAGGCGTTATCGCCATCTGTGAGGGTGGGACGTGAAACAATGACGAGTCGATGTACGACGTGGTTAGCGATAAAAAGTTCAAGGACGATGATGCGTACATAAACTCGCCTTCACGCAAAAAGGTTGAATACTGTCTGCTTAACACGATAGTGGGGCATCGGGATAGTGCGGTGGCTAACGTACTGACTTCCCACGCAGAGGGCTCACGTTCGAATCCCGGAGGTGGCAGATATTTTTCAGTGGTATCCCGATCCCTACTAAAGGTTCTTAGTGGAGGGCATTTTGAGTGATTGCTCCGTCCGTCGGATGGGACGTTAAGCTGTGGACCCATGGCGCCTTTCGGTAACAGTCGATGCCTGGTTTCTCTCCACCCGTCCCTGTCCATCCCTAATGACCTCAACTGCCGGTCACCTCCCCTATAACTACTAAATAACACGTACGCTTCCCAGAATTCATTGCACATTCCGTGCATATTCGATAAAACCGATAAGCACCTGGAGGTTTCCGGGGAGATAAATTTCGGTGAAATTGTCCCGAGAAGATATTCAATGGGAACTTGGCTCCATTAACTGGCACGTTGCGGAACTGCAAAAAGTGAGTACGAATGCTGAACACCTATAGAAATACGCATCTTCTGATTGATTAATTACACTGAATTTACTAAGATTGAGGCTCCTCGGATGGCTTAAATTTAAAACTCAACTTCCCCAATCCCTGCCTTCCTCCCGTGTATAGAAAGCAGGGTATAATTCCGCCGCATTCGAATGGACCGTGTATTCAAATCTGCCGGGTCTCCGAGAGCTTCGAGTGTCAGCATAAGCACATTTAAATGGTTACGAGATTTCTATCGCTTCGTGACACTGCTAACACTCAACTAAGAGAATTCATTAAACGCATTGAAATGTTGTTAAATTTTCCAGATTCCCCATTTTTCTAACCCGTGCATCTCTACATGTCATGTGCGGTCCATGGCATACCACGTTTCGGCTAAGGTCTTTTGAAGATAGAAATAGCTAGGAAAACCAGCCCTAACAGTCACCTTTCCCCCTGAATAAATTTTACCCGGCGTTCATCCAAGACTGCCACCAATACTGCCCGCAAATAGCAATTTACAAAGTTAAACCCCAATATTCCTACTTTACTTTATGTAGAGTCATCAGCGAAAGAAACGGTGGAAGTAACTGCGAGCCTTACCTATCTTTGCTCTCCATAAGAAAGAAGACGATATTTTTTCCTTTAAATTCAACATACAGATTGCATGCACAAATTTAATTGTATTTTTTTTAACTTTGTGTGACTCATTTATGATGAATTAATAGAGTGACTTAGGGTTTCCACTTATATTTTATATGACACGACACCAGTTTCGTCGTTTTAAAGATATACGAGGGTCATCCGGAAAGTAGTACCCGTTCGTGCCGCATGAAGTGCTGACCACGCGAGTAGCCGCTGGACGAGGTCAGATAGCTTCAGTGGCTTGTCTGCCTTCTCTGAGCCAAGTTGCGTGACGCTAGCATTGCCTGTGTTGTTTCTGTGATTGTTTACAATGTTTAAAAAAATTGAGAACGCCGCCAGTTGTGAAGTGAGGGCAGTGATTAAATTCCTCAATGCAAGAAACGTTCGCCCATGTGATATTCATCGCCAATTAAAGGAGGTGTATGGAGACAATGTAATGGACGAGTCGTCTGTTCCGCGGTGGTGTCGCAACTTCAACATGGGGAGGGGGAACACACACGACGATGAGCGTTCGGGGAGACCGTCTGTCATTACAGACCAACTGGTGAGCTCAGTTGACGAATTCGTGAGGAACGATCGGCGCGTCACAATTGATGACATCTGTGAGCATTTTCCCAATGTTTCTCGAACAATTGTTCATGAAATTGTTAAACACCATCTGCATTATGCAAAAATTTGTGCAAGATGGGTCCCTCGGGTATCTCAATGAGCTGGCGGCGAAGGACTATGCAGCAGGAATACAGAAACTTGTCACACGTTATGACAAATGCCTTAATTTGCTTGGAGATTATGTTGAGAAGTAGTTTAAAGTATCCTCTTTCAAATAAAATTTTTTATGTTTGTTAATATTTACTTTTGTGTCTTTATTTCACGAACGGGTACTAATTTCCGGATGACCCTCGTATATCTTCAGAAAAAAGATGTGAAACCATGAAACAATGACAACCCATGTCGTGCGAAGTTACCACATGCGGAAAATTAAGTTATTCTATGATTTTGGACAGCACACCATAAAAGAAAATGCACCAATTGCAATGATACTGCTGCCTTTCAAGGAACCTATTTTCGTTTCGTGAAGGAGAGAGCTTTGTAATATTGTGTTGGGTGGAATGAACATAATATAGAATATAGCATAGCATTAGGAATCGCATCGATTCCTCGTTTCCCATCGTTGATTTTTCCCCATCCCGAAGAATTTACAATCCCCGAAGACATGTATGTGCCTGGGAGACACTAACGCGAAGTTACTGTGGGCGACGGACCGGTGTCGTTCTGACAGAGAGAGGGGGTCGGCCGAGAGAAGTGGCGCGCTTTCCGCAAGGCCTCTCGCTCGGCTGGTCTCTCTCTCGGTATGCAGTCGCCAGCCTCCTCCCCTCCGTCATTGTCCCGAGCTAAACCTTCTCCCACCTTACTTTGAAGGAAATAAAAAATGAACGGCCTTCCGTGGAGAGAGTTCCACCCTCTCCGGAGAGCTTTGCACCAGAGAGTGATAGCTCGGCGTGCTGCGCGGACAGATTCAGCTCCCACTTCAACGGCGTGACAACCCCAAGACAAACCACCACAAAGGATCCAACAACACGCGTTTCTGCTCTGAAGAGCCTCAAGAACACTCGCAAAGAACCACGCGCTTAATATCCAGTCGCTTCCGTCCGTTCGACGGCAAACCCTCTTCCGCCGCCAGACGACCCCGCCCCCACGATCGGGGAGACCACCCATCATCTCCTTCCTGTAATGCCAACAGCCTACCAGACGTCACCTCTCGTTGGAGCGATCTCGTCAGACGTCTTATGATATGTTCACTCCACCCATCAACATGCGCGACAGGCAAGAAAGAGGGGCTCGAACGGTGGGAGAGGAGTGTGAAAGCATAGGTTAACATACCTACCTGTAATAATTACTAGGTGCATTGTCGTTATTTGGCACCAATGTCAAAGGTACATTTATCTTTAACTTATAATAAGGTGGATTCACTAAAAGGTTTACTTGAAATTTCGCGACATAAACAGAAACAGTGGCAATGAAAAACGTGACACTAATAAATTACCGATCATTAAGAGAAAGTTGAATTCTAAACACTATAAATTCGAATCAGAACTGTTGGAACCCTATTAGTGCTCGGTACTAGATCGCAATATAGTTATTATAATAAAAGACACCCGCATCAATTTTTTTACCGTCGATAAATGTTGCACAGTAATGAATAGCATATTACCCATACCTGAGAACTACTCATACACAGTTTATCATTTATTTCATAAGGCGGCAACGCAGAAATCAACGTGAAATGTGCCCGCCGACACAAAATATACACAAGCCTTTTGAGAAATGTTAACGGCTTCGAAAAGCATTTATAGAAAGAAAACTACTATATTTATTGCATTTGAGCTTTTTGTGACAACGGTAAAATTCATTTCACCTACTCTAATAGCCTGACACTATTGAAATGTATCTTTCCTACGTTAACTAAAAAGTTTTTGTACTCACCCACGCCATACTTCTTAGACTTCGTAGGCGTCCACATTTTTCCGAGGAAAACTGTCAGTTGTCACGAAGAACGAATTATACTGCAACGATATTCACATTTTGCCACAAAACACACGAATAACCAAAGATGACATTCTTATGCACTGTAATAAATCAGCAGAAGAGCACCCGCACACTGTCCACCGAACCTTCCCCGTTTGAGACTGACGTACCATTAAAAGGTTTTCGACTACGCCGCCAGATGGTGCCTTACGATAAACAAAAGCATAACGAAATGCTAAAAGAAATCTCGTCTGCTCTCGCTCCGATTGCAGTCTGCTTTGTGATAGTGTGTAATTTCCATTTATTGCCCTTTTGTAGACTTTTCATGGACTACTTATGCCTTAAACTTAACTTGTTCAATGGCATGGAAATATAACCTTTGATATAAAGCTTGAAGTTTCTAAAGAAATGGTTATGATTGTGGCATTTTCGTCACGTATTCCGCATAAAATTGTATGTATGTATTAGATATTTTTAATTGAATTTGGAAATATCTCTAGGTCATATGAGTGAAATTTTGAAGGGATGATGTCATACTCTTTATTTCAATAAATAACAACTATCCAAAATACAATTTATTTTTAAGCAGGAAAATATATAAATACTTTAAAAAAGTTGAAAATCACTTCAAAAAGATGACGATACCTTTGCTTTAATATAGAATATCAACAGATTATATTTCATAATCAAGTTAAAATTCATTTCACATAAAACATGTACAGTAACACTGAAAAGTATCACTTTGTCTCTCAGTCATAACTTTGTAAACAAAGGTTACTTAGGATTTTAAAAAACGCCAAATTGTTTAGTGTACATCTTTCTGAGCTACTTAACATTAAATAGCTAAAAACATTTGTTCATCAAACACTTTCAAATGAAATATACAAGCATTACTAGTGAATACTATTCGGCGCTAGGACAATTAGAATTGAATATCCTTACAGCATTTAGTTCTCACTGTGCTGCATCATATTTCTTGGATCAACACTTTTGATAGAATTTGACATGCCACTCCAGTTTTCACTTGATTTTCTTTGTCTCGTGAGCTTAATACATTGCGAAAAGGTACCAGCAATGCATCAGAAGTGGTACCATTCATTCCATTTCAATGAAATTGGAAAGTTAAAAATAACAAAATTTGAGTATGTTGTTTTCCTACAACTACGGTAGATTAGGCATTGTGAATACATTATTTCAACAAATGCTGGAATGTCAAGTGTTAATACTGTCATAGTCTTCAACCATAAAGTTATATCATTCATCTACCAACTCATGATTTACATTTTAACATCAAGTCTATATTGTGTATTTGAACGAAATGTTGACTTTAATACTGTGTCCTTAGGGAATACTCACCAACTTCTGGTAACAGGAACTGATGAACAGCATTTTATTGTGCTAGTTCAATTTGCACATTATCACCCAAGTGATCAGAAAAAATTGAGTTGGTTTCATCTCATTTTACAAATGTTTGGCAGACTATCTTCAGTAATTCTCTGTAGTATCCCACGAGCTTAAGTTGTAGTCAATATCATTTCTGTAAGATGGACACTGCCCTAACTCTCATTGAATCTAATGTGCACTTATTATATGGCTATATGTACACAATGGGAAACAGCATTGTTCTGAATTATTTTATAGCAACTATTAGTGACTGTGTCATGAGCTCATTTCATTTTGCATTTACAAAATCATTTCATCATGTTTAATTGAGTTTTGAGAATTCAAATTGCGAAGCATTAAAAACGTCCATTAGACTTAAGGTATTGTAAGCAAATTTTGTTACAGCTTTCCATGAATATCTGACAGAGAATACATGCTATTCCTGGCTATTACATTGCAGAAGAGGAAATGGGAGACTAATAATACAGATGAAGAATGTAGAAAGATAGTGAATAAGATTTAGTGTAGAGAAGATAGTCATCAAGTGAGCACAAGTACACCTACGTTGGAATGGGTGAAGAACTCTACAGGAAAGGGGAATGGAATTGTGATGGTCTTACCATGTAGGCTGAATGTAAAATTTACTTGCCAGTTAGAGCACGTCAAAGATTAAAAAGAAAAGGTAAAGGCTGGACTTCCCAGTCATCAGAAAACTGTACAGGCAATCAGCATAAAAGATCATCACAATTCAGCAATCTCAACAAGTCACATCAATGCAATCACTCTTAGGTCCCATTGGGTTTAATTCATCAGTACATACATTATAAAAAACAGAGTACAGAAGCAGAAATAATGACCAATGAAATAGTATAGTTGTAGTAAATAGCAGTATTAAAGATTTATCACTGAGAGACAAAACAGGAAAACTACAAAAAAAGGGGACCAAAGCCCTTGGGTAGAATGAATGAGGCATATAAAAATGATTCGCCTGATTCAATGATGAAGAAACTCAGGTTTCAAATAAATCAAAAAGGTTTAGGCACACACCCAACTGGGCTGTGGCATGCTTCACAGCAATGGAAGCCAGTCTATGTCCAATGGAGAGACAATATTGTATGGTACACATCTCTTAAATGAACCAGTCCTAATAATTACCCCAATAGATATGCAAGTTGGACAAAGGTGAGAGTCACAAGCAAAACAAAAAATCAGGAAAATAAGACAAATAAAGGCATCTAATAACTAACTACCTCTTTTAATTCAACTATATGACCAACTCCTACTTATACCCACAAGATTATTTTAATTATCCCCCAACTAGGAGAGAAAAAGAGAACAGTCTAAGTGCTATCAAGTACTTGTATCAATTTACAAACATCTAGAGGAGAAGGGAAAACAAGTCTGTTTTTTCACAGAACATTTACTTCCATCATAACGTGACTCAAAAGAAGATTCCCATTGCAAAGAGGAAAAGTTCATCAGGATTACCTGCAGAATCATATGCTCACCAACAAACAATAAGTCAAAAAGCATATCTGACAGAGCTATAGAGAGAGACAGATAGTATAGTACAGAAATAGGGAGAGAGAGAGAGAGAGAGAGAGACAGAGAAAGAGACAGAGCCAGAAAGATGAGAAAGAGAAACATTTGCACAAAGAAACAGCACATGTAACAACAGCTAGTGGTTCAAAAACTCGCAGTGAAAAAAAAGGGCAAGCCACTTATGCAAATAGACCATTGCTTTACCCTGTTTTCTATTGTTTACTTGATTAATTAGGTAGAAATAGGAAAAAATCACCTATGTATTCAAACATGACAGTATACTTAACATTAATTGGGAAGAACTGGGATTTGGAGTAAAAATGAATGTTTAGTGTGGTAATTTAGTCTATGATAAAGGCATACGAGGAATTTTGCAATTTTTAATTATACATATACAAACTACCTAATCAAAATTATACAAGTTACCATGCTGATGGCTTGCTATATCTTTTTATTTGAAACAACCTTAACTTCATTTATATCTATAAATTTCAATATCTAAAAATAAAGCCATTAGAAAGACAGCAGAAGCGATTGAGGGCATACCTATACAAGACCTAACATTGTCAAAAGGGAAAATAAGAGTGTGCCTTTAATTTCATTAGTAATTGACCATATGATAACAATTTGACAAGTTAATGTCTATACTAAGCATCCAGAGCAAGATTTTGTACTGATATTTACTACCCTTCTGAAAATTCAGAGGTTTAAACAATACTTTTATAAATAATAAAATTTGTCTGCCATAAAATTTGCACAACGTAGAAGAATTTGCCACAGTCATCACAAAAATGGCAAAAAACATTTGAGGAACACTTTTCCATTTGGGTATGGCTTCAGTTACACACAAGAATAAAAAATAATGCCTGTCTCAAGAAATGATTGCTTGAAAAAAACTTTTTATTTTCCGTACAGAGCCTTCCTGTTCTTTCTTAATAATATATATTTATATATATGCATGAGTGTGTGTTGTACATGGTCTTAAAATAATATGGATGATAGCTTGAACTGTTTATACTTAAAAACAAAAATATATACGTTCAGTAATGCAGCAATGACACTTGGGTCAAATAGAATAATGGTAGGCAACTTATTTATCAAATACTCTGCCCCCCTGACCAAGCTTCAATCACACGGCCATTCACTCTCCTCCAACGATTCAGCAACACGGTCACATTCACTCAAGTGGTCAGGTTGGTCAAGCCCTAACACTTAGCAAAATACAGCTTTTAAAAATAATAAAACTCATTAGATGGTACAAGATAACTCTTTTTTCCCTTTCAAAAATAAAGATCACGACCACTTCTGTGCGCCCAAAAAAATGCTAACCTAATATAATACTTTTAAAATCCAAGAGTAGAACTTCAATGAACATTCGTTTCTTCACAAGAGATATGATTTTAGTGAAATGGTTGAGAGATTTAATTTTTTTGGCTAGGGATGACAAATCAAGTGAGTCTCGACATTGGCCAAGTACAAAAAAGGCTCCACTTCCGAACAAATCCTTCAACCACCGGGGGTGGTCACCCCCGGCTCATGTGCATTGATGCCCCATTCCTGGACAGCATTAAAAAATCGTGGAAGAACCCACACTTCCACACCATCAACATCATCAGTACACTTGAAATAAGATAAAAACATGATTCTTCACACCCATTACCCTGCTCCCACACATAAAAGTGAAACAACACTATCCTGATATCAGATGGACACAGCGATTGCTTAAAAAATATACTCAATGATGCACAATGTAGCCCAAAGATGGTATTCAAGTTTGAAAAAGTAGCAAAAAAATACATATGAATAGAATGTGTGCAATAGAGATTACAACTACCAGAAACTCCAATCCCAAACACGACTTTCTTTTGGCAAAAGGGGGAAATAGAACATCATATTAGGTACAGGAAACCCTAAGTGGTAGCAGTAATAGTGATACAGAATTCTCTAATATACTCCTCCCAAATATTTATGTCTTCTCTATATATATTTGGAACCTGATTATTTTCCACTATACAATACTCTTTTCTTTGATCCCATGAACATGAGGCAAACTCACATCAAAGTGCCATTTTCTCAAGAACATTATTTCTCATAAGAGTTATAATAAAATATGTATAAACTTCTGATAATATCTGTTATATACTATTACACTTAATAAACTGCCTCCAAGATTTGATGCCATTTTAGGCATACCTTTCACAATCAGAATTTTGCCGATCAACCGCAACTTGTTAAATTTAGGGATTATGGTCCCACCTCCGCAACAACCCAAGCCAAGACCCAAAAAAAATTTTTTTTCCTCTTGACAAAGTCATTCCTGCAGCTACTATGTTGAATCACACGCTTCCCATACTGCAAGATATTTTACTCCCTTTTATTCACTTGCTTTTTCTTTCTCCTCTACAATAAACACACACAGCAGAAAAACACAAAAAGAGTGAAGAATCATAAGGGTCTAGCTTGCATGCTGGTCAATGCATTCAGTGGCAGTATAATTGACGGCCATTCCACCGGGCAAATCCGATGGGAGAAAGGCGTTCCACAGTTTTGGTCACAAGGGTTGCGGGAGGGAGCAAAAAACTAGTCCAATCAGAGAGGCCACGGGAAAACTTCCAGTGAGCCTAACAATACAACAAAAGGGGCTCCAAACATTTGCTTTTGTTTATACAATTCTCAAGCAGAACAAGAACAGCAGAGACAAGTATTTGGAAAAAACTTTTACACTCAGAAACATGACACATTCTGAAAAGACTGCACTGTGGAGAAACTTCTTTGAGAGGAAACTCTCTGAAAACTGGGCTCAAAAGGAGGGAGTGTGTGACTCAAACAAACCGGCAGTGATATAACACTGCCGCACAGATGAAAGCAAAAGTGGCGATTCAGACACATCAAATGCTATGATGCCCATTAAATAAATCCCATAAAACTATGGCCATTCAGATATCAACAGCAATGGTTATGGTTATTAAAATATTATGGCGTTGCCCCGGTGTTCTTTTTTATTTTTCAAGTGTATGTGCGCACGTAGCAGATTTGTAGGAGAGGAAATAAAATCATGGCCTCCCTCCCCTCACCCCATGCAAATCTTGGAAAAGGCACAAAAGATTAGAGGTCTGATATGTCGACAAGACCACACTTACATGACCTGTACTGAAAAGCCTTATTCAAGACATATGTACATAAAATAATGGGTAAAAGACCAAGTGAACATTTTTAACTCTACAAATTTCCAATAACCTTTTTTTTTCAGCTAATTACAAATAACTTTTAGCCCATCTCATATAAACGCCTATTTCATAGCACATCATTGCAATTCCATTGTTTCATCAAATTAATCAAAAGCACACCATAGTATTTCCCTCAATTTACGTTTGTTCATCAAAATACACTAATTCCAAGGCGGTTCTGCAAAAATGTGATTGTCAACTATTGTAAAAGTTGTAAATATTTTTTCTTTTTTGCATTCTTTTTTTCACGAGAGGAAAAAAAAAGAATAATTGGTTCTGACCAACCCTGTGGCTCATTTGAAATGTTTTCTTTTTCACACCAATCATATTTTAAAGCTATTACAACAATACTGTTCCTCAAGATGTACCAATGACATAGAATAAAGAGTTACACATATTTATGTATATTCAAGAGATAAAATCTAGTTATACAATAGATATTATTCCTTAATAGTCACACACAACAGAGTTATTGAGAGCTAGCTCATTCAGGGGAGGATAGGGGGCCGGAGGGGGACAGAAGAGTGGAACAGAGTTGGGGTGGCCTTTTGCTAAGAAAGTGGAGTGGGAATGTACACACCTCAGTAAATTTGACTTCATAGCAGCGCCATGATAAGGTTAACTACACAAACACGGCCTCAGAAATGGTGTAATTTCCGACCTATTTTCTTCAATCAAGTGCTGACTAATAGGAGACTCTCAACTTCTTCCCTGAACCGATGAAAAAACACATTCGAAAGTAGTGGGAAAGGAAGTTCGTTTCACCCATCATTATGTTTGCCAGGACAAATCTGTGAGCAAGAATGATTTGAGTGAGTTCAGACAATGGGTGCCAAGGGAAGATAATATAAAAAAAAGTACACATAAAGACTACAGTAACTATAAAGCTATAAACTAAAACATTCTAGAAATTTCAACAACAAACTAGCCTCCTTCAAAACAATCTCAAAGAGCCCATATCAAGAGCACACCAACATACACGCCTGGTCATTCCCCTAACTACTTCATGACATTGCTCCCTCTTGTAATTGAACCTGTGGAACTGGCCTTTTGATGAAAGCATGTGGTCATTGAGAAGTACAGCAGAGGTAGAAGAAAGGGAAGAAAAACAAGCTGAAACACTTTTTTTTACTTTGGGTGATGCTAACTCCCATTGCCCTGATCTTATCAATGGTAGCCCATGCCCAGTACAACCAAGTCTATTTTAACCAGTCCCCTTCGAAAGAGCTCAGATCTTTTAAGCAAACCAAGCCTATTCACTGACTGAAGGATCCCTTGTCTGGAATGATTTGATAAATTTTTCTTTCTGTGTAACGAAGAGAGATCCAAGTCGGTATGAGAGGCAGCAAACCCTGAAGTTGATGCCACCCCTGGCAATACCTATTGGCCACCCCTTATTTTTCATTTCATGAATTTGCATGCCTTCTCACCGCAGTGGGGGATGCAAAAATACTTTTCCAAAAATTGTGTTTCGATTTGGAGGATATCAGATAAACAAACAAAAAAACGTTTCAACTTCTCATTGTTGACAATTATGTTATGTTCTCAAAAATAGCACATTAAAAACATCTGGTATCTTCATTTCTCAAAAAGGTAAACACCTGAAGCACACCAGACAAGTCTAAAGCCTAAAATCTTTCTCAAGTCATCAATCTCGTTGACAAATTTTCCTGGAGACTCCACCTTAGGATTGGATGGGGAGAGTTGGCTCTGACCCCATACTTTGGGAAGGGAAGAGTTTAGTGGAGGGTAGGGGGAGGGAAACCCATTGATGCAGAGTGAGCAATAAGCAGACTTTTTAACTCTGAAATCACGACAAGACAGAAACTGGAGGCAAGGGGAGACAGGAATCTATGGGTGTACCCTTTTTTTCGACTAATTTCCTTTTCTTTGGGATTTGTAGAAAGATAGGACACCAAAAAATATACAATTGAACGATATGTGTTCCTGCAAAATTTTTTGAAAAAGATCTATGGATGATTTTTAAAACTTTTTGCTAACATTCTTGCAGACAAGGAAACCATTTGTTTTTTTTTTAAAACTACAATATTGACCAATGTGATATTCACAATCACTGCTCAACCATTGCTGGAGAACAGGTCGTTAAAAGAGTTTAGCCCCAAAACATTAAACCTATCCGATTTTGGTCAAACAAAAGGCAGGCTGCCACGTCCTGGGCAGCTATTTAAAATTCTCCATTCCATTGCCTATTGCGGACAGGTTTCTCCACACCAAAACTTTTTTTTTTAATCTTTTGCGGTGGCTGGTACGCAGGTTAAAAAATGGATTAGTGATCATATCTCTCCAAAAGATCACAACCCTTCCTCTCACACCCATTACTTAATTTTTTAACAACAGTACAAGTGCAGCAGCTTCATACACATACACCCACGCACTCTCTGAAATACAGATTTGTCCCTTTGGTCATCCCCAGGCAAGCTGTCCCGTAGCTTCCTCTTTCTAATTCAATCGATGGACACTGCCCCACAATATATATTTTTATATATATATTTATATTAGCTTTCCTCTCTATCTCTCTCTCACACACAAAAATGTTGCACGGGGAAATATTTTCATGTATCATCTAAACAGATTTTTCACACAGATGTCCTTCTCTCTTACTCTCATTTCTTTTTTTTCTCATATTTTTCCTTTTGTAAAACCATCCCGGCGGCACAGCATTTCCCCCAATGGAATGAAGAGGTGAGGGGGTGGGGAAGAAAACCATCCGAGTGCGAGTCGAGGAGGGCCACCACGGACACTACTGACGGACACCACACTCCAAACCTACATTTCCTCTCTCCACACTGTCCGAGACCACAAATGCCATCCTCCGACAGGTTGCGAAACACTTTCCAAACACGCACTCCTGGCACTCTTTCCCCAGGCCCTCCCTCCCAACCCCCCCCCACAAAAGGGTACCGTGGCACCCATGACCTCTCTCCAACACTTCGAAAGGAACCATCCCACTCACACTCGAGCGCACACCAAAATCCTTCCTTCCCTTTAAATTTCTACCCTCTTTACTCTCACTACCCCCCCTGATATCCTTCTCATCCACCTACTCTCCTCCCCCACACCCTTTTACTTGACACAGATGCCAGCCCAAACTGCTCCAATCGATTCAAAGGGGACGCTTCCTTTGATGCTCTGTGGCTCTGGGATGGGAGGAGATGAGCAGCCCCGGCCACTGCCAAATCCTCCCCAGGAGCGTCTCTCATCTCTTGTCCTCCCCCTCCTTAGATCCATGACTTGGAGAAGGACACGCGCAGGTGGCTGGACTCACTCAACTGGTGATTGTGCATTTTCTGAAAAAGTCAAGTAGAAATAGCATGAGACCGGTTTGCAAACATCGTGGAATGGCAAAACCAAATAATATGAGATTGAAAACATTGCCAATGGTGAGCTACCCTTGAATCTGACACAAGTGTAAGGATTATTGAAAGAATTTGCGCCAAGAAAACAGACCATCTATGTATAATTGACGCCTGAAAAAATTCCATGCAGTGATCAACACCATCGTTGTAGTTACAACCTCTCAGCCTCCCTTTCAGCACAAACCATAGAGTGACAAATGCTCTTCCATTGTAATTCATTTTTCACATTTTGTTGGGGAAACTACTAGCACAATGGTTAAATCAAGAGGTAAAGAAGGGTATAACAATTCAGCGAGAAGGCTTACATATGCCAGTGATATCAATACCATAAGATGCATCATGTGGGTTAATGAGAGATAACATTTATGAAGATAAACAGCAAATTTATACTAAAATTTGATGGGTTCACACCCTAAAAGATATTTCACTTGTGGCCAGGATTTTCTTCAAGTGACATACCTAATTTGTTTCAGCATTACATGGATACACTTGAATCAACTTAGTCCTTTTCCTCAGAGAAATCCGAAATGGCAGTGAATAAGTGCCAAGGAAAGTGCAGTAGTAACTACTTCTAACCACAAATTCCAAGTCAATCCCGGTCAATGAAAATGATTTTTACACTCTGAAATTGTTGCATTGTACTTGTATCCATTTACGTGATGATTAAGATGGTGCACATTTCATCAAAATACAACTTACGTTCACTCATAGTGTATAAAATATAAGGCAAGCGTTCAACAAGCATATGTTATAAAAAGATGTCACTTGAAATAATCAATGCAATGTAGGATGAATATTTTAATGCAAAATAATCTTCACCTTTCAGTTCATATTTCTGGTTCCTGAAAGACATTGGGTACTCCTAACTTTTGAAATGATCAGATGTAAGAATTTTATGGAATTCTGACCGATTAACATGCCAGACACACTTTGCTCAATAGTCATCTATCAAATAATGCTGAAATATGCATATGAAACATAAATGGCAGGGTACCAAAATATTCACCCAGGTTGTTGCGCATGCCAGGGCGTAATAGTCAATGGGTGGACTGCTGGTCGGTCTATTGACCGGAGGCCTAGGGATGCCTTTGGGCACCCTGAGAGTCACCCAAGCTGTGAGATTTTTTGGGCACTAGATCTTCCCGAGAAATCATATGGGACAAAGGGAAAGGAACTGGCCCCCCTTCCCTTATGTGTGATTTTCACACACCACTGGGGTCTTACATTGGGTATAGTGTGAGCTTTACCCTTATCTATCAAGCTAACCTTTAGGCTGATAACAGTAGTTTGGTTTCTTGGACCATAAGTTTTTCCAGTAGTTTGCAACCACATTCAAAATGCTGTCTTCAGTTAGTGTTACTGTGCTGCTTTATTATTTGGGTTTCACTGAGATTGGCAAAACAATAACAATGCAAGTAAATTAAAACCTCTACTTTCAGGTCTAAAGATTAAATTCTATATCACTGCATACTAATGTATTGGGAAGCAGATGGGTTTAAACTGTTGAAAACAAGATATATAAATCAATATTGACAATTATGACTTTGTCATCACTTATGAACTGTTTCACTGCGGAAATATGTACGTCAGAACCTTAGGGGCTCTAGTCTGGTCAATTTCTACAATTCAGGAAATGCTGCAAAATGGTTCCTACTTAATGCAAAAGCCATGATATTTCATTACAGAATCAACTGCACACACAGTGTACAAAAGCTATAATGATATTATAACGAATCATGCAAAGTGAAATTCATGACATTTCCAAGTATGTTACATCATGAATCTTTTATTTTCAGACCACATATCCAAATCTAAAAGAAAATGCCCTTTTGAAATTTAATAAGCAACCTACATAAAACATCCCAAGTAATGCCACAACAGTTCTCAGGGTAAAAATAAGTGAACCAAGGAAATTCCCCTGATATATGAGGCGTCAACGATAAGAAAATACACTCAAAGCAGACTCTGCTAAGCCAGTCAATTGATTGAGGTGAAGTGCAGAAACATTTTCTAAAAATGGCATCTTAAGTGTCTGAACCCGACATTATGTAATAATTTCTGCTGTGATCATCAGTGCAAGGGAAACGTATCTATCTTGTGGAGGCAAAACAAATCACGATTTCAGAAATATTAATCTCCTCAGTAAGGATACAAAAATTATAAATAGATTGACGAAATAATATTCTGATTCCTACCCAGTATGCAAAGTCCCCCTGAAGACTTTCATAGGAAATCTGCTATTCAAGACGAATAATGACAAATGCAAAATGTTTAAAAATGCATAAATGTTGGGATTTATGGTTTATGCATGTCATTACACAAAAGATACATACATATATATTTAGAGGATTTACCTATTTTGTGACAGTGGGGATATTCATTGAACATTCTCAGCTTTATTTAACATGAAGTTTATCGTCATCACAATGGAAATCACATATTTTAGACCATGATGGGATGCACTAGATCTAAGGAATGTTTATGACTTTACGGGTATTCTTGTCACACTATGAATAGACTTAAAGGTAATCAGGTTTTTGTTTTGATTGGAAAACAAGCCTACAAGCCATTAATTGAAGTAAATAGCACAAAAGCAAGATTGGTATTTGCACCAAACAGATACCTACTTAATAATGTTAGCATTATTAAGGAAATACACAAAAATACAGAAGCAATGGAGATCTAATGAGGGGAGTGTAAAGAGGTGTTTATGGAAATAATGAAAAATCTTTGTGTGTGATGCTTAATGGTATTTTTTTAGGTAAATCACAATCTGATACACTATAGAAGGGTGGTTGAGTGAACTCATTGAGAAGCGCATTTGACTACTGACTGAAGAATCTAGGGTTACATATTTGGGTGATGCCTTCGGACTATCCCATCTAAAATACAAAGAGCGTGATTTTCTGGGAAAAGAAATGACTCCCTTAGTCTGAATGTGTGAATTTCACATTCCTAATGGTTATAGGGTCAACTGTATACTTCTAAAGTACTGCTTTCAGGTTTATTGTAGATTGAGGTATAACAGAGAATATCTTTCACAATGTTGAAATGTAAAACACTGAAAAGCACACCATGCTATTTATAGAAGATTAAAATTATAGCGGAGAAACAAGCGAAATTAGTGATTTGATTATCTCTATCTCTCTATTAGAAAACTTAAAGTCACCTCAAAGAGTTTCTTCATTCTGATATAATATTATTGTTATCAGTTTTCATCAAACAGAATATTCGTCATACATATTCCCCATTGGATTGATAGTCCATTTCTCATCTCAGTGAGATCTTTCCTACTAATGGATTGGCAGTTGCTATTATTACCTTGGTGACCTTACCATTAATTTTTCATTTTGTGTTTCCATAAAAGAGTGATGTTTTCTGAATAACAACAGCAGTTTTCAAGGTTATACTACCTTGAACAAAAAGTTCCCGGAATAACCACCGTGTGGTGCTCCCATCGTTCCGATTTGAGTTCTGTTTTTTTTGTTAAATTGGTACATCTGTTGTTGATATTCCCTTTAAATCTTAGTGTCATAACTTGACATTTGCAAAAGTTACGTAGCCAAGAGTACATCTATCTCTGTGTGTGTTGGCGATTTTTTACAATTGCAGAAATGGATTTAAATTTGCAACAACGAACTTGTATTAAATTTTGCGTAAAAAACGGATTTAGTGGCGCACGGACGTTGGAAATGTTGGAAAAGTGTTTCGGCAACGATTCTCTAAAGAAAAACGGTCGTTTACCAGTGGCACGAGCGGTTCAGAAGTGGTCGTGAGTCAATCGAAGATGATGAACGCAGTGGCAGACCATCGACATCGAAAGTCGGTGAAAAAATTGATAAAGTAAAAGAAATGTTGGTCAATAACCACAAATTAACCATCAGAGAAATAGCGGAGGACTTGAACATTGCCTATGGATCCGCCCAAGACATTGTGGTTAATGATTTGGGTTTCCGTCGTGTAGCAGCAAAGTTGCTGCCAAAAGACCTCAATTTCGTGCAAAAAAGAGACCGTGTTGACGTCGCAAAAGACATGATTTGCGAGGCTGAATCCGATCCCACATTCATCAAAAGGATCATTACTGGAGACGAGACGTGGGTTTATGAGTACGACACGCAATCCAGACATCAGGCAAGTGAATGGCGTTCACCAAATGAGCCGAGACCAAAAAAACCACGTCGTTTTCAGTCAAAAAAGAAGGCAATGCTGACGGTTTTCATGGATTACAACGGTGTAGTGCATCATGAATTTTTGCCAGAAGGCCAGACAGTAAACAAAGAGTATTATTTGGGCGTTATGAGACGTTTGCGTGAAGCAATTCGCCGAAAGAGACCAGAAATGTGGGCAGAAAACTCGTGGATTTTGCACCAATGATAACGCACCGTCGCACAGTGCTATCATTATTCGTAATTTTTTGACGAAAAATGCAACAAATACCATCCAACAGCCACCGAATTCACCTGATTTGGCTCCCTGTGACTTCTTTCTGTTCAATCGAGTTAAAAAAACCATTACGGGGAACGCGTTTTAGCAGCCGAGAGGAAGTAATGGAAAAATCGCAGGAAGCACTGATGGACATACCGAAAACCGACCGTAACTTTTGCAAATGTCAAGTTATGACACTAAGATTTAAAGGGAATATCAACAACAGATGTACCAATTTAACAAAAAAAACAGAACTCAAATCGGAACGATGGGAGCGGCACACGGTGGTTATTCCGGGAACTTTTTGATCAAGGTAGTATTGGTGCCCTTAGTATTTTGGTAATTATAAACAACACTTTTCTACACTGGAATCAAAATGATCATGCCCAGGATGAAGTCTATACAATGCAAAATGACAAATTAACACACTTCCATAACTTTTAATTCCTATGTCACTAATACCCATTTGATGAAACCAAATTTATTTAATAGTGTAAAGATATTTTAACTACGCTCCCCATGGAAGGCTTGCTTAAGCCTCATGAGATACTCCACATTTCCAGACATCTAAAAATTACTTACAATGAGGGCCATGACAGCATCTTCCTTAGTTGGCAACTGGATGAGGGCCATTTTCTTGTCTTTCCTAGAAAGCAAGCACATTAAGAATTGTCAATCACATGGATAGGTAAATGAGGTACATAAAACAGTATTCAATGACAGAGTTGATCAATAACATATATTGGCGAAAAAATACTCAAAATCAGAAGAATTCTTGAAAAATTCACCGCATTACAATGCAATCGTTTCAAAGGGTAAAAATCACTCGCCTTGCTTGGGATTGATTTTTACACCTTGAAATTGTTGCATCGTAATTCCGATTAGTGGATGAATCCATTAAAATTACTGTTGAAGCAACTGCCTTGATTAAATACAGCCCCTTCTCTTTATTTAAACATTCCCATTCTCAGCAGACAAAACATTTGTCATTACCAGGACCGTTCATCCAAAAAAATATAGTTTATTAGCCTGAAATAGAATTTTGAACCCACTAAATGCACAACAATCAGAATTTTATGTTTAACCAATTTAAAATAATTAAATGGTAATTTTACAACCCTCTTCAATCTTTACGTACGATCATGTTTCATTCCCATCAACCGACTAATGAATGACTTATAACAAAACATGAGTAATAATGAACAAGTAAATTAATATGAACAGAAGTCTACCAGTAAAGGTGGTTCTGATTCACCAATTGAATGACAATTGATACACTTCATTATCCCACCTTGCACAACAATAAATATTTAACCTTAAACCATGCACTACAAAACTCCTTCCTTAACTCAACATACTATCTCCCTTCATCTCATCCAACACAACCCTTATCTTTGCCTTCTCTTACCCTTCTTCTCCAATATTTTCCCCTCTATCACAGAGATCAATATTTCACTATCATGCAATACTCCCTAGATAGATGTTTCTCGTCTTCTTTAAAATTATCCCACAAACCCCTCCTTTCCTACCATCGCTATATCTGGTTCTTTCCCTTTTAGTCATCTATAAATCTTCTATACCTAATGCAATTCTTTTTTAATGTTGTTAACTTATACTTGTTTGCTAGTTAATGCTCTCAAAATTTGATGATTAACTTAGTCTTCTTTATTCTGGAGAGCCTCGTTCAATTCAATTTTCTTATTATTGATCTTCATCCTCTAACTATCATGCTGGACCATTAATGTGCACAGCAACAACCTTCATTAAACAACCTCTTAGCTAACAAGCTTGATGATCTGAAAATCTAACTGCTTCGATGACTTCCACACATACTATCAACCCTGCTTCCAGCCCTCTTCATGCCTTCCAAACCATTCCTTTGGCAATCATTATTAATCATTCCTTTGAAATCATAGATCATAATGGGCAGTTTAATCCTTTACTCCAACCCATTATTCCTCATACCCTAGACACCCTTGTTCAGTCTGAGACAGATCTTAGTGGTTTAAGATAAAACATCTCTCCTCATTGCTCATAATTCCTGAATATGTTAATTAGTTGTGGGCACTTTGTTTCATTAAATACTTTCTCAGAATCCATGAAGCAAGCAAAACCATCCGGACTAGATTGCTACCATTGCATCATGTCTATCACTCCCCTTCCTAAATGCAAGCTAATCTTCCAGTTAGTAGTCCTTTGCCATCTTCTCCATCACAATTCTAAGCCCTACCTCTGTTATAAGCAAAATCAAACTTATTGTAGTCAGACAAGTAAAATTAAATGGATAAAAGGTTATACCTGCATTCAACATCCAAGCTATTACTTATATTGTTCGAGAGTCATTACATGTCACTTGAGAAAAAACTTTGGCATCTATCACAGAATTTTTAGTTGCCATGGTATCTAGTGATATGATGCCCATTGCCAAATTTCTCCATTGATAAATGGCATGCTACTTGAGCCAAAAACTATTAGATGCAAAATTGGCCACAATGAGAGCCTTTTCAATCAAAGCTCATAAATGATTAAGGTCTGTAGTAAATACTGCTTCCTTTGAATCAGTGTCCGCAGGCAGTAAAAGTATGCTTCAAAAACACCTTTTCAAACTATCATTTTAGCCATTATTCTGGCTTATGTACAAACCATAACGCAATTGACAGCTAAGTAATTTTTCGGGGTCACATAAAAGAAACAGGCAATATGCATTTCCAATGTTTTACACACTTCTACAGTTGCTCACAGAAATGCACAATTAGATTTACCAAGAAGTAAAGGGATCACTGCTAGCCTTGTAGGATTTTCCTGCTCGCAGTGCATATTTTCAGTTCCGACCAATTTCAGTTAGCACAAACATAACATTACATCTTTTCTTACTCAAATTTTGAACTTTGCATTATGGATAAGCTATTGAGCTGGTAAATTGCTTCTCTGTGCATTCCCTGAGCTTATTTTAACTATCTCATTCCTTGATAACAAATGATCTCATGTTATTTTCACCCACAAAAATAAAATTTGATACTCACTATGAAATAATTATATTTTCATTTTGAGCCGAATGTTGGATCTATGGATACACAATGTACATGATTGGATGAATTCTAATCTAAAATTATCATTATTTTTCATTTTTTCATAAGATCAGATTCTTGGATAAATCTCAATATTCAGTATAAACTAAATACTTAATATACCTATCACTCATTTAAGTCTAATTACTAGACCAATCTCAACAGATCTACTGGATTCTCGAAAGCCACCGATAGATCTAAAACTCAACTATCATGATATAACTTAGCTGTCCTTGGCTGGCGTATGTATTTGAGTGACACAATGTACAATGTCTAGAAAGTGAAGAGGGTGGCATGAATTCCGATGCTTAAATCCATTAAGAAAGGATGCACATTAACATCTAAATTTTTCTCATCTGAATCAGTTCATACTGTTCACAATGAAAAGGTCTTGCTAAACACCTCACCATCACTTGAATTATTATATAAAACATACTCCTGCCATAAAACAAGGTCCAAAGGAACGTTCCACTCCCTCAGGGCCTCTCATTTGAGCAGCAAAAATTAGGGGCCTTGGATCTTTTTGAACAATTTCATTGTAAATGGAGTTCTGAGACTAGAAATCTTCCTATGTTCTGATGATGATACCCAGTAAAATATTTAGGAATGAAATTAAAAAGTTCACAAAATTGATTTCATTTTGTTCTTCAGAGCAAGTTGACAAAGCATATTTTCTAGCAACCCTAATACTAAATCGGAAGAGAGTGTCATTATTTCGATATTTGTATGATGGAGAAAGAACCTGCCATGAATTTTATCAAAGATACATCTGATCCTCGAGTTACAAACAAAATATCTTCCTATGAATTTTCTTAGGTCAGATTTACATGCAACTTGAATCCTTGTTGAACAGCACAAACATATACCATAAATCAAAGAGACCTCGGTGAAACCTAGGTAAAATATGTAAAAACATTGCCCACTATATACACAGCAAATTCCAAAGCATTGATGACCTCAGAAATATATGAAGATTAGATTTATGCTCTGGATGCTAAAGTGGGCTCTCAGAACAGGAAAGTTCTGCTGCTTATTGATCAATGTTCAGCACATCCTCTGAATGCACACTTAAGAAAAGTACATTCGCGATATTCTCCCGCAAATGTCCGGGTGAGTTCCATTCACTGGATCCACTCATTTAAGGTGGATATTGAAGAATGATTGCAAAGAAATTCATATCACTGCACATTTGTGGTAAGAACATAAAGGCAAGCAAATTGAATGTGCTGGATGATTTACATATCATCAAAAAGTTAAGGGTTCTACAATATATAACTGCTTTAGGAAGGCAGGCATTTATGTTCATTTGGTTTAAAAAATTCCACTTGAAGTTATTCATGATGAAAATGACACTACAAATAATTACATTAGTAATTAAACAATAATAAGCCTGTAAAAGTGAAAATTCTTCTTTTTTCACTATTTGCATTTTACAATTTTTCCTGGGGTCCCTAGAAAAGGGCACATTAGGGATTTACCTATGAAGACCTTGCTACAAGATTACAATTGTTAATACTCAACACTTTTGTGTTGAATGCATAGGTTCTAGAGATGGAATTAATGTTTTTTTAGACATTTCCGATTTCCACATATATATTCAGTATTTTACAGCCAATTGCAGAAGCACCTAATCATACAGTGAGACAAACATTACTGTGTTTGCTCCCATGAGAAGGTTCCCCTTTAAACCTAAGGTCTTACGAGATAGTAGTCCAGTGAGCACTGTTGATAATAATACCCATCATGCCCACATTAAATAAGTTCCAGGGAGCACAGTCATCAACATGATTACCCAGTCTGTTTCCAGTGATCAACCGTATCAAGATCCACACCATCAGATTCACCACATACAGTTTTTCTAGCAATGCAATATGGAATTTTGAAGTAATATTCAGCCATTTTACATTTTGAAGTAATCAAAGCCTAGCCTTCCTGCTATACGTGTTGCCATTTCTTTCATCAAAACTAATGGACATGCTTACAGCTTTGTGGAAACTAAGTTTTCAATATTTTCTCAAGGTGGTCATATTGGGAGTACTGAATGTAATTCTCTCTGTAAACCATCACATTGCATCACACACTATTGCACCTTTTCCCTATTGTTTTCTGGGATTTTACCATAGTCTTTAATAATGAAATGGATACATTGGATTCCTTAGCCAGAACCTGATTGCTGATACATAGTCAATTATTTGCAAAATGTTGACTTTAAATGACAACGATCCTCTCTCATGGTTTACTGCCAATTTTAAACAAGTTTCCTCACTACTATCATACATCATTACACACTCAACAGAATGTGAAACAAAAAGTGAACTTTTTAAAAACACAAGATGAATGCCAAAATTTCATAAAATTTGAGGAAAACAATTACACAAATTACATGTATACTCGTATGCATAGAAATGCACATAATTTCAACTTTATCACCTTTATTACAATAAAGAAATGGCTATGGGTGCCCAAGTGATATCTACCCAAGTATCTTGATCTCCTACAAATTTTCTTTGCACATTCAACATTCTATCAAAGTATTCAATTACAGAAACAAATAAAACGGCATATTTACAGCATTTCCTTCACGGCCTGAAGGAAATGCTTTAAGTAATACAAAAACATAAATTCTGGAGAGGTTTCACTGCATTAGAATATTAACTGATATGTTTATCAACAAGATGATCATATGTAAATACAAGCTTATGTCAAAATCAACAGAAACTTAACTGTATTTTATGTAGCAATGAAAAATTAAGCGGTGAAAATATTTGATATTATTCAATGCCAGAATTAAATCAATGCAACCTTAAGACACCTCAACATAAAGAATGACAATTAATTTGCCTACACCATTTTGAAGTTACAACTAACTCATAATCCTTAAGATTCAAAATTTTGCTGTATCATAGTTTGACACTATGTTGGATTAATGTACATTATTTATAGCTTCAACCACCTATAGTGCTGCATTTGCCATTTTTTGAGAATTTGAACTGAATACCTCACTTCTGAACATTGGTTTTCACAGAGTTGATGCTTTATGGAGGCCCTGCAATTTCATTAGAAATATTTGTGTCTACACTTTCACATATGATCAGGTCATGTCATCAAAAACAAAATTGTTCCTGCTGATGATGACTCAAATTATTCAGGTTTGTACCATTTACAACATAACTGTACACTTCCATCAACTTCGCAAGACAATGACTGAGAAAGGATCAATTAACCATAATTTCTTATCATATTTTAGCTACAATATATTCTGTTTCCCATTTGTTTTCAAACAACTCAACATAGCTGATGATTTTATGTCCAGATAATCTACCAGATCTAAACCATGAGCTTTATGTGCTTTTTCTTGGATGCTATGGCTTCTTGACTTATAATGTCCCCTTGTATTGAGTAAAGTCAACCAGAAGATGAAACAAAGATTGTGATAATCATGAGGCTAAAAGCTTTAGTTTGCAGATCAAGAATAATATATTTTGGGAATGCTATTAAATACTTATTCATACAGGACTATACAAAGTTACAGATTTAAAAACAACAATAACTGTTCATCAATTTTCCATGCATGTTTGCATGTAATACAAAGATTTAACTAGCTGGTATAAGCAGCGTGAGAGTCCATGCTCCTTTAAAAGCAGAAACTGATGAATGCCTTACTACTGACCAAACTGTTTTTTAGAGTGGTCACATTGTTTGTGAGATGTATAAGGATCAATTTTTGTTTGCCTGATATTATTCTGTTTACAAATCTTCTGCCTGCCTTTATGCTGTCTAAAAGCCCCACTCTCTTTCTCCCTCTAGCCTGCTCATGAAAATCCTCCCTTCTAACACAGCCTTCAACATCCCACTACTTTTCAAGATTTCCTACTATCACTTTGCCTCTTTCTTATTTGCCTCCCCCAATAACTTTCTGACCTCCTCTCTTTCTCCACCTCACATAAAACTAGGTAATCATAATCAACTATTAATAATAACTATTAAGGTGAGTTAAAAAGAATTTGATCGTTTGTTGACATTGATACCTCAAACCAAATAATTGTCAATCTCTCTTTCAAAAAATGTGAATTAACCCAAATCAAAACAGTGAAAATTCTTCCAAATGAAAACAATAAAACTTTTTAAATTCAAGGTACTCAGGTACTCTGACCACATGAAAATTTTAAGTGCAAAGTTTTGTGGAAAAGCTGTTATGTCAGTGGAAATTTTCATTAAACTTAAATGACATCCATTCATATCCAAAAATCCAAAATTAGCCTTATATTTGGTGAACTGCAGATACCTAAAGTGATAGTGAACAATGAATGCATGCAACTCATCAACATTTAAATCAAATAGTTAAAACAAATATTTGTACCCCACTTTCAAAAGAATTGAGAAAGTCAGCATAATTTTCCCCAATCAAAAATGGCCTCCCGTGCAGGAGTGAGACAGATGACCCAAAGAACATTTTGAAGCCTTGATTTAATGTAATGCTAATCAAACCCTTTCTTCTTCTTATTAAACATATGAACTATAAGTCCTATTAATTTATCAGCAGGTTTCTATATTGTTACTGGTAATATACATGAACACAAAGACAAAAATATCACAATATAAACGAATGAGCACACACTTTTACTTTGCATCAATAAAAGATCAAAATGCAAAACAGACTACCATGATTTATTTAATCATCATGATAAGGACTCTGATTTTCAATAAATTTGCTTCATATAATATAACTCTTTATCGCAACATGTAAAATATACTCACAAGAAAAACTTAAATGCTTTCACACGGAAACCGGCCTTGCTAAAAGCCTCCTTGATTTCATCCTCTGTTACTGATGGCCTGCAAGAAAAAAAATAAATATATTTAAGTATTTATAATATTAATTATCATAACATTACAACTGAATGTAACTAACATTGCTGTCATAAGAAAATTCCCAAGGTAAACAAATCGAGTTGAAGTTATGAATTGTGGGCCCACCAAACATTTGTTTGCACAAAAAAATCAAAATCTTTCAGGGTATAAACCATTATTTGGTCATTTAAATGGCCTATACTGTAATGAACCATTCAAGCCCCAGGCCAGAATTTTTAAAATGGCTACATGAGTATTAACTTAGAAAACCTAAACCTAAGTCAAGATTTCCGACCCAAGGAAGCTTTTTTCATTTCCAATTCCAATCATATTCAATATCCATTTTCTACTTAAACATATGTTTAGATTTCATTAGAAATTAAATTTCTCATAAAAAATCTTACACAAAGAGGGAAACATCAAACAGGCCGCTAAAAACTTACGGAATGTTAGAGAGGTGAAGAACAGGGGAAGGGGGATAAATATTCTGGTAGTTCTTGGATCCAGGCTTCTTGAAACGGTGGAGCGAAGAGCTGGTGTAGTCCTTTGTGAGCCCAGCATCAGGCTGGCCTTCCTTTGGAAGCTGCACATTGTGGTGCTTGGAGGGAGTAACACGTATCTGTTTCCCAAACACTCTCATCTTGTCCAAATGTGTCATGGCTAATCAAATGCAAAAAAGCAGGAAGTTTATGTCAATGGCTTTATTGAGAATTTAAGGTGGCAATGCTATTTATTATGCTATGAGTGAACAAAGTTTGCTATTTAATTAAAATATTTTCAATCTGAAATATATTTTCAATTGCCTAGAAAGATGACTATTTCAACGGAAATTAATACAACTGTAACGGTTTCAGAACAGTGATTGTAATGGACAAAGATATCTTTATTTATTCATTTTGAAATGCCAAGAAAAAATGAGCAACATGGAATAACATCAAATGACAATAAAATATTGTTCCAATTTTTCTTATCCTTTTTGCTCCTATACTGTTCTTTATGGGAAAACATCAGCCATTTCATGATTTAGGAAGGACAACATTAGGAAAATGGCTTATTTGTGTCCCTAAATGGCTTATCTATTTGATGGAAAATGAGATGCTATTTTAATACTAGCCACTTACTCTGAAATAAACCCCACGGAAACTGGGACACAAAATTCTTAAGTAATTAATTTTGAGAATCCTATGACATTCCATGAGCAACATTGACAAATTGTTATAATATACACAAAAGGAATGAGGAGTAAAACAAAATTCAATGAAGAGTTGAAACTCACCCAAGAAAGCCTGGTGACGTTCTGACATTTGTACCAGGGCACTGTCTTTCTTGTTGAAGAGAATCTTCACACGTTGCACATCACCATAGACTCCTGTCAAAGTTACCAGTGAAATAATGTTGGTGATCAATCATGTTTGCTTAATCATAACACTCAAGAGAGAAAGACATCCAGAGGCAGATCAAGTAACACGCAGCAATAGAAAAATGAATTAAATCAGTGATGCTCAATCAGGTGCAGGTCTATTTAGCAAAATGGCCGAAAAGAATACCTGCTGCATGAAGGCTATGGGGTACAGCAGATTTTCATTGGACTCTTCAATGCATTATGAGCCCTTACATGTTCCTTTAGATGCTCTATGGAAAGGAGCTGTGACACTCAATTTGATCATCACCGATTTAATTGAAGTAGGTGGTCACTTAGAAAAGCTGTTTGTAACATCCAAACACTCCTCTGAGCAACAGACCAAGGCAAAACAAATGATTCGTTTCTAGCATCTACCAGGTTGAAATGGAATGGGTGAAGAATGGTGTGAAACATATCATAGGAACAGTGACATCTTTCGTGGGACCACCTTCTATGAGCGAAATTGTTTTTTCCCCAGAGGCAACTAAGCAAGCATTGCCCATAAATGTATAAATGACAGTTGGGTTGCAAGATCACAAAGTAACAAAGCTGACAAGCAATTAAAAAAAATACCATGCCAAGACTGAAATATGAGAAATGAATAGCATAGGAAAATTATTGTTCTAAAGCAAACTGATATGATTTAAATTACAAGAGATTAATAGATGTAAAAAGCAAATGACAGCTTAAGCAAACAGCTACAATGAGATTAAAAAAGATTGAAATGAAAGATATTGTATGACTGATGCTGGAAATAAGATTTAAAGATTTGAGCTTAACATACTTAGAATCTCAATGAAATGACTGGTTTCATAGTTGATGCACTCCTAACCTGCTTATATAAAGACCTGAGTTCTAGTATTACCACAGAAGTGCTCAGTTAACCCTTAATCCTTACTAAGGGGTGGCTTAACATTTTATAAATATTCTGAATTGCTACATGAGTTACTTTTAGTCTTAACTTGTTATATAAAAAATTGAAATCACAATATAAACCTTTTCAAGAAAAATAGCATGAGAAACTAGATTTCTAAAAGGGTGCTGCTATATTTTGAACTCCAAGATGAACCATGAAGTTGCCAAGAAAAAATTAGGTACTAATGTATTTGCAGGCCAATGCATGTAAATACTGAATTTGATAACTGGAGATTGACTTTTATGGAAATATATATCAAACAACAACAACACACTGAATTACATACTTGAAAACAGAGAAGTAAGATTGCTAATTAAAAAAAAACATGCACTGCTATCTAAAATGATGAATGGAATGCTATTTGAGGCTTCGGAAATTTTATAGATCATATTTTCAACATTTCTGAAAGGATGCAATATCATTGTTCCCTGATCACTTTACGACCACAGCATAGCAGGACACTACATGACGCCTTTGTACGGTACATACAGAAAGATGAAAAGGCAATAAAACATACATTTATAAAAAAATAATATAAAGAGTTGTGCATAACGTACCAAATAGGGTAAAAAGAGCATCAGGCGTGACCATCTACGAGTGAGAGAAGGCAGAGTCAAGAAGAACAGGGAATCATGGGATTCATTGTAGTTCCAAGTTTTGGAGCCAGAGGGCACACCGGCAGAATCAGTCGAGAAGATGTGGAGAAAAGAAAGATAAAAACATCAAGAAATTACAACAGTAACTACCTCTTCAGTTACATACTAGTTCACTTAAATATGCTAAAGAGATTAACATTGTTTCTGTTTCATAATACAAGAAATGTGAAATTGATAAGAGAGAAATTTACAGTTTATCATAAGGCAATTAGGGAAAAGGAAGCAGAGAATGGAGCATTTAAAATGCTGGATATGAACAAGTTACCTAACAAAAAATCATCATCTCCATGAATGTGTTTGAAAGACAAGTTATTGAATCTTCAAAAATCAGATATAGTCAACTACCTATCAAGAAAGACCAAACTCTGCTATTAGAAAGAAAGCAGAATATTAAAACCACACAACTTTAGTAGAACTCGGGGATTTCAAAACATTACACAGCATTCACAAAAACTCTTGTTGTTATCATTACATTTATTTGCTAATGGTATAGCTCACTCAGAAGCTTAACCGAATCAAGACCCAATGGTTCAAAAAAGCATGAAAACAAATTTTAAATAAACCAAGAAAACAAAACAACTTGAATAATTAGCAGAAAGATAGAGAGAAACACTGTATCACTGAGATATACAGTTAAGACTGAGAAACTTATGGTAATTTGAGTTTGAAATGTTAAGAAAAAAAAGGCATCACAATCTACATTAAATGTGTTGTCTAGCAAAGGTGAACAGGTTTGTGGATAGCTGGGCTTGAAAAAAAATATATATAAATCGGAGGGTAAGCAAGCAGGAAGAGAGGCAATGGGCATGGGATTGATAAAAAGAATTGATCATTCATTGGTGTTCCTACTCCTACCACCCTCAACCATATTCATTGAGGAAAAGAGTGGGCGGAGGAATAAAAAGTCATATTAATCAAAGGCACAGAAAAAAATACATTCCTTTCTTCAGCACAATCCTTACCAGAAAAAATTCAAAACCTACAATTTACACATGCACTTAGTTTAGTTGAAATTAAACACAAACCCTAAGATTAAACTAATTAATGGCAGCAGCTGAGAGAAATTTTCCCTTTGCACATTGTGTGCTTACCCTTGAAATGGTCACAGAAATATCTTGTGGGGAGGGAAGAGGGGGGGGAAAGACAGACCTTTGACATATTTTATTACATGAGTGAATATATGCAAGTGTGAGCTGGGAATTTTAGTGTGGAGATTATGGTAAGCAAGGTTATTTTGCATTTCTTGGTGGTTTTATGTCCAACTAAGCAACAACAAATTGCAAAAAATCAATCTTTTACTGAGGTGCTAAGTGAAGTTTTAAGAGTAACAAATTTCCCAGCCTGAAAGAGTCCAACCTCTAACTACAACAGTCTGGGAATAGTTCACATTAAGCAAGTGGTAAAAAACCACACACTCACTAAGGCCTGGGATTCGTGACTCACAGAGGTACTTGAGTTGACGTGAAGATCATTAGGTGAATCATTGTTCATGGGGGTGGGGTCAAGATCATCCTCTGCTTTATTTCCAGAGGAGGGCAAGGCTGTCGTTGCCTTTGAGTAAGCAGACACAATGACAGTCAAATATTGCACATTCAATCACCACTTTCTGGCAATGACAAACACATCACACTTACAAGTTTTGCATGAAGGAAACCAATTTTTGTTTCAATGTGTTTCTCACGAAAGCACATTTGCACATTTAGATTAGGACATTGCCTGATACACACTCTGAAGGAGGGAACTAATGCAATGGGTTAGTTCACCAAATGCCCATGGATATTTTGCAATTTGATAACTTTCATTTGCACATCATCAAGGTTTTGGAAATGGGTAACTTCAAAATCACAGTCACCAAAAAAACAATAAGTTAAGCAAAAGTGACTATTGAAAGAGAATCAATGGAGATTAAAATTGATGTGCATTTTACTGCAATCTCCATATTTGCCAAATGTGATAAATTTAAGAAAAAATCCATTAAGCATCAAAATAAAGCAGGTGTGATGTCACACCATAGGATGGATGGATACCTTATGCATCAAGTCATTCAATGATTTTTTAATCAAATTTTAATATTAGATACCAAGTTAAACATGGAACACAATTTTTGTTGCCTAAAATGGCTTTAGGGAGGTGGGAATTCCCAGGGTTGGAGGTGATACCATTTTTATGGTAGCTACATCACAGCTACGGCTAATGAGCTTCAAAAGTAACAAAACTACTCTTTGCCAAATATGGCAAGATACTAAAAATGCAATTCACCTCCATCTATTATCTAATTTTTGATAAAACATGTGCACAGCTATCATTTATTCACTTCTGGTCAATATAACTAATGCATCAAACTTCAAGTATTGCTAATACAGTTACTGCATATTGAATATTGCAATCATTGCTGTACATTGATATCATTAGACTGCATTATATGATGCCTTTGGATTGAAAATCAGTTTAAATAATGCACACACGGGCAAAATAAGATTTGACTACTCATTAAAAATTGGTAATTTGTATAATGATACACCAAGAATAGAATGCACAGTAACAGTTATATGAATACTTATGGATACATTTTGATTTAATTACTCCGAAGCTTTTTTCAATTTAGCTTTTCGGTAACATGAATGCTTAGTGAATCCATGATGAGCAAATATGAATTTATGAGCAATATCCATTTTTCCAATGAACACAATCATAACTTTTGGCCTTTCAATAGTTTGAACTTCAGCATGCTCAAAATTGACAGACATGAAAATGAATACATTTGTAAATTGACAGAAAACATACAAACATTTATGGTTATTTAGTTGGGCACTGAGCAGAGAGAATTTCAATTTTATCAAAAATTTAAATTATATCATGAGTAAGGATTTTCAACGCTACTCAACTTTCCCACCAATGTCTCAATTTTTATGTTTTACGAAAGAGGAAGCGACCTATAATCCTCATAATACCATTGAATAAATATTCTAATTATGTATCTGGGAATGATAAAAATCTATTGCATTTGAATAATTGTTCAAATAAAAAGCCACGTTAATTTTAACAGATATGCTCATCAAATTGTTCTGTAGATTAAATTTCATATTTTTCATTTTGATGTTTCAGTCACAAATTGGTCAGTAACTACTTCATAATCACTACCTTCTCACTATCGCTACTTATTAAAAAATTAGCCCACAAACACTACATTCAATAACACAAAAAAATAAGTTTACTTGTCACTGATGGTTTGTTACTTCCCAACCCTGGTAAATGTATCATAGAGAATAACATAAACCATGGATAATTTGAGAGAAACTATCAACAGCTGAATGAGAACACAATTTTTGACTCCCCTTGAACACGGTTTCATCCTCTGTAATCATGATACAGCCTTTAATAAAATCACTGCATAATTTTCAATGCATTCAATTTACAATTTTTTTACTCATCTGTCCGTAGGAAAAAATATTATCAAGATGAGAGTGTTTCCCCTTGTAACAATTCTGATCATGTTTCATGAAAGATATTTTAAAATGATGGATCACCCATGTTTGATATATTGCAGCTCATAGACTCGAAACTTTAGTCTTTTTTTCAAACACCTCTCAACCAGGTAAAGGTAATTACAGGGATTAAAAATATTCATCAGCTTACTTAAAAATCATTTTAAATTTTAATAGTCAATTTAAGAATGTAGGATAAATCAATGCGATGAAAAAATTAGCATAAATGTATTCACAACAAAACAATATGGTAAATAAACAGAGCATACAACAGGAGATGTGGATGGATACAATAACTTAATTTTTCGAATGGTTAATGAGAGACTTTTCCATTCAAATTGGCATTAACTAAACTTCATTACTACATATATATTCACTATTACTGAACATCATGCATCCTTGGCAAGAGAAGTGCATATGGACATGTACCAATTCCTCCAAAGATACCTCAAATAATTTAAAAGCACCACTTAAAAAAATTCCCCTCTTAGCAGAAGAGTAACAAGCTGGGTGGTGAGGTTCACTGAATAAACTAGTTTTATGAATTGCCCACCGCCAGCCACATCGATTGCTCTGAAGGACTGAGGATAAGGGCAGGTAGGAGTCAACGCGCCTCCGGGTATAACCAAGAGGCCTTGACGGGGACTACACCGTGTGTCTGGGCAATCCGGGGTGGAACCCCCTTTTCATTTTTTTGCAGCCCCACGGCCTTCCTCTACCACGTACCTCCTCGTTGAGGTTAGAGACGAGCAGCACGCATCCGAACTGCATGGGCGGTGTAGAGAGGCGCATTCCTCCGGCGGCTGCGGCTCCCAGGGCGGCAGAAGATGCGGCTGCAGCGGCAGCAGCAGCTGCTGAGGCTCCTCCGCTCAGGGGGAATCCTGCGAGCGGCATGCCTGAGTTGGCGAAGAGAAGGAGAGGAGCGTCAAAATCGCTGTACGGGATTCGGTTTTGGCACGCAAAGCAACACACAAAAGCCCACTTGGGGGACGTTCTCTCGGAAAACGCAACGACCATTTCGCGATGAGAATGAAGCGACTGAAGTTATAAACACTCACACCGAATGATTTCACCATCTCACTCGAAATAAGGGGGCAGGTTTAAAGATATTTCGGGGTTCTTTATCGCTGCGATTCAAACTTGTTCCAGTTAACGTAGCGAAGGTAACATTGGGCAACGAAATTATTTAAATGGTGATAAGCTCCCCACGACTTAAACACCTGAACTATATTCATAGAATTTCTAGCTTTCACTAGTTTCACGGGACGTGGGAGTACTATGGTTGGATTAATCATTGGCATACGCGCAAATTCTGCCCCTATGGATCTCCACGCTATCATTTACGTACCCAGGGGAAAAGAAGAAGATAAGCACGGGCGACTTTTTCTATAAAAAGAATCACGAAAGATCCTTCAGAGTCCATTTGGAAAATTTTCTTTGAGCCTTGAGCATATGGACAAAGTGAGGGAAAAGTTTTCCACCAAGACATCTATGCCGCGAAAACAAAACAAAGACGACTGAAAACGTTGAAACTCGATCCTTAAGACTTCTCGCGATCTCCCTGGACGGCCATTACAGCATTTGGCACCGAGAAATTCCGACGCCCGTTAGAATATACACCAGTCGGAAAAGAGATAGGGTGGGGAGAGCGAGCAAAGGCGCTCAAAGTACTGAACGGTCGCGGAGGACGAGGAGAACGGGAAAGGAAAAAAATTGACGGAGGAGGAAAAGGGGGGGGGTGAAATTTTTGACAAGTGTGGGGGCGGGGTTGGTAGGGGACCTGCATGTGCACGTCCTACCGAGACTTAAATCCTTTCCTCAAACGAAAAAAACAAAGCTACTACCACCTCGCGAAAAGCGTCGGTGCCGCGAAGGGATTTTTTTGGGGTTAGGGGAGGGAGGGGGTAAAGGGCGCAAAGCCAACGGGAGGGAGGATGTCACGAGTGGTTGGCAGGGGGGAGAGACAGGGTGACAAGAAGGGTTAAAAAAAAAACGAGAAGGGGTAATGCGTAAAAGGATTGGAAGACTTGGATAGCGGGCTGGGGAAGGGGATTGGGCGGGGGAGGAAGAGAGAGGAGGGAAGCGGGGTGACATCTGGGAAAAACCGACCACGAGAATGAAATAATTCTTCCCGGGACGCATCCTATTGTTTCACGACGCACTGTCCGTTCCCTTCTCGTAGGAAGATGACACAAATTATGCGCGAAAACAGGCAGCGCCGAGTTTCTGAAGATTCGAGGCGAAACATTTCTTTTCCCCTTAACGTTACGAGCCGTTTCATTCTGAGCGTAACCAAATTGGAATGCCGCCAGTTTTAATATGCAAAGAAAGCAATGTGCCACTTTTATCCCCAAAACCAAATTCGGGATGGCATTAAAACCCTACGTAAGGTCATAATTTGTCTTCCAACATTGATTGGGAAGCCGCTCGCTAGTCGCTAGTAGCTCCTAAGACGATTAAAAACACCCAATATTAAACGCTTCTCTCCAAATTAAACAAAATTACACGCAACAGATTAGGAGAAGTACAGCATGGAAATCTATAGCAATTTCTAAGGCCAAAGGGCAATTGATTCAGACTTTAAGACAAATTCATGGCATAAGGAATCCCAATTTCATCTCGTTCTGGTATAAAAGATAACGAGGACATTGCGAAAATCTCTTCCGCATTGCCTGTCAGTAAACGACAGCGGACAATCGGATTTAACCTAGGCGATCGAAACACGTTCTTCTCACGTTGAACCCATTGCGCGCAAAATAGGCTGGCTGCAGCACAAGCACACGACACGTATTTTTCCGAGCAGGTGAACTATCTTGACACGAAAATGCTCTCCTCCAAATAGAAACGAAAAATATAAAAAAAAGTGATGCACCTGGGGTACGCGATAATGACTACCTTCAATATATTTTTCTCATTTCTTACCTCAGCCGCAAACCAGTGCAAAAACTTAAACTGGTGAGCATTTTGAAATGTAATGAAATAATTGACTTTGTAATTCCACACACTTTATTTAAAAACACACGACCCAGGTTTCGTCGTGTGTTTTTAAATAAAGTGTGTGGAATTACAAAGTCAATTATTTCATTACATTTCAATATGTTATGCAAATTCCACAAAGTTACGCCTGAGACAACAAATTTTGGTTAGCATTTATTTTAATATTACTTCACCCCAAAGACAATGCAATTGTGGGATGTTCACCGACCTTGTTTTATCAAGGAAATCATTGTGCGTGGCACTATATTTGTCGACGTTTCACATAATTTTATTAATTTTCATTTTATTATGAAAGAAACCACAGGACTTAGCTTATAAGTAATCCGAGTGGCAAGTACAGGACTCTAACAAAATGAGCGTTGATAACAGTTTTAGCGCGGGGTCTTGATGATATACAAATACGACGTGAAATATCGTACGTGAAGCCACAAATGGAGTAATTTTAAATACTGTGACCATCACATAGCAATCAAACGAATCCTTCCCGCTTGACATTGTCCGATTTTCCTCATTCCGGGGGCTACGACTAAAACGCCATCCGGCACGAGAGAGGTTTCGGGAAGTATGGGGGGACCGATGGAGGCGCATGGTTTAAGGGCAAGGGATTAGAGTGATGGGGGACAGAAAGAGGGACCGGGGGAATCAGCAGCGAAAGTGAAATTATGTTCATGGGTTTTGTGGAGAGAAAGATGTGGCTGAAAGAGACGAGACGACAGATGAGAACCATCAGTAGTTACAGAGACGCGACACAGTTTCAGGGCCATTTGCAGCCAATGGAATAAGTGGTTACTAGTCAAATTAATGAGCAAAGTCATATAGATGTATTGCATCGCTAGCTGAATTATCTGACCCGAAAGAACACCCGCGAAGACTTAACCCATCATCAACCGGAGAAACACCTAAATCCTTCATTAGCATAGCAGCATCTATTAGAGGTAGGTCAAAGGGATGGACATTGGGCATTGGTTAGCGTTAATCACACAGCTGCAGTTGCCAAAAGGCACCCATTCCCGTACTACATGCACTGCCATTCTTAGCTACGCATACGAGCTAGATGGATTCATAGACTAAGTGCTGCCCATCCCATACACCCTGTATTACTCTCCACAACTTTTCACCATCATGTATTTCCTACGACCCATCTTTCCGTATAAAATACCAAATCTTCCCTCCTTCCCCTCAACCTCGCTTACCGTACATTCTCCCCTCTATCACACCTCCACATACCGTTGCCTCCCTTATCTCCTGCATCCACTCCCACCTTTTTCGAATTTCTCCCAACAACCTTCACCTTCTTCACCTAACATGCCTGACGTTTCTTCATTTGTTTCCCTTTTCATCGATTTCATTGCTCACTTTCTTGTCGAAGCTCTCATCTCGAAAACCTCCAGTATACGCTTATCCGTTTGCCTCAACAATCGCGTTTCCCATCCATACGAAACTACTACCCAGATCAAAGTTTCCACTAATATTTTCTTTGGATCTTTGAGGTCCATGTCATCAACTCCCACCTACTTTTAAAATCTTCCTTAAAGGATGCTGTTTTTTTTCATTTAAACTTCTTATTAGTTCGTCCATTTTTTCTGAAGCACTCCCTACATATGTCATGCTTGCTCATGAAGTTGTTTTTCCCCTCCTGATATCGTGAACTGTGCTATCTGCTGATGTGACCGCTTATGCTCTACCATTATTCTACTAACCTCACTGTATTAAGCAAACGTTAATATATTTATTTCACCTGACTCAGGATCTCTCGCACGCTTGATACAACACAGCCACAACCGACTAGAGGCGTTTGGGGAAGAAGTGAGCGCGGAGGATTCTCAGCGACCCCGAGCTGAGTCCTCCGACCCGGGCGACCGGGACGGCGGGCCGCGGACCGGAGATGAACGGGCCCCGAAGAGGGAGGACTCGAAGGAGGATATTCGGCATAGGGTGGGCTGGGGAGAGGGAAGGAGACACGATAGCATTAAGGCAGAGGAGAGAGAGTTGGAAGGATTCTCCGGGATCGGCGGGGGGAGGAGAGGCGGTCGGCGAGGAAGATGGGAACTGAGGGTGGATCCCTTGGGAGAATGGATGAAGTCGGTACATATATATATACACATGTGAGTGTGTGTGTGAAGCGAAGGGGCGGAGGAGGGAAGTGAGGAGCAAGTTTCCCCGACGATCGGGTGGAGGGGAACGGGGGGAAAGGAGGGTAAGGGCGGAGATAACCGACATTGAAGAGGAGAAGGGAGGGATTGGAGAAGGACGAGTCGAGATGGAGAGGGAAGAGGGCTTTTGAGAGCGGAGGGAGGATAAAGTTCTGAGTGGGTGGAAGGAGGCGAAAGCAGGGGGAATGGGGGCGGGCTGGAGGTAGCGTCGGAGCTGGGCACTTCTAGGGGTCTCTCGCGGAGAGAGAGAGAGGTAAGCAATGACGGACCGCGGGCAGCGATGGGTCAACCCACGCCCGGCCACGCATGTGGCGCCGGGCTCACAATCGATAAACATGGTTTAGGACAGTATTTTCTCCGTCCCCTTCTCTTTTTCCTGCGCCTTCCTCGGAGGGCCCGAAGGTGGTCGGGGTACTGCGCGGGGGATTCGACCGCCCAAGCCGTAAGGAAAGGGACTCAATTACTTCGGCAGTGAGTGACGCTGAAGGCGTTTCCTTTGGCTTTTGAGATTACATCCCGCTTTATCCGGCGAAGAACTTAATTTCCTTGAGATGAGGCTGCTTTCCTTTTCAGGAGAGATAGACATGACTCGAGAGGCCAGTGATGGAAGCGTAAGATTCCAGAGTATTTTATTCTGTATTTTTATCGGAGTGACGATGAAATCCATGTCTTTTATCTACCCGCTGCGACTTCGGAGGGGACAAGAAGAGAGCAAAACTATAGACGTAGTTGGGGAACCATTTGAGGAATATGCAATTTTGTAGGCAACCCGCCGTAAACTTTTCGGCACCATCGCTGTCATGTAATGAAACTTAAAGACAGGCAACACTTTACTTATTACCACGAAAATTCCCTCATGCTCCATCAGCTCAATTTCTCAGGACTTTCCATCACTCCGTCGACCTGCGCCCTAACGATACTGATGTCTTATCTACCAATCTTCCTCATATTTTACCCTTAAGGATTGCAACCCACGGTCTCCCTTTGCAATCTTCGAAAGTCTACATGCTCTGGTAGATACACAACGCTCTTCACTATTTGTTCGGACATCATAACACTCGATTCACTACCAAAAAGATGTCAAATGTTTGGCTCCACCTAAGGGATGTGGGAAATTGATTCAAAGAGTGCTCACGGACTGAGTACCCGTCAGCCCGCGGCCACTAATAACTAGCATCCACTCGCATGCAAACGAACCTACCTCACTTTTCAAATTTGATGCATGCTTCCTGACGAGTCATAAGAAAGTAGAGATCCCCGTGAGTAAACTTAAAATTCGCGACACACGAATTAAAACCAATAATGGAAATGTACAGTGCACCGGCAAATCATTCACCATGACCACGATTTTGACGTGACAAGATGGATTGCACGCGGACGGGGATGACATTAGTGTCAGTTTCTTTCGATATTAAACTTTGAAATGTTTACGAGTAGATGAAGTTGCTTGAGGGAAAGAACCAAAAATGCAAACTTCTTTGGGCACACGGCCGGTGGGAACCCGGGGTAGCGGCTTATCCGGACATTACAAAGAAAAGTGGGACCGATGGGTCGATGAATTACAGAGAATCCTGGGTAAGACTCGACTCACTGAGTGTATGTATACGGTGTCCCTCATGAATGTCTCCAGTTTTAATTCCTCCAAGCGTAAAAAAATAGGAGCATCCATAAAACTAATAAAACGTGCCTGAATTTTTCATTGCAAACGAAGGGGCACAAGGTGTAACGGCATTGGACTGATTCCACTTTGCGATACTCACAAGGTAATGTTGTATCCGCAGTTAATTTATTCATCAATTTAAAAAAAAACTTCCTTGCGTAAAAATGTTATTTTAAAAATGCTGCGCAAAGGTTCAGCGTTCATTCATATCATGTATTACAGTTTTGAAATGAAAGAGCTAAAATTGGATCGGAGCTTATCAAGAGTTATGATCAGGACTACCACCGTTCCCCGGCTTTAAGTCTCCAATTCGGTTTCTCATGCTACATCTCCGGGGGAGAGAAAATTCTGAACAAGTCGCCAATTTGCATCGTCCCTCCCCAGAGGCCAGAAAGTCACCGGATTCGCGCGCTCATTTACGTTATCTGCCTCGTCCCCCGCGGGGAATTCGAATCAGGGCGACTCCTCATTTACACCTTGGCTTCCGTTCTGGGTGCAACTGAACAGGGGGATCTGCCCCCCCCCTCCCTCCCCCAAGGCTTCCACGATCCCCCGATATTCATGCGAGCGCTCTGCGGCGTGTGGGCAAAAGATTGCACTCGTGGCTCGGCATTGGTTCTTCGCACGTTCGCCTACGTAACTAGAACAAAGAACAACTACGGGTTACAAGGCACACGTGGACATTAACATCACTCCCCCCCAGATCTGTGAAATGCTTCTATTTATTTTTTATCACGGCTCCCTTGCGAGCTGTTGATTTTTTCACACTCATCCACCTCTGTGACGCCCAATGCCTCAAGAGTTTCGGACCATTTGTCCTCACGGCGGGGTGGTTATGATTTTCTCTAAAAACGTTAAAGATAAACCCGACGACCTCGCAACGTATTTGATGTCACAATTTCGGTCCGTGGGTGCACCATCCGGGGGACGGGTTCTGAGGCAGGAGATATATAACCCCATCCTGCCCCACTGATCAAACCGGCGTCGGTGGCAGCGTCTTGTGGGGGAGCAGGGGGGGGGATGAAAAAGATGGTTCTGAGACGTTCGGGAGAGGGCGTGGAGGGAGTGTGATGAGGGCAGCCAGCGGGATGAGAGTTTGGCGTTGCTTGTTGCTGGAGGTGACAAGGGGAGCTGGGCGAGAGGTGGAGGGGGAGAGAAGGGGGAGGGGTAGGAGGGATGGGATGTGTGAAGAGACGCGAGGTGACGAAGAAAATAGGGGAGAAAGGATGGATGAGGAAAGGAAAGCAAGGCGAGGGGAGAAAGACGAGGGCCCGGGAAGGATGAGGCCGATAAGGAAAGAAAGGACGTGGGTGAGGAAGACCCAGGACGAGCTAGGAAAGGAAGCTTACGGCAGTGGGGGTTGCGTGTACAGCATCACAGCTCAAACCCATGGGCCTAAACCTAGCCATCAGCTAGATTTAGGCCCATAACCATTCACCTTTTTCTTCTGCACGATTGGATCGATTAGATTAGCAAAGAATCTTTGAGATCATCACAATTTACATCCACGTTGGTAACCTCGGATCGAAGAACATCCTATTCCTTTAGAGATTTAAATTGGAAGAAACATACGATGGCTTTAATAGACATTCACGAGATTGGTGAAAAATTTTTTTAGGAACTTCACAATCTACGCATTCGTTCAGCTAACAATCGATCAAGGATAATCATGGCGAAATGAAATCAACAATTTAATTAATAGGCGATAAAGTGAGACGTTGACTGCAGTTATCGAAACTTCGCTAGCCAAGAGTACAACCGGGAATCAAGGAGTATACAACATACTGAATTAAAAACCTTTCGCCATCATGCATGAGAGTAACATGAGCGTATAAGCATGCACCAATGTGATACAACGCGCTATTTATCAGCGAGTTGTAATGCAATCCTGGGTTTTGAGAGAGAAATCGCCTCATGAAAGGATATTTATTTTTTTAGCTTTGCGGCAAGCATATTTAACGCATTTACTGTCAAATTGAAAGGGCCGACTAATGATATGTTTGTGATGGCGCTAACATTCACCAAATAATGTAATTAATCTTGGTGATAGCACTACTATTTGGGAGTTCATCCGTTCCATCTACATTCATAAACCACCGTGGGGAAGGATGCGAATATTTTGGGCGAAAATTGGGGGAGTCAACATTTTCTGAAATTCATAAATACTTGAATCCACGGCCAATTTCTACTACCTTCGCAGACGCTTGCGATTCCTCAGTCACTGGTACTTGTAGGACCAGAATTGATGCCGAATTATATGACGCAAATGTTAAATACCTTTTATGCACCTTTACTCAGAAATAACCAACTCCAATATCAGCATCAATGCACGTAATGTTACGACTTGGCGGTGGGTGATGGAATGGATATAAAAACATACAAATTTACTGGAATAACTGAATGCATTTGCCCATGCGAAATGAAATCCAGTTTCTCTGAACCTGCATGCCGAGAAATAAGACTAAAGCGTCTCGAGGCACGGTAGTGCAATATCTTATACTTTGATGCTGGAGCTGACATTTTGTGACAAAATGGTTTCAGAATGCAATCACCGACATACTATATGGTACATACATATACATATATAAAGTTCCCTTGTCTTTTTTGTACTGTACCTGAGGATGAAGCAGTGCCTCGAAACGGGTCGTAAACTGAAATAAACGTGCGGAAAATTACTTAAGTATTTTTTTAAATTTTTATTAACAAGAGTATTAGATGATAAACACTGGGAAGATATGTATCCGAGTTAATCCGAATTTAGCCGAAATTCAAAATTTGAAATTCGGCAATGATGATATGAAACCATCTAAAAGTGAACACAACAGTTTGAATCAAATGGAGTGGTGATCAGCCTTTCGTTGGCACGCGATTCTTTCATAACATCCGTCACAGTGACCGACACTTGAATTTCAAATAATGAAGCTGTGATTTGACCAACACATTGATCTTACACAGACTGAACATTGACCCTACGCCAAAACGTATCACACGAAGGTGAAGAGAGTACACTGCGATGAGTGATAAACAACATTATTACGATACTTCGAATTATTCATTGAAAAGAAAAATATTTTCCTTCAATAAATAATAAGCACACAGAGTAACAACTGAATCCACGCAGTGTGAATATTATCAACTCCGAATTTTTAGACGGCATTTAAATGTCGTCGCTCAGATGCATATCACTGGCATTGAAGCGGGGAACAAATTGACACACATTGCAGTGAAACGTATTTTAAAACCCTAACGAGCAACCAATCAGAAATGCACAACTAGTTTTGAGAATGATGCTGCCGATTGAGCGTGTTCAATGCATTACTATTTCGTGTAACATAGCACCATACAATAGTAATTCATTGCAATTTTTCATCCACGCAACAATACGCCAAATGGAAATGGAAACATTACACCCCTGAATAGACACTTGTTATTTTACGGTGCCACTCCTTGCACTCAGCGATACATGTTCAGAACTACACACCAATAATGACAATATTATTAAACATACTTAAAGAGTAATAGAAAAACATACATTGCTTCATCTACACCCTTACACAAATCATGCAATCCGGAGTTTGTGAAGTTAGAGAAAAGAGAATTGAAATTTGAGACTAGATGTCTCCGTCTACAACAACACCGATTCCAATCAACAAAAAGGTGTTTTCCTCTCGCAAGAGCCGAGTAGGAATGTAAGCGACTAGAGTGATCCGTTTTCACTATTGTGAGAAGCGGGATGGTGGGCAAGAATGGAGGAGCAGAGGGCATGAAGAAACACAAGAGTGAACAAGGGCATGACAGAAAAGAGTGAAGAAAGGACCCTCAACATCAACCTCCCTTAACCCTTGCAGGGGCAATAGCAGCTACTCGGGAAATCGGGCAAGGAGAAAGAGGACGAATTTCCCGAGGAATATAACGAGGTGAACTTCTCCTATTCGAGCTACGTGGCCTGTGAGTGCATTGGCCGAGTGAGCGATTCGCGTCCGAGAACGAATCGGAAACTTCATGAAGATTTTACACTCCGAACAAATTTCTCGGAGTCGACTCCTCGATTCCCCGCGGCAATCGCGCAAGTGAAGGCCGGGAGTGGTGACTTTCTTTTCATTGGTAGGGAAGTAGTTTTCAGAGTTTCCACCGTGGCATATGAAACGATGAGTACGCTCGCAATTACCACTCGCAAGTAAGCTTGGGAGCTATTTCTGTGCAGTCAAGTGATGGGCGACCGAGGGGTTGGGGAAGACGGGACGGAGGAAGGAAGCACCAAATTCGAAGCGGGGCAGGATGAGAGAGGGAATGGAATACTGAAAAGAAACATGCTACTGCTCTACGCTTCGGTGACATTGGCCTTCTCATCTCGTCCTGGAAATCATCACGGAATACGTGCAGGAAAATTCACGCGCGCCCTCAAGAAACGAAGAGAACACGACCTTCCCGCAGTTATCGTACGCTCCGAGAGCCTCTAACGAGGGTCAATGCATTCCGTGTGCGCGCCTTATACATTCGCACTGTGAATTCCTAAGAAGGCTCACACGTGACGTCAACAGAGTCGCACAAGACCTTAAGATGTACAGTTATGTCATGTCATCACGAAATTATTGAAAGGAAAAGTTTTATCCATCATTAATCGTTTATTTTACTATAATATTCTCCTCTTCTTTGGCATCAAGAAAATACTCATGAAAATCCCATTACAGGGTTTACCGGTTTAACGCCAGTTACACACCATTTATAACTATCGGATAGAATACGAGAAATATTAATATCAGATAGAAGATGGGTAGTGGGAATGAGGTTCTAAAAGTGGGTACAAAATGGGTACTCCGAGTCCACGGTGGGCGATGAGATAATTCTATGGGAGACCTACCCAAGAAGATGAAAGCCAATGAAGTACACATTCTGAGAAACCAGATTTGATTGCAGGCTCCAGTGGACGGAATCGTGGATGGAAAAACCGTAGAGGAATGAAGATGATGACGAAAAATAATATGATAACATAGAGACGAAAGTCTAAGGAGGTAAAACGGAACGAGATGTGAATGGAAAGAATATCTTTGAGGGTCGCTGAAAATAAATCCCATGATTGATAACAAATGATTAAGGTGAAACTAATGTATCGTACTTTCACCCAAGAATATATTTTCATTTCCCTTTTTTTGGGCGTTCAATTTTAAATTTCCATTTTATTGACAAATTATGCGTCAAGTTTTAAGCCGAGCTTTGAGTTCGTTATAAGAATTCAAACCCTTGTCATATAGGAAAGAATTGAGAAGAGATTATCGGCTTTTGAGACGTGCCGTGGAGAATATAAACTGGTTAGAGAAAAAGAAAAAAAACAAGGAAGTGGGGAGCCGTTAGGGAATGCGAATACGTTGTTGAGGAAATCCAGAGAATGCAGGAAAAGAGTCCGAAGCGTCTGAGGATAATGGGATGTCCTGTTCTGCTGCGAAGGAAGAATGTTAGGTCAGCGATGAAGATGAATATGCATTTAGGACTACAAGCAGGGAAGTATGAAGAGCTGAAGGAGATATTGCAGGACCAAGATTATTTTCGCCGCACTTGAGTGGCTTAGAAGCCCGTGGGCATGTGCTGTGGTCTTCGGGGACCGTCCGAAGACGATACGTCATAAGTATGCGTACACGAGCCTGATAAAACGACATAACGGCGCATGAAACCTCACGCGTGCGCGAAGCGAAATCGTGAAAGCAACATCACCACCACCATAATTAGCATACTATCGAGATTACGGACGGCATTGGGCAGCTTAAGGGATGTCGGGGGCATTGGCGTGGGTGACGCTTCGTGCGAGAGGAAGGCGTTGGGGGATGAAAGAGGACCGAGGACCATCCTCCCCATCGCCTCCACATCCGGTCTCCGAATCCGCAATGTTTCGTGTGGTATTTCCGTGCGAGAGAGATGATGGGGGGGGGGGGGTTAAGGGGTCGTCGGAGGGTGGCGGTGGATCGGCCGCCGCGTCGGCAGAAGAAACTTGTTCGGAGACAATTGGCCCCTCGGCTTTTGGGAAGAGTCGGGATGGGATGACGCCGCCGACAAAAGACTTGTCGCATTGGGGGATAGGGTGGGTGGGAAAGGGTCGGTCCCGGGCGAACGAGGGAGACACAAAAATGGGGGGCGGCCGAAGGAAGGGAAGTTTCGGCAGACGGGGACGGGCGGGCGCTCGTCACCGGGGCCTATCGGGGAATCGCCGGGGATAGAAGTGCATTTCTATGTAAAGACGTCCGCGTGGGATGAAAACGTCTGACAGGGCTTCGGCGGGGGATGCCGAAAACTTTTGGCACGTGATTTCGGACGTCTTAGCGCCATCGGGAAAAGGGCAAATTAACGGCGTGAAACGGGCAGAGACAAGAGGGACTGGGGACGGAAGATACGCCGGGGCAGAATAACGTTACGCCGCAAGGAGCTCTATTTTGCAACACGTTCAAACGGTGGATGAGCAGAGAGTTATGACAATAGGGTTGCGATATCAATATGACAGGAATCCAGTGAAAGGCAAAAATGAACTCGCAGGCAGAGAGGCAAGATGACTACTCACGCAAGGACAGGGCAGTATGGAGGAAATTCATGAAAGGGAGTAACTCCTTGAAATAACTTGAAATAACTTGAAATCGGAATATTTTTACTACTATATCCCGAAGTGGAACGACGTGACGGGTATAAGTGTAAGTGTGCTGCAAAAATGGAAAACGAACAGTAGAGAATTATTCCTTACTTATCCTGGATTCATGGAGGCATGAAACATGAAAGGTGTTGGCTAACACACACCATCTATATTGAAACGCTAAATTAAAACGGCAAAAGTAAAAGATAACTCCGGGAAGGAGTCATGATTTCGAGCGCGTTTATACAAGTTTTCACGATCTCCATTTCAGTAAGTTAAAGCTGCCGAAAAACTAATTTTTCACTGTTCAACACTTGAGTACACAGGATGGAATGCTTCTTACGTTTCCGACCGTGGCCTAGATTTCTGACCCCGCGGGATTACAGAGCTAATCTGCACTGCACTGCACGGGACGGGTGGACACGGACGGTACCTCTTGGCAATCGGATACTTTATTTCGATTGCTTTCGTGAGTGAGCCAAAATCGTCTCCGCCATCAACATCCCCGAACGACATCTGGCAACGGATATGCAGAACGGTATTGGGACGCAATTTTGCCGCTCGCCACACATCATTTTTCAAACGTAACAGAAAAGTCCGCAGGGGAACGTATTTGGAAACTCTTTCGAAAGTGGATTGGGCTAGTGTGCGAGGTACCACCGCCAATGGCATTATCCCTCTGCCGGAATGACCCCGCGAAAACAAAAAAAAATATGAACGCCGAGTATGATTCTGACCGGACCGGCTTAAGTTCATTTTGGGGCAGCGGGACATGGAGCCGCGGAACGCGGACCTCGCGGACAACCCCATCCCACCGAACTCGATACATTCACGAGCGACAACACCGCCGGAAAAATACGTGAAACCCAATGAACAACGACAAAGAATGCAAAAATAAACAAGAGAGAGGAATTTGGAGTGGGGAACAGGGGAAGAGGGACGAGTAGGGAGAGGGGAAAGGTCGATAAATCAATATAAAATTAACTTTTAACAGACGAAAAAGGGATAATAATCAATGGAGTGGGAGAATAAAGAGGATTTAAGTCAAGGATATTGTGAAAACGGGCTTAATCCTCCGAAATGGAATGTTCAGGACGTGAGGGGAGGTAGAGAGTTCCATAGAGAGTTGGAGGGAAAAAGGAGGAGGGGAAAAACCCCCCAAAAGAGGGAGTTGAGGAAGGGGGGCTAAGCGGGGGTCGGGAGAGGAGAGGGGGGGGTTAAGGAGGAAGCTACTGACGGAAGTTTACGGGTCAGAGGGTGAAAAGCGGAGAAGGATGGGGAGAGCTGAAGGTCAAAAAGCCGAGGCGGGGCCAAAGATGGGTGGGTAAAGACTGAAGTTGGAGGGTGACTAGGGGCTATTGGGACGGATTTTGGAGACGGAGCTGCCAGCTGGATGAATATACCTACGCACCTCGGAACATTACATAGTATTCTATCGATATACAAATTAACACCTAAAAAGACTTGAAACAGATGAGAAGAGAGCAGAGGCCTTCGAAGCCTGGCGCTAAAGAAGCGAATGTTGAAGATCAAATAGACATTTAAGTATGCAAAGAAGAGTAGTACGTACACGGGAGTGGAAAGGAGGGAGGCACGATATGGAGGATGATATGGGAGGAAGGGCTCGGTACATCTTGAGATATTTTGAATCTGTTGGAATCACTTGAGAAGCAAGACGACACAATAAAGACCAAGGAACATAATACGAACCCCTCGTAAAGACGGAAAATCTATCAGGGCTTTACCATTGGAAAGGGAAGAGAGGACGACTGCAGTCAATTAATCGTTGAATTGGCCGACTGCATTCGATCATGTATCATGAAGCGATCTATAAAAAACGACATTTCTCAGGGGAAGCTTCTATAATAGTCAAGATTAATACCTGAGTCCGAAGTAATGCCCAGTAGATCTGGCGTTTCGACTATGATCTGCACACCCGTTCCCGGGCTCAGGGTCCAAGGACGACATACCCGGTGCCCCCAGGCTAAACCCTAGACGTGTGACTCAGGGCATCAAAACTTTCTGGGCCCAAAGACGGCGTAGGGAGAGGAACTACCCCGAAATGTAAGAATTACGGACGCCGCAAGATGTGGAACACCCCTTCCTCTTGAACATCAATACTCCCCCGCGGGTTGACGATTGTGACTGGTGCACGCGGAAAAGAGTAAAGTGATACGGTCCCCGAAAAGAAATACCAGCTTCAGACATATCGATATTTCCGACGATGACGACGCCCCAATACTCCTAGGCGGTGAATGGCGGGGTGGTAGGGAGAGAGGGTGGTGAAGGGTATGAATTCGATGGCGAAGAGGGGCCTTGGAGAGGGAAGGAGTGTCGGGTTGGGGGAACTACAACGTGGGTGGGGATGAGAAGAGGAAAGGGGAGGGGGGGTAGGAAATGGAGTAGTTGGCTCAAACTTTCCAATCAACACCTGCCACCACCTCCAAACCCGCAACACATCCCTGGAACGCGGGGCAAGGGAGGGTGATGGCGAGGAGGGGCGTAGAAGTGGTCAGGGGAGGAGGGGGGCAGGTGAGTGCAGAGGGAGGGAAAGGGGTTGGTTTGGTTGGTTGGTTGGTTTCGGGGTGGGATTATGGGGATCGTCACGTAGGGATCAATGGGCAAGTGTGATCCCAGAAGGGGATTTCGTGGCTTGGGCGGGGGGTGCGGGGAAAAGGAAGGATGGGGAGGGGAGAGAGTGGACATGTCGCGGGGTGATAGGTTTTCCGAGAGACAGGGGGAGGGGAATTGTGTCGGGGGTATTCGGAGAGGGAGGGGAGGTTGGAGAGGGACAAGGGAGGAGAGGGAGGGAGTCGGGTGTCGAAAACGGGGAACATGGGACGGAAGGTGAAAGTCGAGCCGGCGACGGTGTCGCATTGAGCGCGCTTAAAGGTGCTCTCGCGAGACTCGCACTCGGGGCGCGGGGGATCGAGGCCCGGAGGGGTGAAGGAGAGTCACCGGGGATGACTACCGCAGGCACTCCGGCCACTGCGGGAAGTTCCTTCGAATATGTTCCTCTTCGGTGCCATCCCGTGGCGATCTGGTATTGTAGCCGGGTGAAGGTGAAGGGGCAATTGTGTTCGACAATCAGCACGGGACAGCCACAAATTTCCCCTCACGGCGGACACCACGGGGATTCGATTTAAAAAACGTATCGAAACGATGGTGGCCACGTGGAAGATTGCCTGAGTCCGGTGGCTGTCACGATCTAGAACGGGGCGGGGAACCTCAGGCCGACAGGGAACCTTGGGCTTTAACGGGGGTGGGGGCGTTTGCATGTCATCGTTTTCGTTTCATTATTAAGTCATTCGTTTCGTTCATACCTTCGTGATTGATTCTTTTGTGAGTTTAAAGAAATCAATATATTTTATATTAAATCAAAAAGACATTAATTTACATTTGATTCGCGTTTACCATTTAAAAAAAAGTCACATACAATATGATTAATAAAAATCTTTAATTGAAGTAAGCAATATGCTGTCCGAAGAAATATCGTGCAGGAAAATTCTACTTCCAACCTGTGGTTATTCGAGTGGTTAAAGAGCTTATTCGAGCTTTTATAACAGCCAATTGAACGAACTAATAAAAAAAAGGGTTATCGGTAGCACCAATGTTTGGGCTATAGATATAGTGGCAATATATATATTGTTTTATCTTGGTTCTTTCTAACTTTGACATCAATGACGCTTCTGCCGCTTCATTCTTACACAAGACTGTACTTCATGAGCCCCCACTTTTACCCAAACATCGGGCATAAAATTTATTTTTTCAAGTTGTCTGCCCCCCACTTGATATTCTGCACCTCGCGCTCATGATCGTGAACGGTATTAACTTTTCGTACTCATATTCCTTATTTCATACGCCAGAGCTATACTATTACCATTTAATGAAAAATTGTTTTATTACACATGTATTATTGCTTCTACCGCAATGGCAATGCATGCCGCCATTTTGATAAAACTGGAATACGGGTTTCTTTATGCAGACGAAAAGAGTAAGGACGTCCTTCCCGTTATATATTTCCGTAAAAGAATGGTCCCCGCATTGTCCAGGATCCAACACGAACTTATATATTGCAACGTTTCGTTCCGAAAAATCAATGTATACCATGAGGAAATAACTTTCAGAGAACGATAAATCCAAATCAAAGACACGCCAATACTCAGTCGAACTGCAGAAGCAAATTAAAATGCCGTGTACGGCACAAAATCCTCGCAGTTCGAACACGAATAAAGTAATAAACGCGGATAGCTGAGAGAACACGCGCGTGAGAGATAACGACATATGAAAATGAAAGCGATCGTGTTCGGCTATTATTCCGGAAAAACGTTTTCGGAACTGCGAATTAAATACAAACTTCCACTTCCAAATGCAAATCGCCTTTAAGAAGACCGATAGAAGCACGTTCGAACGATAATTTTGAGCATCGAAAACGACCATCCTAGTGGCTTAGTGAGGCATTTTTCACACGCCCGAAGCACCACCGCGTCGCCGAATTTGATCGGCCGAAATCCACTTCATCGCTCATTCACACCAATCACGACGACGACCGCGAGCGACGACCTGATCGCGCGGCACGCGGGCAAACCACCCTAAGAGATAATCGGTGTCGGCTCGACTCCATCCCAACGACTGGAGAGAGAGCACCGCGACTCCCGAGGACAGAAAATATCGTGCACCACGTATCCAAGCCATCAGAATAGAAACGTTCAAGGCACGCGTCGCCCAGTTTTCCACGTCCCCTCAGTAGCTGCGGGTGCGCGCCGACATTGGGCTATTTTTTGGCCCTGAGCACATAAAGCGGCGTGCATTGGCGGGGAAAGAGGAGTCGCTTAATTTCGGAAATCAAGAGAGCCCCCCCCCCCCCCCGACTTCGACCGGCCTACGAACGGCAAAGCACTTCCACATTTACCCAACGCGCCCCGGATTCCCTCTCTCTTCCCCCCCAATGCACCGGCTCACCTTTCACTAATGCCGCAGGAGCAAACGCTCGCTCGGACATAAATATTGACACGGGCATAAATACCCCGACATATAACCGTGCATTCCACATGGTTGCCAGCGATTTCCATAACCGAAATTCACCCCGAATTTTTTGAGCCTTCCAGGGCCAAATAGGGAATTTAAACGTTTACTAGTCAATATTGGCGTTTAAATTAAATCCCAATGTCGAATTAGACAAGAGACAGTGGCAAAATTATCAATGAAAAACGAATAACCAAAACGCAATGAAATACAAAAACTGTCCACATTCTATTCAAAAATAGCCAAATGAGCCAACGACGGAAGAGCAACTTAAGTTAGCAACTACAGGTTTGTGTGACCTATTTGAAGAAAATATCGGTATAAAAATCTTTATTATGAAAATGATGCAATCGGGGAGCATAACCCCATGAAGGAAGATAAGAGCACGATAACCATCATCCATCTGTCCCGTCACTACTGCTCCTTCCACAATGTTTTCTGAAACACACAAGACATTTCTTAATGCCACACTGCGACTTCATTACACATAGGACTTCCAAACGCCTCAAAAATACATGAGCTAACTAGAACAAGAGCAGTCATGATTCGTTGATCGGTGACTACATATACTCCTTAAGCTTTGAAGATATGTAAGATAAGGATAAGCTGATATTACTTATTTCCGTTTTCCATTTAGTGACTCTTGATTTAATACCATTAGCGTTCCCTCAATGAATGCGTTGTTAGAGAGAACATTTCCTAAGAGTGCCAAACCGAACTGGTTCATGGCGTGGTATTTAGATTTCGACTTGCTCGCGACACAAAGATCGCAGTTCACAGCAACGGTGCCAGGGAAGATAATTTGTTACTTGGTCAATTGGTAACTCATTGAATATTATTATGGTAACTTCGGATAGGAGTTCAGGAACGTGGCCAAAGCTCACGCGTTAAGGTTCAAAACAACGTTTACAAGTCACAATAATCATTCTACCGTTTAATTAAACTTAAATGTTGGCATAAAAAGTGAATTACGTTCTACATCTTTTTCTAAGATGTTTCAGCCAGTTTTTTGAGGACATCTCTGAGGCGACGGAAAGAGGATGAACAAAATAGTGAAAATAATGCTGAACAAAGAATGTGATTTGATACGTTAAGAGCCGACTCACTTGGATGAAGTACGAAGAGACCAATTGTGGCTATTTATTGAACGGGGAGTCGGGCTATGATAAAACGTGATGCTTTGTTTGCAACCATCAATGTACAATGTACACCGCCTTATGATTTAAATGCCATATTCCAATACTAATATGGGCTGCGCGGTGCGAAATTCCCAATACCGCCCCTCGGCGTGGAAAAAATACCTACTGCCGTCGGATCGCACTGCACTCAGTTAAACGTGGCATATTCCATCTACATCACAATGTCGACGAATCGACCTTGTGCCCCATTCGATTTACATCACAAGTTCCCGCGGGGCAATTCAGCGATTATCGAAATGAGCCGACGGAGGGGAGGAGTATAGGGAGAAGAGGATTACGGGCATTTCGAACATCACGCATGAAAATTGCGGAAAATATAAGTAATTGAATACTCAAGGTCGGAAAATGGGGGGGGGGCTCGACATGACACGCGCAGAATAATATTTTACGCATTTCCGGCAGGGGCAAAGAGCGACTAAGGGGACCAGGCACGGCGTACCTTGATTCGACGGATTTCAATGGACAATGACGACATTCCCGAGCACGCATTCGAGGGATCGCGAAAATGAGGGAGAAAACATGAGCACCGAAGTGAAATCCGGAAAAGCCTGCGTGGGAGGTAATACACCTTCAGGACCCAAAGCGACGGGGTCGAGGTCTCCTGGAAGAGTCGGCAGTGAGAGGAGGGAAGCGGCGGCGTCAAAGAGGGGGAGAAAAAGATTGAGGTGGCAGGGTGGGAATGGAGCGATCGTGAAGAGGGGTGCGGGGAGCGGAGAAGACAAAGTGCTAACCGCGGCGGGTGCGGGAGAGGCGGGAAAGAATGGTGCGGGCGCTTCGATTGATTCGGACCGAAATGACGTTTCCCTCCCCCGCGCCACCCGCGATAACATTTGTCCGTGAAATGGCCACTCGTGCGGAGAGGGGCATATGGAGAGAGGGGAAGGAAGAAAAAGATATTCATACGGCGTGGCTCGATCTGAAACCTAAGGTCGGAGGGCCCCCAACAGTTTTCGACACTTTTCGCCTCGAGGGAAACTGGTGGCTTGTCTACATCCCTCCGTATCTCGGAAATCCAGGGGTACCCGAGGAAAAGGGAAGGTTGGGGGGGAGGGGGAAGAGGGTAGGGGATGAGATAAGACCAGAAGAGGAGTCCTTTCTTATCCGGGGAACTTGATTTCCCCTCTCCGAGAGTAATCCGACATTTACAGCTCTTTGGAGAGCCCAAGCACGAATTCGCTCGTCTCTTTAAGCTTTTACGGCTACGAAAGACTAGACGCATATGATATCCTCACCAACCGCATCATAAGTGTGCACGAGTAGGTTAGGACACTAGGCCGTTGTATATTGCAGTGATTTTGTCACATAGAGTTATCGTTCACGGAGAAGAATACGTGGCCTATACTCGACTGTCTTCAAACTCTGAAAGATTAAACTAATACGTGCACTTTCATCGAGCAAGCGACCTGGACGAATCCTTACTTCCACTTTGCCCATATTGCCCAGACAACATTACCTTATTTCAGTAATTTTTAATTCTGAAAGAGTTTGACGAACTTCAACTTTTTTGCACAAATACGCCGTGCCTGCGTTGGATCATTTTTCAGCGGGAAGGTTAGGTATACACAATGATGACACAAATAAATACAGGTGTCGATATTATAAAAAAAGTGTGGCGAAAGTCAAGGGAAATCTTTGAATTTAAACTACTAAAAGACCAGGAAAAATTTCCTTCACGTGCTTTCAAAGTGGAGATCTTGGCGCATCATAATTGTCAATATTGATTCGCCAATCACAACAGCCTGTCCACGCCCAGGGCGAGACTCGACCTCGCGACCTTTAGCCAGTTGACGAACGCGTCATCCACTCAGGTTAAACCCGGCCGGAATATCAAATGAACTACGGCAAGCGCCACCGCAAAGTCGCATAAACCGAAGTCACCGCGGAGCTTCAAACCCCACGACGAAGTTAATTACGTCCATAAACGACCAATATTAACAAACATTTCCTATACGTTATCCTGACGGCTTTCACTTTCACGCACCCTTGAAACCATTCTGGGGTCATCGGTGGCAGCACACCACCACCGAGGACATGATGAATATTCATGAATTACGTAAAGCTACAATACCTTTCGCAATGCAATCATGGAGCCTCAGGAGAGAGATAAAAAATAAATCTGGTGCTTTTGTACTCACGTAACACCCACTCCCATACTAGATCTCCTTCGATGTTTTAAGTTTTTGATTCTGTTATATAGGCCAATAAATGCAACGGTGAAGAGATTCGTTCATCTTCGTGTTTTTTGCCATATCACGTAATTTTAGACAGATAAACGGGAGGATGTCCTTCGCCGTTATTATTTAGATGCATAAAAAATAAATAATATGAAATTCACATAGATTTGTGCACGGAAAATTTTCTTTTTGCTGTGGGAGAAGGATAAAATCCAAAAATTAAAAAAAAGAAGAACGACTGAGAATTCTTCTGAATTTGTGTATACAGGTAGGTACAAATTTCTGAAAGAACTTAAACTCCACCGAAAACCTACCGTACATTTGCAATGCACCCATATTCTAATTGTTTCGTAGGTTTCTTGTAGGACTCTAGGTGACTCAGAATTTTTTTTCTAGTTCCCCAAGGATTTAAAATCCATTTACAAGCTCTAAATATTTTGTGTATCCTAAAAGAATAATTTATGACCACCAAGTTATTTCTTCACGCAAAAACGGGTGCCACCAGAACTCTAAAATTTGCATGGGCGGTGAGTATATTTTGATCGAGAGGCTATTATGTTGAATGACGACTTTCAGATGAGACAGACACTGAGAACGTCCTTTTTCCTGCTACTGCAGACCTCTCCAACGGTAAATAAGTACAAATTCGCCATAATTCAATAAATTCACGCTCAATCAAAAGCATAGTCCTGTATTAATCTTTCCTGTGTTTTAGAATGGAGGAATCACTGACTAGACTACTAGCCTCAACAGGCATCGTGACTACCGTGCAGTACCAACCCTCACTAAAACATAATGCTCGGAAATTCGTATCCTCCCTAAAAGAAGCAGGAAAAATGATTTGTTTCTCACGACACCAAATAGATTTTGTGAGGCAAAAAAAGAGATTCCCTTCGGAAACCACGATCCGAGGAGGGGGGGTTGACGAGGAATTCCCTCGATTTAGAAACAAAGAAAAAATAAAAAATGGGATCGCGACGGACGCTTCCCATGTTTTATTCCCTGCCGAAATGGGGACCGCGGCGAGGGCTGTGGATCTCACTCCCGCCCGGCTAGGGGGGGGGGGAAGGACGCACCAGGCTCGGCGGAAAACCCAAAACCCACGGGATGGAGGGAAGGGTTGGTGGGAAGCGTCGGAGGGGGAGGGAAAGGGGATCCGGCAGGCTGTGAAAGCCGAGGGAAAGGAAAGGGGATGGGCTTGGGAGCCGAAGACGACGACGGAGGCAACACGGGGAGTTATAGCGGGGGATGGAAAAGGGAGGGAGATTGTAAGGAGAGAGAGAGAGAATAAGTAGATATAAAGGAGAAGGGAGGGAGGGGGAGAATAAGAGATATAAATGGGAAGAGAGCTGGGGAGGAAGGGAAGAATTGAGAGGAGAGAAAGAGGAGGTTAGAGAGGAGAGAGGTGTAGAGAGAGAGAGAAGGGAGTGGATGGGTGGCTGGAGACGTCTCCGTTCTCCGAAGGACGCGAAGAGCAGCACAGGGGGAAAGGTGGGAAATCGACCGAACGCCGCCAGTCAGCGGGAGATGAGATGGGCGTGGGTTGCAGGGTGAAGTGGGGGCGAAGGGTTGGAGGGAGGGAGGAGAAGGGGGGCGATGGAAAGGCGCGAATGAACGAAGGGTGAGAATTTCGGGCGGAATAAAAATAAGAAAGGAAGAGGGGGGAGGGGGGAAGGGAGTGGGGTCTCGAAAGGTAAGAAGTGACGGGGATGGGGCGTTTTTCAGAGAGGGGGTTGGGCGCCCCGGGATCTTAAGACGACAATGGGGAGTTGGCGGAATTAGGGGAGGGAAACGAGGGGGGATTTCAAGGTGTGGGAGGGGTGAGAGGTGCAGGGGAGGGAAAGCCTTGGGACTTAACGGAGGGGGTTGGGAATAGTGGGCGCAATCCGGGCACCTTGGAAATCTCTTCCGAAGGGGTTCGGAGTACCTGTGCCCCCAGCCAAAACGTCACCAACCCGTGCGAAAAGGGGCTTCCGAGAACGAAAGCGACGTGGAGGAGGGTGCTCTTTGAGGATGGGGGGGGGGGAAGGACACGCCGGGAGGCGACGAGAAAAACGCACCCTGCGGAGGGGGTCGATTCTTGTTAGAATACAAAGCCCAGCTTCGTATTTTTGTGGGTTTAGAGTTTTAATAGCGCACACCATGGCCCATATGAGGATGCCGTTATAATTAAGCAACCATTTTAGCAACCCGCCCCTAAAGCAGCAACCCTAAAATTCACCGTAGCAACTCTATCAATTCCCTCGCACGACTTTAAACTCGTTCTCGGCTCTTCTTATGGCCATATACGATGATTTCCCCCAGGTTACAGGCATTCCATTGAGGAGGTCCGTCTGTAACTCCACGTGCCAAGATATCATCTGCGTTCACGTATTATGACGAGTGATGAAAAGTAATGTAACACCGATTCACGCCTATTCCATCAACAGATATCATAGTCAGCAATCATTTTTCAAGTACTCTCACGTTCTTATTAATTCTTATGCATGCTCTAAACATCATTTGGAATTAGTTTTGAGGCACCAAGCTTTGTATCTATGCGATTTATATCCTTTCCTCACAATTCAGTATAACTTTAAAAAAGGCGGATAGCGCCGTAATGCTAGTGCGAGCCATACTAGTAACACTCTCGTATAATTGCACATACGATATCAGTTTTCCGTGAGAAATCACTTTTTTATCTTCCATCGCCAAAAGAGCATGTTTAAATGTCATTGATTTTCGACGTGAAATTTTTCAAAAACCTGAACGGTAAAACTCCATCTTGTCATCTTCATTTGAAAGAGTGAAATTTGCGTCATAAATAGCGGCAATTTTATCGAAGTGAAATGTAAAAAAATGCGTACATGAAACCGCCTGATTACATTCTCAGCATCGAGACGGAATAGACAAAGAGGTTGATGATAAGAATAAGTTAGGTGAGGAGGGCGCTATGTCATTATCGACAAAAGGCAATAACACCTGTCGAGAAGCGATTAGTAAATACTTATTAAATAAATACAAACTGTGTACTTATATTTTCTACGGCTTGGTCACATTGGAAAAGCAGAGAAAAAATTGTTCCACGTGATGGAAATGGTGTAACAGAAGAATAATGAAAAGAAAAACTGAAGAAATAAGAAATGAATCGTGATGAAGAGATTGACGGGTAACAACTGGCGCAGCTCTTCAGGGAGCTTCTTTGAGAGCCGCTATAATCCTCACACTGACTTCTCATGACGACGAGGATTGGCATCAAATGACATCTATTTGAAGTCTGCAAGCATGACATCAGGCTACATACGGCGTTAATAATTTGCTTCATTTAACCAATATGAGGTGCATGTACCTACAATAGTGATAACTTAAATTTGTAGCACATCATCGTGAGTGAAACAAGCTTTTGAAGCGTTTAAAAACAATACGTCGGTCGGCAGAGAATCTTTAAGAAACTTGAGTGGAAGAAATTATGGAGTTGGATATTAATTAAAATAAATGGAAAACATGCGGTTATTTTCAGATAGGCATTTCTGCTTTAGTTCTAAACATGTGATGATTCCAATTAGCGTTGGGACGCAGAGAAACAAGAAAGGTCCGAGAGGTAAAAATCTGCCATTTCATCGTTCACTTTTCATATTTGCCTGGAGTTCTTACTCTGCTGTGCGAGCAGATGGTAAATGTGAAAGACTCACTCCTGATTCTTTTTTTCTCAGGAAATACTAAGAAAACGCCACTGTACGCTGCAAAATTCCGCACTGTGAAAAAAACATGCGAGTAAGGCGTTCCACACACCAGCAATCCCGCGAAAGTGGGAAAATCTCCTGCTGCAAATTAACACCAACAAAGGCAACCCGAGAAGCTTGGGTTTATCGACGTGATGCAAAAAGGTTTCTAATAAGGTCCCCTATTTGCATCCCCTTATTCCACTGAGGTCTCTGCACTTCCCACTCTTCGGTCTCCACTTTCACTCACACCATGACCCATTTAAAGCAACGCATAGCAACCACGGATAATCTCGACGTTCTAAGCAAACACGGATATGCATACAATTTGCATGCATATGGATGAGGTATGAAACCTCTAACTGCCGCCTCCAGAATGCTAACTTAACGCCACTGACATCATGAACCGATACGAGTCGTCCAAATGAACGATACCAAGGGATTTTCAATGACATATCCCACATTTTAGCGCCCTTCAGACAGACGTACTTCATTTGCATTATTATATACTAAATTTATTAGGATGAAGTAATTGCACAAAAAACACAAACAAAAAAGTTGCCTGATACACAGTAATTAGATTAGTTACCGAATGTTACTTCACAAAGTGCTCCCCGCATGCACGCGGTAAATATATCTACCGTATCAAAATGGGATATTTTAGAGAGAAACTACTGTTCCATATGATTTCAAAGACATCGCATAAAGGAGGAAACGCTATAAGAATGCTAATGATATGTACAGGGCAAAAGGATATAAATTGGAAAATTATATCCTTTGAGTCATAAGTCAAAGGATATAATTACTGACCACAGCGCCTTTCGATATAGTTTTTGACTTAATTGCTTGATAAATTAATGCCATTCCGAATGGCGTTCATAGCAAATTTAGGCATCACAAAACACAAGGGTTCCTATTGCATTATTACAAATCGTAAAAAGGCATCGAACGATTACTATTAATATTAATGATACAGTTACATTAACTTGTACGCCCTTGTCCTTACACGACGAATAGTCATTCATCGCTTCTCAAGAGCTCGTAAGTGTCCAAAAGAATATTTATCACCTAGAGGTTACTTCCTACAAAAGTCGTTAGAGAAAGAGTGCAGTAGGTTTTAGCGGGAGAAATGAATGCCCGGAAATCTTTCCAGATTGACCCGTTCCGGTCATGCAGAGGGAACTCGGACATTAGTCATTCTTAGAATGATGACGCAACGGACGCAAACATTTTAGGTTTGTGGTGATAATACACATGAGCTCTAATTTTCTTTGCCTTTTATTCAACCTGAAAAACCTTTTTTTAACAAAATACTGCACACAAATCGCAGGTTCCCTCCGTTTCAACCTTAAAGCACGGTGACAATAGCCAAACGAAATGACAGATTTCCATTCACTTTGAAGAATGCGGGAATGAAACATTTGATGCAACATTTCTCGAGGAAACATTTCACCAATATTCGCACTAGCAAACTCCCTTTTATTTAATAAACCCCACAAAAAAACCCGACTGATGAGCAGGCAACCGGTATGTGCTTTCAACTCGTCGACACGCTTACTCCACGACGATAAGAAATCATTACCCACGGCGGGCCCCCAGCGACGTCTGCACATCCCCTTTAAAACAATGGGAAACGCCTTCCCGATTCACGGATACCACACTCTCCCTCATCCAGCTCCCTTCCACCCCCATGAAACCCAATCCCATTCACCCCGAAACCTCCTCCCAACCCTCCCACGAAACCCCCACGGCACTATCGGAGCAGTTTTCGGGATGGCGCATTCCTTTCGCAACCCGAGATATCGGCGCGGGGGTCGGTCGCGATGGATATGGCGCACCCCCCGCGGGGCACCGGGGGAAAAAGCGAGCGGCGCAGGGGCGAAGGAGAGGAGGAGGCGGTGGCACCACGGCCGCACAGACGCGCAGGGGGGTGGGCGTGCAAGAGGCTCGCGGAGCTAGGGCGAGCGCGGGAGCCGCCCGGGGAAGGGTGGGCGGGCGAGAAACTTGGGGCGACGGGGGTGTTAAGGCTCACGAATTTTTCGAGCGCCCCCTCATGATATTCATTACGGCGCAAGAGTGCCGATGCACAGCGGGCCGAAACGCCGATTTCTTTGGACAAAAATGCCGAAGGGATCACAAACTTCACGGATTTTAACAATCTCTGGGGTGTTTACCTCCTCTGGAGATGTTTGGAAATACTATATACCCTTCGAAGCGTAATTCAGAATAATGTACGTCAAAAAAACAAAAATGACTAGAGCATTTGTATTACATATTTTTTTTTACAATTTGGCAAACTGGTTCTATGTACAACGGATTTTGAATATTTCTTGGTAAAGCACTTCGGAGGTAATTGGCGGTCGACCTATCTAAGCGGATTCCGAGTGAGATTAATTTTCTTGTAACTCAATCACCAACATAACACGCAATATTTGTAAAATTGAACCGAAAACATTCCCGAAATTCAGATATTCTCACCCCAAAGATTTTCAACATTCTTCAAGTTTTAGGGCCTGTAAAATTGATTTGTCATTTACGAATTAGGAAGTCAGCCCGGTGTGCGATATGCACCTGTGACAGAGAGGGTAAAGGATCTGTTCAAACAGTAACGCGAATTTTGAATTTCCGTGGGTTAGATATACTATATTTGATTTTCGATTTTTGTGGCGTTATGTTGGTACTTATGTCTCTTACTGATGCCGAAAAGTTCCGCCATTTAGAATGTCCAGTTAATTGTTGACAGCTGTTTTGCTTGGACGTGTTTGTCTTTTCTTCGAGTTTTGCTTGTTCCAAAAAATGGATCAAAGTATCTCTATCAAATTTTGTGTGAAAAACGAAATGAAGTGCGCGGACGCACTCCGAATGTTGACTGTGGCATATGGAGAAGCTACCTTGGGCCGAAGCAACGTTTATCAGTGGTACAAAATGTTCTCGGAGGGCCGAGAAGATGTGAACGACGAAGAGCGTGCCGGACGCCCGAGCACGTCAACAACAGACGAAAACATTCATGAAGTGAAGAAAATAGTGTTGGCCAATCGTCGAATCACCGTTAAAGAAGTTGCTGAGGACCTAAATATACCGATTGGCTCGTGCAATTCGATTTTTACCAATGATTTGAGCATGACACGGGTCGCCGCGAAATTCGTACCAAAATTGCCAAATTTTGACCAAAAACAGCAACGCATTAACATTGCTAATAAGGTGTCCGCGACGACCCAAATTAGCTCCAGAGGGTCACAACTGGGGACGAATCATGGCTTTATGGTTATGACGTGGAAACTAAAGCTCAATCATCCAAATGGAAGGTGCAGCACGAGCCAAGACCGAAAAAACCTCGCGGAGTTCGGTCGAATGTGAAAGTTTTGCGAACAGTTGTCTTCGATTGCAGGGGCATGGTGCATCATGAGTTCTTGCCACAGGGTAGAACTGTAAATAAAGAATATTACCTGCAAGTTATGCGCAATTTGCGCGAAGCAATCCGCCAAACGCGAATTTTTTGCGCGAAGTTTTTTGGCCAAACACAACCTACTAATGATACCGCAGCCACCGTATTCCCCAGATCTGGCCCCCGGTGACTTGTACTTTTTCCCGAAACTGAAGAGGCATAGGACGACGCTAGGCTACGATTGACGAGATAAAGACTGCATCGAAGGCGGAGCCGGACAAGATCACAAATAATGATTTTTTGAAGTGCTTCGAGGATTGGAAAAAACGTTGGCCCAAGTGTGTAATATCTAATTGGGATTACTCTGAGGAAATGATGGATGGAAGGAAGGGAGGCAAAAAGTATCTAGAGTTAAAGTAAATTCATGGTAGCATCGTACGCTACGACACTAGCATCGTGTTTAAGATAATACTGGTAATTTCAATTACTTATGATCGATTAACGAAGACAACCGACTGTTGTTTCAGGCATTGTGGATCGAACAGAAGCGGATGGATTGGATTGAACACCCTTGGTTAAGCAATTTACCGGAGTTTTAAGAGACGACGTCACGGGAAGGGCGACAGATGGGCATGCCCCACCGTCGAAAAACGATCTCCGGTCGTACACCAATCGTTGCACCTTGATCGCACTCTCGAGAATAACATTTGGCAAATCGCTTTGTCGCAACCATGGCATCGCGGCCCACGCTTGCGACACCGATACCAAGTACCGATTGCCTCCGAAGCCCCGTGCAACGCAGAACCTAAATGCACGGAAACGTAAGCCGACCGGCTGCACACAATTTCACCCCGAGGAGCTCCTCCCGATCGGCGATGAACCACGACCCCGCCTATCATCATCGCCAATCACACCTTCACGCAGAATGAGATGAGGAGGCAACCAAGTTCACGGGCGGGGCAGGAACGGCACATCCGGCTATACACGACGCGCTGCGACGAACATTAATAACCCGATGGTCTAGACGGAAAGCATTCGGGAGAGAACGACTTAACGACCGCGGGAAAAACAGTTTCTGCGCAAAACGACGAGCCACGACATCGGGGCGCCGGATCTTAACGAACGCCGAGTGAAGCCGAGGCATCGAAAAAATGGTAAAAACAAAGATACAACGAGAGAAAACGGCGGCTTTAGTAGCCGACGCGGATTCCAATTTGCGCTAAGTGACGATTATATAGGTTCCCGTTCTCGCCTCCCTCCCTCCCTTCCCTCACTCCCGCGAATAAAAACAACGACGCAGGGCGAGATTTAGCGAATGCGGAGAGAGACCTCGCCTCCCCCTCCTCCTCCCCAGATACTCAAACGCGTGCAAATCAGCATCGGCCCAAAATTCGACAGTCGATTTTGGTACTACCGATTGCTAAAATGTTTGCGTTAGATTACAAGCGCCTTCAGAACATACCTTCGCCTCATCGAGTTCAGTGAAATAAATATGCTATATTTGAACTTTGAGTCAATGAATTCTTCCCACTAGTCAGACACTACCACAATTCACAGCTCTCCGTTATCAGGATTTCAGTCTCGAAAATCATGACTGCTCATTTATTTCGCATTACGTGCCAGCCAATCCGGAGAAGGATTTATCTGACATCCATGGGAAAGATCTGGCCCGGATACCTCAGACCGAAGAAGTGATTCAGGTATGAGACAAATATCGAGTAATCGAAGCAGATATTAAGACAAGTTATATAAAATATGAATTGAGTGTGGCAATGAAATGCCAGATACCGGGAAACTCCTAAGAAAAAACAAAAAGAAAAATCTAGATTGTTGAACTGTGTTTCTGGCGCAAAAAGTTAAAAAAATACTCTGCACAAATAAATTTGAAAAAAATAAATTCCAGCAGGGGGGAGAAAAATTGAATGGTTGACATCATAAATAGCAAGTAGAAAGCAGTACGATACCTGACAGGCCATTCGGATTTCTGCGCAAATCTGATTGAGGGCGGTATGGATAGCAAAAGGTGAAGAGGAAGATAGACTGGAATTTAAGAATGGCAACGTCCCCAATTGAACATAAAAATACTGGTATTGGACGCAGAACCCCAAATATGAAACACATGTTACTTGCCCCACAGATTAAGTAGATACCAGGAAAGAAGAATCTGGAGAAAATAATTTACTTAAAGGTTATCAGATAACAGGAATAATTATAGAAAACCTGTATCCGCCTGGGTGAAAGGAGTTTTCATTTAAGAAACTTCATAAACCAGGGCGACCCGACCCTCAGTCGGGAAAAGGGGCGGTAGAAGAGCGAAGGGGAAAAGAGAAGGGAAGCGGACTCACCAGTCGGTTTATTTTCTTTTTTTTCATATTTTCCGACGGGATCGCGCAGTCAGCACACACAGACCTCCAACTTGCCCCCCCCCTTTCCCCGAAAAGTAATTAGCGGCGAATTATATCGCCCGGACGAGCGAAATATCATATTCGGCGACCCCGCCGGAAAATGAATTAAACCGCCAGCCGGAGAGGGGAGCGGAGGGGGGAGGAGGAAGCTACTGGAGAATACGCGGATGACGACCACGCCGTGCGGCGCAAGGGGACGACTATTTATTCAGGCCAATCACTCGCTAAAACATTTCGCGGAGCCCGCGCACGCGAAAGCCAATTTGGAATTGGACAGAAATTAACGTCGAACCGACCGGAGATACCTCCTATTCCACGATCCGACGTCCTCCCTCGGACGATGAATGGTGGGTGGGTGGGCGGGCGGGCGGTTGAGCGTGGGCAGCGGGGCTGAAATAGATTCTCCTGCGTACGAAAACGGAGAGGGTAGCGGGGGGGAATTCGGGGAAGATAAAGGAAGAGGGTTTAGGTGTGTAATGGGAGGACCTAGAGAGAGAAAGAGAGGGAATGAGAGCGGGAGAAAGGGACTGAGCGATGCGGAAAACAATAGAAACGAGGATTTGCGGCGTGAGCCTTAACGGTATCGAGGAGCGCACTCCCTCCGCCGCCCCCCGGGCCCGCGATCGCTTTCCGCCGCTCCCCCTGGGCCATAACCGGAATGCCGCTGCATTGGGATTCGATAGGGGGCTTCACCCGCAAGAGAGTAGGCACGCGGGACGAGGAAGATGAACGGAAGGATTGGGATGGAAACGAGAGCGCAACTTCGTCGGAGAGAGGTCATCCCAGCTCCCCACCCCCACCGCAGCCGGGGAAGGGCGAGCCAACCTTTTCCTCCTAGTCTTCTCAACCACCACCCCTTCCCCCGGAGCACGCACACGCGAACTGTTAACCACCACGCCCCCTCCCTTCTCCTAAATCCCAGCAGCACCGCCACACGGTGCGGAAATATCGCAAACAAAAGGCAATAAATGAAACTGGATGTCGTTTTCCCATTTCTGCCCCCCCATCACGGTTCCCTACTCCTCAAAAGGATTTTGAAGGGCGTGCGGGATCAGGGCGGGCGTTGAGAAGAGGGAGGGACTGAGAGAGTCTCGGAGGAGGAAACGTGATCGGCCAGCGAGATGTCCGCCCCGTAAGACGCGAGATGGGTTAGAGGTGGGGAAGGAGGGGGCGGTAAGTCTTCCCACCCACGGGCATCGTCATTGAACGACGGAAAAAGAGGAACGTGTGCATTTGCGCGGGAGGGAGGGGGCCGGTGATGAGGAGGAGAGGTCATGGGAGGATATGGCGGGGAGGGGACGGAGGGAGGAGGTGGGCCGTTGGGGATACGGCCGCGGATGGCCAAACACACGACGGTGAGCATGACGGGGCTGGAAGGGGGAGGTCAGGGCGGCGGGGGGAGGCGAGTGGGGAGGAGGGGATGTGGGAGGACGACGGGAGAGGGTTCGGAGAGACCGGGGCCAGTCGACGCCACCACAAAAATCCAATCACCCCGGGATTACGCCGCAACCCCTAAATCCACATAATCGCAGAGCAAGGGCCCGGGCGGAACGGTTCGAGGGGGGTTGAGGGTGGGAAGGGAAGGAGGATGTGGATGGGGAGGATGGAACTGATCTGGGGAGAAGAGCGACGGGAAGGGAGTAGGATGGGGGTGGGAGGAAGGGCAGGATGAGGAAGAGACGGGGCAGGAAATGGGAGAGCTAAAACGAAGTTAGGTGAAAACCTGGCCCAGATACAACCGGCCGATTGAAAAGGGGCTCCCGCGAACGCGGAACGGCGGAGGGGCTTACGGCGGAGGGGCGGGGAGGGGAGGGGGGGCGGGGTGTGTGCGAGGAGGCTACGAAGAGAATCGAAAACCGCACGGAACGAGGAATCTCAATCTCCTCCTCGGCTTTTTTCCTTTTTTCGTTGTCCGATGCGCCGCCGTGCCGAAACAAACGAGGCACTCAGCGCCCGAACTTACACATTTGCCCATCCCAGACAAATGTGAAGGTGATAGCGGGAGGGTGGGGGATGATGGGGCACATGCCATTGGGGAAGAATACTTTTTAATCAATGTTTTTCGTCACGAACGGGAAGCTATGAAAAGACGGGAATCCTCATAAGTGAAAAAAAAGCTCACAGTTGGAAGGACAGGCGCCCACACAAGCAGGAATAACGCTTTCGGGAATAAAAAACGAGAGCCTGCAGAGGCAAATATTTTTCCGTCTGTACCAAGCCAAGGACATTTCAAACCTACGGATCTGGATGAGTAGGTATTGGGTAATTTTTTCCCTTCGACGACGTCACAGTGCTTCTACTACCCTGCGGCACGTTAGTAAAACTACTTAACTACTTTATACAGAATTCTTCCAGAGAATAACATTTGGGATCGCTACAGCAATTACTGACAGTGCTTGATCTTTAAAAACGTGATATATTTTTAAAAAATATCGCACCTACACGTTGAACAAACGTCGCTTTTTCGTTTCACATTGTAACAGAACACATCGTCACTCACATGGCGAGTGCTATGAACGAACCACAGATACTTAGTACGCAGACGTCAGCTTCCAGGGAATTTCCGAGTTGGCCAAATCAGTAATCGCGGGCGTGAAGGAAAAATACCGAATTTGAACACAGCCCTCGGCGGAGGGTGAAGATTGCCATCGTCCCACCCCTTTCGACCCGGAGGACTTTTCTCGAGCGGCGGGATTTATGCGGAGCGAAAGCGACTTTTCCGAGCTTTCCCCAACATTGTCACACGCATGCACATTTGTATTGCTGATGTTTTTTCTCTCGTCTGCTCGTGCGAGGAAATTATTACTCGCGGAGAGGGAAACGCGCCCGGGACGAGGAAAGCGTGAGAGAAGCTTGGCGGGGATTCCGTCGCGATTATTAAGGCCTCCCGCCCTTCCGCTGGCGTGGTTGAGAGGAGCGGTGGAAACGGGTCCGAAGCCCGCCGTTTGTGTCCTAGTGCAGTGCAAAAGAGCGAAGAGCAGGAGGGTTACGGGCGGGGGAGGAGGGCCTCATCTGAGGGCATATATTGAGGAATCAGCACGGCGAGCGAAAAACGATGGAACTCTAATATCCACCAGTAGTGCACGCGGGAGGGAACCGATATAACAACCGCTAATGCTACGGACCACGGAATAATTTGCATCATTCAACTTCCATACAAGCCAGCAGCTATACATATGGGGATAATTATACGAGAAGTATCATATTAGCATCGCATTAAATTTCGGAAAATATTTTTTCATCAAACATTTGAGAGCCCTCTTGCTTTATAATTGCTTGAAAATTACTTACACATCAAATAATGGACGCTGATCGTGCAATAAAATATTAATAAACTATCAAAAGTACTTATTGACGAAATTAATATGCACCCAACTGCCAATTCAGACCTACATCATTCAAACGATACGGCATTTTCGTACAATTTTTGTAGGATTGCGTGAACATTTTCACGAACTAGACGACTTTACGTTCCGCGGTCTTGTTAGCGCTTTCATCCGTAATTTGCAAATTCCTACGCGGACATCTGCAATCATCCTGATCCACGCACGGAACTAACGAAGGCCAAACAACAACCGCACAAACGCGAGATGATGGTGTGGACCCAGATGGAGGAATATCCCCGTAAGAGAATAATAGACGAGTCGAGAAGAATTGAAAAAAACGCCACCATTATGCGAAGACAAAACGCAAGAAAAAACGAAGCCGCCCCCCGCATTACGACCAACATTCGCGACACCTGCGGATCTCGCGGGCGAAAAAATAAAGGAAACCCCGGATGAAAGAGAACGCGAGCTAAACACGTGATTAGGAGGAGAAATCGTAGCGGGCAGAGAAAAAATAGGGGACTAATCCGTCCCGGGTGAAGGAAGGAAAAAACATCCAACACTCCAAACGTGCCCCCTTCCATTCACCCTCGTCCGAAAAGAGGGCACACCCTGGACGAACGGACAACAAAAAAAACCGCATTCGCGCGCAAATATAACGACTTAATGCGGACCAAATCCGAAACGTTGTCACGCGAACGCGTGAGAAATTACGCGCCCCAAGACTCGGCAGCGCGTGAAAGCGCCCGATGGTTCAAACGAAGCGGGACTACAAAAAAAAGGGACAGGACCCGGTGCGGGGCGCGAAGACAAAAAAAATAAACAGGCCCCGAGTGGGATGTGAGAATACCACGCGATCTCCGCGGTGCGAGAGTGGGAGAAGGTTGAAAATGAAAGTGCGTAAGGAAACTTGGGGGTTAGGGTCGGTTTCATTCGAGGAGGACCAAGGGGAAATGATACATCTAAAACAAGCAATGGAGACGGCGACGCAAAAAATGAGCTCGACGCGAGAGGGATGGGACGATAGGGACGGTAGGGATTGAGGGGGTGGGAAATATTCGCGGATGGACAGAGATGATACGCCCACGGGTGGGGATTTGCGAATGGAATCGGAGGCACGGGGTGTGAGGGAGAGAGTGCGGGATGAGACGGTAATCGCGTTTGGAGGTGGGCTCAGAGGAACATCGAAGTTGGCAATCGAAGTTTCGAAGGCGACTAAACGGTCGAATTAGTGAGGCCCGGCATCCTAGGCACATGGAGAGAGACACCCCTTCCCCAACCCCCGGACTTCCCCACACAATGCGCGCCGAACTTCTGAGGGGAGTGACGAGGGAAAATGATTGTGAAACTCCCGAGCACCACCGGGTTCCCTGAATGGAAGCGATCTCAAAAAATGCTCGCGGTGGTTTTAAGTTAGGTCAAAAATTGATACACAGAGAGATATGGCACTTTCATCTACCACACGCGCTGTGTAGTTTGAAGTGGGATTTTTTGTTTCCCGAACGTGGATTTATTTTTGACCAAGGCAAAATTTTCGAAATAAATTTTTTAGTGGGGACAGTACAAAGCGGTAAGAATGAAACCATAAGTAAGTGGGTTGATAAAGTAAACAGCGGCTATTGTTTTAAAAAATGGTGTAAAAACTTGAACATGAAAATAAGTACGGAAATGCATAGCGAATTAAATGCACTGTGTACTGGCAACGTTCATGAAATTGGGCTATGGATTCGTGATTATAGCATTGGCGTAAATGAATGAGATGGCCACCGTAAATGCAAAATTTACAAGGAAATTATAAAACAACTGGAATAATCATTAAATATTTCTCTCCTTTCCTACCTGCTCTCTGTTCAAATCCAGAGATCAATTTTTATTGATAAAAAAATCGTCGGAATCTAAAGGACTATTGCTTCAAACAGAGCACAAGAAATACAAAATAGGATCATCCATTTACGTGCCGCAGGGACTCAGGATATGCAGGGTTTATTAAATTAGTTACAAGATGATAATATTAATTACATGATTCCATTGGAAATCTCTAGAATTCATTGATCTTGGTTCATCGCGAGTTTTATATTATTTTACCCTTTCAAATGGGATTCTATGACAGAAACCAGGACGGCTTTTACACGTCTAAACCAGGATGGTTTCAATGAAAAATATAAGAGAAAAAAAAACCAAGTGATCAATCCTAAGCCCATCGATCATGAACTGCAAAAAGCAAAATATTGCGGAGAACATAGGACTAACGTAGATTGAATGTGAACATGGATACTTAAGAATGCCTCACCAATTGAAATTTCACGACGAAATTGCGATAATGCATTTCTGATCGGCATTCAAATGCAAAGGAAACGCAAAATGAGGAATTAAGCGGAATTCCAACGATAACCCGCGTACTAACGAATAGAAATCCCACAAATGGCAGGCTCTGACCTTTTACGAAGATCGATACGTGATAAAGAAGGGAACTTCCCATGCTCGACGCGACGGAATGGGTTTATCTCTCTGTAGCGGACTTCGCATTTAGAGGAGTTCACTACTTTGGAACTCGCCGAAGACGGCAACGGAATTATTCAGATCGCAAACTTCCACGGGCACTCGAGCGCATCCAGGTAAGTTCAGAGACACGTCAAACTGCACGTAAGGTGCACTAACATTTCTAAGAAAAAGGTCGCACTTTCCTCGAGCAGGCAGGCCGAGGGTTGCCATTGAAACGGATAGCCTCTCGCTGCTTCAATGACCCGGGAGGGAGGAAAAAAAAATGCCGAGAGTGGCCAGAGCAGAGATGGAAGTCATATGAGATACCTCCGGAATGAGTTTGAAAATAAGTTCTTCGTGTCTTACCTCCAACAGCCGGTGTGCCGTACGGGTTAGTGGCCAGCGGAGATCCTAGACCGTGCATGGCGGCGAAGGGGGACGCGAGAACACCTGGTCCGCCTGCGAAGAGAATAAGGGGAATGAAACACACTCCGCTTGGACGTGGATTTACGTTCCGAGAGTCCGGAGCAAAAAGAGGGCTCACCCGCAGCAGCTCGTTTGAAAGAACCATGAGTAATTGCGTTATTGATCCGACGGTCAGCAGAGGAAAAAAAATGCTTTCCCTTAACATTTATTTCAAACGGAAGGGAAACAATGCATGCACCATGAACGTCAACCTGCCCAATCATTTTATACAACCGGGTATCCGGAAGTCATCAGCAACATGGAATGATTAAATTTTCAGGTTGCCGCTCGTCTATTACTTCTAAGTCGTTATTATCAATTAATAATTTGCCGGTGAAGTTATATAATATTTCATTATGCCAAAAAAATGCAAGGTTACTTGATCTTTCATATACTTGGAAGATCTAGTCATTGATTTTCATCATGCGTGATACATTTTATATGTGAGCTCCCCATACGAGGTCTATCCGGAAATCATTCAGCCATGCAATAGTTTGAGAAAAATAGCCTACATAAAACAATGGGGCCGTAGTCCCCATCGAAGTAATCCCCTTGGCACCTCGCACACTTATCCCAACGTCTCTTCCACTTTTCAAAACAATCAGCCAAGTCCTTTTTCGGAATGGTCATCAGCTGCCTCGTCGGATTCTCCTTTATCTCGTCAACTGACTCTTGGGAAGACTGGGCTTTTGTTGCAGTGTCATATCCGTATACCCATGACTCACCTCCAGTTATGAACTTTTTTTAGAAAATCTGAGTCATCGTTTGCGACTTGCAGCAAGTCTCCTCCAACTAGGGCACGAAATTCATGACGTTGACGAGATAAACGGGAATGCGTGGAGGCAGCTGATGAAAATTCCCCAAAAGGACTTAACCGATTGTTTTGAAAAGTGAAAGAGATGCTGGGATAAGTGTGTGAGGTCCCAATGGGAGTACTTCGAAGGAGAGTAAGACCTCATTATTGTAGGTAGGCTATTTTTCTAAAAACATTGCATGGTTGGATAGTTTCCGGACAGACCTCTTTAAGAGTTAAATGAATATATCTCCTCTAACAATGTTCCCGCGATCAATCGCAAGCTTTTTCCTTATATTTTTTGCACAGCAGCGCTTGCATAGGAAAGAAGCATGACTTCCGTTGGTGCACTCACTCGGCAACAACTGTGCAACACTGTCAACACACTTCGCCGATGGGAGAGAATAGGGGGATGAAATTGGTCAGTGTCGGAAACTATACCGTGGATCCCGGTCCCGCTCGGGAGACTTTTCGATCCCTCCCCTCCACGGAGACCAACCCTTCTAGGGAAGGGGTGGCATGCATCCATGTCGCTACACCGCCAGGGGCGGCCGTGTCGCCACTCACCTCCGATCCCGAGGGCCGTGTCCAAGGTATCCCCCGTCGGCAGGTTGGGGTTGGTGTAGTCCCGGCTCTTCTCATTGTTGAAGCGGACGTTGAGACTCGTCAGCTTGGAGAATTCCACGCGAAGTGTGCAGCAAGCATTGTAGATGTTTTGGCCATCCAGGGACTGTGGGGAAAGAGACAGATGATTATTAGAGCGACCACGGAACGTCAGTGAGAAATAACAACACACCGAAATAAAGGTCACGCCAGAAAGATGAAATGAATCGCAATAAAGGCTGCTAAACCCGTCAAGAAAACTTCAACACACGGGAGTCCGAAAAACATTGAGGCACACTTGAATTTCTGTTCAAAAATAGGTACACAACACCTCAGTGGCATTGATGACCTCTGTCGTACATTGTAAAGAGTCAAGCATTAGTAATACAGCAACATGTTATCATACCCAACAGAATTAAAATTTATTCCTCAACGGAGGAGCCTCATTCCCAGAGTATCGAATCCCGATATATTATTTGGAAACAAATTTCATATAAAAGTGCCAAGTTTTATGCCCGTTCGTTGGAAAACCTGCCAATAATCTCATATGAAAATTATGGTTAAATTATTAATACGATTATATTAAATTATAACCCGATACTCGTATTAAAATAGTTTTCCCTGGGAATAGAGTAAATTTGAGGGCCTGTTTCTTCTCTTTTCGTGTTCTTTGAAATTCGGGGAATATGCTATTTTTATTTTAGAATTTGTGAACCAAATTAGAGAGGAAAAATACACCTCTGGACTACAACAGAATTTCAGGAGGGTCTTGAAAGACCTCCGGAGTCGTTAACATAGCAGGGAAATGCAGGTGAATTACGATAGCTTTTTGTACTTGACGCACTGAAAATTTTATTTAACTTATTTCTATTTGAACTCAACGCAGAGAATGCTAGTTCTCCAAAAGTTCTATCGACGAGCTTTTGACTCGCTAGGACCTCAAAGAAACGCAACCCATGTGTTTTATCCGCCGCGTTAAGCTTACACGATGCGTTATTTTTTTCAACTAAGGATTACTTTCCAGTTCTTTTACGAGATCGTTCATGTTTTATGGCGTGTAATGGAAAAAAGTGAGCATAGTTCCAGCAACGATTGCAGGTTTAATGCCGACTGCGATTTTTACACGCGGCACACGACAATTTTTTTTTAATTGTTCAGTCTTCCGCGCTCATTAAGAGGAAAACGGACGGCGCTTCTGCAGCTGCACTTGCCCAAATTGTCGATTACATTACTCGAGTGCCAAATGCCTATTAAAGGAGTAATTACTAAACGCCGATAAAACTTGCAAGAACGGGCACAGCTCCCCGAGTGCGCTCGTTATATTTTACCGTAAGCGCAACAAAGCCGTGCTAAGCTTACGAAGGGACCGGGGTTCCACCCTTCGAATGGCTTCACTTCCTCGTCTAAAAAGGAGGCGGCGGATACTTTATACTTCGCTCGCAGGGTTCACACAACCTCAGGGAACTTAAGATTAAGTTCGGGCACGAGAAGGAAAAATAAATGACCACGCGACGCACGATTGCGAGTAATTAACTGCATATTGGGACCGTGCCGTGTATTGACATGCAACGCTGACTTTACTAAAACTAATTGCGGTCAAAATGACCGACCGCTGAAATTGACTATAAATAATTTCAACGGACGAACCGAAAATTATAAAAATATATCCCATCAATACACAAGAGCAGGACCACCATCTCCTGTAAATACTGAAAATCTACTGAAAGTAACGCATTGAAACAACATACGAAAAATGAAAGCAAATTTTTCCCATCTCGCAATAAGTCCATACCTTATTATTACCTAATGACCATTTACACTCTTAAAGTGTTATTTTCTGGATTGAAACCGCAAATAATATAGGAATGTGAAAGTAGTCAAGTTTCAGTGGAGCCACGCCCATTTTTTATTCATATATAATATCCTGACGCAATATGCGTACGGGACAAAAAGGCACCGTTGCATATTATCATCCGCGACAGTACCTTTGTCTCACAAGTAATATTCCCAATTACGTAAGAGTTACCCAATGGCATAGTCGACACCTAGGCTATAGCTCCATGTCCCGACTGGTGAACCGTTCACCATCCTCACCAATGAATTCGAAACTCTCGACTCAGGCAAAAATCACCGGCGGCTGGTTACCCGTCACCCGTTCATATTCCCACCGCACCAATGAAAGCGATAAACTCTCGCACCATCACCTGACCGGAGGGGGAGCAGGCGAAACACTTCACGCCCAATGCGGAGCCTTTATTGTCCCCCTAATCTCACCTAACCTGTTTCGCAGGATCGATAAAAATAACTCTCGCATCAACACCCGAACTAGGATTTTCCGCCACGCCGCGCACTTAAAAAGGGAATGCGGGGGAACGGAGAAAATTGCAACGGGGAGGAAGCGCTCGGAACGACCGAAACAATGATTGCAGACCGACCCTCCAAACGAAACAACCTGGATATTGCAACCAACCCGTTATGAGACCGACGTTCTTTCCCCTCCATCCTCCTCTCTCGCCATGCGAAAAAAAACGAATCGCGACCCTGCACCACGGGGAGAGAGGTAAGTCAAGGGGATCGGGGAAATGAAACGGAAAACGTTGTGCTCGGGCGCACCGACGCCGACGAAGGAAACAACAAACCCCTTGCCGTCCCTCTCTCCATCTTCCCCCTCTCTCTCTCCGACTCCCATCCGAACCTTGAAAATTGAAAATTTAGAAACACGAAACGGGCGAAAAAACACACGAGGGGGCTCCACCGAAGGAGGGTGGGTGGGCCGAGTAGGGGAGGAGGGAAGTCGGGGCGTAATCACCCAGGGAGAGAACCAGCAACAATGCAGCTTTTTGGAGGAGAAAGGTGTGGGATCAGGGGGTGGGCAAGAGGCAGGGGTCAATTCAGGTCGGGGACGCGTGTGTGTCAACGAGGGGCGGAGAAGGACGGCGAAAAAAGGGACCAACCGCACGAAATGCGCGGGTGTGGTTTTGGCGAGTTGCGCTGGCAAAAACAATAATGACACAGGTGAAGAGGAGGAGTGGGTTTAAGGACGGTGGGGCCTCCGGGGGCTCCCGTGGTTCTTCGCCGCGATTGGAAAAAAAACCGAGGCGACCTGGAGTGCGGGCGGTGGGTGCGGAGTGGAGGAGCGGTAGGGCGCCAATCATCCCGGGAGCTCAAGGTGGAACCATTCGCTCGCACCGCCGGGGGTGGTGGCGGTTGTGAAGGGTTTTGGGGGTGGGTGTTAGGGGGTGGAGAGGAGGTAAACGATGAGAAAGTACGGGCGTGCGAAAGGAAAACAAACGAAAGTGATGGGTTAGACGGCGAAGTTTGTTAGGCCGGAGGGAGGAAGGAGATGCGGGCGAGAGAGGAAACGAGTTTAAGAATAAACAAGGGATTGGCGGAGCGCGGGAGGAGTTGGAGAGGTGAAGGAGATGATAGATGGGGGAGAAGTTTATCGGTAAGGGAAAGAGAGAGAGGGGGGGGGAGGCAGGGAAGGCGAGAGATGTATGACCGAACCTTGCCTCCCTTGGACATATTTTGCAGGGACCGTGAGGTGGCGACCTAGGTTATCTTAGGCGAATTTGGTTTAATGGCGTTTCATCACGTGTCCCCGTCGCACGACCTACCGAATGCGATCGAACTGTGAACTCTCCATTCGCCTCAATGCGGCACACCAAAAAGGGATACGTGAGAGAGTGTCGCCTCGCCGTTGGAAAAAAAGACACTCCCTCTCAAAGACATAAGCGCTCTCGTCGTACCGAATTATTTCAATTCGTCCAACGCTTTAGAGTTTCCACACGGTGCCATCGTTTGGAGCATTACATCCCCTACCCCTTTGAGACGGAACGTGGCCCTCCGGTCTTCGCGGATGGCAGCGAGACATTTTTGGGCCGTCACCCAAACCGATGCTGTCGTGCACGTTAAACTCCATGCTTCAATTCAAAATCATCCTGCACGCGGAACATGACGCCCCTATACTTTATGGCTATGGAGAAAAAAATTACGGATCGCTTTAGGCAGCGAAAAATGAACCGTTCAACCACAATATTGACTGAGTTTCAAGCTTCCGCTGTGATCGAATTATTGCCGTGGCTTCATTTGAACTTTCCTCTCGCTGCATCGCAAAACGAAGACCTCGATGGGAAAAAATCCACTCGTCGGTGCGTTTCTGGCAGATGAAAAGCTCTCAAGCTTGACAAAAATTGGGGAGTAATTTCTCGACAGTTTTCGGCTTTCTAACTCGCGGCAATCCGCAGAAATGGAGTCTGCCTCGAAAAATCTGGCATATTTTTCCAATATGAGTGAGCCGTTCTGGGTCTTCGGGCAACAAAAGCCATAAATATGTCGGAAGAATCGTATATTGCAAGCTCTTTGGCAAGCTTTTATGTTCGGAGAGTAATGCTCGTAATGACAGCACTAGATCCGCATTGAATCGGTAAAATTTCATTCATAATGGAGAAAATTGCAACCGGCTCGCAGAATAAAAAAAACAAAAATCTCTTTAATGCCAAATTTTAATCCTGCGAACCCATTTTATGCACAGTGTGTGATTGTGCCCCTGATATACGTGACATTAACAGAGGAAATATAAAAAAAATACCAGGCAAAGTGAAAATCACGCATAAGTTATTATGGGGACGTTTGCCGAAACCGCCCAACCAACCGACTCATTTTGAAACCAACTTCGTAGGTAAAAATAAAATTAAGCGTCGTTCCACAAGGACCTCGTTCTGTAATACGACTGAATGAGCGTCCGAGGACTGGAGTGAAATTAACAAGGGGGCTTACGGAATATCCCTCTCCGACGAGGAAAATGATCGCGGAAATACCCGGCGGAAACCCTTATTTAGGGAAATAAGCTTGTCGGTCGCTCCGACCGAAAGGACTCTATGTCGCAGCTTGTAGTTGACCCCGTGAAACCCCGCTTCCCTCCCGCCCTCCTTCGCGACTCGGTCATGCTGCAGCCATCTCCCGGACCTGAAAAAACCTCTCCGTCTCGACTCTTCAGTCTGGAGTGCAACACTTAACCCGGGGAACCCATTTGCCTATTCTTACTCCAAGTCCCCAACCACCCGATTCCTCCTCTCGCTGGCAATTTTTTCCACTCGGGGAAAAAAATAAATGCCTACAATTTTCCACTCTTCCCCCTCAAATCAGTGCGGACCCTCATTTTTCCGGATTTCTATTCCGATTTTTTCACGATTGCCCCAATGAACATGCCTTCATTTTCCACGATTTTTCTACCGAGTTTGGTAACTTGAATTTGGTATTTCTTTGGGAATATCCTCACGTCATCCTTACCCGTACCAATGGTATCACCAAAATCGGTTTAAGCGTAGTTTCACATTTTGCCATGGCCTGCGGCCACGATAACCTGAAGAACAAAAGAACCGATCTCGAGGCAAAAGGATCATCGACGCTCCCGATTTGAAACGCACAATCACAAATAGATGGAGGAAAAGAAAAGTTAAATTTGTTGGACATGTTCTCAGACATGACTTTCTCGAAAATATAACGGAGGGGAAAATAATTGGTAAAAGATAGGAAGAGGAAGGTTAAGAATGAAATTTATATATGATATAAAAAGTACTATGAGAGTAGTAACCTACAATGAACTGAAAAGAACGGCGATGGAGAGAGAGACCAATGGCTGCAACGACAAGGCTCCGCCTTCAGAAGATGAATAATAACAATTTTAAAATAATTCTGCTATCAGCCGCTTTTTTCTTAATATTACGTGATGAGGATTCTTTATAAACCCTTATTCCATTAAAGTAACCGTCCTGTGTATGCACACACGGGAAACCAACTCGCGAATTTACGTTTCTAAAATATGCTCCGTCAAATGAAAGTCCATATGAATATGGAAGCGAAAAAATGAACACTGATTTACTGTTACTCGTCGTCACCTTCAGGAGTATGCTCAGTCGATAAATTACATCCTCTATTTAATCTGGGTGTTACATGGACACACTACATGACTAGGAATTATGCACTAAATGGCACTGAACGTTCCATCTCGAAAATGATAAAGCATGCTTTCCTGAATCTCGGGAAACTGCCCTATATTTCAAAAGCTTACTTGACCTGGGAATAAAACGCGGTAACGGAATTTCAGATAAATGAAGCCGTGTTCGGCATTGCATAGAAAGAAAAATTATTCGATGAAATTACAAGGCGAGAATAATGGAAAGAAGAGGCATTGAGAGGCGATGGATTTTCAAGAGAGAATGCCCGGCAAGCGACGCAAAAATCGGGTGGAGCTGTGGAATCATTCAGTGCAAGTGGCTAATAAATTGAATAGTCATTTAATTAAATTACTGAATTTCTAAGAAAATCAAGACTTGCGAAGAACTAATTCTCACGGGTTGAAATTTTTCGCACCTTCCATAAAAAATGATACCCAACCTAAACATTACCAATTACCGGAACGGCTTAGTTAAAACACGCGTACGCAGAGTCAATGACTCCATACACATTAAATTTACTGCCCGTTCCAGGATGATATTTAAGCTTTAGAAAATTTATATGTTAAGGAAGGTGACTGAAAGAAGCAGAAAATTAGCTCTAAATTACAGGATTCCAGGCACAGAGTCATTATCTCGAAGTGACATCGCCAATGTGTTAGAAATACGTGCAGAACTGTTTTGCTGTGGACATGACTGCGCACTTCTACCTATTTGCCCTGACTTCTCAAAGATTCGGTCAACAAGCGTGGGGATCATGAAGTCAGCAACGCTTACATTTAGGATCCGTCTCCAAATGTCTCAAAAATTTTGAAGAGTTTAAATAAAATTCCCTGACTTTTCAGGTTTTCAAAAATGGCAAAGAAACCCCTGAGCGCCGTATTACGCTCTCCACCGAACGTACCACCGCAAAATTTTGCATTTAAACGAAAAAATATTGCATTTTTCCACTTTTTAAAACTATCAACGCTTTTCTAGGTTATAGGCCTAAACATCCCCATAATTGTGTTGCACCTGAAGATGACCTCTTCTGAATTGAAATGCGTTGTACCTACATTAATGCTGGAAAAATATCGAATTTTATGTAAGAATTAATTCCCACAAACTTGTGCCGTCACCGTGTATAACGTTAGAACATTAATGTTCTAACGAAGCTCCGTTCGCCGAATTCCGCTCCTATCTCCCATCGCCGGGTCCGATTTAGGGTTCATCCGTTGTACTAGGCCCTGGGGAAGGAGGCTCACGTCGCACGGAGGACTCATTTCAATTATGGAGCCAAAGATTTCGCGCGTACAAGTCCTTATACTGCACACCGGTGGCACTAGTCCTCTGGGCCCGAACCCCTGAGCGAAGGCGCGTTTGGCGGAACGATGTCGTCCTTTCATTTCATACCAGTCCGAACCGCATCATTTGACCGGGCGTAACGGAATCCTTCCACGGGCGAGACATGTCCGTCACGCAGGTCTATCACCGGGACAGCATGGGAATGACACTCACACCTTCCCCCGCACCCCACCAGGAGCCAATTCCATTCCGACATCGAAGTAAAGTAGATACACGACGGGGCTAAACAAACGGAAAGTGCAGCGCGGAAAAATTCTCTCGGGGATGAAAGCCTTTTGTGAGATCGCGAAGGAACGAGAGCCATGTCTTATCCACCCGACAACCACGGAACACTCGTCACATGCTTTTTTCTCATCCATTTTTTATTCGGAATTGATGGGCGCTGCCATCCAAAGGCACCGCCCACCACGCGCCCCCTCCTCCGTCGTCGTCGTCGAAGACTTGCGCGTGTAGACTTAGGGGGATATACCGAAGGGGCGCGGAGGAAATCCCGCGGAAAAGGAGACGGCGTCAAAAATTGATGGGGAGAAAAGAAACTCGGAAATGGGCAGGAAAGCGACGAGGAGAGGACCCGGGAGGGGTTTGGGGGGGGGAGGAGAGAGAGAGTTCGGGGCGAGAAAGGCGCGGGCAAATAACCTCTCCGCTCCAATCCAATCCCTACGGAAGACTTCGCAACATTTAAAACCGTCGTTAGGGGACCGCCACCGTTAAGACGCGCATTGGAAATCGGTGGGATCTGAACGGAGGGAATGCGACTTTTTAATAAAATCTGGGAAAGAAATTCGAAAATCAATGGGATTCAAGGGAGGAGACGACTTTCCGGAAAAGAGAGATTTCCGCCGCGTCAGTGGGTGGCTAAGATCTTTAAAAAAATATCATCCTTTTGCCTAGAAAGACACGCCCAAGACGGGGCAACGAAAATTTTTTAGCCATGGGCAACGTGTTGCTATTTCGTGCCAAGTACAAGGAATATCGTTTTGGCGAATTCACGTCGCATTCCGTTCAATTAGGAATACTATTTTGTCAATCATTTCACTGCAATAACTGATACAAGTTAAAGCATCATTCGTTTTTGACAACCCGTTACGAGGAAAACATTTTTGGGACCACCCCGAGACTTGTAAAATAAAGGCTTGGCCCAAACAGAGTTAGCTACAATAAAACACAAAAGCGTCCAGACGCGCAATGTGTCCATGCGAAAGCTATTTATTAGCAAGACGCAGTCATGGACCTCTCGACTTCTGATGACGACTCGAACCCAGAAACGTACGAGACCATGTCGGTATTGGAATCGGCGGAAATTCGATTTTGCACCGAACAAATTAATTTACACGCAAATAATTCACTTGCGCCCAGGGAGCGAGAAAAATGTGCGGGTCACCACCGACGGATGAAGAGGCCATGCATCAGAATACGGATCCGAGGCCCGTGGATGATAAAAAATATAGGCCGAACATTAAATAACAACCTCCAATAAGTCCCAGGGATCGATAAATTCATAACCGGGCGATCGTCCCGACCCTCGTTCGTAAATCAACGAAACGAAAACAAAACGGAATCGTGACGGGGGGACGGGGTTTGGGGGGGGAGGAAGGGTCGAGATGATATAGGGAGAAGAGAGCGTGGCCGGTGGGACGGGCGAGGAGGTACACCGAGGAGAAGAGGGACGAAGGCCGGCGGACGAAGGAGGTCCCAACTCGAAGGGGACGGAGATGAAGAGAGATGGACTGCGGGGAGGAAGCGTGCAGGGAATGTGATGCGGGGGTGAGGGTAGGATTTTGTTTATCGCGTAGGAGAGAGTACTTAGGGCGGCCACTCATTTCACAGATTCTCATTCCATAATTATTCCCAGACTTTCCCGATCTACTTCGGGTTTTCGAACCCGATCGGATTCACCTTGCATGAATCGTCAACCATGGTGCCAATTGTAACATCGGCGTCGGGCCATCTATATTATACGTATTTCCTTCCGTTATTCTTTTCCAAGATTTCCACGCCCTTCACGCCAAACAAGAACTGCCAATGTCAACTAAACGGGACGCCATGGGCAATCAACGAATCGTACCCATATTGTGCTCCCAAACTTTTTCATAAATTCGGCTCTCTTACCGAATAATTTTGAAGATAATGAGTGATTCCCGACCGAGTGGCCATCATGGAGAGAGGGCTAGTACGGGGTGGATGCGGACCCAGGGCGTGCGAGTCGGAGGATAAAGGAATTCGACGCACCCCACCCGTTCTCAAAATCGCTGCAATTAGCGGCCTCCCTCCGTGGGGGGGTAGGCGGGGTGGACGAGCAGGGATAGCTGAAACGGAATGGATACCGATAGTAAAAGCGTTCACTAAAGGGAGAAAGAGAGAAGGGAGACGGTTGAGGGAATACGGCAGAGGGAAAAGGGTTGGTGACGGTGGTCGAAACGCTTCGGTTGGGTTGTGGGGACAAAGGGGGTTGGTGGGGCGGAAGAAGAGGAACTCCTTTGAGAGGGGGAGGGGGCGACGAAGAGAGAGAGAGAGAGAGAGAGGGAAGGGAAAACACAGAAAGAGAAAGGGAGATAAAGATGGGAAAGAGAGGAATAGAGAGCGAGCGGGAGGCGTGAGTGGTGTGTTTGTGGAAGTAGTCAAGGAGGAAGAAAAGCATTCGGCACAACCGGAAGGCGCGTTTAATGTTTTGAATACGTTTCCATGGGAACTCTGGGTGGGATGGAGGTATCGTGTGACGTGGCGGAGGAGGGAGAGAGAGGGAGAGAGAGGGAGAGAGAGAAAGAGAGGAGGGGGGAGACAGGAGCGATCGTGGGTGGATTGACGTGGGTGGAGGTTGAACGCAGGGGCTGTGGGTAAGGGAGGAGAGTGAGGGAAAGCTGCGGGCGTAGGGGAGGGAGGATTAGGACGAGAAGAGAAGGGGAGGGGTGGAAATGCGGCGGGGGCGGTGGAGTGTCGGGAAGTGCGATGTGGGAAGGCGCGGTTTTGAGTGGTCTCACATTTCAGCAAAAGGGAAGGGGGATGGAGGAGGAGATTCTAGTGGGACCAAAGAGTGAATGAGTGAGCAAGTGAAAAGGGATAGAGAGAGATACGAGAAAATTGGCATATCTCTGAATGTGATAGTGGTACACGCCCCATAAGAGGTAAGGATAAAATAAAGAAGATGTGTATGTATGAGTGTATGTGTATATATATATATATATATATATATATATATATCTATATATATATATATATATATATATATATATATATATCTATAT